>NC_135369.1:78871764-79513764 GCF_049243985.1 Paroedura picta | reverse complement strand
GCCACCGAGGCCTCTTGCCCGCCCGCAGCGAGCATCCGCCTCGCCCGCCTCTCGGCGGCGGGGATGGTTCCGGCGTGCGGCTGGGGGCTCCTCCTCCGCTGCCCCGCAGTCGGCGGCTTCCCTGGAGCTTCGAGGTGCCTCTCACGGGCCGCTTCCGCAACTCAGTTGGGGATGTTGCATCCTTCAAGGAACGCTTTGAAAGATACTCTCGCTTTTAAACCTGGTTTGAAAGTAGGGCGACACATTGGTGTCCGTGGAATTAAGAGCGCCAGTGTTCAGCAACAGGTGCATGAACTTTCAGTTTTCTTCTGGAGGTTATGGGTTCAGGAAAGGTCCACGCTTACTCGACCTGTGAACTTTGAAAATGTTTTTAATATAACTGAAGACAGAGGCAAAGACCAGGTAGATGCTGGTCATGACTGCAGGACTAGACTTGTGCAATTCTCAGACTCGTAAACTGCCTTGAGCATCAACTCTTTAAAGTGTAATCTTAAATCTCAGTGGATTTACAAGGGTGGTGTTATCCATGTTTAAGATGGTACACATACTCTTTTTTGCCTCTCAGAAGAACACAAAACAAGGAAATTATTTAGAAGACAAATGGAAAGATTTTTTCAAATGGGTCAGTTCTGTTAGTCATGTGGGTTTAAAGCCTCCATCACAGAAACAAGTTTGAACTTGGCAGTATGTGAGAAAAACAAATTTTGCAATCTTTTAATTTGTCAAACCACATTACCCGTGTCTTCATTAATTTGTTTATGTGGTACACAACTAAAGAAATACAATTCTAGAAATGTTGAACCCATAGGTGGGGGGAACATTTTTAATGGAACAAACAAGAAGTTGAAATACATGTGACACTATTTACCCTTAACAAACCTAAATATATTTTACTGCTTTAAGAGCATATATCATTCATAACATATTATTAACACTCATTAACATATAAAATTATACTATTTTTTCATATTTTACTGACTTCCAAAATATTTCAGTGGAATCCTTCACAGAGTTATGGAGTTCTAAGTCCATTGAAGTCCATGGTGTTAGAAAGGCGAAGTCCATTTAAAGTTGCACTGTTTTTTTAAAAAGTGAATATACCAAATACAGAAGAGAGAGAGAGCCACAAACTGTTACATCCTGTGCTGTCTTAGTACATGTATATTAGACAGAAGCCATCTCATAATTTTAGAACAGTACTACTAACATATCTGGACATTAAGGGAAGCTCTAAAATATTTAAAAATTCTGAAGTCTTCAACTGTGATTATCATAATCCACATTATTACACATAGTGTATGAAATTAGTCACATTTAAACAATGAACATGCCGCTGAAAACACAGGGAAGTGAAACAGGAGTCCACTGGCCTCTGGAGACCAACAGAATTTATTCTTGTGTAAATTTTTGTGAGTCAAAGTTTACACAGAAATACATACTGTTAGTCTTCAAGGTGCTGCTGGATACCTGCTTTATTTTCATACTAAAGACTAGTATGGCTCCACACCTGGAAGTATATATGAGAAATATTATGATCTAATGATACAGATTTTGAGTGTGTAGCACCTTGTCTTAGAAAGCATTTCATAGGAGGTTTTGTCAAAGTAATGTAAACAATTAGATGCCACATTCTGTGCCAGTTATACTTTCTGTGTTGTTTTCAAGGTCACCCTTGTCTAGAAGGTTAACTGTAGCTAAATTTCAAGATTATCATGGATTAGCACCACTGAAGAAAGATGTAGGGAAACTGGAACATGTCCAAAGAAGGGCAACAAAGATTGTGAGGGATTTGGAAATGTAAAGTTCTGCATTTAGGTAGGAAAAATCAAATGCATCATTATAGGATGGGTGAGACATGTCTTGGCAGTAATGTGTGTGAAAAGGATCTGGGGATCTTAGTAGACCATACACCGAAAATGAATCAGCAGTGTGACTTGGTAGCTAAAAAGGCAAATGGGATTTGAGGCTGTATTAAAAGAAGTATAGAGTTATAATCTCCCACTTTATTGACATCTGGTTTGACCTCACTTGGAATACTGTGTTAAGTTTTGGGCAAATAGTTGTTTTAATACAGCCCCAAATCCCATTAAAATTCATTTTAGCTCAGTTTTCCAGCCTGTCAGGATCATCCTGTATACTGATTCTGTCTTCTGGTGTGTTTGCTACCCCTCCCAGTTTAGTATAATCTGCAAATGTAATAAGTACCCCTCTGTTCCTTCATCCAAATCATTTATGAATATGTTGAACAACACAGGGCCAATCCCTGAGGCACTCCACTCCAAGGAGATGACAACCATTTACAAGCATCCTTTACAAATTTACAAGCAACTGTGTCTACCAGACTTAGTTTACAATATACACTTATCAGAGACAGGAAACAATTCTTATTACTGGCTCGCTGTTCAGAGTTTTATGGCAATTCTAGCTAAACTAAGCTTAAGCTGTCTCTTGCCTCTGTATCAGGCTTTCTCAACCAGGGTTTTGTGAAACCCTAGGGTGCTTGAACCCTGAAAGGGTTTCCCAAATGGGTGAGAGTTAATTAGTTTTTAATTAAAAAAAAACTGTTGAACATTTATCAGGTAATATGATCATATATGGTCTTGTTGAATTGGTAAAAAATTGCCACCCTATCTTCTGCTAACAGAAATGCCAGTCTGTCAGAATAATTGTATGGCTGGATACAGGCCAGAATCCCATAAGCAAGTATACATGAATCCTCAATCTTTTAACATTGTTATCTACATAAAGAGTTGGAAAACCCCAAAGATCATACTAGTATATTTAACATAACTTTGTCTGTCATGTTCTGAATCAACAACACCTCCTTAATAAATTAACTTTGGGCAGGGCCAAGGTACTCCTAGCTGATGCAACGAGACTTGGAAAAGCACAGTGTAGGGGTACTCCTTCATGACAAACGGTGCTCAGGCCTAAATCTGACTTGTTTGTTTATAATGTTGCATGACTAGCCTGCATGGGGTCACCTAATAGAGCCTCCTGTCACTGAATCCTAACATGGCCCAAAGTCAAAACGTCATATTTTTCTCTCTCCTCCTTAGAAGGAGCTAGTTTTATACCCCACTTTTTACTACCCAGAGAAGTCTCAAAGTGACTTAAGCCTTCCTATATTTTTTAATCCATCTCAAGTATAGTAATGTAGTTTCTATAAGTTTTGAAATAACATGTTGCATAGAGCAGTCAAGTTAAACAAGAATGAGTGTTTAGTATTTCCACAAACCTATTTAATAAGGCATACTGAGATCACCAAAAATCTATCTGTATGTGGTATGTGGGTAGAGAGACACAAATGATTTCTCCTGAGCAGCAGACAAGAATTCTTGTTTTTTGCTGAGACGGATAGCATTAATAGCACTCACTAAAAATCCACTGGATCTGGACAGTCCAGGCAAGCCTGACCCTATCAGTTATCGAAACTAAACAGGGTTGGTGCTGGCTAACACTTACATGGACAATCTCCAAGGAATACCAGGGCCGTGACGCAGATGCAGGCACTTGCAAACCGATTCTGAATATCTTTTGCCTGGCTGCCGGACAATCTTAGTATCTCGTGGCTACATTACACACATGCCATCCATACCATAAATAAATAAACAATCTACACAGCAACTAATTGCACAGGCTTAGCAGATTGCCTCTTTAGTGTCTGAATTTCAGATGATGTCCTCGTCTGTCATTTTGTTGAAGCCTTAAAAAATCACTCTGGAAAACCTTTTTATCCTCTGCTAGATCATAGCAGCAGAGAAACCCATGAGCACTTGAGCAGAGGAAATATGTAATCATTATAACTATCTAGTTTCTTAACTCCCATGCTTAATCTTAAACAGATTTTAGACATTTTAAAAACTTCCTAGATAATGGTAATTTTCTCCAGCCCAGATAATTCATATACTTTTTATTTTTATACTAGTATCAAAGCCCATTCTAAAAATGGGCTTTGAAAGGGGCATCAGGCAGGAGGGCATGAGAGGATGGCCGCGGCTCCTTTTGGCCCTCAAAATGGGCTAAAGGGAGTGGAAGCTCCCCCCCCCGCCGGCGACAGGGCTTTGCGGCCCGCAGGGAGGCTGCAAACTCCCCTCCTGGCTCCCTCCCAGTAGGAGTGTACCTGCGGGCCACAAAGCCCTGCCACTGACTCTCTCCTCGTGGGCGACAATGGAGGCCGCAGCCACAAGACTGACAGGTACGGGACGCAGTAGGGTTACACAATATAGACAAGAAGTATTTTGACAATGGGATGGACCGATGTTTAAATGCCTATCCTGTGATTACATAGTTAAAACAGATTTATAGCTGGATTATTGTAGTACAGTTCAGGTTTGTATGCCTAGCTTGCTGTTTCAGGCTGGATTCAAACAGAGATGAGGAAGAGTGACTGCCATAGTTGCACTTCTAGCTTCTTCTCTCCATGCTTTATCACTTTCAGGATTGTTGTAAATGACCACTTGTGCTGTGAGGTCTTTTTAGTAAGCGTTGGAAGCATGGAAGCATTATGTGTGGAAGTTATAGTGTTCTAATTTCACAATGAGACAGTAATTAGCTCACTCCTCCACAAATTTCCAGGCAGTTGATGAACTGCAGTCATCATCAGCTCAAATATGAATAGGCATATCCACAAGTGGTCATTTGAAACCACTTTTTTGGTATGAAAGTAAGCATGATGTCAACAAACTTGTGTTCCGAAACCCCATTTACTTATATAACACCAACATGGGAGTAATTTTGAACGTTTCCAGTCTTGCTGGTTTTGCCCTGCAACTGTTTCTCTGGACCATCCCCCACCCTCAATCAAATTTATTTCCAGTCCCAGTACCAAACCAGATGTTAGTTTAGGAAAGTGAAGACATGTGACCTTCATAAATTATGAAGTTAATTTCTTGTAACAAAAAACAGAAAGTAGATAATACCCATACACACATATACATACAGAGAGAGTCAGAAGCAGGACAGCATCTTGGCCTACTTGGAACCTCAATTAATAGGTTGACTATTTTTATTTATTTATTTAGATTTCTATACCACCCTTCTGTATGCCTCTGGGCTGTTACATTAAACGTTGTAGGCCTGCATACAGCAACTTGCCGAAGTCCAGTCTAGAGCTGACCACTGCATGGATCACTGTGGCTAGTTGTTCTGGGGCTAGGTAGGACGCTAGTAGCTTGGCTTGGTGGAGGTGGTAAAATGCCAGCTGCACTACCTTTGTGACCTGGGCTTCCGTTGTAAGGGAAGTGTCCAGGATCACACCCAGGTTCCTGGCGGAGTGAGCCGTTATGAGCTGCACTCCATCCAGGGTGGGCAGGTGCGCTTCCTCCCATGGTCCCTTTTAACCAGCCACAGGACCTCTGTCTTTGCAGGGTTCAGCTTCAGATGAATCTGCTTGATCGATTTTGTCACTGCTTCCAAGCATCTGGCTAAAGATTTCTTTTCTTTCTTTCTTACTATTTTTCTCCCTGTATGCATTTGTTGTTCTGTAATTTGTATGTAACTTTTTTCTGTATTAATAAAAAATTAATAAAAAAAGAAAAGAAAAGGGTAATTGGGTGTACACAGACATATTTTCCCTTCTCTCTCCACATTCTTACATTGTATCTGATAAAGGGAGCTGTTACTTTTGAAAGTGTATATCCCAAATATTATGTTGGTTTCTAAGGTACTACTGGATTCAAATCTAGGTATACTATCTTTTCTGCTTGACCAATTTATTGAGCATATTCATCACCCTTATGGGGGAGGTGGCCTCTCCCTCACCCCAGGACATGGAAAGGCTGCAGGCCCTCAGGGAAGGGAACTCACCAACAGGGGCGGCTCTCATGAAACAGGGATCTGTAGCCTCTGAGCCTCGGAGGGAAGTGAAATGAAGAGGGGGAGAGGCCACCTCCCCCATAAGGGTGATGAATATGCTCAATAAATTCCATCTAGTGTGGGATGGAACGTGATTGGCTGTCTGCTGGGCAGGTGGGCAGGTGCGCTTGAGGGAGGAGGAGGCACTCAGGGGCAGAACAGCCGTCCTGAATGGATATTAAGTGCTGAGTAGCACTTAGACCATGAGACCTTCTCCAATCCCTTACCAGAAATATATAGTGGTACAGATTCAAGTAGGCATTGGCTTCCAAAATATACATGAAATAAGTGAAATATTGAATTAAAGTTATATTTCTCCCTTTTTTTAAGTACTGGATGAATGAATATACCTCTTCTCTTGGAATTGGAGTATTCCATTCTGGAATAGAGATCTATGGCAGAGGTGAGTAAAACAATTTAACATTGTTGCCACAAAGTATCTGTGATATAATGCTTTTAAAGTCTGTAAATAATGCCCTAAAATGTAGTACATTAGAAGAAAAGAAGTTTTATACCCTGCTTGTCATTACCCAAAAGAGTTCCAAGCAGCTTCTAAACATCTTTCCTCCCCCCCCACAACATACACACTATGAGATAGGTAGGGCTAAAAGAACTTTTATTGAACTGCATTGAACATGAGTTAGCAGTGTGACTCAGTGGTTAAAAAGGCAAATGGGATTTTGGGCTGTATCAAACGGAGTATCGTGTCCAGATCACGGGAGGTGATGGTACCGCTTTAATCTGCTCTGGTTCAGCCTCACTTGGAGTATTGTGTTCAGTTTTAGCCACCCCAATTGAAGAGGGATGTTGACAAACTAGAACGTGTCTAGAAGAGGGCAACAAAGATGGTGAGGGGTTTGGAGACCAAGACGTATGAAGAAAGGTTGGGGGAGCATGGTCTGTTTAGCCTAGAGACGAGATGACTGAGAGGAGATCTGATAACCATCTTCAAGTATTTAAAAGGGTGCCATATGGAGGATGGGACAAACCAGAACAAATGGGATTAAATTAATTCAAAAAAATTCCATATAAACATCCGGAAGAAGTTCCTGACAGAATGATTTCTCAGTGGAACAGGCTTCCTCAGGAAGTGGTGGATGTCAGATGTTGCAAGGACTCACAACCAACTTCTTAGAAATAGAAAGTTTTATTGAGAAGCACTTCATACATCTTAGACTAGTGAAGTCAAATCTGCCTGGTGCCGGATTTGCTTCTTCTTATCAATACAATTCTCCCGCCCAAAACTTGAAAGTTCCCAAGGGAGGGGAGGCAGAGAGAGGAGCCAAATGCAATTAGAAACAGTGTTACTTTCACATGTCCTTGGCTGTCTTCAGACTTAGATAAGACCCAGCCGAGAGGCCTCACCGAAAAGCACATTGAGAGATAATGGCTACAATAACATACAATTCACTTTTAACTAGTTAGCATGATACAGGACCTGGAGCTCCCAGGCACCAAGCAATATAACTGTCATGGAGGAACTTAGGCTAATTTATGACAGGGTTTTCTAACAATCCTGACATCCCTCCGCACTAAAAATAGACTCCCTCACTAGCCCGCATCCACCGGCCGTGGACATAATGAGAAGGCACGATGGAATGCCCTGAGAAGGCGGAGGGCTTTCACATTCCCCGCATCAACCCACTCCCTTTCCCCTGAAGGGAAATCTTTCCAATCCACCAAGTACTGGAGCCGGCCTTTGTGTAAACGAGAGTCCAGGATCTGGTTGACTTCGTAGTGGGTGTCTTTGTCAATAAAAACAGGCACAGGCGTCGAGAGCGGAGGGTGCCACACATCCGGCAGGGGGGGCTCGCCGCAGCAGGCTGGAATGAAAAACCGGGTGCACATTCCTGTAAGTCTTTGGCAAACCCAACTCAACAGTCACATCATTGATCACTTTTACAATGGGAAAGGGTCCCACAAATTTAGGTCCCAATTTCTTTGACTGTTGTTGACAGCGTAGGTTTTTTGTGGAAAGGTAGGCGAGGTCCCCCAATTTCCAGGCGGGTGCAGGCGCACGTTTTTTATCTGCCTGGGACTTATACGCTTGTTTTGCCTCCTCGAGGCTAGAGACAATGTCTGGCCAAGCTGCACTAATATTCTTAGCCCATTTATTGACCTCAGGAGCTTCAGTAGATACCAAATCCCAGGTGGGTGCAGCAATCAGGTCAGTTCCGTACACCACCTTAAAGGGAGATACTCTGGTGGAAGCATGTACCCCGTTGTTGTAGGCGAACTCAGCAAGGGGCAGGAGGGCAACCCAATCATTCTGTTGGTGGTTAATGAAACAACGTAGATATTGTTCAAGAATTTGGTTCACCCTTTCCGTTTGCCCATTGGACTCAGGGTGGTAGCCAGAGGTCAAGGCTTGTTCCACCCCTAGCAACTTCAAAAGCTCCCGCCAGAACTTGGCAACGAACTGAGGGCCCCGATCCGTGAGCAATCTCCTAGGAATTCCATGTAGCCGGATTATGTGAGTCACAAACATCGAGGCCAGTTTGGCCGCCGAGGGCAAGCCCACACAGGGGATGAAGTGAGCTTGCTTTGAAAATGCATCCACCACCACCCAAACCACAGTTTTACCCTGGCTGGGGGGCAGGTCCGTGATAAAATCCATAGTAACATCAGACCAGGGACGGGAGGGGGTGGGCAGGGGTGGGCAGGGGCTGCAGCAACCCCCGTTTCTTTCCTCCCGGGGGTTTGGAAACAAGGCAGGTGGGGCAGCCTTGCACATATTTCTCCACATCCCCCCTCAATGTTGGCCACCAGTAATGTCTTCTGACCAGGTGCAGAGTTTTCACAAAGCCAAAATGCCCTGCCGTTTTTGCATCGTGGCACAATTTCAAAACGTCCCCGCGCGCCGCAGCCGGGACGTAGAGGCGCTCGCCTTTGAAAAACAGGCCCCCCTTGTCAACGAGGGCGGAGCGGAGGGAAACGAATTCAGAGTCTTGTAGGACCTCCTTCTGAACCCACCCACCGGGGACCAGGCTGCCTTTTTTTGTTTGACTGCGCGTCACGGCCGCCAGCCCCAACTGGGCGGGTGTGAACACCGTGTCCACCAATGGGTCTCGTTTGCTGTTGTACTGGGGCAAGCGAGAAAGGGTTTTCTCCCACTGGTCTAACACTTCCGAAAAACCAATACAAACGCCAAAAAGTTTATTTTGCCTGGCAGATGCTTAAGAGAAAAGTTGAACCGGGAGAAAAACTCCGCCCACCGCATTTGCTTGGCTGACAAGGAGCAGGGCTGCTTGAGCGTTGGAGATTTTTATGGTCCGTCCAAACTACAAACGGGACGGCAGACCCTTCCAGCCAATGCCTCCAAGTGGCAAGAGCTAACTTTACTGCAGCTGCCTCTTTTTCCCAAATTGCCCAGTTGCGTTCCGCCCCAGAAAACTTTTTTGACAGATAGGCTAGGGGGTGCAGCTTCCCATCTTCTCCCTCTTGCAGGATTATGGCCCCCATTGCCACATCCGAAGAATTTACTTGCACCGTGAATTGTTTGGATGGGTCAGCATGTGCCAACACCGGTTCAGACGTAAAGAGGAGTTTCAAGCTCTCAAAAGCCTCCTGGCAATGGGGGGTCCACTGGAGTGGAGCGCCCGGTCGATTTGCCGCCTTCCCCCCCTCTTTCGTTTTCAACAAGTCAGTCAGAGGCAATGCCACCTTGGCAAAACTGGGAATAAACGTTCTATAAAAGTTCGCAAAGCCCAAGAAACTTTGAAATTGCCTCCTAGTCTTGGGAAGTTCCCAGGCCAACAAGTCCCGCACCTTGCCCGGGTCCATTTCAATCCCAGCTTTGGACACCCAGAATCCAAGAAACTCCACCGCCTCCCGGTGGAACTCACATTTTGAAAGTTTGGCAAACAGATGGTGCTTCCGCAGCCGGCTGAGCACCTCCCGGACTAATTTTGTGTGTTCGGCCAGGTTGTCAGAATACACCAAAATATCATCAATGTAGACCAGCACCCCCTGATACAACAAATCATGCATAATTTCATTTATCATGTTCATGAACACGCCCGGAGCGCCGGCGAGGCCGAACAGCATGACGGTGTATTCAAATTGGCCCAAGGGGGTGTTGAATGCCGTCAGGTACTCATGCCCCTTCTTTATACGGACCCTGTAGTAAGCTTCCCTCAAGTCCAATTTTGTAAAAATCCGGGCCCTCCCCAAATGTCCCAACAAATCCTTAATCAATGGCAATGGGTAGGCATTGCAGGTGGAAACAGCATTCAGCCCCCGGTAATCCGTGCAGAGGCGCAGGGACCCATCCTTCTTTTTGACGAAGAGGACTGGGGCAGCCAGGGGGGAAGTGGCCGGTCTGATGAAACCCCTGGCTAAATTCTTGTCCAGGAACTCCCTGAGCTCCTTCATTTCCCTAGGACTCATGGAGTACAATTTGGCTTTAGGAAGCGATTCTCCCTTTTTCAGCTCAATTGCACAGTCTGTTTTGCGATGGGGAGGCAACTGATTGCACTCAATCTCCGCAAACACATCCTCAAACTCTCGATACTCCCGTGGGAGGGCGAGTGCCCCTGCCTCCGCCACCGCGGCCATGGATTGGCAGCCCGGAGCGGGTAGGGGTCGTACATCCTGCTTGCAACCCGGAGACGAAAACTTCACCGTCCCCTTCTTCCACTTCACTGTGGGGTCATGTTCACGCAACCAGTCCAGCCCCAACACACACGGGAATGCGGAGTGAGGTGCCACCAGGGGTTGGATTTGCTCCCAATGTCTATCAATGTCCAAGTCCATCGGGAGCGTTTTCACTGTGGCCTCCCCCCCTGGGGCACATTTCCCATCCAACTGAGTGATGGGTAGGGGCTCCCCCAGAGGCACCTTCCCCACCCCCAAAGTCTCGGCCAGTGCTGGGCTTACTAGGGTTTTGGTACAGCCCGAGTCCACTATGCAACGTACCCCCAATTTTTTTCCAGAGCTGGGTTCAGTGAGAGTGGCGGGCAAGAGAACCAGGGGAGAGTCACTCACCGCGCGTTTGCCCCTGCCGGAGACCTGTTGGTGGGGCGCCTTTACAGCAGGTCGTCGTCGTTTCCCGACTGCTCTCCAGACTGTATTTCCTCCTCTTGGCTGCTGCCATCAGATTCCTCCACCACAGTCGCTGCTCCAGCCGGAGCGAGCAGGGACTTAGCGGTCTTCTTTGGGGCCATTTTCTTGGTTGTCGTGGCTTTGGCTGGTGCTCCACCCAACGGTTTGGTGCTTGCTGAACCTCCCGCCCCGGTTTTGGCTGGGCACTGGGCGAGGAAATGGCTAGCCTGGCCGCAGCCCAAACATAAACCTTTTTCCATGCGCCGTCCATCTTTGTAAATTTAAACCGAGGCTAGATAGCCATCTGACGGAGAGGCTGATTCTGTGAAGGCAAAGGGGTGGCAGGTTACAGTAGATGAGCGATTGGGATGTGAGTGTCCTGCATAGTGCAGGGGGTTGGACAAGATGACCCAGGAGGTCCCTTCCAACTCTATTATTCTATGATTCTTCTATGATTCTAAGATGCCTCTATGCATGTACTTCTTACAGGGAGTTTAAAAGGCAGGGAGGGTTGGCTGGGAGTGGGGTGAATGAATAACAGATTGAGATAGAGATAGAACAAAACAACTGAGAGGATGTGCTTGAAAGTGAATATATTGAATGAGCAGAGGAGAGAAAAAGGTAAACAAGCTTCGGGTTTGGGGAAGAAGATAATCAAAGGAAGGGATAGAGTGATAGGTAGGGGTTTGTAAAGTGAAGTAGTTAGGAAATGAAAGTTAAGTTTGTTTTGTAAATTTTCCTTTGACTAATTTATATTTTACCAGTATTGGGCTGAATGCTGAGGGAAGTAATTGTATATTCTGGACTCTATGATTATTAAAATTTGTTTTTATCCAATTTATATGATAAATATTGCGTCCTCAGTAATTCAAAGTTTAATGGTTTCAGGACTAACATAGTTTTTTTTAATGAGTGAGGATCTAGAGTGATCCTAGAATCATAGAGGTGGAAGGAGCCATACCGTCCATCTAGTCCAACTGGTGAACTGCTCTGATTGTGAAAAGTTTGTTTCCTGATATCTAGCTGGTACCATTCTACACAGAGTTTAAAGCTATTACAATGGATCCTATCTTTTGCTGCCAATAGGAACTATTTCCTGCCCTCCTCCAAGTGAAAACCTTTCAAATACTTAAAGACAGCAATCATGTCCCCTCTCAACCACCTCTTCTCCAGGCTGAACATTCCCAAGTCCCTCAGTCTTTCCTCATAGGGCTTGGTTTCCACGCCCCAGATCATCCTCGTAATTCTCCTCTGTACCCTCTTAGTTTTGTGTTAGCATAGTTTGTAGGCATTGAGGTAGGCACAAAAACAGACTGCATCCCAGGTCCAAGAGATCTGAGAAGTCCTACCACATGCTATAAAGAAATGGGATACAAAAATGAGAGAGAGGGAAGGGTCATCAAAGCCACATATCTTGCAGACATATGTCACTAGGGGACAATTGAAAGTCACTGGATCTTATCTCTTATGTTTCTCCATCTGCTTCAAAAACACACTCAAGTATGCTGTTTTGATTGTCCAATCATAATTCAGATTAGAGATGATGGCCCTGGAAAAGTTGGAAATTTGGGGGAGAATTAGAAGAAATGTATTAAAAATTGCTTCTTTTTTTATAATAAGTAAAATGTATTTTAAAGTAAAGTTTTAGACTAAAATGAATGATAATGTTCACTGTTAACTGATGTGGGATTCAAGTGTTTTATGTTGGGGTGGGGACACATGGTTAATTTGTTACCAAGTTACTCTGCCTGTTCAGAGTTTGAGAACAACAGTTTAAATATATACTGTATATGCTTCAGATAAGAGCCTCTTGTGGCACAGAGTAGTAAGGCAGCAAACATGCTGTCTGAAGCTCTGCCCATGAGGTTGGGAGTTCAATCCCAGCAGCCGGCTCAAGGTTGACTCAGCCTTCCATCCTTCCGAGGTCGGTAAAATGAGTACCCAGCTTGCTGGAGGGTAAACAGTAATGATTGGGGAAGGCACTGGCAAACCACCCCGTATTGAGTCTGCCATGAAAACGCTGGAGTGCGTCACCCCAAGGGTTAGACATGACTTGGTGCTTGCACAGGGTTTACCTTTACCTTTATGCTTCAGATGCTTTCATATTCCGCAGTTTGTAAAAGAAACTGGTCTGTGGAATATGAAAGCATCTCTATTTGCAAGTTACACACCACATTAAGAAACAAACTAACATGAAAAGTAGAGAAGTGTGTTTGAAACCTGTATGAATACATTCAGCGCTCTGAAGTCCACTGAGAAAACATTAATGTACAAAATTAGAATCTATTTCTCTTTCAGAAGTGCATTATGACTAGAGAAAATTGAGAAGATGGTGCTTTCAAGGATTTATTTAAATCAGATTGTTTTGACGCCATTATATGGCTCTTGTCCACAGTGGAGGTACACTACGAAAGAATTGCATGATGTGTTTATTCAGTAGTCAGATTTACTGATAGACCTTAATACTATGATCTGTTAGATTAGCGATCCCCAACCTGTGGGCTGCGGACCACATGTGGTCCTTCAACTAATTGGAGGTGGGTCCTGAAGGATGCCTTCTCCCCCCCCCCCCGGCCCTTTACTTCATCCCCCCCAGCCCTTTACAACACACTTCATTGTTGTGGCGTGTCTGTATCTCATTTTGAAGGGATGTTTAAACATTACCATAGCGATCAGAGAGCGTTAGGGCAGTAGTCAGATTTACTGATAGTCCTTAATACTATGATCTGTTAGTTGAAGGCAACCCCCCCCCAAACTCCCCGCCCCCCACTTCCAGTTTGAAGAGGAACTGATCTCGTTATCACTTCTGGAAAAGGGGGTTATGTTTCTGGATAACGCTGTATAAAGAGGCGACTCAAGTTGAAAAAATATTTCATATGTTTACTACAAAGTTGGTGGCTTCTTCTTTAAAATGTGCCTAACTACTTAGGGAACAGTAGGTTGCTGCTTCATCTCTAACTTTAGGAATGCTTTGAATGTTTGTTTAAATAAACACTAGCCATTTCATAACCATACCATACAGTGTAATTTTCTGTACTTCATTGGGGCCAGTGTGCCCTTGTGAATGGAAGGCATTGTTGGATCCAATTCTGTGATGTTCAACATTATGTTCTTTTCACTCCTTTACAATGCATAGGTTTTAAGTCTTTATGGTTTGCACGTGGGGGGGGGGACGTTTTTTCTATGGCTTCAAAATCTCAGATACAAAGGAATTGGGCAGAAACTTCCTTTACTCATTTTTATTATTGGAAGCTAAGCTAATGATATCCAAATGGAGTATAAAAGTTGCAGGCTTATGTGCAAAGATTCAGGCCGAAGCATGTTTAACAAATTATCAAGGCATAAAAGTGATGGCTTGACTTGAAGCATTGTTTTTAAAGACCTGCTTTTTTCCTTTCAGAATTTGCTTATGGTGGCCATCCATATCCCTTTTCTGGAATATTTGAAATTTCTCCAGGAAATGCATCTGAACTAGGAGAAACATTTAAATTTAAGTATGCAACTTTTTCATTTATTGATGTGAATGAAATTGTCTTATTGAATGTTTTCAATATATGCATGGCTTCAGTCTGATAATTTCAAATATCTGTAGTATATTTTGATCAACTGAAATATCAATTGTAAAAAATTTACAATTGTAAAAAATTTACAATTGATCAATTGTAAAAAAATTAGCTGGAATAACATTGATAAGACTTCCGTTGAGCAAGGTGTGTCTTTATAAGGATACACACCTAAGTGTGAACAATTATATTTGTGTGGAGATACACAACCTTGGAGTAAGAGAGGAAGCAGTCTAAAACTAAAAAGATTGGGGATTCTGGGCATGCAGTTAAAATAATTAGAGGGGGAAAATGAAACCATATATCGTTGCTGAATGTGTGCTCTTCAACAGAGCAGAAATGGAAAACATGTCTGGTTTGATTGTACATAAACACTTAAACACATTAAAAAAAACACTTTCTAACAATTGTTTATTTAAGGGAAGCTGTTGTACTTGGAAGTACTGACTTCATGGAAGAGGATATAGAAAAGATTATAGAAGAACTTGGAAAAGAATTTAAAGGAAATGCCTATCACTTAATGCACAAAAACTGCAATCACTTTTCTTCAGCTTTATCAGAGGTGAGTGTTATTGTAATTATCCATAGGCTGTGCTGAATGTACAAAGGAGCATTAACTTTCAATATACAAATAAGCTACTCTTGTCCCAGCTGCTGAGTGTACAAATATAATATAACCATAGTTTTCATTTCACTTCAGCTTCAGAAACTGTGCCTATGGCGCATCATGTCATTGTTACCTGTTAAAAACATATATTTGGGTTATTGGCTCTACGGTTGGGACAAAAAAAGGCATCCATTTTAAATACCCACCTTGAAGTTATTCTCAGAATGGCCAGTTATCTGAAAACTACACTTAGTGTTGCCAGTTTAAGAGACAGCATCTTTAGGGCTGAAGTGTTCCATGTAATATACTTGATCAGTGATGTGTTTCAGTTAATCAAAAAACTACATATAATTAAAAAAACATTGGATATAATTTGTAATTTTATCTAGATTCTCTGTGGAAAAGAGATTCCTCGTTGGGTGAACCGCCTTGCTTACTTCAGCTCCTGTATCCCATTTCTCCAAAGTTGCCTGCCAAAAGAATGGCTTACGCCTGCAGCACTTCAATCTAGTGTCAGTCAGGAGCTTCAGGAAGAACTTGAAGAAGCAGAAGAGGCTGCAGCATCCTCTTCCCTGTCAAACTCAGCATCAGCATCAAGAACTGGACATCACTCAAAAATATAAGTTCAGGCCAAACTATCCTTAAACTCTCAGTCACTGACTTCACTAACTGAACTTTTGCTCATTTGGTATGCAATTAGCTCTCCAGCTCAAGCCCTTGGTGTCTTCTGCTCAGGATTTTATATGTAGTGAAAAGTTTCTGGGAGAAATGGGAATTTGAGTTGGAGCTGCTGTCTTTCATCTGATCCAATAGCCTTGGACTGACTGAACTGTTTACAGTATTGTGTGCTGCCGTTTACAAGTCCCACAGGGACATCTGCCATTGAAAGACAATGTGTTAAATAGCTCAATTGGGCCTGCATAATGTAAACAGCATCTTTGCCAACTGCTGCTGAAAATGAAGCAGGAATTGTTGAATACTGTGCGTAAACAGGGTACATACTGATCAATGTAAAGAAATTTGTCCTAGGAAGCAAAGAATTTACCTTGGTGTATAACAAAGAATATGTGTTCTCTAAAATGTTGCTATCAGTTAAATCACTTATTTTAACCAATTATGAAGTGCAAATTAATATTTTACTACAAAGCCTATTGGATTCAGTTAGATTTCAACCTCATAAGTTATTTTTGTATTATTTTATTTTGTGGATTTTGGGTTTATTTGTCCTGCATGTTTTGTCTGACACAGATTTGAAAAAAAATTATTCTGAATTTCACAGCTTTTTAACTGAGTCCTCAGCAGTGCCTCTTTCACATAATTTTAAAAAGTTAGAGCTGTAGGATACAGATGGTACACATGGTTGATTTGTTAGCATGTAATATTAGGCATCACATAGAATTATTCAGCCCGTGATTCTGCAACCAGTTCTATCGGATATAAATTGCTGTCTATTAGAAGAATATCTTCCTAGAAACATGGAGAAAAATGCTGTTGTAATTTTTAATAGAACTAGTTTTCTCAACAACATGAAATATGAAAGCCTATTTGAACCTATTGTGTTAACAGAAGAGCCCTAAAGTGTTATAGATAAGTCATCCAACTATGTGCCTGGTGATACTACCTTCTTAGTCTTAGTTACAATGATTTAATAGCACATGCAAGGTCTAATTATGCCTTCTTAATATTGCTAATCTCCTGGTATAGTGGACCCTATAAACTAAAAAAATGAGTACAATTATCAAGGGAAATTATGTCTTTGTGGCTTTCTCATGGAAGCAGCGGTGACACCCAATTGGAATGAACTTTAGATTTTCCTTATGTATGCTCTCTTAAGGGTCTTCCAATTAAATGGAAAATGGTTGACTGGAAATAATGTATAAACTGATCTGCAAGTCCACAAAAGACTGCGCTGCTGAAGAAAATGTAAACTTTGCATGTGCTATTTATATTGCTGGGTTTGCTGATGTGCATTTAAACTGGGATAGCTTTGGTGCAGATATCAAAAATGACAAATCTGAAAAAGTTAGGGCTGATAAAATGATGTTGTGTAACATATATTTATTTTACAAATGTAAATCCATAGACAGCAAGACTGTTTATATGGCTTTTGGTTAGTATTGCATTATCCACATTTTCAGCTGTTTCAGTTTATACACATTTATTTGGGTGTCAGTTAAATCCTCCTGCATCCTGTTGACAGAGACACTCTAGGAGTTCCATGCTCAGAACCTAATTGCTAGGTATACATTTCTGATTTATAGCAGGACCATGGAGAGAGTGAGCTTGTGCCCCCCTGGATTTTTCCCAATCTGAAATGGCCATGGTGTGGTGCTGTTTGTCCCATTAGCAAAACTTATATGTAGCCCATTAGCAGGGATTCTACAAGGACATTTCAAATCAGGATATCAATATGGGGTGGGGTTAAGGGATTTGCCTCCTTACCCCATATGTCACTAACCAATACAAACACAAATTCCCAGGATGGAAGTCCCAGCAAAAGCCTGGTCAACAGGACTGGAGTCCTCAGACCGCAGACTTTGTAGTGTTTTAGTCTCCCCTTAGGCTGCTTTTTAGGCAAATTTGAGGAGGTGGTGGTGGAAAGTGCCATTACATAACACTCAACATGACAGAGAGACAGTTTGCATTGCTTGCTTCTGCATAGCAATCCTGGATTTGGGGGGGGGGGTTCCCCCATTTAAATACCAACCACGGCCAATTCTGCTTAGGTTCTGTGATCTGATGACATCACATTAGCCTGGCCTATCCAAGTTAGGGCAAACCTGAAGTAAAAGTTGCTTTATTACACAGAATACTCAGTTACATAAAATATGTTAAAAGTTAAATAATTCTCCAAAATGTTATGTGTTGAGAATATTCCTAATTTAGCAACAAACAAAATTGTCTTAACAATGCCATCATTACTGTGATTGACCCTTTCATAACTGTTTAGCATAACTCAATAACCCAACATTTTAAGCTCACTTTGGCTTAGATTTTAAAAGTGCCATGAACAGGTCAAGTTGGCAGAAGAGATTTTTCCTGATTGCTCCCTCTTCAGAATTCAGCCTCATATACATGTCACCAAGCCACTCTTGAGATGGGTAGACGGCATGCAGTGTGAAGGGCTGCAGCCAGAAGAGAGAATCAGCAGAAATCATCTCTCAACTGTTTGCAAAAGCTCTTCCTTGAGTTGAACAAGAGGTGGGAGAAGGGCAAAGTTCTACCAATTCTCCTTTTCAGCTGCAGCCCTCCATTTTACATCCCATGCTGTACCTAAAGTTGCCTAACCCTTTAGAAGCTGTTTCCAAAGAGTGCTAAACACTGCAATATGAAGGAGATACCAGCAAAAATCCTTAATGCAGTTACCCCGTGGTAGTTTGGGAGCCAACTACTTTCTTAAACTGACTATCTGAACTAGGATTTTGAAAATTTTATCCATTTTTTCCTATTAAGTGTTGCTGAATCATAAAATAACTAACCAGTAGCAAGAAATGGCAGATTTTTTCTCTACTATAACTGAGATAGAAATGGTATTTTGTAGTTCAAGTTTGAAGCTGTTGATAAAGTTCAGATTCTAGCTGTGGTTTGGACTCACAGATGTTCTATGATGCACATTATGATTTTATGTGGAACAGTTAATATGCATCCCAGAGCAAAGAGGATTCTGAACCAGAGCCAGAATCTGAACTTCATGGAATTGTCTTTCCACAGGTAAATAGGGAGTCCTTGTGTGGTGCTTCATGAAGATACTGGATTAGGTGATTTTGTAGATTCTCCTAATATTTCAGGCAAACTATTCTGAAGTAACTAAATCTCCATCCATTTTCTAGGAAACAGTAGATTTTTTTTCCTGGTTATTCTCACAGCAGTATGCCATACATGGCTGCAGTTTCATAAAGTTTACTGAGGCTGGTAAGAAATGCAAGGACATACAGAGCATAGCAGGCAAAAGCCATTTTTAATAATGATGAATCTTTCATTTGACATTCCCATTATTTCTTTTAATCCATTTATTTAATCCATGAACAAGTTTTAACATCTGAACCCTGAAGTTGATGCCACATTTTATGTAGTGATGGTAATTTGTACCTTACTACATGTGCTATATAGTCTCCACTTAATCCTTAAAACAAAAAAGCAATCCTGTCAAAGGCTGCTCTTGTATGTTAGCAATAGTTCCAGTTACCTTTCACCAGCATTACTACACAGCAGGTAGCACTCTTGTCTACAATGGCCATACTGTGCGTTAAAAACTAGAACACTTCTCTCAGCTAAGAGAATGCTGGATATCTGTGGAGTTTTTCCAACCAAAACGGGTAGAAAAATTGAGTTCAGGGTTCAGTTTCTAATACTTGATTTTAAAAAAGATTGTTGTACTTTTTTTGTCTTATCAAGTCCATTTTTTAAGCTGCCACTTTTATTCAGGAAGCCAAAAATAAATACTACATGTTGTCAGTGCACACCAATAATTTGTGGTTTCATTATAAGAAAAAATGTGATGTGTTTCTTCTTGAAAACATGCAGTACAGTTTTAATCATAGCTGATACAAGAATTTTCACTTTTAGATGGTGAAAAGTAATGAATCTTCACTGACACTTTTTGTAAACTTGAAATCAAGTTTACTGTAATGCATAGTATTTGTATGAAATAGAGAATATTGACTTTTGTTACTCTGACATGTAAAGTTACCATAGACTTGAAACCATCCATTTATTAAAGAGAACTGTTTTTATAGAACAAATAGCATGTGTACAGTTATCAACTTGAATTATCACGTTTCAATGCACCTTCTTTGTATTGTTGCAGTGGTATCTATTTGCTGGAATTCAACATTCTTTGAACAAGAACAAAGACACCTCACTTAACAATATTCACTTATGTTTATATATAAAAAAGTAAACAAGGCCAGTGGTCTATTGTGCAGCATCTAATGTGGAGGTACTGGAAAGGTACAACACCCCATTAAAACCTGGCACAGCATTTGACGTAGCTGTATGCAGCCTTATACTTTTGAGATGGAGTGATTGAGGGGGACACATCCTTCCAAAAATGTTGAGGAGAAGAATCATGGCTCCCAAGTGGACCACTATAGTTTCAGAGATAAAGGAAAATACTGACTGATCATCTAGTCCCAACTGAATGCTGGAACACAATGGCAGTAATTCTTCAAATTCACATGCAGAAGTCTTATCCCAATCCTGCAACTTAAAAACCTTTCATAATTGGAAATTCTGTGGATAATACCTGGGATGCAAAACATATGTTCTAACATTATGGTCCTTCCACTCCCAAATGACTGAAGGAAGTCGACCAAGACACAATAAGGCAAACTCCTTTGCCCAAGACTTCTAGCCAATTTTGAGCAAGAAGCTTGTTCCCAACTCGTCTTCTACTGGGAAGTAGCTACTGGAAAACTCCCTCCTCTCCACATATCTCCATGGCCTCATAGTGCTTCTGCACTCTTCCGTTTCCCCATCTTCTACGCCATTGGTCTCAAATTTGCGTTACTGAGATGGTCTTGTGAAGATTGCAGCAAGACCAAGGTGGGATCCATATGGAAAGGGAACATCTAAACTAAACATTTAAACTAAAGCCACAAGGGGAAGGAGATGATCAACATAGGGAGTGTAAGGAAGGAGAACGATCGGAGGCAGCCCAACCGGCAAGGCCAGCTCATAGGGAACCAAAAGTAAAAGGATTCAGTTGTCTTTATACTAACGCCTGAAGCATGGGCAATAAGAAGGAAGAGCTGGAACTTCTCATGCTGATGGAAAGGTATGATCTAGTAGGCATCACAGAAACTTGGTGGAGTGATTCTCCTGACTGGAATGTAATGGTGGATGGATATGAACTGTTCAGAAAACAACAGAATAGATCGAAGAGGTGGAGGAGTGGCACTGTATGTGAGGAAAGGGCTTACCTGTCAGGAAATTCTAGTGAAGGAGAGCATATCTACAGTGGAAAGCATCTGGGTGAAAATAAGTGAGGGGAAAACAAACAGTGTGGTGGTTGGTGTCTGCTACCGACCGCCTGACCAATGAGAGGATGTGGATGCTGCACTTTGTGAGCAGCTTGAGAAAATATCCAAGCGGCAGGACCTTGTCATCATGGGTGACTTCAATTTCTCAGATGTGTGCTGGGAAACAAACTCTGCGAAGCGTCCTCAGTCATGCAAGTTTCTGACCTGCCTGGCTGACAATTTCATTTATCAAATGGTAGATGAACCCACAAGAGGTTCAGCCATACTGGACTTAATACTGACCAACAAGCAAGAGTTGGTGGATGAGGTGAAGGAGGTGGGGACCCTAGGGGGAAGTAACCATGTCCTCATAGAATTCCTTTTGAGATGGGGAGCCAAGGAAGCTTGTAGCCAGACGCGGATGTTGGATTTTCATAGGGCAAACTTTAATAAACTCAAGAGACATGATGAGTGTCATACCATGGACGAGAATGCTGGAAGGGAAGGGAGCATGTGAAGGGTGGGCGCTACTCAAACAAGAGCTATAGCATGCTCAATCCATGACTATCCCAGAAAGACGAAAACACTGCAGGAACACTAAGAAGCCTATTTGGATGAACAGAGAACTTCAAGAGGAACTAAGAAAGAAAAGGAAAATGTTCAGGAAATGGAGGGAAGGACAGAGCTCTAAAGAAGAGTACCTACAGGTTACTAGGCACTGTAGATCAATCATCAGAAAGGCCAAACTGAGAGTGAGCTAAGATTGGCCAGGGAAGCCCATTGTAACAAGAAAAGATTTTTGAGTTATGTGAGGAGCAAACGTAAAGTAAAGGAGGCAATAGGGCCACTGTTGGGTGCGGATGGACAAACTAACGGAGGATGCAGAGAAAGCAGGAAGGCTTAGTGCCTATTTTACATCTGTTTTTTCCAACATGTCAAAGTGTTTAGGCACATCTAGAGATGGCCATAGCCAAAGGATAGTGTCTGGGTGGCAGGTTAACATGGATAGAGAGGTTGTCGAGAGGCATTTAGCTGCACTGGATGAGTTCAAATCCCCTGGTCTAGATGAAATGCACCCGAGAGTGCTCAAAGAACTTTCCAGAGAACTTGCACAGCCCTTGTCCATCATCTTCGGGACCTCTTTAAGGACTGGAGATGTCCCGGAGGACTGGAAGAGAGCAAACCTTATTCCGATCTTCAAAAAAGGGAGGAAGGATGACCCGGGAAACTACAGACCAGTGAGTCTGACCTCTGTTGTGGGGAAGATAATGGAGCAGATATTAAAGGGAGCGATCTGCAAACATCTGGAGGACAATTTGGCGATCCAAAGAAGTATGTATGGATTTGTCTCCAACAGGTCCTGTCAGACCAACCTGGTTTCCTTTTTTGACCAAGTAACAGGTTTGCTGGATCGGGGAAATTCGGTTGATGTCATTTACTTGGAATTTAGTAAAGCTTTTGACAAGGTTCCCCATGATGTTCTGGTGGATAAGATGAAGGACTGCAATCTGGATTTTCAGATAGTTAAGTGGATAGGGAATTGGTTAGAGAACCGCACTCAAAGAGTTGTTATCAATGGTGTTTCATCAGACTGGAGAGAGGTGAGTAGCAGGGTACCTCAGGCCTCGGTGCTCGGCCCGGTACTTTTTAACATATTTATTAATGATCTAGATGAGGGGGTGGAGGGACTACTTATCAAATTTGCAGATAACACCAAATTGGAAGGACTGGCAAATACTCCGGAAGATAGAGACAGAGTTCAACGAGATCTGAACACAATGGAAAAATGGGCAAATGAGAACAAGATGCAATTTAATAAACATAAGTGTAAAGTTCTGCATCTGGATCAGAAAAATGAAAAGCATGCCTACTGGATGGGGGATAGCCCTCTTTAAGTATTTGAAAGGTTGTCACTTGGAGGAGGGCAGGATGCTGTTTCTGTTGGCTGCAGAGGAGAGGACACGCAGTAATGGGTTTAAACTTCAAGTACGATATAGGCTAGATATCAGGAAAAAAATTTTCACAGTCAGAGTAGTTCAGCAGTGGAATAGGCTGCCTAAGGAGGTGATGAGCTCCCCCTCACTGGCAGTCTTCAAGCAAAGGTTGGATACACACTTTTCTTGGATGCTTTAGGATGGTTAGGCCTGATCCTGCGTTGAGCAGGGGGTTGGACTAGATGGCCTGTATGGTCCCTTCCAACTCTATGATTCTATGATTCTATCTACATCTTCCCAGTCCCACCCACACCAGCATTATTGTTCCTTCTGTAATTGCCTGTGATGGCCACCCCCAAAGCATTCCTCCCTTCTCAGATTGCAAGTCACAAACCTCACATGACTTACTCATGAGTAAACATTTCCAGGGCAGAGGCTTTTCCTGGACACCCTGGGTTCAAGAGGGCCAGCAGGGGGGCTGTTTCTGGGGCTCCTGCAGCCCCCCCACCTCCAAAAGGCACACAGCGGCTGCCCCAGCTCCCCCCATGTTCTCTGAGTTGAAAGAGGCCACAGCAACTTACTGGCATCTGGGTATGTTCTGAAACCAGCTTCTCTTCCAACAAGTAAACTTCTGAAACCAGCAGAAAGTTGGTGGAGAGATGACCTCTTTTTAAGCCCTTCCTGGCTGAGGGCTGCCTCCTGATTGGGTCTAAACTGGATGAGGGCCAATCAGATAGTGGATGACTTGTCAGTTTGGTTTTTATAAGTTTTACTGATGATATAATATAATAAAAGAATAATACATTTAACAAAATCAAGTTCCTGGTTTTCATCTAGTGATTGTTTATGATTTGTTCTCCAGGTACTCAGCCTCTTTAATAGTCCCAGCAAATAAATAATTTCCCCTTATTTCTGGTCTTCCCTTTTTTCTTTTCAAATCTGTTTTTCACAGTCTTGTACTTCCTTAACTGTTAATGTTTTTTTTCTTTCTTATGAATATCTTAAAATACAAGCAGCTGTCAGCAGTGGTGCACCTTTGAATTTCCATCACTTTGAATTTCTGTTTTGATGTTCATAAAAATATCATATCTGTCATTCAGTTTCTTGACACCTTCTCTTCGCTGAAGTAGTTTTTCTGACAGTTCTAACATACTCAGATAATTCGTAAGTTCGGCTATCCTTCAAAGAGACTGATTTAGTGAGGACAAAGAGATTTTGTTAAATATACTTAGGTTAAACACCTTAAAAATTAAGTTTCTATTAAAACTGCTAAACTTTGCGCTTTTTTTGGTTTATGTTAAGTAACTTTCCAAGATGGAGTTGATGGGTCAATATCCAGCAATGCAGATCTAAGTGTCTATCCAAGAATGATTAATATTCCATGAAACGAATAACATTACTATCAGTTCAGTGACCTTGCCATAACAAATCGCAAACTCTCATGCCCCAAACCAGGAATGGTCTTGTTCTTTAAAAGTGCCTCTTGAATATGGATATGAGCATCCATGCAGTCCTCTCAATATTTTGGTTTTTCTGTTCTGTACAAGCTTCATATGGGAATGTATATGAGTTAATTGTGCATTACTTTGTAGCATGGCTTGAGGGACCATTGGTTAGAAAGTGTGGGGGTTTCCCATTCTGATTAAAGTGGGCAGCTGAGCCTAAACTGTGGCGACACAATCACAAGGAGGGAGAAGTACTGGTTAGTGCTGATCCACAAATGCTGATTTTGTGCAGTGCTTTTGGAATTAAAAAGGGCTGACATTGACAAAGTACTGATTGAGATTGTCCTAATGGGGAGAAGACACTGCAGTTATGCCCTGCCTAGCAACTGATCTGTTCAAGGAACCAAGGCTGTTGAAGGAACTGATGAGGCAGTATTCAAGGAAGTATAGTTGTTGAAGACTTGTGGAGTCACTCAGAGGCAACACATCCTTTGCTTCCTTACAGTGTCAGGGCCCAGCTTGTGTCCTCTGTGGCTAACATATACTAACAGCCCTAACAGACTCTGCCATGGCATTTTGGTGATACAGTTTGGTCACCCAGTCAGGGACACTGCCTCTTTAAAGACTTGCAGAGATGACCCGTCAGCCAAAGATGAATAAACAGAAAGAAATTTCCAAGCTGGCGATGGCAAAAGCTTTATTCAGAATGGGTTCCTAGGTATAAAACCTCGTTTTCGTATTTTACTTCCTCAGTGAACTTATTTCTTAATTGTTTTTTTTTCCGGGGATACAAAGTCCTCAACCCACTACCTTATATTTTATATACCTTATACTTTATATTTATATTATATTGGAACGGGTCTATTAATATCAAAGGTCCATAAAGATAACTATCTTATAAATGAGGAAGTAAAATACGAAAACGAGTTTTTATACCTAGGAACTTGTTCTGAATAAAGCTTTTGCCATCGCCAGCTTGGAAACTTCTTTCTGTTTATTATTCTTTAAAAGACTACACGGACTTCCAGGGGAGCATATTATTGTATTCTATATCCTCACTCTCATTATATCCTCTTTCCCAGGCAGCCCTCAAAGTCTCTCCCTTGTCCCTTCTTTCTCTCCTTCTCATCCTCCTACTTCCAACTGCCTCTATATTTCCCTCCTTCCCTCACTTTGGCATTCTCCAGTTGAATTGCATGATGGCCACCACCCGCTGGCCTAGTGGCATGGTGGGTCAAGTTGTGTGAGTAGTGAGTAAGTCTTCTGAAGTCATTACCAGGGCAGAGTCTGCACTTACTTTGTTTATTCCATTCCACTGTTGAATTCAGATCGATTTGAACTCGGGTCATCTTCCCCCCCCCCTCCCCATTGAAACAGGAAAGTGTTCTGCATGTGGTTAGGGTAGTTCAGAAGGGGGGGGGGGAGCCAAGCCTCTTTCTTTCTTTTCTTGAAGGGGGGGGGAGAGGATTGAAAAAGGCAGAGAACGGAGAAAAAATCCATGACCGACAGAAGTTGAGAGAAATTAGGGGCTTCTCCTTTTAAGGCAAGCTTGTCACATGGCCACCTTTGGCCAATCAGAACGTCTCTACCAAGGAGGTTCAAAACAGCCTGCTTTCCCAATCCGAATCTTGAAATATTGAGCATTAAAAACACTCTAAGATATCACACAATAAAGGTAGGGTCACTCTGGATCAATCCTTCTTGCTGCAGAAGGAAAATTTAAATCGCCCCAAATCAAAATGGAAACCGTATTCTGTGTAGATGGCAGGAACTGAATTGACCTGGGTTGGAATAAAAGCTCCATGCAGTTTACACCCAGGTTTGTGCCCAATGAGTACTCCTCCATCAGGGAACATGACAGGAAAGAGATATGGGATTTTTCCAGGACTGTTTTGGTCTCCATATTACAAAAACCGAGGCTTGTTAGCCTCAGCAACATCTTTGTAGTTGCCTAGCAGACTCCAAAATGGGTACTGGGAACTCAGTTGGCATTTTTCCTTAAAATTGCAGGCATTGTTTCTGTTATTTGAGAGAACTGTAATCCCTCAAAGTACTTCTTTAAAATTTCAGATTCTTCGGTAAATCTGGACTTCCATCAGGTTTATAGAGACCCCCCCTCCCCCAAGTCAGTCCCTAATCCCATTTTGTGATTCTATGACATGGTTCAGAATATGATTGCTGGTTTACCATTAGTTAATGCTGTATACTGGTACATACTCTGTTAAGTGGCCCACCTTTGTCCAGGTGTATTAGCAGGAAAATCTGGCCCCAGGTATGGCCTCTGTGCTAGTGCAGTGAGCCCTGAGTTACATGCAAATATACTAGAAAAGCTCAGGTAGAGGCAAAGAAGAATTCAAGCAGGGAAGCAGATTGAAAGGAATACCTCTCCTTATATGTGCTCGTGTAGTGATTGAGCCCTTCATACCAGAAGGTACTGATGGTGCCTTCTGTAAGAATGACATCTCTTAGTATCTCCCGTTCAAATGTAAGCCCATCCTCTTGGCATGAGTTTCCTGTGGAGATTTGTCAGCTCTCTTCTTTATAGGCCTTCAGATGTTTTCGACAGGTATCCTTGTGACTGAGATTGTTTTTATGATTTTGAATATGCTGATCATATTGCTTTATCAATGTCATTTAGACTAATAGGCTAATTTGTTTTAAATAGTTTTAATTGTGCTTAAGACAAGTTACGCACCCTGGCTTCTATGTGGAAAAGTGGAATAAAAATGTTTTAGAATAACAACAAACATACAGTCTTTAGTTCCCCAGAGAGAAATTCTGCTTTCTGGGGTGCTTCGGCCAGTTCACATGAATTTAAGGCACTTTCACACATGCCGAATAATGCACTTTCAGTCCATTTTCAATGAACTTTAGCAGTCATTTGTAAATGGATTTTCCCTTTTCACACAATTTAAGGGCATAGTGCATTTAAAGTGGATTCTGTCTGCTTCTCGGTCACTTTCTACCCCTTTCAGGATTTCCAACTCAGGGTGGTTCACAGCCATATATACACATTACAATCAACACCCATTATAGCAGTTAAAAATCCATAATTGTCCCGGCTATGGGTCTTGGTTTCTATCTCCTCATCTCCCACTCAGGGGGTGGCTTACATGCTGGTATCAAATTTAGTAATCCATTGGCCCCAACCAAAAGCCCGGTGGAAGAGCTCTGTTTTGTAGGCCCTGTGACACTGGGAAAGTTCCTGTAGGGCCTGCAGCTCTTCCAGGAGCTCATTCCACCAGGGAGGGCCAGGACCGAAAAGGCTCTGGCCCTGGTTGAGGCCAGATGTACTTCTCTGGGGCTGGGGATCACCAACCAGTTTGTATTGGCTGAGTGGAATGCTCTTCAGGGGGCATAGTCAGCTTTGAGCAGTCTCCTAACAGTTATTACTCACCGAGAAAATATAAGCTGATCACTTTCTGAGCTATTAGTCTAACAAAGGATGGTCAATCAATAGGCACAGCAATATTTTTTGCAGTAAAACATCTATATTCGAGTCCAGGAGTACCTCAGATGCCAAAAAGATTTTGGGTACATAAGGTTTCAACAGTCAAAGCTCCCTTTATCAGATATGAGTTGTAATGAAGATTTTTGAATCCTCTTAACTGAAATATAAAAACTCAGATGTCTCCATTCCAACTGTTATCTGAAGAAGGGAACACTGACTGTTGAAAGCTTATACCTCCCCTCAAAGCCTTGTGGTCTCTGATACTATTGGATGCTAATCTAGGGGCCTTTCCGCACCCGTTAAATGTAGTGAAATGCTTACCTTACGTAGTCATTATATTCTGGCCCCTCCATATGACATCGCCAAATCCAGCATCTTGGTAGTAACCGGCTGGCTGCATCCTCCATTTAGAGCACTAGTTGTGGAATCGCATAAAGTAGATTCACCAACCTATTTAGTGCGAGCTACTGGAGAGCAACCAGCAGGGGGGAGGTATGGAAAAAGAAGAGTTGGTTCTTATATTCCGCTTTTCTCTACCCGAAGGAGTCTCAAAGCGGCTTACAGTCGCCTTCCCTTTCTTCTCCCCCCAACAGACACCCTGTAAAGAAGGTGAGGCTGATAGAGCCCTGATATTGCTGCTCAGTCAGAACAGCTGTATCAGTGCTGTGGCGCACCCTAGATCAGTCAGCTGGTTGCATGTGGGAGAGCAGCAAAACCCAGCTCACCAGATTAGAAGTCTGCACTCCTAACCACTATACCAAACACTACACTCAAGCGCGCTAAAGGCACCTGCCTCGTCCCATCCTCACACCCACGTCCCTCTCCCTTGTTCCCAGGGATGGGAATTTCTTTTTAAAAATGGCTGACTTCCTGGAGCAACAAATAGGTGGCCAAGTGTGCAGGCGATGTGAGAAATAAACCTTTTCAAAGTTGTAACACAAAGCATGCCTCTCAAAAGTCCCGCCCCCCCCCCCAAATCAGGAACAATATTAATTTTAAAATAACTCAAAGGATTTGTGATCCCATAAGGGGTGGCATTCAAAAAGCACTATGTATCTATGATTGGCGTTTCATTGGAGAAGTATGCATTAAAAAAAAGTGGCCATCACAGGGCCTTTAAAATAGCGAGAAAGGGGATTGGTTGCCTGCATTGATTGACAGGCAGAAGCACAATGCATATAAGGCGCATTGCTCTCTTCTGCCACTTCCAGCAGCAGTTGTGAAGGGTGAGATGCGTCAAAAGGTGCAGGCAAAGGCGAGACAGCAGAAAAGGTGAGGAGGGCTCAGAAGTGCGAAAAAATCTAATGCTTTGCCCTTGAGCTGGCATAACATTTTTTAACTTATGTGCAGAAATGGCCTAGCTGTTCTACTGTAGACTAACATGGCTGAAACTACTTGGTACAGTGTTGATTCACATTGTTTACAGTTCATCTGATTGTCTCCTCCTTCTAGCAGGCTGAGAAGACCAATAAATGTTTCCTCGTTGGGAGTCAATGGACCATCTCTAATGATTAATGGGCATAATTTAGTTCCAAGATAGCCCACCAGCAACCCTATTGAGTGATTTACTGTCATCCACCTTCCATGAGTCACCCACTCCTCGGCCCTTTCTACTGTTCACAGAAACAGAGATCTGCATTTAAATCCCCGTTCTGCCATGGAAGCTCACTGGCCGCTTTGGTCTCAGACTAAGGTATCATACAGAGATCTTGTGAGCATAAAATGGATAAGAGAAAGATGTAAGCACCATGGGTACAAATGATAGAAATAAATAATAATTATAGGTGAAAATGGGGTAGCAGATAGAAGTTGGGTTAGTTGGTGGGTGGGAAGGGAAGCAGAAAGCAGGAAAAGGGGAGAAGCTATGGGGTTTCAAAGAAGAAACAGAAAATAGCGGAGGAGGGAGAAATGAGATGTTCCTTGAAAGTCCTTGGAGGTGCCCCACTTATTGTATATATATTATTGAAGGGATAGTTGTGGGTGTGTAGAGACACACCTACATACAGGGAGGTTCCTCCAATCCCACCCCACCTCAGGCAGCTGTCCACCTATTAAAGATATCTAGCATCTTCAGATGTTTTTTTAAAAGAAAACATAAATCAGCCACAAAGGCCATCCAATCAGCACTGTGTACAGTCTCCTCGGTTGCAAATAAGAACATATCCCCCACTTCCTAAGTCTACAGGAGAAGACTATGTATTTGTTCAAAACACAATGGCAGGATCAGTGTTAAGTCATACAATATGATTGTGTGTGAAAGCCCACCAAGCCACCCTTCTTGAAGGCTAACGCATTTTCATATGTAACCACTAGATGGCATGCAAAGCTAAATGTTTAATTCTAAACACAGAAAGTTATTGTTTTACAAATTACATATAATAAGGTCTATTGAGCAATCACTTGTAAATGTGTTCCAGTTATACATGCCGGGATTGCTAGAGAAGTATTTAATGTCATGTTTTCTCACATGCAAGACAAGACAGGTCTCAGTCAAGAGAACAAGCAGCTGCAAGACTTCGCCTTTCTGAGGCTGAAATAACTGTTGTAACTGTCAGAAGCCCAGAGGCTGCCAGGATGAGCACAAAAGCCACTAGTCCAAAGGCCATTGCAAAAGAATACTCCCAAGGGCAGGTCCACTTGGCCCCAATTGAAGCTGACTTCTTTCTAAGCCCTGTCTCCTTCTCTACTTTCCCCCCTACTCCCCTTGCATTTGTATGTTCTGCTTTTTAGTTTATACGCCTGGACTCAAGTAAGCTGCTATGGATGATAACAGACATCTGAAGATATAAACACAGGATTGGATCTTTGCAGGCAGTCACCCATGGGACTCCTCTGGGACCCACAAAAAGATACTTCCAGATGCCAAGGAACCTTCAGAGACAAGAGGGCTTCATGACAAAGGGGTGCAGGGTATAGTGGAGAAAAGGAAACAAAGCATCATCCCTCCCCTTCTTCCACCAATGAAGCCTCTTGTAGTCGTGGCAGCAGAAGAGAGGAAGAACAATTTTCCCCAATCCCTCTCTTCACTACGGTGAACAGGGGGGGGGAACCCTCCTCCCCACATCATAATAGAATTTGGGGACACTTGATGAAATAATGGACAATCACTTTAGGATGGACAAAAGGAAGTACTTGTTTACTCTAGGGGGGGGATTCATTCCCTATTCATGACTTTTATGTGAATTCAGCCCAAAACATTGAGGAGAGTCTGAAAGCTCAGCATCCCAAAATAAGGTTTGGATTGCCACATGTCATACACCCCCACCCTCAGGGACTCTCCTCTCTGGGGTGACATATGATATTTCCTGGTCTGAAGCCCAGTTCTTGTGCCAGCTGTTCCAAAGTGGGGTGCCCCCAGGATACTCACACAGGAAGACACTGAGGCCAGGCTGCACCCCAAAACAATCTTTGGACCATCCCAAACAAGACATCCCTACTCTCAGGAGATTGTCCCCTGCAAAAGGACATACAGTGGTGCCCGGTCCAAATACTGGCTCCACCATCACAAGTTTCTAGTTGGAGTGTCAGCAAAAGACACAGAAGAGTGTGAATCTTCATGATTCTGCTTCTTGAACCTTTAGAATTTAGTTCTTAGTCCCTTCCTCAAGCCAAAAATTCTGATACCCAAAATATATATAGCCATTTGCTAAACTATGATATTTGAACATAGCTTACTTGTTATCCTTCCGCAAATGGAAGTGGTCTTTCAGTAGCCTTCTTTCTGTATCAAAGGTTACTGTTCCAGGAATGCACTGATGATTTTGTCCTCAGAGGTTTCCAAGGCATTTTCTTAAACCATAGACAATGACAGAATGATGTAAAGAGCCAACAACCACATATAAGATCAGTTGGTCTTTATATTCTGCTTTTCACTACGTAATGGAGTCTCAAAGCGGTTAACAATCACCTTCCCTTCCTCTCCATACAACAGACATCCTGTGAGGTGGGTGAGACTGAGAGAGCTCTGAGAGAACTGTGACTGGCTCAAGCTTTCCCAGCTGGCTGCATGTGAAGGAGAGGGGAATCAAACCCAGTTCTCCAAATAATAAATAAAAATAAATTAATTAAACGTTACCACTCTAGTCTTAACCACTATTTATCCACTATTTATTTTAATTTATATAAATATATGTATTGCTCTTCTCGAGCCAGCCGTCTCAGGTTGACCACACCGTGATGGCTCTCTGTGAAGATCCATATTTACTGAGGTCCTGACATAGCTTCGAAAATGTAATCATAATACAAACAGCCGCCTGATCATAAGGCCCTTATGCCATGCATACTTTGGAATTTTTTAAACTGAGGCTGGATAGCCACCTGAGAGGCTGATTCTGTGAAGGCTTAAGGGGATGGCAGGTTACAGTGGATGAGCAATAGGGATGTGAAAGTCCTGCATAGTGCAAGGGGTTGGACTAGATTAGCGATCCCCAACCTGTGGGCTGCGGACCACATGTGGTCCATCGACTAATTGGAGGCGGGCTGCGAAGGATGCCTTCTCCCCCCCCCCCCCGGCCCTTTACTTCATTCCCCCCGGCCCTTTAAAACACACTTCAGGTGTTATTGTCTCCCATCACTCCCAGATTGGACAATCTTGTTGCAGAGAAACAAGCTCAGGGTTCCCATTGATTTGTCAGAGTTAAAATTTCCATGAAAATAAAATGTTCCTTATGTTCATTGTTGTGGCGTGTCTGTATCTTATTTTGAAGGGATGTTTAAACATTACCATAGCGATCAGAGAGCGTTAGGGCAGTGGTTGAGAGTAGAGGAGTAAACTACCCCTCCCCCCACCGGGCCTCAGTAAAATTGTCAAGCGTTGAGTGGTCCCTGGTGATAAAAAGGTTGGGGACCACTGGACTAGATGACCCATGAGGAGGAGGAGGAGGAGGAGGAGCAGGAGGAGGAGAAGAAGAAGAAGAAGAAGAAGAATTGGTTCTTATATGCCACTTTTCCCTACCCGAAGGAGGCTCAAAGCGGCTTACAGTCGCCTTCCCTTTCCTCTCCCCACAACAGACCCCCTGTGAGCTGAGTGAGCCAGAGAGAGCCTTGATATCACTGCTCAGTCAGAACAGTTTTATCAGTGCTGTGGCGAGCCCAAGGTCACCCAGCTGGCTGCATGTGAGAGAGCGCAGAATCAAACCCGGCATGCCAGATTAGAAGTCCGCACTCCTAACCACTACACCAAACTGAGGTTTCTTCCAGCTCTATGAGTCTATGATTCTATGTTCTTTGAGGCCCAAAGAATCCCATGCTGAAAATCCCATGCGTTTCACACATACAGATTCTCCCTGGTAGCGCTTTAGAGAAGACTCACAATTGAGAGGGGGTGGGAGGGGGGACAGTCTGAACTTTTAAGGGTCAGATAAAATGTTAGTTGAAATGGAAATTTCTGAGTCATTATGTACTGGTCAGAAGGTGGAGACAGTCTTGAAGAAAGGACTCGGGATGCAAGGAACAATGCACATTGTAATGAGCCTGATTAGAACAGGGGGGAAATGCAGGAGTGTAGACCACAGATCCTTAGGATTTGTAGTGAGCTAAGGATTTATTCAGCCCTGGGGGGTGGTCCCTTGTTTCCTGCCCCTGTGAATGGCTTTCAGTGCAGCCATTTCAGTTTCTAATCTCCCCCTGAAGCTTCTCTGACCAGTGTCATTTTCAGCCAGTGACTGAATGACCTTAGCTTCAGTGTCTGCTGATCCATTTGTCTCGGGGGAACCCACAACTGGAGCAATTAGCATAAGAACTGGGATTTAAATAAGGAAGTAGCATAGATTCCCTTTGAGGGCAGAGTCCCCTGAATGTAGCAATGTATATGATCTGTGGTGGTCCAGAGGACAGGCAGCTGTTATAGTTCCTAATTCAAATCCTCTTTGCAATATAAAATTCCAGGTGATATTCCAAACAGAACTTTGTGGTGCCAGACCGGTGTTTGGACGGGATACCATTGTATGTCTTCTTGCAGGGGACAGTCTCCATAGCATGGGGTTAATATAATTTGGGGTGTTCAAAGACAATTTTGGGGTGCAGTCTAGATCCAGTGTCTCCCTGTGTGATTGTCCTGGGGACACCCCACTATGGAGCGGCTGACTTACACAATGTGCTTTTGGCCAGGAGACAGCATCTGTCCTCTGGAATGGAAGAGCACCCTGAACACAAGGGTGTGTGATCTGTGGTGATCCAGACTTTATTTTGGAGTGCAGAGAGCATGCAGTCGTTCCAGTTACAGCACCAGTGTTTGAACCAGGCAATACTGCAGGTCTTCTTGCAGGGCACGGGCTCCAGACTAGTGTGGAGATATACAATTTAGATAGGTTCAAATATTGTCTTGGTGTTCAGTTTGGACCCTGTGGCTGCCTGTGCAATTCTTCTGGGGCACCCCACTTTGGAGCAACTAGCACAAGAACTGAGCTTTGGACCAGAAAACAGCATGTACTTTCTAGAATTGAAGTGAACCCTGAAGACATGTAGTTGTTCTAGTTCCTTATTCAAATTTCCTCTTAAATACTGGCTTCTGGGTAGCACCCCAAATGGAAGGCTGTAGTGGCAGTACCAGAGCTTGGACTGGGTCTTCCTGTAGGGAACAGTCTCCAGAAGGTGGGGTTTTATAATTTGAGGTGATCCAAAGATTATTTTGGAGTGCAGCCTAGTCCCAGTTCCTGCCTCTGTGATTGTCCTGGGGCTTTTGAGAAACTGTCACAAGAATCATAGAATCACAGAGTTGGAAGGGGCCACACAGGCCATCTAGTCCAACCCCCTGCTCAATGCAGGATCAGCCCCAAGCATCCTACAGCATCCAAGAAAAGTGTGTATCCAACCTTTGCTTGAAGACTGCCAGTGAGGGGGAGCTCACCACCTCCTTAGGCAGCCTATTCCACTGCTACTCTGACTGAACAGCACTTTGGACCAGGAACTAGCATTTTGGCCAGCCTGGTCCCAGTGTCTGCCTATGCAAATGTGGGGGTTTATGACTTGTGATGGTCTACACATTGTTTTGGGGTGTGGAGGGAATGCAGTTGTTCCAGTTCCTTATTCAAATCTTCTCAGAAGTACAGGTCTCTTGGTGGAAATCTGAATAAAAGCTTGTGGTGCCAGAACTAGTGTTTGAACTAGGCACTGCTGTATGTCTCCTTGTAGGAGACAGTGTCTGGATTGTGGGGATGTGTCATTTTGGGTGGTTCAAAGATTATTTTGGGGTACAGCCAAGGCCTAGATTCCACTTGTGCAATTTCCCTGGGGGAACCCCCCTCCAACAATCCTGGCTTAAGTGCTGGGCTCTGCACCAGGAAACAGCATATGTCCTCTTGAAAAGGAGAGGTCCCTGAATGTGTGGTGATCCAAACCTTATTTCGATGCTTACAGATGTTAACCAACAAATTCTCCTCAGTGCTTTTGGCTGAATTCACAAATAAGCCACAAATAGGGAAAGAATAAAGAACTGGAAACCAGTTCCAGATTCCTGAGGAAGGAGGAGGAGGGAGGACACAAATCCTCTGGGAGGGGGCACAAACTCCCATTGATCTTTGGGCCATTGGAATTGTGGGCTTTGCTATCAGAATGGGGGGAGGGATATTAGCATAGATAGCTTTGAAAGGGTGTTAAACAGATGCATGGGGGAGAGGTCAGTCAGTGGTGACCTCTGAATGCAAGTGAGACGTCAGCAGCCAAGACTCAGCAGCCGAAGGCTTTATCTGTTAGCCCTCCAAAGCAAGTGTTTGACCACTGTATGAAACAGGATGCTGGCCTGATCCAGCAAGATTCCTCTTACATTTTTCTTTTGATTTCTTCTTATGACTCAGTGTGCAACAGCCAGGGAGAAGGCAAGTGCCATGCTAGAGTATAAAATGGCCAGTACTGTAATACGTAATATCAACAGATATATGGTGTTGCCTCATCTAGAATACTGTACACAACAAGGGTTCCCAACATAGAGCCCATGGTGCACTCTGAAACCTTTCCTGGCAAAGTGTATTTAAAAAGTAAGCAGGGTCAGGAGATGCTATCGGCCATTGGAGATTGGATTTTTTTTAATGTTGCTTTGGTCGTAGTTGACAGCACAGCACTTCATGATGGTATGACTGAAGGAAAGTTGTGGCATACAGTTCCTAGTTGTTACTGTCTCCTGTGGCTGACATTCTGGGGCAGCCATTTTGTTGATGTGCCAGCCATGCTGTGTCAGAATTCTACAGGCTAAAAAAGATTGTGGAACCCTGATCTACAATGTACTGTGTACAGTCCTGGATGCTGAGAAGCAATAAATTCAGGCGAGATGAAGTGCTTTTCCACATGCTTGACTTACTCCTGATTTTCTTGGCAGTCAATCAACAAGCCGTGGAATCAGTTTGGGTATGGTTCTTCCACTCGTCTGCCCTCCCTATTCATTTGCATAGTTGTAGCATCAGTTTGTTTTCCTCTGTATGTACCTTAAATAATGAAGATTTACAAGGTAGGTAGCTGTTGCCATTGGTGAAATCACAGCAGCCCCCCCCCTTTACACACATGTTTATATTGATCGCAACATCAAGAAAACTAAAATCAAAGCATCCAGCCCTCTCAATTCCTGGCAAATAGATGGGGAAGAAATAGAGGTAGTGACAGATTTTATTTTCCTGGGCTCCAAGATCACTGCAGATGGGGGCTGCAGCAAAGAAATTAAAGGACGCTTGCTCCTGGGGAGGAAAGCTATGGCAAATCTAGACAGCATCCTAAAAAGCAGAGATATCACCCTGCCAACAAAAGTGCGTCTAGTCAAGGCTAATGTCTTCCCAGTTGCAATGTATGGTTGTGAAATTGGACCATAAGGAAGGCCAAGCGTCACCAGGTGTGAAGTCAGATAGGAAAGTATCAAGGAACATTGTCTACCTATTTATGCACTAACAAAACCTTGCTTGTTGGGAAGCAGAGAAGCAGTTACGATATTTTAACATGTTCTGATACAATTCTGATACATGTTCTGACTTCAATACAATGAACACACCTTGAGCTTTCATTGTGAAAGCAGAAAACCAATATATTTTCCCCCGTGCAAAGATTCTTGAAGGCTCCATAGAAAATGTTACCCGTTTTTAAAAGTTGTTGAATAATATTGTACTGTAGACTTATTAATGAAAATGCTTTCTCTTTCAGAGAGATTGGCACGATTATTAGGTCCCTAGGTTGTTGTCCGAGTGAGGGAGATCTACATGACATGCTTGCAGAGGTAATTTGCATCTTTTAGTTCTTCAATCAACCTTTAAACTATGCTAGGTTGATTCCCCCCACTCCAAACATTAGCAGAAGTTAAAAATATAGCGCATAGGATTTTCACTAATTGATTGCATTTATTCTAGTGTGTAATTTACCTTGAATCTCAGTAAGAAAAATGAGGCTTAGATTAGCGATCCCCAACCTGTGGGCTGCTGACCACATGTGGTCCGTCAACTAATTGGAGGTGGGCCGCGAAGGACGCCTTCTCCCCCCCCCCCGGCCCTTTACTTCATCCCCCCCGGCCCTTTACAACACACTTCGGGTGTCATTGTCTCCCACCACTCCCAGATGGGACTTTCTCATTACAGAGAAACAAGCTCAGGGTTCCCATTGATTTGTCATTGTCATGAGTTAAAATTTCCATGAAAATAAAATGTTCCTTATGTTCATTGTTGTGGCGTGTCTGTATCTTATTTTGAAGGGATGTTTAAACATTACCATAGCGATCAGAGAGCGTTAGGGCAGTGGTTGAGAGTAGAGGAGTAAACTACCCCCCCCCCGGGCCTCAGTAAAATTGTCAAGCGTTGAGTGGTCCCCGGTGATAAAAAGGTTGGGGACCACTGCCTTAGATGACATAAAACAAAGAAATATTACAAAGTAGTTTTTTATTTTTTCCCATAGGCCCAGAAAAATCACTGGAACTCAGTATCTGTTCTTTGAGAACCTAACATAAATATATTAATAATAATGCTAGACAAAGTAAGAATATTATTCTTACTAGGATTCACATTAACATGTAATCTTGAATGACCAGTAAACTGCTTCTGAACAGATATAAACATTTGAAACATTTACATGATTTGAAGTGGAAATTAAAGTTCCATGTGGTGTGTGCATGGCACATTCTAGTCATAGGTGGAAAAGAGGACAAAATATTGCCTTACCTGCAATAAGCATACTAAGGGGAGTACAACAGATAATTAAAGCTAAAATACAGTGGATGTGGAAGGCCACGCAGTCATGTAGACAGGGATGTTTTGCCTTGGATAACATTGTTCACCTCTCAGCATGGCAGAGACTGTTTATGCACTGGAGGTTTCATGCCGGGCTGCAGGCTGGAGTTTTAGTCATGGCAGGTTGCCCCACCTCTTCGTCCACCCACATGGGGGAGCATTTGGCCTGGTACGCCTTATCCGCCCCCGATTTGTGCTCCTGCACGGGAGCTGGGGCAAAGAAGTTCCCAGTGCGTAAATGGTCAGTGTGTCCCTTTGGCCTAGATTTTCCCCTTTGCTAACAGCAATATTCTCTGCAAGGCAAAGTAGTGAGAAATCCCAGTTGCAATGTATGGCTGCGAAAGTTGGACCATAAGGAAGGCCGAGCGTCAAAGAATTGAGGCTTTTGAACTCTGGTGCTGGAAAAGACTCTTGCGAGTCCCTTGGACTGCAAGGCGTACAAACCGGTCAGTCCTAGAGGAGATCAGCCCGGACTGCTCCTTAGAAGGCCAGATCCTGAAGATGAAACTCAAATACTTTGGCCACCTCATGAGAAGGAAGGACTCCTGGAGAAGAGCCTAATGCTGGGAGCGACTGAGGGCAAAAGAAGAAGGGGACGACAGAGAATGAGGTGGCCTAGATGGAGTCACTGAAGCAGTAGGTGCAAACTTAAATGGACTCTGGGGAATGGTAGAGGACAGGAAGGCCTGGAGGATCATTGTCCATGGGGTCGCGATGGGTCAGACACGACTTCGCACCTAACAACAACAACATATTGATCTACTGATATCAAGTCTGTCTTCCCCCCTATAGGCACTACAATATCAATATAGATATAGTGTTGTAAGCAGATTCTCTGAATTCCCAGCTTTCATTTTGGAAAAAAGAAGCAAGTCTCTATACACATTCCCTACAGAGATATGCCTTTTTCCTTGTATCATTGAAGCTTTTAAAGACCCTCTCCTCCTCCCATTTCTGGGAAATGTACATCTTTTGGTATCTGTGCCCCATTTGTTGGTCCTCTGAGTTACCACTTGGTGAAACAGGATACCTTTCATTTTTCCTTTAGTGGTGGAAAGTGCCATCAGCTGACCCCTTAAGGTTTTCGCGGCAAGAGACAGAGGGCTTTGCCATTGCCTGCCTCTGTGTAGTAATTCTGAACTTTCTTGGTCTCCCATCCACGTACTAACAAGGACTGGCTGCTCAGCTTCTGAGACAACATCAGGCTAGTATGGACTATCCCACTCATGATTTTTGCTTTAATACTTTCAGATTGGCATTTGGAAATTCTCCTAGTCATTTACAAGAAAAACAGTGTTGCTCTTATCAATAACCATAGTTCATCAAATTGTCTTCTGTACAGACACAGATTGGGAGTGCACAAATGCAGGCTAGTTATTCAGGATGATTTTTCTAACTAGTTCTCTTTAAAAGTAATTCTCTCTACAAGTATGAGTGAAGTCTCCTTCTCCCTGGAGCATGGTAAAACACCACTTTACTGGCTAAACGTGTTCCATGAGGAGGAGCCCCGTCACCCCATTTGTTTTTTGTGGCCATGAGGGAACATTCTTGTTTTGCTGTGAGCCTTTACCATCGGCTCACATGGGGGGTTCAAGGTGAGGTCCTTTAATTACTTCAATCTTTCCTCCAAAGTTGGGGACAGAGAGTGGTGCCAGGAGAGAGAACCTCCCAGAGGTAGGCCTTATTATGTGAGGTCCCACAGGGAGCTATTCTGTCTTGAATGTTATTTAACATCTAAACTTGCCCCCTCGCCCAACTGATCCGGAGTTTCAGGCTGGAGTATCATCAATATGCTGATGGCACCCAGCTATATCTGCTGATGAACAGCGATCTGTCTACACCTCCAGATTGTTTGGAGGGCCAGATATTTGGAGACTGTAGTGGAGTTGGCAGAAGCTAAATCCTGCTAAGATGGATGTCCTCTGGTTGGGTTGACATGTACCAGATTGGCGGCTACAACTCCTGACTCTTGACAGGGTCCAACTGGGTCCAACTGGCCACAACCTTGGCCACGGTCAAGAGACTGTGTGTGACTGTGGATGCCTCCCTGTCTACGGAGGCCCAGATCACAAACACTACTTGCCTGGATTTTTACCATCTCAGCAACGGTAACTAGTACCCTATCTACTAGCAGCTGACCTAGCCATTGTGATCCATACAATCGTCACCTCCAGGCTAGACTACCACAACTTGCTCTACACAGGGCTACCCTTGAGGCTTCTCCAGAAGTCCCAACAGGTCCAGAATGCACTGACAAGGGACCTTATCTTGACCCACTGAAGAGCTCACATCCTACCTGTGCTTTTCCAGCTGTTCCCAGTGGTAGGGCAGGCTATGAATCCTATAAATAAACAGACATCAGTGTAATGGAGATCAGAATGTCAAAGACATCACTTTACAACAAATATGAGGCCTAATTTGCCTAGGAGAAGACAATCATGTAGCAGAGTTTAAATGCTGTCAACAGTCCCGCCCTAAGGCTAGGAGTGCCCTACCTCCCCTCTGAAAGCTACTCTCTGAAGAGGGCCTTATCCAGCACAGAATGCCCAGCAGTTAAGACAACTGCCCCAGCAGAGCTCCTTCAGATGTTGGTGGTAAAAGAGACCGCTCCAGCAGAGCCATGTCACCCACAGCCTTGGTTGGCTCAGTTCCCATGGATCCGAGGTCAGAATTGGCTCAACGCCAATCCCACTCTCTGGAACCACTACCAGCATGATGCTCATTGGAACCACTGCCTAAGAAAGTAAAATCAAATTGAACCGGAAGTAAAGGTAAAGGTATCCCCTGTGCAAGCACCGAGTCATGTCTGACCCTTGGGGTGACGCCCTCTAGCGTTTTCATGGCAGACTCAATACGGGGTGGTTTGCCAGTGCCTTCCCCAGTCATTACCGTTTTACCCCCCAGCAGCAAGCTGGGTACTCATTTTACCGACCTCGGAAGGATGGAAGGCTGAGTCAACCTTGAGCCGGCTGCTGGGATCGAACTCCCAACCTCATGGGCAGAGCTTTCAGGCGGCTGCCTTACCACTCTGCGCCACAAGAGGCTCCTTTAATTGAACCGGAAAGAGAATCACAAATTGGCACTGAGGTCAATTCCTAATGAAAGGCCTGAGAGAAGATACTTGAGAAAAGTTAGCCATGTAGAAGTTGTGGGATTATTTCCAATTATTAAATTCATAGTTAATAAGAATACTAATGTCACTGTTTTGCATAGTTGCTAAACTGAATTGTAACCAGTATGCATTCTGGCCCATACTGACCAAAGTTACCAATGTTCACCCAGAAGGTTCACCCAGAATAGCCATTGTGAACAAGCAGAGACAGCATATATGGAATTTAGTAGCAGTAATACAAAGAAGCCCATTAGGTTCTAGGGAGACTAATCCCTGTTCCTTCATATTGTAATTGTTACCAATTGAGGGCAGAAGATGTGCCCATCCAAGGGACAATTCTCATGCGAATGATTTTGGAAGTCATGTCCATCACTGACACCAGAGTGAGAGTTCTATTGACATCAGAGCAGAATCCAAACAATGGATCTGGTATCTGACCAACCCAATATAATCCTAACTATTTAGCATCTGTGTACCAATCAATGATGGATATGGTAAAATATGGGAATGTGAAGTCTTAAAACTTTTTCTCTGGCCCCGGGAGGGCAGAAATCACTGTTTCAGCTATTTTTGCTGTGCTGTTTGATCTCCCTATTTTGCGCAAGATAAATTTTTGCCTGACATATTTTGGATTATTGGAACCTTTGCTATTTTGGGTTTTGTGCATTTGCATGAAGATTATAGGCCGAAAACTATGGTGCACTTGGTTCTAAAGCTACCTGCTAAACCTGGGATATTAATCCTTACCTCGCAACCCATTGCTACAATCCAGGTTGTGGTTGCCTTAGCTGCTGAGCAATCTAAACTAGATAGTGCCTTCTCCCACAAGCATATGGATTCTATCTACTGAGACCTAATGGTGCCAGGCTAGCCAGGGCTAACAGGTCACACGTTTTGCTTTAATACTTTCCAACTGACATTTGGAAATTCTCCTAGTCATTTACAAGTCATTTGTTTGACTTTGTCTCTGAATTGGGCTCAGGAACAAGGTCAAGATTAAGTGTGTTAATCTGGATGTGTGTTACTAAATTTCTGTTACCAACTTTTGCAAATAATTGAAAATACTGTGCTATGCTTCTGTTCAAGGGACACATTCATTTACGAGTAATATCTGAATTCTGCTGCATTTATACAGTTAATTTTTAACTTACTAGACAGCTGACAGGAAATAGATTCATTTGAAATATGGTTTTAAGATATTTGGGTTCTAGATCAAATCAAGCCTGACCACTCCCGAGAAGCTAAAGTGACCAAACTGAAGCTACTGTACTTGAGTCATATTACGAAAAGCCAATAAGGCTTGGAAAAGTCAGCAGTAAAAAAAGGAAGCCCTAACAACAACAAAAAGGATTGATTCAATAAAGGAAAATACGTCCTTCTGTTTGCAGGACCTGAGAATGGCTGCAGTTTGCAGGGTCGCCTAAAATTGGAATCGACTTAACAGCACTTAACAGAGTCTAGCAAAAATGGGAAAAGCACGCCTTTTGTGGCTCTTAAATTTTATTCAAGAAGATAATTATAGGGGGCTCTCGCACGACGATTTGTGATCATGGGGGTGGGGGGGCGCCTTGGCTTGCTGAGACTGCAGCCTCAAGTAACAGTAACACGCTTCAGTCACCCGCCACCGCACATCGCAGGCGCTTCCCACAACACCCTTCCTCCGCGCGACGGACACTCTTGACATGACAGGCCTGGAGGGAGCAGGAAAGCGGCGGCGCGCGAGGAGCCGAGGGGTGGGGCTGGCTCAGCAGCTGAGGAATCTGTGCGCGCGACTGGGGCGCGCCACCGCTCCGTGACCCATCTCAGTGAACAAAGGATTCCTTCTCGAAATCTCCTCTCCAGACCTAAAATGGCGCCCGCTCTCAGGATACCATAGAGATAAGGGAGGAGCCACAGCGATGGAAGAAAGATATATGGGGAAGGCGACTGGATAGAGCGGCTGTCTGCAGCGCGGGGCCTGTCTGCGCCTCAGGGTTCAGCTCTGTGGTTTTTGCTTGCGCGTCGGTGCTTGGAGCTCGGCTGTTATGGCGGGCGAGGGGGAACCCGACGCCTCGAAGAAGGTAATGGGCTAGAGGCGATGGCTGCATCTTCGTCTAATGAGACGCCTTTTTGGTTGCCGTCTAGAAAGCATAAGATCGCCTGGCGTGCCTTGAGGGTCAGAGGAAGGTGGGGCTAGGCTATGCCAGAGAGTCGAATACTTATTTGGTCCCTGCTGCCTGTCCCTCTCCGCCATAGTGGCTGTTATGCAGAAGAATACTGCCCCTGAACGTGGAGGTTGCGTTCAGCTCTCATGGCTGTTATCGCAGACCATTTCTCCTCTTTACATTGGTCGTCGCCACACATAAGCTGAGCTTGACACAAACCTGCCCTGATTCCACATACACATCCCACTCTTACACTTGGGGATAATTATCAGGGAGTCGCCATTGTCTTTGCAGTCACGATTATACAAATTGGAACACGGTACCATCTATGTAAAAACAAAAACAAAAACGGGAGCTTAGGGCTGAAAAATGTGTAACTGCAAAAAAATGTAAAGGGGGGGGGGGGCTAAAGCTGGAGAGGGCAGCCTGATAATGTGGCAGATTTCATTGTGGCCTAATTTGTAGCTCAAGGCCACGTAGATTTTTCTCCCAATTTGCAGGGAGGAAGCCTGAAATCTTAAAGTGGGAGCAAAAAGCACAAACGCCTCTCTCAGGAGCCTCCTTCTTCTTGACTAGTAGTGAGCCAGCCTCAGTGTGTAGACCAGCCAGGTGAACTTCCAGTCCCACAAATGCTGAGTGGCAGCACAGGAGGTGGCAAGGGAAGCAAGCAGGAAGGGATGCCTATACCACTCCCATCTGTTCTCCACAGCCACAGTCTTGGTGAAATGAGGGCAGGAGAGAGCAGCAAGCTGTCTGGCAAGTGTTTAGGGGTGGACGATGGGATTCCCTCTCCACACACTCACACAATTCTTCTCATAGGTCCTTACTTGTTATCTTTTTATTTTTAAATGTATGGCTGGATAAGTATTGTAGTAGATATAGAACAACTGCACAGAAGCAGTAGTGCTGCATCCATAGTGGCTTCTGTCCCAAAGCAGTGTAACCACAGCTTGGAAAACCAAGAATGGCTTACTTTCTCATCTTTTTCCCAATGTAGAGGTGCAGCATTTTTTGGGTCCCCACACTCACAGCCTCTTGGAGTCCCACAGGTGGAACTGATCTGTTGTACTATTTGTGCATTAATAAGCCTTCAGTGGTGCATAGCTAAAAGGGCACATTGAATGGTAGAACAGCAAGCTGTGCTGATGAAAAAAAGAATTGGAACTGATTTCCCTGCAAGTCATGGAGAGGGGAGAGTTTTAGCAGGACAGCTTTTCCCAAAGGAGCAAAATAATAGAAAAACTGTATCTGCTACAAAGCCATTAAAGAAAGATACAAGAATCCTTTCTGTATTGAAACTGGCACGTTTGTTGAGTAGGTAGATATTTTGTTGCTTTGGTCAGTCTTCTAGGTAACAACTGCATTATTCTGTGAGGATGTTCTGATCTGATGTATTTTACTTTTTTAGTCTTTTATGCTGCTGGGAATACTTGATGTTGGAACTGTCCCCTGTGCTCGGGAATCACTGCTGTATGGATCACTGGGTAGTTTAACTCTGGGCGTAGGACACTTCTTAGCAACAAGTAAGTGAAAGTGAAAGCTTGTACAAAGGTGTGGGGGCATACATTTTTTTCCACTCCACCCCCCTTCATTTGCTCACATACGTGTTCATGAATACTAATGCTTTCACATTTGCCACCCTCATACTACTGCAATAAACAATAGAATAGTTGTCCATTCACTTTTCCCATTTCCTTCTCTTCTCAGCCCCTTCCTTGCAAAGGCATATAGCTCTTTCTGATCCCTGGACCTTTTATATTAAGAGGCTGATCAGAAGCTTTAACTGTGGAATGGAACAGTCTCTGTTGCCACTGCTGCTTGCAGGACTTCCAAAAGTGCAGCTCCTGTGATTTCGTTGACTCTTGGAAACAGCATTGAGTGTAGTGTGGGGCAAAAGAGGCCTAGCATCCAACCCTGGAAAATTAACCTTTTGAGCAATTAAGATGTTAATATATATATAAACATTCCATAATAGTTTAGCAGTTGAGTCAGTAGTTCATGTCAATCAGCTAAATCCAGAAGTCTCATAACAATGAAGGTAAATTATAGAGTCTACATTTTACCTTAGAATGTTTGCTTTTTATATCGGGGGGGGGGGAATCAATTAGCAAACTATTTTTTTGCTAAGCTTTTTCTGTGCTATAATTTGATCTCATGTTTCTTATAGCCATGCTATAAATATCTTCAAGATTACCTAAAGTGGCTTTCACATTGCAAATTAATTCATTAAAAACTTTCAAAGAATGTACTTCGGTTATATGCTTTGTTTTCCTGTTATAATCTATCTGCTGGGTTTAAAATTTATATTTAAGCTATGTGAATAATTTTTCCCCTCAGGTAGAGTGAGACGATCATGTCATGTTGGAGTAGGAGGCTTTATCCTGACGACATTAGGATACTGGTGTGTATGGTTTCTCTGGAATTGATAGACCAATGCTGCAAGTTACAGTATTCGGGCACAATACATCCCCATGACAGCCACATGTAGAAGAACTCTATGACACTCAGCAGTATTATTCTCCTACAGCATTTCAGGGCAGGATTAGGAAATGTTCAACTCCTATAGCTCTATCCTGCTGTCCAACAGTGTCCTTTAAATTCTCATGGTGGTGCAGTATAGTCATTGGTGTGTGGATTTAAACTAAATGTCCTTACTACTACTAGCAAAATTCTTTTTGCCTATTTCCCCCCACCCTCTATTTCTAAAAGGCAACTTTAGCATTTTATTATACAAGCATCTTTATTCTCATTTTTAAAATAATGGGGAGACCATGAGAGAGTGGAGGAAGAACCATCTTCACATATTGGCAACATACATTTGTGCTAGCCAGAAACTGCAGGAAAGGAGGCTTGACTTTTCACTGGTAGCAGGAGTAGCCCAAATTGAAAACAAGAATACATATGTGCCTTTAGTCCTCAGACTACTCTATTGGTTCATGAAAAATGTTATCGAGCTTGAGGTCATATTGCTTTTAGACTAGTAGCTTCCTCAGCTAAGTACTGTCCCACTAAGCATTTGCAAAGGAATCATGCACCTTTTTTCCATTTTAGGTTCTACTGCCGATATAGTTATGCAAAACTAAGGATCCAGCAGCGAATGATTCAAGGAGCAATAAGAAACAAGATATTGTTTGAAGGCACACAGTTTGATCCAGTGGCAAAAAAAACAAGCACTGACAGAAGTCATTGACAAAATCATAGTGCAACAATTTGTTGGGTAACATCTGTAAACAAGGAATGAAAACTAATCTGAGAAGTCACAGAACTTGGTTGCTGCTAGGATTGGGTCGGATTGAAAAGCCTGTGAAAGGACATTAAATATACTTACGTTGCTACGGGGAGAAATGGGAATGAGATCCAGTTAACAGTACATACCAAAGAGAATGCTGAAAATGTCCTCAGAACAGTTTGGTGTTAGTTTGGAAAGCTTATTCAGCAACTTATATACAGATATAGATTAGACTTTGAAAATGTAAAACTTGTGGGCAAGATCTAATGAACTCTGAATACTCCCTAAAATCAGTAATTGGAACACTTGTATATATCATTTATTAAATGCCTATCTAAATGTGTTAGGAAATGAAAGGCATTTCACTAAAATAGTCAACTGTTGTTTCCCAGTTCAAGAGATCAATCTCTTCAGATTGATCATGTATTTTCCCATTGATAATACTGTGTTATTAAGACACTTGGTGTTGTAAGGTGAATTTGTTGCTGCACTATTACTATTTTCAGGAAATGAATACCCTGACCCTTCTATGGCCACAATTCAAATATGGTATTTTAATCACATGAATAGGAAATGTGCACTCTTCATATTTAGCCTTAGCCTCAGTTTCAAAGTGGCTCAATTTTTTTTAAGTGTTACTGTTACTGCAGAAAGAGTTGTAATACTGGAAATGGTTGTAAGCAATCCCCTCCCCCCAAAAAATCCATGAAACATTCTAGTTATTGACTGGTATCTGATAATAGTAATTTATGATGTGCATTGTATGTTTTGTACATTAAGGGCCTTTTAATAAAATACTATGTGGAAAGCAGCATGCAGAAAAATTTCCATGCAATTAAGTACAAACTAATAAAAGTATTTGAATCAGTAGCTAGGCTTTATTTCCTTTTCAAAACCATATTTTTGCTACTGTACTCAAATAGTCTAAACCAATACATATCTGCTGCCTATCCAAATTCTTGTTCAAGTTATAGGTAAGAGGGACACATTGGCAGGATGACACTACCATACCATTGCTGCCTTCCACCAGACCAGAAACCCCATATTAACAAACTGTTAACTTGTAGATAGCAAAATATATATTAAAAATTTCCAATTTCAGTTGTTGCATTGATATTAGCATACCAGGCTGTAGTCCACAAAAGCTTATCTGTCCACATTTAAATTACCACAAGACTCTTTTTTGTTTTATCATATATTAAGAGCGTAACAACACAAATGTGTGCAGTAATGTATTTGACATGGGATTTGATCTAACAGTTTGTATGCATACACATTGTTAATTACAGTTGCTGCCATTTGGCTCTGAAACCAACTTGAGCATTAGGTGGGTAGAACAGGGTATTCGAAAATAGGTTTTGTAAGTTAGATGCTGGAAGGCTTGCTTTATTCCTTGATGATACAAACTTACTGCAGTTTCAGTCCTGGATAAGATTCCTCCACTGAGAGTACGTTGATGTACATGAAAGCCAAGCAGCTGAGAATTCAGTAGTGGCTCTAGCATGCCTCTCAAAACGTGAGACACATGAGCTCCAACGATAATATATGGGCTTGATAAAATGGGAATAGCAGGCCATCTTTTGCCTCCAATGTGGCATTCCCCCAAACTTTGTATTCATGCACGTTAGACACAGCAACTTTTGCTCCCCAAAAAACATGAAATTTGAAAAAACATTTTGAAATTTAGTCTGGCAGGCATTAGGACATTAGACTTTAGATGAGAATGTCTTGTTCACCCAAAATTTAATTATGACTAACAATGGGAAGACTACCTGTGTTGTTTGCTTTAATCTTTACCTGACAAGAGCAAATATACTATGTTCCTGTTTTTCAATTTAGCAATCCAAGGTATGCTATTCACAACTGAAGGTTTCAATTTATCCATGGGGAGGGTTACTGAAGATCATTTGCAAATTGTCTTCAACTTTGTAATTTACTCTCAATTAGATTTTCCAGCCACTGAAATCATTTTAAGGGCAATGCAAAGCTCTATGCACTAAATACTTGCAATGTCATGACATAAGATCTTACCCAGCCAAGCTGCACAGCTGCCACAAAACAGTGGCGCGGGGGGGGGGGGGGGGGCGGAATCATAAGCAAGTTGCTCCATAATACCTACAGAACCCCATAGTAGTGTTTTCCTACCTCCCACATTCCTCATCACCATTGAACTTCCTGAGCTGATTGGTACCCCAAATCCCTACCCATAGATGAGGAATAACTACAGGAAGGGGGAATAAATTACTTTTGCTACAGGTCTCAAAATTTCCAGCAAACCTTTCAGGGATCAGGATACCACCTTCCTTATGTTGTAAAGCAGGTGATAAAAGTCTTGATGCATTGTGAGAACAAGGTTTCCTTGTAAGTACTATCTCACATAGGTATCTTCGTCCACCATGCATGTGGAACCAAGGGCAAATCTACATATCAAATACAGGTAGTCCTGCAAGGAGCAGCTACTTTTCTGTAATAGCATTTATCTACTCTTTTCCTTGTACTTTTGGGGAATTTGAGGAATTGTACTATATACTAGCGGGTTTCCTTTTTCCTTAAGAATTGAATGTAAACCAGCTGATGCTTGTGAGAACTCAGACTAATGTTAAAGACATGCATACAGACACCGTTGCTAGTAGCCATCTGCATATTTAAATCTGACAATTCAGCCTTTGGGTCAAAAAACAAGGTGAACCAAAAGATGATCACGTTACATCTGACAAGCACCAGAGGATTCTGCATAATTCTACCTTAATAGTTCTCACGTGGAAGATTTGAAAATTTTATCCCCAGGCATTGGATGTACAATAAAATTGGGGATAACACAAAACAAGGGACTATGTTCCTTGGGAACAACTTTAATGCTCAATCCTTCAAAAGCGATTAGTGATAGATTAAGACCAGAAGAGACAGATTAATTCCCAACCCTTCCTGGGTGATCTTAGGCCAGTTACACATTCAGCCTAATGTACCTCAGTTGTTGGGATAAAGTCAAGAGTGTAAATGAAACAATTGCACTCCCAATTAATTAGGACTGTCACCCACGATCATTCAATATTCACTAAATACTACAGCTAATTAACATAATCCAAACACTGGAGATGCAAGAATAGGAATAGGAGTCCTGCTATATCAGAACAGTAATCCCTCTAGTTTATCATCTCGCTTCACAGCCACCAAAGGGCCAACAGAGCACAGGCTGTGGCCTTCTATTATTGGTGTGTGTGTGTATTGGGGGTGGGGGTGATTTTCCATTTACTGTAGCAAGAGAGAAGAAACGTCTATCCTGCTTGCACCGGTACAAGTGGCTTTTGCCATTTTCCCATGAACTTTATTGGACACACCCAAATTCTGTTCCATATATAATTAAATGAAGGTTATATCCCCATTTAGCTGGGAAAAAGCTAAACATGCCCCCCATTCCTTTCATCTCTTTACTAGCAATTGCAGTTCTCTTCTGCACTTTTTCAAGCTTTGCAATAGTTTGTACTGCAAAGAAAAATAAAAACCTCAGCCAAATATTCCAAATGAGGCCACACTAATACCAACCATTACCTTTGGCATCACATGCTGGGCCAACACTTCCACCAAGAGTTTCTATACAATCCCAAGATCATTTCCCTACTCAGCCCAAGCTAAATCGCTTATGCCCCATAAAATATAATACCCATTTAACATGCCGCTGCCAACAAATGCAAATACCAGACAAATGCACATCACTGAAGCTTCATATGCATAGCTGTAACTTTAAATTTTACTTTGCTGCAGTAACACAAATCACTTATCAGTTTGAGACCCCAGGGCACATTATATGAAGAACACCCATCAACTTCACAAGACTTTGAGAGAATAAGCCATGAAGATTCATAGGTCTAATTCCATGTTTTCCTGAAATTCCCTCCAGATCATTAGAGTCCTAGATACCCACGGGGAGGGGGGGGGGGAGAAAAGAGATTTACAGTTCAGGCAAAGTTGCTTCCAGCACAGAAGCAAAAAAAAAAATCCTTTTTGATTGTGAAGGCAACGCATGCTATGTGTACATTCCTCATTAGAGTTGTGTATTCTGGTATTAAAGGGATTTTAGACCAATCTGGTGAGAATCCCAAAACAAGAGTAAAATGATTTTATTTTATTGCAAACAAACGTCTAGAGTTAATTTCTCCACCTACTATCTTAAAAGAAATAGTAATCAGCAGGCTAAGGAGACACACCCATTTGAGAACTAACATGATTAAAAATTAGATATAAAATGGGTGAATCACAATTTCATTTGTTTACAAAATGGTGGAGTTTACTACTACAAGCACACTAAATACACAGTATTTTGTGGGGAAAAGGTTACAGACACACAGCTAACTTCATATAGATCCCATTAGACAACTGGATTTACAACAAGTTTGTTTAATAAGAAATGGGCAAAGCCAGCTTTCAGAATCAAAATGCAGAACAAATGGAAAAAAAATTGATGGTGTACCTTCACAAGTTGAGTCTCACAGACAAATGCAACCAGGTTTTACACACACTCCACCTTCACTATTTAGACTTAGGTTTTCTTTGCCTCTACCCAAACCTTTTCCCAAATGATTAAAAAAACCTAAACACTCCAGTTTATTGCCAAAACAAGGTTTCTGATTTTTCTGCCCTCTTCCATACCTAGAAACTGCATAGGGAGGATGGAGTGGAAGATGGAGTGTAATGAGCATTATTTACATATCAATCATCATAGGGCCACAACAAGCCTGGTTGCTCACTTTTCTGTTCTGATGACTCACGACTGTTTCTTAGAAATTGGGGAGGAGGGAGAAAAGGAAAAAAAAACCTTTAATAAGAGGACACCAGATACAAAGCAACATTTTACTTTTGTTGTGGTAAAAAAAAATATCACATTTTACAGATAAAATGTAGAACCCTGAAATACTGACACATTCTCTTATCGTGCACAATGCTGAGGTTCTCTTAAGAATCACTTTAAAACTGCAATTAAAAATGTACAAAAAAAAATCAAACCCACAAAGCTTCTAAAAAAGGAACCTGCAGGCACTTCCTCTTGTGGAATGTTTAAAAAGTTAGCCTACTAAAGAAAACAGTCGACTTCTTGTGAAGGTTTTTGAGAAATATGGATCAGTTCATTTTATTTGGGAATTCAATAGTATCCTTGGTGATAATGCTGATTCCATGGCTTCTGACCCCAGAATTGCTGTAAAAGATTTAAAAAATAACAATTAACAAACTCTGAAACACTATTTTGCAGCTGATAAGGATATCTAATTATTGAAGGAGGGCAAAGGGTGTAAAAATCAAATGAATCTGCCTTAAGTGTTCTTATATCTAGTTTTTGACTAAGGTAGAAGAAATGCAAATGCCAACAAAAAAGTTTATCTAACTGTTAAACTGAAACCCTGAGGATTAAACTATCATGACAGAAAAATTATCCAAATTACTTACACCCTGCTGCCACTGGTTGTAGCCCTGAGACTGATTTTTGTAGCCACGATTATTTCCCCTTCCTCTGAAGTTCTGCAATAAAACAAGTCAAAAAGTTATTTAACATGCAAGGTCTACCTACATCCAATGCAAATTTTAAGTCTTGTCAGTCACTATTCAGGCAGTCTGACCAGCATATCCAAGGTTTTACTTACATGAAATTCAGCATACTGACTTTAAATGGACATATTGGATCACACACTCCAGCATCTGAGAGAGAAGAGCTGATTTTCTAAACCCTGCTTTTCACTACCTGAAGGAGTTCCAAAGCATCTTCAAGACCTTTCCCTTCCTCTTCCCAAACCAGTCACCCCATGAGGCATGTGGGGCTGAGAGAACTCAACTGCTCAAGGACAGCCCTAGAACTGTGATTAGCCCAAGGACCCCCAGCAAGTGGAGGAGTGGGGAATCAAACTCAATTCTCCAGGTTAGAGCACTGAGCTCTTAACCACTACACTGCTGGTGTAACATGTCAGGGAATCTAACTGCCAATAATCCCAAATATCAAGACGTATTAATAATATATTAAAACACTTCTGAATGATTACTCATCCTGCAGCATTATAAAGCTTTTATAGACAGAACATATAAGTCCAGTTCCTGGATATCTAGAACAAGGCAGGAAAAAACTAGGCTACAGCACACTATCCCTGTATGAAGTATTTAACACACTTTGTTGCAGTGGCAGGCTGCATGTGAAATTACACAATACAGCCAAGCCTCATATAGACCGTTTATGCACTAGGAACTTCACTGCTCCAGCTCTTGTGCTGGAGCACAAATGGGGGGTGGGATGAGGTGTACTAGGCCAAATGCTCCCCCGTGTAGGTGCAGGAAGAGGTGGGGCAACCTGTCATGACTAAAACTCCAGCCTGCAGCCCGGCATAAAACCTTCAGTGCGTAAAGGGTCAAAGTCATGTTTTTTTTTTGGGGGGGGGGGGGGGCTTAAGCATTTTGAAATACAATTTTTTTTCCAGCAACATATTTTGTTTAAACTCATGTCTTCTTCATTTACACTATACTCTAAGCTACCTCTCATTGACCTGAAGTTTTGTGGAGTCCAGGGGATGAGTCAAGAACCTGGAAAGTAAGCCACAATTTCAGCTAGGTAGTTGTGGACACAATAATCCCCTCTGATAGGAAATACTGGGTGTTGCGAATTAAAACAGCAATATAGCTGGTAGAAAAGCAATGCAAACACTGAAGGAGATTGGAATGCTACCTTCCTGGACACAGTACCTGGTTATAGTTTCCTCTGTTGGGCATTCCACCTCTGTTATAATTTCCTCTGTTTGAATATCCACCTCCTCCGCCACCACCTCTGGTTGGAAAGACAGGTCCACGAGGATACAGATAACCTATTGCTCCACCACTGCCACCGCCACCGCCTCCGCCTCCACGCTGGGGCATATTGCCACCTCTCCTATTGTATCCACCACGATTTCCAGGGACTGTGAGAATACATTTATTTCAGCAGCAATAATGGACCAATGGTAGTAAATACTTTCCTATCCTGCATCACTCTATTCAAAAACCAAGACATTCCAGTAAACAAATAGTTTAACTTAAGGAGGACAGAATCAGAATCCTGTCCAAATCAGTATCATCTGAAGAAGCAACATCTTATTAAAGCTCAGCCAGCTCTAGAAATAAGCAGCTGTTATGAAAACCGTATTTCAAAACTACCAAAACGCAGTTTAATCACTCAAAAACTTCAGCAAGTTACAGCCATAGTTTTAAGCTTCTCTTGTGGCTTTTTAAAAGGAGCCCAATATATAATTAAAATGTTGTGTTTCCCCACAAGAATCACATTTGAGACTTTTCCTGACCTACAATGGACCCATACTTCTCCTTCCTGTATTGGCACATATTTGTTCCATGTGCCTGCCCATACTATGCTGAAGTAGAATGCTGCTACTTTCACCTCACAAGTATTCTTCACCACACCCCTCCTAAGAAATGAGCAACTAAAACCCTGTGGATGTATTAGAGGCAAAACTTAGTAAGAACGTTCTACCTCCTCCTCTGAAGTTGCCACGCATGTTAAATCCACCACGTCCTCTCTGTCCACCTCTGTTAAACTGATTTTTACCACTCTTTTTGTTACTTTTCTTTGAACCAGTGTTTGGTTTTTTTTCTGGTGGAAGGGCCTTCTTGCTTTCTTCTTTGTACTGCTCCAGGAGTTTCTGGGCTTCTTCTTTTTGCAACTCTACATATATTATTTCATCAAAACATTCCGATACCTCTGGCAGGGTAAAATTTCCTATAACAGAGAGTCCCGAATATTCAGTATCTATTTCTGACAATCATCAAAATAAGCCAAAGTCCCCCTCCTATATAAAGAATGCAAGACAAGTAATGGTCACTCAAGATGCTAGGAGTCCAGGATTTGAGGATACATTCTCCCTATGAAGTTGTATTGGGAATACATGTCTACTAAATATGTTTAGCTTAGTTTACTAGGGCACTTTATGCCAAGACAGCTTTGTGCATCTGCATGAAGCATATCATGACTGAATAGTGTTAAGGGCTGCAGCAGAGGGAACACAATATAGTGTTGTCTTACAAAGTTACAGAAGTCTTCCAGTTTTTTTTAAAGAGGCATAAACTGTTTTAAGGCAAGAAATTTTGAATCCTTAGATTTTACATTATTCCTTTAAACAGATACTCAACATCCTAGAACACAGTATAGATTATGTTCCATGCCTTTCATTTTGAGCACTGCATGCTCTGGAAGATCTTTTCCCTCCACCTCTGCCTTCTTTTGTGTTCTTTGCTTGTAGTCTTCATCTTTTGGGCAAACAACAACTGCTTTGCGCTGGAAGCCTGCAAACAGGCACATTTTTCTCCTCTGCGCAGCTGCAGACACATTTGTCTGAAAAAAATGCAGTAACTTACTACACGTAGCTGTCATTGTTAGAACTAAGTTAAATTAGTGTGTTTAGCTTTCACCTCCACATGTATAACGCAATGACTTTTTACAAGGAAGTTACGTACACGTTAGGCTCTAGATTCTAGGGTAACCATTCTCCCCAGCTTCAAATATGTTACAAACATTACAACTATAATTTCAGCTTTACACCTCAAATTCACATTATCTCCCACTGATGAAGTTTAAAATTTACACATTCCCTTGCACAACTGTAGCTTAAATACATTCTATAAGTCAAAAATTAATTTTTGCCCCCATACCTGATCCAGAATGAAATTCCGTTTCTTACGAGCAGCAATCTCAATAAACTTGCCAAGACACTGTGGTGCTCTCTGCAACAGTGTATTAAGCTTTCCAGTGTCAGCCATCTGCCTTTTAAAACCAGCAACCTAAAAAAAACATAATTGCCCAAAGCTGATTGCCACTGTTCTGCACTAACTTTTTCTTATTGTTTTCTTTTAGCTTAGAAGAGATTCGTTTTAGAAGAAATCCAATGAGATCTTGTTTTCAATTTTATATAAACTCCTTGCACAATTTCAAGTTCTAGCTACTATTTGATATGCTCAAAAGAGGAGGCAGTTTCGTTTGAATAGCCAAGTGTTAAATGGCTAAAGCCAAATTTGAGCAATTTCGGTTGATCTTCAGTCCTGTAGTTTCAGAGTTAAGTTTGAGGAGGAGGGGGGCAGTGTTTGAGAAGTCAATATATTGTTGAACCATCAGAAATTTAGAGGTTTAATTCCCCTTCCCCCAGAATCATTCATAGTATTTGCTAACGGAATTAGTTCATTAAAAAATCCCTACTTACCATCATTTTGTCCATAATAGTATTTGTTCCAAGAATGTTATACTTCCCAGGGTTGTCTGTTGCATGTTTGGTAACCCAAGTAGTCTTCCCAGCTCCAGGCAAACCAATCATCATTATCACCTAAATGTGAGTATGGATGGAGACATTAAAGTGGTGTATTCTGCATCAGAAATCCCCACAGGCAAATTTATTAGCACTACTTTGCTTTAACGGACTCCATCAACTATTCCCTAATGCTAGGGGAAACATTTATGGCAACTTGATGTTCATAAATGAATTTGCTTATACTTACTTCACACTCTTTTTTCTGCTCTGGTCCCTTGGGTCCCCTAACGCGATCCTCTAGGGGAACATTCTGAATGAAGGTGTACCCCTCCGGTATGGGGAAATAAGGTTCATCCTTCTGCCCAAAGTTGAACTCAACTGCACAGTTATGGCAGAGAACATGTGGGAAAAGGGGTCTTCCAGAAAGAACTTCTTTACTGATTTTGAAAGCAACTCCAAGCTCCTGTCCATTCTTTGAGTAGGAGAGTTCCACTTCATCACCATCAAAATTCTGTCAAACCAAAAATTATAACTTTTATAGCAACACAGAAGCATGTTGTTTAAACTTCTTCCCAAGATATTACCGTAACCCTATCTTAAAAGCTAACAAGTTCATCGTTTAACAAGAAGTTCAATTTATAGTACCTAAAGTGAACAGTAATAGTGCTAACATTTCATAAGCAAGAAAATGAAATCTTACAGCAAAACATCCGATCACATCATTTTCATCAAATTTTTCACCAAAGTCTTCAGTCTCACAATTGCATGTCTTTATTCCTTTTAAAGAGTATCCGTAGGAAAATTCCTCCTCACCTGACAATATGAAAAAGTAGTTATGATCTTAATAATAGATCAAGGCTTTTTTTACTGTACTCCTTTAAATGTCCGAATCTTACATGACAACTGAATATAGAAAGGTGTTTTTACAGCTCACATGATATTTCATGATTCCCTTACCTTCTTTCCTCCATACTGCACTGCATAAACTTAGCACCTATCAGCACATGGGCCAAGTGAAGAGAAGGACAACTACCTGGACCCAGCTCTTGGGGCTAGTTCTACAGCAGCAGGCATGTCCTTCAACCTTCTCTTAGCATTGCCAAGTCCCTCCTCCAGAAGCGAGATTTACCTTTCACCCTCACCAGTATCAGACAACCTTGCCTGGGCCAACTCTATTCCCTTTTCAAAAAGGCTTCACAAATTAGTGGATGAGCCAGTGGAACTAAAGCTAGGTAACAGAATGAAGACAGAGCTTATGTGCACTTCTTCAAATACATCTCTAAGAATGTTTCACTTCGATGTTCCTAAAATGCACACTTTCTTCTAGACACTATCAGGCTATGATTGGTATGCCATTAGTTTAGATAACTTTTAGTTTACAAGATTTCACACAAGCTGTTTTAAGCAAACTTCATGTCACTGAACAGTTCCATGTATTGGATGGCCTCCCTTCAACTACAATAATTAATAAAGCAAGAAACTGGAAAAAATTGACAGCACTATTACGGAAAATCAAGTGAATGCCTGTAATGCCGTGAGAACTACAGCAACATACAAATAAGCACCCAAGTCTTCATATCTATTCTGCAGTCAGCAGAGGCAAGGAAAAACTTACCAAGTAGCATCCCACTTGTGTTCAGTGACCAGCCAACTCTCACTTCATGTATGTCAATGTCTTTTGTATACAGATGCTTAACAGGAATCTTCTCAGTTACCTATTTTTTCACGAAAAAAATATCCAAATTGGAAAATAGACAGTACTTCACCCATTATTATAGTAGAAGACCTACTTGCAAACTGTAATTCATATTGTCAGTAATGCAACAGTTCTTTTCTCAGTGCTTGACAGATTCAAACATGAAAGAATGCAATCATTAAGGGTTATAGCATACAAACCAGAACTTTCTTCAGATCCACTGTAAACCCATGTCTATATAATATTCCTTCTATATAGCCAAAATGAATAACAAAAGTATTATTAGGTGTAGTAAATCATAAGGATTCGTTTGGGTTACCTTCATCTCAAAGCAAACTTTTCCTTTGGATACTCCATATGAGGCTCTCCCTCCAGCCCAAAGAAAAGCAAAACTTTCCATAGTGAGTGAGGAAGCACTGAAACGGTCTCTTGAAATTTTAAAGTGTAGATCACAATTATCTGTTAGAGATAAAAAGCATAGTTGCAATCCACTCCATAGGCATTTCAAGCCCAAAAGCAGCAAAATAGCTATGATTAGATCAACATAAGGAACATCACAACATGTTCTGAACAACAATTCAGAAACACCATTAAAAAAACATGTTCATGTAACTGAGTTGTCAGTGTGCAAAACTTGGCGGGGGGGGGGGGGGGGCACAATGCAAAAGACACTGAGTGCCCTAATCTACCTCAGAGTGGTTATAAGGGGGGAAATCCAGAAAAGTAGAGTAGAGCTCCTTGGAGGACTGGATTTTAAAAGGGTATCTAATCTGATCAGTGTACATATCAATTGGCCTGAAGATAAATGTCTACAAGTTCAAGGTGCCACACATACTAAAAGTATCTCCGTACTTTGAGATTATTCAAAATGTGTTACATAAAGCCTTTCATCGAGCTAACTGCCGGAGCTAGCTTGATTAATATTATAAATACTTGAAGTGCTGTCATTTAGTACCACACAGCTGCCAACATGAAAATGTCATGAGAAGTGACAGACCAAGTTATACAGAAATATTATCTGAGGCACATTTCACAATGTAACAGTTCACCATAACAATTCTAAATACTAGAATGACTCCTTTTAAAAGCCCAGTATGTTAAGAATTTCTCACTTTACAAAATCTTTTCATAATGACTGAAAATTTAGTTTGTTAATGCTTTATGATATTTACATTATTACCTGCTGTAAAGGACTTTGAAGATCTACTGGATAAAGGCCATTTTAATAATGTTTGAAATACATTTTATCTAAGAATCAAAAGCATTATCTTACTAGCTCTCTATCTTAAAGGTAAAAAAATCTTGAACATCATTTGTAAAGCAAACATTTTGCAATAATTCACTGCTATTTACATTAACCATTAAAACCTACCTAAGCTCCTATTCAGGTGCACGCCCCAGTCAAATAAGCTCTTACAAGTTTTGTTAAAAATTATACAAACAGACCTATTCCAGCAAAATCCATGCAGCATTATAGTTTAACCACAGCTAGAATACAGACTTTAACCCTAAAACCATCTAGTTGTGAATAACAGTATAAGAGACTCTAAAATTATTTTCTCACCACTCGCAGCCTTTTAATTAATGCAACCAGATACTAGATTTCAACTGAACTGTATTTATTCACCCATCCCCTCTAGTTTAATAGAAAACTGCTGCAGCAAGTAACCTGTTGTACACATTCATTTCTATTCTGAGGCCTTAAAAGTGCAACAGGATTAAAAAGAAATGTTCTTCTTGACTTCTTATTTTGTAAGAACAGAACAAAGCTTGCACCATGGAGAGACCATACACACATACTTTAGGGATTTCATATCTCACATGAACAGCTTAAAGCAAAATACTAGCTTATTTTTAAAATGCTATTCTTAAACTGTCACTATTCACTTATTTATCTGTGAATTTTAATTTTACATGCCATTTTATATTGCAAACCAATTTATGTTAAACAGCTGTATCTGGAAAGTAAAGCAACAATTGCATGCCTCTCATATGACAGTATGACTACCACCATTTTCAAAAACCTAGGACTTACTGAAGTTTTAAGATCCAGAGGGACATTTTATACTTACAAGTATCAAGACAAACCATTGTGTCATCAAAGTGCTCATCCTCCTCTTCAACAGGCGGCTGAGGAGACTTGGCCCTGACAGAGTAAAGTAAATTAATCTTAGATAAATTAATAGATGGAGATACTATAAAATTTGTCACACAAATACAGAATGTTACTTTACCTGCTATATTTGTTTTCTTCAATATACTCAAAATATCCACGCCCGTGGTCTTCACGTGGTCTTTTCACACCCCTTTTCTTTTCACCAGGTTTTTGCTCGGTTTTAGCTTCTCCTTAGTATACGGGGAGGGGAAAGTACATTGGAAACTAAGCCATATGGACATTTCATATCGACAGCCATAAACCCTTTTTGCATCGCATTGACAATGCCGTTACTTACTCACTGTCTCCATTTCCGCCGGCCTTTCGATTCCAAATCGCAGAGACTGAGGCGAAAAATCAACTCGAACTCAAAAAGTCCCGCCTCCCCGCAGAGATAAAAAAGGATTGTGGCGTAACACGAGGCCCTCCACCTCCATTGTATTCGGCGCCTGGACTCAAGGCCGCAGGGGCCTCCGAGCGGATGTGACGCACGACGCCACAAACGTTCTCTTGCACGTTCCACAGCGCGCCCCAGCGGCTCCTGCGAGCCGCCCTCTCCCCCCTCCCTCCTCACGCGCCCCTTCCTCACGACGTTCCTGAAATGGCGCAGGCACCCCTCCCCCCCGCCCCACGAGACACGCGGCACGTCAGGCCTGGAAACCCCCTCCGAGGCCTCTCTACGGCCTCCTCGCCCGGTCCCGGGGGGGGGGGGAATGGCGGCGCGCTCCAACCCTGCTGCTAGGCCGCCAACCGCCGCCCATCCGGGTCCCACGCACGACTCACCTCCCTGGCGAGCGGGCCCTCCCGCTTTCTGCTGCTGCTGCTGCTGCGCGGGCGAGAGCTGCTTGGCGCCGGGCTGGGCGGCAGGAGCGGGGTTGGAGCCCGAGGCTTCCGAGGCGGCCCCGCCAGCCAGGCCCTTCGCAGGCCCTTCCTTCGCCGCAGCTCCCTGCGGCGGCGGCGGCTGCTGCTGCGAGCCGTGGCCGTTGGCGTTCCCCTCGGAGCCGGCGGCGGCGGCGGCCTCGTCGTCGTCGTCCTCGCCCTCCTGGAAGCCCTGGTCGTCGCCGTTCTCGTCGTCCTCGAGGTCCTCGGCGGCCTCCTCCTCCCCGGCGGCCACCCCTTCGCCGTTCTCCTCGCCCAGCTCCATGCCCTCCTCCTCCTCGTCCTCGCCCTGGCAGGCGCCGAACTCGGCCTCCTCATCGTCGTCGCAGGCCGCGGCCTGGCCGGAGCTTCCGCCTCCCGCCGCCATCAGCTGCTCCTGGGCGCTGCCGGGCGCGGCCCCCCGCTCCTCCAGGCTGCCATTGCCCGGCTCGCCGCTCCCGAGGCCTCCCCCGCCGACCTCCTCCTGGTCGAGCGCGGCCTGGAGGCGCTCCATGAGGTCGGCCTTGAGGCCCTTGTCCGAGAGGCGCCGCTTCTTCAGCTCCTCCTTGAGCTCCGACACCTTCAGCTTCTTCACGTTCACCGGCGAGCAGCTCATGGCGGCGGCGGCGGCGGCGACTCGATGCGGCGGTCTGGGCGGAGGTGGCTGGATCGCGCGGCTGCGGCAGCTGCAGAGAGGGACCCGCCTGGCGCCAAATCCTTTCACCGAGGCTCGCGAGGCAGGGACGGTGAGCGCGCCTCGCGGGGTCGAGCACGCAGCGCTGTGCTCCTCCCGCCCCCGCCGCGCTCCTCATGTAGCCGCGCCGTTCCCCCGCTACCGTAAATACCACTCTTGCGCAGCGCTACCGTAAACTGCGGCGGGCCGTGGGTGCCGGCTGAACGCCGGAGGGCTTCCCTCTGGGGGCCTGTGAGTGGGCATAATCGGCTACAGAGACAGCTGGAGTCTCCATTACAGTACCTCGCGCACTTATTTATCTAATTCACCCATAGCCTGCTTTTCTCCCCAGTGGGGAAACAAAATGGTTTACATCAGTCTCCTCTTTCCCGTTTTGTCCTCACAAGCCACCTTGGGAGGTGGCTTAGGTCTAGAGAGTGTGACTGGCCAAAAGCTATCCAGAAGTTTCTATGACAGGAATGGGGATTCAAACCTAGATCTCTCCAATACTACTACTCCACCACACTGGCTCTCACATGCCAGGTGTTAGCTGCAGCATACAAGAAAATGAACCATTTAAGTGTATCATTCTCATAAATCAAAACAGCATAGTAATAAAAGAGACATTATAATGTTGCTGTCATTACAAACAAAAAATGTACAAATGGTAACAAAATTACTGGAAAATGGAAGTCTGTACTACAGCATTCCCCATCTCCAGAGTTTTGAGATTAAATTTTCCTCCACATAAACATATTTCTGTTCACAGCTGTGCAAAAACAACTAGCCATAAGAAAGACAATGTTAAAAAAACTCATGTCCCTAAACTCAATGTTTATCTTCCTTCAAAACAGTGATGAGGAGTTTTATCACTGTAATTGTGTTGTTAAAATGCAAGATAATGATGCAGCCTTAAGTCTAAGGAGATAAGATGGGATAAAAGTTTTAAATTAAATATGCAGTGTTTTTAATTCTGTTGTAGAAGTAGGTTTGTAGAAGGACTGGACTTTTCCAGCCATTGTCTTAATACTTTTTAAGTTGTAACTCATTACTATTACTATTCTAAAACAATTCATGAATTTCAGTGAGAGAGGCTAGGCCAGGGAGTGACTCCCCCCCCCCCCAATGGTCCTCCAAATTGAATGAGGCCAGGAGGCCAAGGTAGATTACTGACAGAAGAGCATGCTCGGAGGCCAGCTCCTGTTCTGCCCATCAAACCTCTGAAACTGGCAGGAAGTCAGTTAAGAGCTGAATCTTTATTAGCCTTTACTGGATGAGAGCTCCCTCTGAGGCTAAACTATCCTGGTTGAGGGCCATGACTTACTCAAGAAGAAGGGTTGGTTCGTACATGCCGCTTTTCTGTACCCAAAGGAAGCTGAAAGCGGCTTACAGTCACCTTCCCTTTCTCTCCCCACAACAGACACCCTGTGAGGTGGGTGAGGCTGAGAGAGCCGTGATATCACTGCTCGGTCAGAACAGTTTTATCAGTGCTGTGGCAAGCCTAAGGTCACCCAGCTGGCTACATGTGGGGGAGCACAGAATCTGATTGGCCCTCACCCATGAGTAAACATTCCCAGGGAAGAGGCTTTTCCTGGTTTTCTCTATGTAATTTGACCTTATTGGCCCTCATTGGCAGAGTGCAGTTTGAACTGATTGACCCTCATTGGCAGAGTGCTCTCTCTATCGGCAGCATACCTGAAGAGAGGGACAATCAGGTAGGGAGTGGGCTGCACACAAGTTCAACTTTATAATGTTTAATAATGGTGATGATTGCCTCCCAGTAGAGACCAAAATAATAACTGGTGAAAGGGAAGGTATCAGCTAGGTTCCTTGCTATTTCCTATGATTTAGCAAAATTATACAAAACTGTCAAAATAAATAATGCAAATGAAAAGTGCACCATTTACTTTGCTTATTAAAGTTTCTCTGACAACAAAGTTGGAACACTACAGCCTCCCACAGGACCATGAGATTCAAATGGCTTTTATGTGCCAATATCAATATGTTTCGGATGAAAGTGCAAGCATGATATACTTCAGCATATACAATTTCCACAATGGACTAAGGGAGGAGCTGCATTGTCATAAGAATATCCAATGTTGAAAGATTATTGGACTAAGTATGTTAGGGAGTTTTATTTTCCTAGAAGCTAAACCCAGCTCTTCCTCCTGATGGTTGGTCACCCTGACTCTCCCCCAGAAACATTAGCCAGCTGCCTGGAAGCAGTGACGGGGTGGCTCAAGCAGAGTCAACCCTTCAAAGACAGAGGTCCTGTGGCTGGGCAGGAAAGGTCCAAGCGAGGAAGTGTGCCTACCCAATCTGGATGGAGTGCAGCTAACAGTGGCCCACTCCGCCAGGAACCTGGGAATTATATTTGATGCCTCCATCTCAATGGAGGCTCAGATCACGACAGTACTACGGCTGGCATTTTACCAACTTTGCCAAGCCAAACTACTAGCACCCTACTTGGCCTCAGAACACCTACCCACAGTGATCCACACAATGGTCACCTCTAGACTGGACTTCTGTAACTCACTCTATGCTGGCCCGCCCTTATCCTTGATATGGAAACTGCAGTTGGTCCAGAATGCAGCTGCCAGGGTCCTCACAGCAACAACTTGGAGGTCCCACATCCAGCCCATCCTCCAGCAGCTGCACCGATTGAATTCCGGATCAGGCTTAAGGTTTTAGTTATCACCTCTAAGGCCTTACGTAGTCTGGGCCCAGTATACCTGAGGGATCGCCTCTCCGCCTACACCCCTCAAAGAGCTTTGCGCTCTACTACCTCCAACCTCCTGTGATCCCTGGCCTCAAGGAAGGACACTTGACCTCAACCAGGGCCAGAGCTTTCTCCATTCGGGCCCCCACCTGGTGGAACAAGCTCCCAGATGAGATCACAGCCCTGATGGAACCTGAACAGTTCCGCAGGGCCTGCAAAAGGGAGCTCCTCCGCCAGGTATTTGGTTAAGGTTGATCTAAACCATCACTTCCAATTGGTCCCCTAGCCCCACCCACCCACCCACCCACTACAACCACTATGAATCTATCCAACATACTGGGTCTCAGTAAGAGTTGAGCTGAGGCTCATTGTAATTCCACTATTCCTTAAGGTTGTTGTTATTCTGTTAATGTTATTGTTCTTATATTCACCTTGTTCTAGAAATGATGTTACCTGTAATGTTTTCTTATTCCATGTAAACTGCCCTGAGCTTTCGGGGAGGGCTGTATATAAACAAACAAACAAACAAACATTAATTTGCACCATTCTTGCCACTACAATGTCCTGAGGGTACATGATGGATCCCTACAGACACTTGATTGAAAATTCATGTAGGATGTTCTTTTAAGGGAAATAAGTACTACCAAATCAGTTCTTTTAGGTCTGAGAAATCTAATGCCATCTTAGGGAAAGGTTTAACAAATAATTAAGCCAGAAATACAAAACATTTCTCAAACCAAGATAAGCCACTTCTAAAATGTCATTCTTAAAAAGTGCTTAACTTAAAAGAGGAAATAATTTTGCATTTTAAGGAACAACTAAACATTGAATCAAGAAATCATCTTTGTTCACACTTTGTACATATGGAAATTAAATACACCAACACTGGTGACCAATCTATAAAGTTTTAATCCTGCAAAATAATAGATTAACATACTGTTATCTGAGAACCTAGTTTTGTTTTTAACATCTGATTAAATCTTATATCTGCTTTTTGTTGTTGCTAGGTGCGAAGTTGTGACCGATCCATCAGGACCCCATGGACAATGATCCTCCAGGCCTTCCTGTCCTCTACCATTCCCCGGAGTCCATTTAAGTTTGCACCTACTGCTTCAGTGACTCCATCCAACCATCTCATTCTCTGTGGTCCCCTTCTTCTTTTGCCCTTGATCTCTCGCAGCATTAGGCTCTTCTCCAAGGAGTCCTTCCTTCTCATGAGGTGGCCAAAGTATTTGAGTTTCATCTTCAGGATCTGGCCTTCTAAGAAGCAGTCAGGGCTGATCTCCTCTAGAACTGCGGTTTGTTCGCCTTGCAGTCCAAGGGGCTCGCAAGAGTCTTCTCCAGCACCAGAGTACAAAAGCCTCAATTCTTTGACGCTCAGCCTTCCTTATGGTCCAACGTTCGCAGCCATACATTGCAGCTGGGAATACCATAGCCTTGACTAAACACACTTTTGTTGGCAGGGTGATGTCTCTGCTTTTTAGGATGCTGTCTAGATTTGCCGTAGCTTTCCTCCCCAGGAACAAGTGTCTTTTAATTTCTTTGCTGCAGTCCCCATCTGTAGTGATCTTGGAGCCCAAGAAAATAAAATCTGTCACTAACTCCATTTCTTACCCATCTATTTGCCAGGAATTGAGAGGGCCGGATGCCATGATCTTCGTTTTCTTGATGTTGAGTTTCAAGCCAACTTTTGCACTCTCCTCCTTCACCCACATCAACAGGCTCTTTAGTTCCTCTTCACTTTCTGCCATTAGAGTGGTATCATCTGTATATCTGAGGTTGTTGATATTTCTCCCTGCAATCTTGATCCCAATTTGTGACTCCTCTAATCCCACCTTTCTCATGATGTGCTCATTGAGTGTAGCACTTTTACTGCATTGTCTTTTAAGATTTTGAATACTTCAACTGGAATGCTGTTACCACCACTAGCTTTATTGTTGCTTAGGCATCCTAATGCCCATTTGACTTCACATTCCAGGATGTCTGGCTCCAGGTCAGTAACTTACCCCATTGTGGTTATCCGGGATGTTAAGCTTGCTCTTGTATAGTTCTTTGATATAATTTTGCCACCTTTTTTTAATCTCTTCTGCTACTGTGCAGTCCCTACCATTTTGGTCCCTTATCTTACCCATCTTTGCCTGAAACGTTCTCTTCATATCTCCAATTTTCTTGAAAAGATCTCTGGTCCTCCCCATTCTATTGTTTTCTTCTATTTGTTTGCACTGTTCAATTAAGAAGGCATTCTTACCTCATCTAGCTTTTCTCTGAAATTCTGCATTTAATTGGGTGTATCTTTCTCTTTCTCCATTGCCTTTCACTTCCCTTCTCTCCTCAGCTATTTGTAACACTTCCTCAGACTGCCATTCAGCTCCTGGTCTTGTTTTTACTGACTGTATAGAACTTCTCCATCTTTGGCTGCAGAGCACATAGTCAATCTGATTTCTGTGTTGACCGTCTGGTGATGTCCATGTGTAGAGTCATCTCTTGGGTTGTTGAAAAAGAGTGTTTGCTATGACCATTGTATTATCTTGACAAAATTCTACCAGCCTGTGACCTGCTTCATTTTTTACTCCAAGGCCAAACTTACCTGTTATCCTGGTTATCTTTTGGTTTCCTACTTTAGCATTCCAATCCCCCATGATGATAAGCACATCATTTTTTGGCGTTGCTTCTAGAAGGTATTGTAGGGCTTCATAGAACTGATCAACTTCATCCTCTTCAGCAGCAGTGGTTGGGGCATAGACCTGGATTACCGTGATGTTGAATGGTTTGCCTTGGATTCGAACTGAGGTCATTCTGTCATTTTGGGGGTTGTATCCAAAGACTGCTTTTCCTACTCTCTTATTGATTATGAAGGCTACTCCATTTCTTCTGCGAGATTCTGGTCCACAGTAGTATACCTGATGGTCATCTGAATTAAATTCACCCATTCCTGTCCATTTTAGTTCACTGATTCCTAAAATGTCGATGTTCAATCTTGTCATCTCTTGTTTAACCACATCCAGCTTGCCTTGATTCATGGATCTAACGTTCCAGGTTCCTATGGAATAAAAATCTTTACAGCATCTGACTGTCTTTATGCCACCAGTTACTTCCACAACTGTGCGTTCTTTCGGCCTTGGCCCAGTAGCTTCATTCATTCTGGCGCTACTCGTAATAGCCATCTGCTCATCCCCAGTAGCATATTGGACATCTTCCGACCTGAGGGGCTCATCTTCCGGCGTCATATCGTTTTGCCTTTTGTACTTGTCCATTGGGTTTTCATGGCAAAGATACTGGAGTGGTTTGCCATTTCCTTCTCCAGTGGATCACCTTTTGTCAGAAATCTCTGCTATGATCTGTCCGTCTTGGGTGGCCCTACACGGCATAGCTCATACCTTCACTGAGCTATGCAAGCCCCCTTGCCATGGCAAGGCATCGATCCTTGAAGGGGGCCTAGCCATGGGTGTGATTGTAAATTGTATCCCGGCTAGGTTGGGTAAGCGTACTTCATGACCCTCCACCTAAGAACCGTAAATCTAAGACAATGAAACATCATGCCATGAGTTCTAATCCTTCAAGAGTTGGTTAGAATCATAGAATCATAGAATCATAGAGTTGGAAGGGGCCATACAGGCCATCTATTCCAACCCCCTGCTCAACGCAGGATCAGCCCAAAGCATCCTAAAGCATCCAATAACAGTGTGTATCCAACCTTTGCTTGAAGACTGCAGTGAGGGAGAGTTCACCACCTCCTTAGGCAGCCTATTCCACTGCTGAACTATTCTGACTGTGAAAATTTTTTCCCTGATATCTAGCCTATATCATTGTACTTGTAGTTTAAACCCATTACTGTGCGTCCTTTCCTCTGCAGCCAACGGAAACAGCATCCTGCCCTCCTCCAAGTGACAACCTTTCAAATACTTAAAGAGGGCTATCATGGGGGTGTGGCCAAGATGTCATCCTGAGAGGATTGCAGTGCAATCACTGAAGCCTGACAGGGGCCAATTGTGGAAGCAACTGGCAGAAAAGAGGAGGGGTATGCAAACCCCACCTCACCTTTCTACCCAGGAAGTCCTAGGGAACTCTTGGGGCCGTCTCCAATCCTTTAGGGTAGCAATCCCCAACCTGTGGGCCATGGACCACATGCGGTCCTTCGACTAATTGGAGGTGGGCCCCGAAGGATACCTTCTCCCCCCCGGCCCTTTATTTCATCCCCCCCCCCGGCCCTTTACAACACACTTTGGGTGTCCTTGTCTCCCATCACTCCCAGATGGGACTATCTCGTTGCAGAGAAACAAGCTCAGGGTTCCCATTGATTTGTCATTGTCATGAGTTAAAATTTCCATGAAAATGAAATGTTTCTTATGTTCATTGTTGTGGCGTGTCTGTATCTTATTTTGAAGGGATGTTTAAACATTACCATAGCAATCAGAGAGCATTAGGGCAGTGGTTGAGAGTAGAGGAGTAAACTACACCCCCCCACCGGGCCTCAGTAAAAGGCGTTGAGTGGTCCCCGGTGAGTGGTTCCCGGCGATGAGTGGTCCCTGGCGATAAAAAGGTTGTGGACCACTGCTTTAGGGAGTATATCACCCCAGATTACAGGCTGTCAGCGTTTCGGGTCAAGAGGACGACCGCCATATTCTATCCTGGACTTTTCTTTCTTTCTTTCTTTCTTTCTTTCTTTCTTTCTTTCTTTCTTTCTTTCTTTCTTTCTTTCTTTCTTTCTTTCTTTCTTTCTTTCTTTCTTTCTTTCTTTCTTTCTTTCAGAATCTACTTTAACCCTCCACTATGATTTACTGCAAATGAACGCTGTGAACTGAGGGGAGGACATCTGCTATATTTCAAGATATCAATTAAAGCACGGAGACCGCAAGTATCTCTCTGTTTTTTCGTTTCTCTTTTCCCCCCCTTTTGCTCTGTCTGAAGCCACATCGTTATGAGGCAGGCTAATTCTCTTTCCTAAGCAGAAGAAGGACTTAAATCAACTCAAATTAATTAGCAAAAGCTCTTACTGCAATTGTTTTGGTTTTCGGAGATAAGAGCCGTGGGTGGGAGGATCTCGTGAGAATTCTGCTCCTGTACGAGAATATCTGCTTTACTGACTTCAATACGTTACATGCCAGTGCCAGGAACGTCGGAGGTCAAAACAGACTTTTGCTCTCACTTAGGACTGTGTAGGACCTCTACTGGCTATTTGCAAAATTGTCTGAGATTGGTTGCTGACTAAAGCCTAACACATATCTATGTTAAAAAGAATGGCTCATCTAACAGAGAAACAAACCCAAGATTTGAAAGCATTTACAGAAGGATTGCTTAAAAATATTTTCAAGGATATCCAAGATGGCAAGGAAGAAGGATGACCCGGGAAACTACAGACCAGTGAGTCTGACCTCTGTTGTGGGGAAGATAATGGAGCAGATATTAAAGGGAGCAATCTGCAAACATCTGGAGGACAATTTGGTGATCCAAGGAAGTCAGCATGGATTTGTCTCCAACAGGTCCTGCCAGACCAACCTGGTTTCCTTTTTTGACCAAGTAACAAGTTTGCTGGATCGGGGAAATTCGGTTGATGTCGTTTACTTGTATTTTAGTAAAGCTTTTGACAAGGTTCCCCATGATGTTCTGATGGATGTTGAAGGACTGCAATCTGGATTTTCAGATAGTTAAGTGGATAGGGAATTGGTTAGAGAACCGCATTCAAAGAGTTGTTGTCAATGGTGTTTCATCAGACTGGAGAGAGGTAAGTAGCGGGGTACCTCAGGGCTCGGTGCTTGGCCCGGTACTTTTAAACATATTTATTAATGATCTAGATAAGGGGGTGGAGGGACTACTCATCAAGTTTGCAGATGACACCAGATTGGGAGGACTGGCAAATACTCCGGAAGATAGAAACAGAGTTCAACGAGATCTGAACACAATGGAAAAATGGGCAAATGAGAACAAGATGCAATTTAATAAAGATAAATGTAAAGTTCTGCATCTGGGTCAGAAAAATGAAAAGCATGCCTACTGGATGGGGGATATGCTTCTAGGTAACACTGTGTGTGAACGAGACCTTGGGGTACTTGTGAATTGTAAACTAAACATGAGCAGGCAGTGTGATGCAGCGGTAAAAAAGGCAAATGCCATTTTGGGCTGTATCAACAGAGGCATCACATCAAAATCACAAGATGTCATAGTCCCATTGTATACGGCACTGGTCAGACCACACTTGGAGTACTGTGTGCAGTTCTGGAGGCCTCACTTCAAGAAGGACGTAGATAAAATTGAAAGGGTACAGAGGAGAGCGACGAAGATGATCTGGGGCCAAGGGACCAAGCCCTATGAAGATAGGTTGAGGGACTTGGGAATGTTCAGCCTGGAGAAAAGGAGGTTGAGAGGGGACATGATAGCCCTCTTTAAGTATTTGAAAGGTTGTCACTTGGAGGAGGGCAGGATGCTGTTTCTGTTGGCTGCAGAGGAGAGGACACGCAGTAATGGGTTTAAACTTCAAGTACAATGATATAGGCTAGATATCAGGAAAAAAAATTTCACAGTCAGAGTAGTTCAGCAGTGGAATAGGCTGCCTAAGGAGGTGGTGAGCTCCCCCTCACTGGCAGTCTTCAAGCAAAGGCTGGATGCACACTTTTCTTGGATGCTTTAGGATGCTTAGGGCTGATCCTGCGTTGAGCAGGGGGTTGGATTAGATGGCCTGTATGGCCCCTTCCAACTCTATGATTCTATGATTCTAAGTGTCTAACAGGAATGATGGATCAATAACAGTGGCTGATGATAGCTCTAAACAAGGTGGAAAACCATCAGCAGAAGAGAAATTTGAAATTATGGAGATGGAAAAGGGAATATCGGAGCCTTGCAGCCAAGATAAGGTCACCCTTCTTAAAAAGACATACAGCCATCTCAAAGCAACAGTACACAAGAACCAATCAAAAGATATATGGATTTGCTGTGAAAGTAATCGATTTAAAGGAGCTTTTCGGGAGGGAAATTGTATTGATATTGGAGTCCAGGAGGTGTAACTGCCTCAAGATTCATCGATGCATACTCTGCGGGAAAGAGTACAGCTGAACTTTCTACGCCAAAGGCCAACTGGACAGAACACAAGTCTACGGGAACAACAAAATGCAGCAAGCCTCGATATGAGACCCCCTTAAGAAGATCGGGGAAGGGAAAGGAGAAGCAGTATTTGAATTTTTTTCTCTTTTTTTTTCTTTTCTTCTGTAGGCACATAGGCAATATGAAGATTGGAATAATGTTTTCTTTCTTCCAGTCCTCTGGGACATCTCCATTCCTTAAAGAGGTCCCGAAGATGTTGGACAAGGGTTGTGCAAGTTCTCTGGAAAGTTCTTTGAGCACTCTTGGGTGTACTTCAACTGGCCCAGGGGATTTGAACTCATCCAGTGCAGCTAAATGTCTCTTGACAACCTCTCTGTCTATGTCAGCCTGCCATCCAGACACTATCCCTTGGCTACTGCCATCTCTAGATGTGCCTAAACCCTTTGACCCGTGGGGAAAAACAGATGTAAAATAGGCGCTGAGCCTTTCTGCTTTCTCTGCATCTTCTGTTAGAGTTTGTCCATCTGCACCCAATAGTGGGCCTATTGCCTCCTTTACTTTACATTTGCTACTCACATAACTGAAAAATCTTTTCTTGTTACAATCAGCTTCCCTGGCCAATCTTAGCTCACTCTCAGCTGTGGCCTTTCTGATGATTGATCTACAGTGCCTAGTAACCTGCAGGTACTCTTTTTTTAGAGCTCTGTCCTTCCCTCCATTTCCTGAACATTTCCCTTTTCTTTCTTAGTTCCTCTTGAAGTTCTCTGTTCATCCAAATAGGCTTCTTAGAACTCCTGCAGTGTTTTTGTCTTTCTGGGATAGTCATTGATTGAACATGCAATAGCTCTTGTTTGAGTAGCGGCCACCCTTCACACGCTCCCTTCCCTTCCAGCATTCTCATCCATGGTATGACACTCATCATGTCTCTGAGTTTATTAAAGTTTGCCCTACAAAAATCCATCATCCGCGTCTGGCTACAAGCTTCCTCGCCTCCCCCATTTCAAAAGGAATTCTATGAGGACATGGTCACTTCCCCCTAGGGTCCCCACCTCTTTCACCTCATCCACCAACTCTTGCCTGTTGGTCAGTATTGTCCAGTATGGCTAAATCTCTTGTGGGTTCATCTACCATTTGATAAATGAAATTGTCAGCCAGGCAGGTCAGAAAGTTGCATGACTGAGGATGCTTCGCAGAGTTTGTTTCCCAGCACACATTTGGGAAATTGAAGTCACCCATGATGACACGGTCCTGCCGCTTGGATATTTTTTCAAGCTGCTGACAAAGTGCAACATCCACATCCTCTCGTTGGTCAGGCGGTCGGTAGCAGACACCAACCACCACACTGTTTGTTTCCCCTCACTTATTTTCACCCAGATGCTTTCCACTGTAGGTATACTCTCCTTTACTAGAATTTCCTGACAGGTAAGCCCTTTCCTCACATACAGTGCCACTCCTCCACCTTTTTGATCTATTCTGTTTTTCTGACAGTTCATATCCATCCACTATTAGATTACAGTCATGAGAATCATTCCACCAAGTTTCTGTGATGCTTACTAGATCATACCTTTCCATCAGCATGAGAAGTTCCAGCTCTTCCTTCTTATTGCCCATGCTTCGGGTGTTAATATAAAGGCATCTGAATCCTTTTACTTTTGGTTCCCTACGAGCTGGCCTTCCTGGTTGGGCTGCCCCCGATCGGTCTCCTTCCTTACACTCCCTATGTTGAACATCTCCTTCCCCTTGTGGCTTCAGTTTAAAGCTCTCCTGATGAATCTCCCCAGGTTCCTGCCAAACACAGGTCCATTCCGCACAGGTTTAATGTAGCAGGAGTGTGGCAAATTGTAATCGCTACTAATTTGCAGTTATGCACGACGTCACACACAATCTGCTACACTCCTGAAAACCATCAGCAAAAAGTGCTTCCTTGTAGAGCTTAAAGGGAAATCCCAAAAAGTGGATTCACCCTCCGAAAAGCGCTACATTCTTGGAAGCAATCTGCAACAGTTCCGAAAAAGACCTGTGCGTTCCCATTGTTGCGGTTTCAGCGAAGTCCCTCCCCATGGCTCTCTCGTCTGAATTTCCGGAGAAGCGATCGCCATTTTTTTTCTTGGAGCGAGTGGAGAGCAACAAACCAGCGAGCCTTCATTCACCCAGCAAAGCTTCTCCGGCTGCAGTTCCTGCACAGAGCTGCTTTAAGTCACCAAGCACAACACAGCCCCATTTGCAAGTTCCCTTTATTTTCGGCCTAAAATCGCGCCCGTGCACGGGGGGGGGGGGGTTCACTCGGGGGAGCTAGCAACGATGAATTGCCAGCTCATACACCACCTGCCAGCTAGTTGGGTCTCACCGTTGCAACGAATCAACGCAGATTCGTTGCAATGTTTTTTTTTTTTTTAACCTGTCTTAAAGGGAAAGGGGCTTTTCAGGAGCTTGATAACAGCCGCCCATTGGCTGTTCGTTTGAGTGACGGCCAGGGGCGGGACAAAGCACAGAAAAAATCGCTTCCTTTCTAGCGATTTTTGGCGAGACCAGAAACCTGTGGGAAACTATTGCAACACTACTGAATTCAACTACAAAGGCAGGTATGCATAACGCCGAATTCCACTATTTTAAATTCCGGAATTGCTTAGTGTAAACAATTGGCCACATTGATTCTTGTGTAGAATGGGCCACATTCTTCCCCAGCTTCGATAAGTGCAGTCCATTAGGTGCTAGTAGGCCTTCCTCAAGAAAGCCTATCCCATGGTCCCAGAAACCAAATCTCTCCTGCTGGCACCAACTACGCAGCCACTGATTCACCTCCATTATCTTCCTCTCCCAACGCTTTCCTCTTCCCTTGACAGGCAAGATTGAAGAGAATACCACTTGTGCCCCCATTTGCTTGAGCTTCTTCCCTAGATCTTGATAGTCTGTTTTAATAGGAGCGATGGTATTCACGGTTCTTATATGCCACTTTTCTCTACCTGAAGTAATCTCAAAGCGGCTTACATTCACCTTCTCTTTCCTCTCCCCATAACAGACACCCTGTGATATAGGTGAGGCTGAGAGAGCCCTGATGTTACTGCTCAAACAGAACAGCTTTATCAGTGCTGTGGTGAACCTAAGATCACCCAGCTGGTTGCATCTGGGGGAGCGCAGAATCAAATCCAGCTCTCCAGATTAGAAGTCCGCACTCCTAACCACTTGTAGCTGGGTCTAAATCATACCCCGACTCCCCTCCCTTCAGCCATGGTGTCTGTGAAGGTAACTGAATCAGCCCGGGTGAATAAGTACTCCACTGGTCCTTTATTCTCTGCTCCACAGTGCGATAATACAATTTAGCGCTCCCAAGGCTTCTGCCTCTGTCTCTTTCCCGCTCCCTCTGTCTGTCTCTCCTCACTTGGAGTTCAACTTCCCCTCTCCCTCCACTGCCGTTCCTGGGCTGGTTGCTTCATTCTTTGCTTTTTTCTGTTCGGTTACTTCATCTGTCTCACGTAAGTACATGTTCCCTTCTGTCTCTCTTTGCCCTTGTGTTCTTGTCTCTCAATCCCTCCTTCCCCTCCTTCTCCCTCGCCTCTCTTCTCCTGCCATCCTTATCCCATTCCCTCGCCACTTTTCCCCTGGCCCCCATTTTTTATGTGTCTCTCCTTTGTCTTCTTTTCTCCTGGGAGTTCTGTGGTCGGGTACCAGTCCAGGGACGTTGTTCTCTTTTTTTCCACAGGGTCTGAGCTGGCCATATGTCTCCTTTTCCTCTGTTTCTGTCTCGGTCACCATTTTGATGTGGGGCACACTGCGACTCTGCTTTTCCAAGGGGAGGCTCTTTACTACCTCGCAGCTCTGCTTGGTCGTTCCCGGACACCACTACACCAAGCTGGCTCTCAGATCTGAAGCCCTCTGATAGGCCAATATCACTTCCTCAGTTGGAAGAGACCGTCTTTCACTACGGGATACTTTCCTTTGGTCTTGGAGCAAAGGCCTTTTGTATGCATTCTGTCCTAATCCTCTTGTAGCCAGGGTAGTAGCAAAGATTGTGGCAGACAATGCAAATTGTATTCTGGTTACTCCCTTTTTGACCATGACAGGTATGGTTCCACAAACTGTGGACAAGGGCTGCAGGGAAGTTTCTCCACTTCCGTTCCTCCACTTTTGGAGGACTTACTGGTTACCAGCGCACTACAGTTCTAACTAGGAGTGCGGACTTCTAATCTGGCAAGCCAGGTTCGATTCTGCGCTCCCCCACATGCAGCCAGCTGGGTGACCTTGGGCTCGCCACGGTGCTGATGAAACTGTTCTGACCGGGCAGTGATATCAGGGCTCTCTCAGCCTCACCCACCCCACAGGGTGTCTGTTGTGGGGAGAGGAATGGGAAGGCGACTGTAAGCCGCTTTGAGCCTCCTTCGGGTAGGGAAAAGCAGCATATAAGAACCAACTCTTCTTCTTCTTCTAAAAAGGAAAATGGGATTTGGGGCTATATTAAAAGAAGTATACTGCTTTACTCTGCTCTGGTAAGACCTCACTTGGAGTATTGTGTTCAGTTTTGGGCAACACAACTGAAGAAAGATGTAAAGGAATTAGAGCATGTCCAGAGAAGGGCTACAAAGATGGTGATGGGTTTGAAGTCCAAGTTGTATGAGGAAGCTTGGTCTTTCTAGCCTGGAGAGAAGCCGACTAAGAGGTGATACAATAACCATCTTCAAGTACTTGAAGGGCTGTCACATAGAAGATGGAGCAGAGCTGTTTTCTGTTGCCCCAAAGGGCCGGACCAGAACCAATGGGTTGAAATTAATTTTAAAAAAGTTTCGGCTAAATATCTGGAAGATGTTCCTGATAGAGCGGTTCTTCATTGGAACAGGCTTCCTAGGGAGGTGGTGGGTTCTTCTTTCAAAGTTTTTAAGCAGGGGCTAGATAAGTCAACTGACATAAATGCTAATGGTGAGTGGGTAGACAGGAAGGGATGTGCCAGTGTTTGTCTCTTATGGCCCTTCCTTGCATACCCAGGGGATTGCTGATTGCCAATGTGGGATGGTAGGTGAATATCCTCCAGGCCAGGCTGGATTCTGGAGATTTTTGGTGGGCTGAGGGATCACTTGGGCATGAAATTGGGGTCACTGTGGTTTGGCATGTAGTTGTGAGTTCCTGCATTGTGCAGGTGGTTGGACTAGATGACCCTGGAGGTACCCTTTGCTATACCAACTGAACAGGAGGAAACAGAAATTCCCCCTTTCCCTTCACAATTTCTAGTTTAATTTAAAACAGATCTCAGGCCTAGATCCTATCAGTGTTTAGCCACCTACATGAGAAGTAATAATAACCTCTTAGCATTTATAATGTGCACTCCTCTGCCTCTCTGATCATTATCCTGGGCAGAGTCTGCACTTACTTTTTTTATTTCATTGTCAATCCTGTTGAATTCAGATCGCTTTGAACTCGGGTCTTCCTCTTCCCCCCCTCCCCATTGAAACAGGAAAGTCTTCTGCATGTGGTTAGGGAGGCTCAGAAGATGGGGGGGGAGGCAAATGGAGACTCTTTGTTTTCTTGAAGGGGAGGGAGAGGATCCAAGAAGTCAGAGGAGGGAGGGAAAAATCCTTTCTTTTCTTGAAGGGGGGGGGGAACGAAGAAGGCACAAAAAAAAATCCAAGGCCGACAGAAGTTGAGAGAAATTAGGGGCTTCTCCTTTGAGGCAGGCTTGTCACATGACCACCTGTAGCCAATCACGGGTCCTCTACCACAGAGGAGAGCCCAGATTCAAAACAATGCGATTTTCTGAATATATTCAGGATTAGCAGCAGTCTGAGATATCTCACAATAAAGGTAGGGTCACTACGGATCAATCCTTCTTGCTGCAGAAGGAAAATTTAAATTGTCCCAAATCAAACGGAAATCGCATTCTGTGTAGAGGGCAGGGACTGAATCGATCTGGGGTTGGAATAAAAGCTCCGTGCAGTTTACACCCAGGTTTACAAATTTAGGATTAGGTAGCACTAGCCTCCATATCATGTCTATTATATTTTATTCCTATTCAGGCAGAAAATTGCAGTTCACAGGCATCAAAATCTAATGATAGCAATCAATGCAAATGCAAATGATAGCAATCAATACAAAATATTCTTTGGGAAGGGATTTCTGGCAAAAGATAGACACAGGAAAGATGGAGGTGTATCTGATTGCTTCTAGGCAGACTTGAGTCACACAGATCCTCAAATTAGCCACTAAGCAACGTATTTCTGTACATCTTTCCTCTGTTAAAAGGTACAGAGCTTTTAGGAGGGTGATTACACCATCAGAACATTTTAATCACTATTTCGTAAGTCACACACTTGTGAAATTTATTTAATAAACGGGTTTAAAAACATTGAAACAATGTTTTCTGAATTACAAATGAAACTCACCTTGAACAGTTGGGCATCGCTTATAAAACTGCAAAATCCCCACTGACATGCGATTGCAGCATGTGCAAAGAGCCCACCTAAAGCTCGTATAATGTTTATAAACCACTGTGAGTGCAATGTAGCTTTCAGACTAAATTTATTTTGGAATCAGAGGTAAATATAGGTACAGGCAGATCAGATATTTCCGCCGCCCCCCCCCCCCCGGGGAAAAAATAGCTTGTCACTCGGTTGTTGTGCCCTCTAACAAATTTTCCTACGCAGGCAGAAATTGCTGTTACCCTTCGACAACGCAGTACAGGAGAAAGTGACACGAGCACGCCAAGCTTTTTGGGGCGGAGGGGGAGAAGGAAACTACCCTCTCCTATTCATACCAAGCTGCCTGCGACAGGCAGGGACTGAGCGTTTGCCGCCAAATTGGGCAGCCAAGCCGCGAGGCCCGAGGAGGAGCTGCCTAGGCCGCGGCGGGCGCTTGCCCGGCATCTCCACGGCGACCGCTGCAGAGGCAGCATGGCGGCTGAAGAGAAGGAGGTAGCCGCGGCCGGTAAGGACAAACTGCCTGGAGACTTGGAAAGCTGTTTTTCGGGGATCTCCGCCACAGGCTTTCTCCGCCAGAGCGGCGTCTTGTCGCCGGCTGGGGGCTAAGGGGAACACAGCCTTGCTATAAACGCGGCAGCCAAATGTCCCCCCGGACTCTCCACCGCGCCTCGTTTCTTCGCCCCTCGCTGCCGACAGCTGATCGTCCTCTCCTTGACTACCTCACAGTCCCTAGTCTTTCCCTTCGCGCCGTACTCCTTATAAAGAGCCATAATTCTGAACTCGAGCGGGTACTTGAAACATCAGTGCCCGCCACCCGTTTTAAAGGGCGCTTCTTATTCACCTGCAGAATGTTAAAGCAACGGGTGGAAGCCTCTTACAGGCCGTCTTAAGAACGCTTTCTGGGAGTAAGGCCCACTGTGTAGACATGAGGAAATTCTGAGTAGACCTACTCATGGTGGCACATACGGTTTCCAGCTCTGGGTTGGGAAATATCTGGAGATTTTGGGGGTGGAGTGGGTGGGATTTGGGGTGGAAAGGGACCTCAGCAGAGTACATTGCTTTGGAGTCCAACCCTCCAGTGCAGCCTTTTTCTCCAGGGGAACTGATCTCTGCTGCCTGGAGATGAGCTGTAAAACCAGGGGATCCCCTGGTCTCACCTGGAGTCTGGCATCCCTAGCGTGGTTAGGCCTGGGGAAAAGGCTGCGTTCACAAGTCACATTAAGGTTGTCAGCAGGTCTGGGGAAAAGTGTTCCGCCCCAGTAATAGAGACTTAATGTGCGAAAACAGACAAATGCATTTTTGGTGGAATGGAAGTAAATAACCTCCCACTATGCCTCTATTAAAAGGACATGGTATTGTTTTTCTCTAGGAAGCTGAGGTATAATATTTTTTTTTACATTTCTCGTGGCAGTAGATGGAAGATAATGTCTGTATTTTGCAAGAACATGCATTTGATTTTAAAATGGAAAACATTCATACAAGCAATGGCAACATAATACTTTACATTAAACAATAGTTTTCTTTCTCACATGTTACAGTGAATTCACATTCAGCTTTCATGTACATGTCTACACCTCTGTATAAGGAGGAGCCAATGTATGTTCACTTTATGAATGAAACCAGGGACCATTTCCTGGTTAAATGTGGTTTTTCAATCATACATTCAACTACGTTTGTTGAATATAACACGAGACTTACTCAACACATGTATAAAGAAAAATCAAGGGTACTCTCAATATAGATTTATGTACATCCACAGTTGTTGTCAGGTGTTCAGTTGTGTCTGATGCTTAGCAATCCCATGGCACAGTTGTTGCCATGATCACGCACCGCCTCCCTCAAATGTTCTGGCTGGTGTCCACCTTGATCATGTCCAACCACCATGCGCTTTGTTGGCCTGGTTTCCTTTTTCCACTGACCAATCCTAGCATAATTGCTTTCTCCATCATACCTATGGAACTGCTGAGATGTGTACCAATCAAACTTTGTACCAACAGCTTTGTGTCAGAAAATCTGGGAAACTAATAACTGGCCAAAGGAGTGGAAATGATCTGTCTTCATCCTATTCACAGTAACTTGACAATAAGACTAGTAGTGTAACGGACAGACCAGAATATTAGAGAATGGTGAGCATGGTTTTGAGGTCCCCAAACTCTTCATCAGGCTGGAGATATTTCAGGGCAGTTAGTCTGCAGCCAATAAAGTCTTAAAATGGATTACAGACAGTAATAATTGTTTATAGCCAGTTCCAAGAAATATCAAAAGTCTTGAACAGGGATGATAAACATTGTCAATGAAAACCATAATACAGTTGTCATAATACAGAGTACTTTTTAAAATGGACTGCAGTTCTTCCATATATACCAGAGTTAAATCCCTTTTCCATCTATAAACCAGCTTCTCTAAGCCTGTCACCTGTTTTGTTGTAGTGGCATAAAACAACTTTGCATACAGAAAAACATTTTGAGGGGGGGATGTTTTCAGTAACTTGAATCAGAGATGGAAGAAAAGGACAGAGAGATAAAGAATTGCAGAGGAAGACAAGGCTTTAGGAAATTTCCCCACTTATCGCAAGAGTGAGATGCTGGAGAACTGAATAGCTTCCTAATCATGGACACCAGTGGTTCTCAGCCTGGGGGTCGGGATCCCTTTGGTAGTCAAACCAGGGAAAGCAGTTTGGCCAGGGGGGGCCAACCACACAGCTAGTGTGAGTAATGATGACAACAAGGGACTGGTGAAAAATGAGACAGTTCACAAGAGGAAGATTCAAATAGCTGGTTCAGATTACCAGTAGATTCAGATACCCAATTTTTCCACTGCTATGAGGTTAATGTGGACAGTTAAAATACGAATGGGCATAACATCTGATCATCTCCACAGTAACAAATATTTTTAGCAACCTTAATGTTCAGGCTTGCCAAGCACATGGTAAGCATAAGAACAGATTGAATATTGGGTATAAGCCGATCCTGAGTGGGCTGATCATATTGTTCATTAGGAATACTAGCTAGATGAATTTGCATTAATGCGTGTACAGTATATAGTTATCTTTTAAAAATGAAATTACAACTTGGCCCCTTTTCCTGAATCTAACCTGAGAGGTAACCTGCAGTTGCTAAAAATGAAATTTCCTTAAGCAAAGACTTGTAGATTTCTGGGAGCTTAAGCTCAGGAATTTAAGCATTTGACTGAATTCTATGAACAGATTGTGCCTGATGTGTATTGCACCCAGATTTAGAGAAAGGTGTTCCGATAGAAAATTAACATTACTTCCATTTATGCAAATTGTTGGTCTTATCTGCCTGCCTTTTGTTTCCTGAAATTAGGACTTAGTTTACTGTAAAATTCACAGATTAAACAACTTGATTGTGTCCTGCCACAAGCCTTTGTTGCCATAATAACAAATGTTATTCCAAAAGTAATTTCATAGACTATAGATAGTATTATAAGATGATGAATATGTTTTATAGTTTAGAAGTATATGTGGTTCTGACATGAAAGATAATAATTTCAGATAACTGCATGTCTTAAAAATCAGGACAAACTTCTTAAAAGATATATCTTGAATTAGGATCTATGTATATGGTAGATTTAGATGGTTAATAAATATTTTTGAAGAGGCTTAATAACTTTAGCATAATTTATATACATTTACATATATAAGAACTTCATCATTGTATATAACCAGGCAACCCACACAAGGGTTTTTCATTTCATTTCAATGGAGGATACAGCTTTATATGAAAATCCCTTTAAAACTGCTTCTTCCACAGAAATGTCAAAAAAATCCCACAAGTGCAGAAACATCATGTCTGCACTAGCAGTTTAATTATACTTTAATCAGTGTTTAATGCTTCATTTACTGTGAGCTTAGCTTTCATTTATTTAAAGCAACTTTGTTACCCCAATACTCTCTCCCTGCTGGGAACCATGGTTTGAAGCTCCCTTAGATCCCAAGGCTAAGGTCAGCCAGAAATATAGGCAGACTTCCTTTGATAACATACCAGAAATTCATGATCAAGCTACATGCAATAAAACGTGATTTCAAGAGAAACTAGCCTGATTCCCATGGGACAGCTGGCACACCTCAAACAAGGACTCTTTCTGTCATACCCCAAGGCTCCTCATGTGCACATTAAGGGTGCTTTGATTCTCAAAAGCTTATACCCTGGAAATCTTGTTAGCCTTTAAGATGCTATTTGACTAAAATCAAGCAGGCAGGATGATATCTGTTAGTATCCCCACAGGTGGGACAAGAGTCCTTTGAGTCACATCTTGAGAGACCCTGATCAGTGGCATCAGATCCATCAAGTGTCTGATATTTTTAAGGTGCAATCCATTACCACACATCAAGTAGTTAGACCGAGAGTTTCCCGTGCCCTGCCATTTTGACTTGGTTTTCATTCTTGGACTTTTTTCCACTGCTAACACAAAGTGATATCTCTTCTTCAGGGTAGGCTGAATATGATTTAATTACACCCACTCAATGTTTCCTTCCTGGAATCTTACCTCTACATTCTTCTGGTTATCTTGAATCCCAGTGACTGACCGTACCACCCTTTGGCTCCTTACAACCTCCCTCTCTCCATGCCTCCTATCCCATGTAGAATCTGATCTTCAACATCTTTTAGAATCATAGAATTGCAAGGGTCCTCCAGAGTCAACTAGTCCAATGCCTTGCACAAAGATATATACACACCTTCTCCCATTCAGGTGGTTTCTTTATGGCCAAGTCATGCAGAAGGAACACATTTGGGAAAACATTAAGAATTTACAAATGAATGTTATTACTGGAAATTTTGACTGCTGTGGGCGAGTTGAAATTTGCTCGACACCCAACTGAGGAGGGAATGGAAGCCTTAGCTGAGCCTTCAGGCATAGTGGTCCGACCATGGCATGGGATTTGCCACGACCAGATCCACTTTAAGATCCGCGCCAAAAATGAGATCCGAGGTGTGGCCTGCTTGGTGGGTGGGACCAACAACAAATTGCGAGAGCCCTAATGTCACCGTGGTTGACACCATGTCCAGCCCGTTCACAGTATATTAAAGGTTGCCATGTTTGTGTATACATAGGCCAGAACATGCCTCCTGGGTAGCAGTATCTGGATTTATTAATGTAGGGATACTTGCATACCGTGACATGGGTCTCCTCAACCTCCCTGTTACCAATCAGGAGGCTAGAATCTGACTGCCTCACTTCTGTTCCAGCCTGGGAAAGCCTTGTACCATGAAAGTCACTCCTAGCTGTTGGAATATGCAAAATCTGTAGTGCGCATGATTCAAAAAATACATGAAGAATATCCTCTACGGAGCTTCAGAGGAGATATGGATTTAGCATAGTTAGATTCGGAATTGTTTAACTTACTCTAGATTGTATTCCTTATCTAAATCTTCCAGTGGGGAGAATCAATGGTTCATTTTGAGCATTCAGTAAGGAATTTACACTGGTGATTAGGCCCCATCTTTCTAGGGATCCTCTAACCCTCAGAGCAGATTTCAAGAAATGTTAAGTGCTTAAGGATGATGAGAGGGGTGGGAAATTTCCATTCTTGGCATACTTTGAATCCAGCCTATAATCGCCATGTAAAGCAAGTAAAGTCTTTTCACAGCTGATCATTGGAGATGGGTATAATAATGATTTGCTCTATTAGTTATTAAAAATTTACTTCAGTTGGTGTTTAGCATTAGAACAATAGAAATATTCTACATTTTGAATTTTTAAACTTACTTCAGAGGAAATGCCAGTCTTTCTCCCAATCAAGAGGGGGTATTGTTAAAATAGAATTAGACTGCAAGAAAAGATGTAGCAAAAAGCATTACAAAGAGAAAGGTAGTGTGATTCAGTAGTTAGTACATTAAAGATGGGGAAATGATTCCCATGTATCACAGAATCACAGAATCACAGAGTTGGAAGGGGCCACACAGGCCATCTAGTTCAACCACCTGCTCAATGCAGGATCAGCCCAAAGCATCCTAAAGCATCCAAGAAAAGTGTGTATCCAACCTTTGTTTGAAGACTGCAGTGAGGGGGAGCTCACCACCTCCTTAGGCAGCCTATTCCACTGCTGAACGACTCTAACTGTGAAAATTTTTTCCTGATATCTAGCCAATATCGTTGTCCTTGGAGTTTAAACCCATTACTGCGCGTCCTTTCCTCTGCAGCCAACAGAAACAGCATCCTGCCCTCCTCCAAGTGACAACCTTTCAAATACTTAAAGATGGTCCACCCTATCCACCTAACATGTCCCCTTTCAACCTCCTTTTCTCCAGGCTGAACATTCCCAAGTCCCTCAACCTATCTTCATAGGGCTTGGTCTCTTGGCCCCAGATCATTATAGAATCATAGAATCATAGAATCATAGAGTTGGAAGGGGCCATACAGGCCATCTAGTCCAACCCCCTGCTCAACGCAGGATTAGCCATAAGCATCCTAAAGCATCCAAGAAAAGTGTGTATCCAACCTTTGCTTGAAGACTGCCAGTGAGGGGGCGCTCACCACCTCCTTAGGCAGCCTATTCCACTGCTGAACGACTCTGACTGAGAAAAACTTTTTCCTGATATCTAGCCTATATCATTGTACTTGAAGTTTAAACCCATTACTGCGTGTCCTTTCCTCTGCAGCCAGCAGAAACAGCATCCTGCCCTCCTCCAAGTGACAACCTTTCAAATACTTAAAGAGGGCTATCATGTCCCCTCTCAACCTCCTTTTCTCCAGGCTGAACATTCCCAAGTCCCTCAACCTATCTTCATAGGGCTTGGTCCCTTGGCCCCAGATCATCTTCGTCGCTCTCCTCTGTACCCTTTCAATTTTATCGATGTCCTTCTTGAAGTGAGGCCTCCAGAACTGCACACAGTACTCCAGGTGTGGTCTGACCAGTGCCGTATACAATGGGACTATGACATCTTGTGATTTTGATGTGATGCCTCTGTTGATACAGCCCAAAATGGCATTTGCCTTTTTTACCGCTGCATCACACTGCCTGCTCATGTTTAGTTTACAATCCACAAGTACCCCAAGGTCTCGTTCACACACAGTGTTACCTAGAAGCGTATCTCCCATCCAGTAGGCATGCTTTTCATTTTTCTGACCCAGATGCAGAACTTTATACTTATCTTTATTAAATTGCATCTTGTTCTCATTTGCCCATTTTCCCATTATGTTCAGATCTCGTTAAACTCTCTATCTTCTGGAGTATTTGCCAGTCCTCCCAATTTGGTGTCATCTGCAAACTTGATGAGTAGTCCCTCCACCCCTCATCTTGATCATTAATAAATATGTTAAAAAGTACTGAACCAAGCCCTGAGGTACCCAGCTACTCACCTCCCTCCAGTCTGATAAAACACCATTGACAACAACTCTTTGAGTGCGGTTCTCTAACCCTGGGGTCATCAACTCCTGGTCTGCGGCCTGGTACCGGGCCGCGAAGTCCACGGTACTGGGCCGCCGGCAGCCATGCCTGCCTTCCCCCACCCACAGCGAGAAGCTCACCAGGCTGCGAGCGAAGCGGCCGCTTTGCTTGCGGCCCAGCTAGCTTCTCGCAGCGAGAGGGAGGGGAAGAGGCAGGCGCGGCCACTGGCATGCCAGTGACGCAAACGTGCATGCGCGGAGCTGGTGCGCATTTACGGAGCTGCTGCACATGTGTGTTTGTGCCCCTGCTGGCGAAAACACGCACGTGCAGCAACTGTGTGTGCGCAGTAGCGCCCCCCTGCTGGCGAAAACTCGCATGTGCGACAACTGCGCATGCGCATTTGCGCACGGCTGTCAGGCGTGTGCAGCGTCCGGGCCACCAGCTCTCCCCCACCCCCAGAGGCGGTCTTCGACCACAAAAATGTTGGGGACCGCTGCTCTAACCAATTCCCTATCCACCTAACTATTTGAAAATCCAGATTGCAGCCTTTCAATTTATCCATCAGAACATCATGGGGAACCTTATCAAAAGCTTTACTAAAATCCAAGTAAACATCATCAACCGAATTTCCATGATCCAGCAAACCTGGTACTTGGTCAAAAAAGGAAACCAGGTTGATCTGACAGGACCTGTTGGAGACAAATCCATGCTGACTTCCTTGGATCACCAAATTGTCCTCCAGATGTTTGCAGATCGCTCCCTTTAATATCTGCTGTATTATCTTCCCCACAACAGAGGTCAGACTCACTAGTCTGTAGTCTCCCGGGTCATCCTTCCTCCCTTTTTTGAAGATTGGAATAATGTTTGCTCTCTTCCAGTCCTCCGGACAGTTTCTGAAAGCCCATCCACTGCTTAAAGTTTATGATACAAAAATGCTGTCATAGATTTTAGCCTTTAACTATGATTCCAGGGAAAATTAGAAAACTACAGTTGATACTCTTTCTTGGTCTTATCCTATTCTGAACAGTAACAATCATCATGCTGACTATAATTAATCTTTAGAGTATTTCCATGACTGTGTTTCCAAGAGCTTTCCTGACTAAGGTCCATTGGGTCCTGTTATTTTTAACATCTGTTGTGTTTGAATGTAATTTTGTGATACAGAAACCATTTAGTCTTTTTAAAGTAGTTGTTCTTACACAGCCCAATTGAACGGGGATACTGTTGTAAGGCAACTAGCTTTTATTTTCATTTTTATTCAAAATACATTCCATGTATCTGCAGGGTCATACAGCACAGGTTTATGTAGCATTTGGGAGTATTTTTAGCTTCATTTTGATTAGGAAACGTTTTCCAGTGTCTGTGCTGCTAACATGTGTAGTGGAGTCTTCTCTATGTAGACTATCAATGCATTTTGCTGATTTAACACTCTAGATCAGTGGTCCCCAACCTTTTTATCACCGGGGACCGGTCAATGCTTGACAATTTTACTGAGTCCCGGGGGGGGGGGTAGTCTTTTGCCGAGGGACATCGGCGCCACCTGAGCTCCTGCTCCACTTGCTTTCCTATGACTTCCCGTCGCCCGCTGGGGGGTGCTGCCAGCAGCAGCTGCTCAGTGCCACGCCAGGGGGAGCCCCAGCCATGGCAGCCACTGGAGAGCACCAAAGGTGAGCTGGTGGCAGAGTGCCAGGGCAGCCCCCAAGGCAGAAGCCAGGGAGGAGGACAAGGAGGAGCCACAGCCCAGTACTGACTGATGTACGGACCGGTACTGGTCTCCGGACCTAGTTTTAGGGGCCTGTTTTAGACAGGGCAAATTTTAATTGGCTGAGCTGAAGTTTACAGTATACTTGTTTATTTTAGTATCTGCTTTAGTCCTGGTGTACTTCAATAGGAAATGAAGAAAAAAATAGTAAATATGGCAATTGCTTCTAACAACCAGTGCCAGCTGTTATTTACTAAAATGCAGCTTATATTATGCCCATATTGAGATTTCTTGATACAAATATATATGTGTTTAATGATGATTAAAAGTGAAATAATTAATTGACTTGAATCTAACTTTGCCTGTAGTTCATCTGACTTTCCTCACCTCTGTTCCAGCCCAAGAAAAATCTAAATTCTGTTGTTTCTTGACTCCTACCAGAACTCGTTCTACATTTTGGGGTCTTGAAGTATGCCCTCTGTATCCTGGGCCTTTGCTTTTATGTGTCTCAATCTGGAACTCTGTGGATTATTGCCTGATTCTTTGCCTGGATTTCAACTTGACTTCCCTACCAAGATCTCCCTTCTAGAACCCCAAACCCTCTCAGTTTTTGTCTAAGTCTGAGATCCCTTTGAATCACCAATGCTAGCCTTCTCCAAAATCTTCCCTATACAGAACAGAATAAGTAGAATCCTTCTTGCTGTTCCTTCTACTCTCGCTATTCTTTGAGCTACACTTAGCATGACAACTATTTTGTAAGTGTTGGGGACAAACATCAGTATATCTATTTTTCAGTATGGCCACATCTGTATATACTTAAATTCAGAGACTGGAACCATGAACAGACAAGAATGATCTAAACCCAAACTCTAAACCCAAAAAACACTCCAGGCTTGCAGAAAAATCTGAAATCTAAAAAAATTAATTCAGGAATTAAAAAACACAACAGAATCAGCTCATTAAACTTTAAAGACTGAATGTCTTCAGTGGTTTTTGCAAGGCTCCCACAACAATATTGTTGTTATCCAAATTAGAGGTGTCCTGATTTAATTGGGAAAATTAGCATTTTAAGTGGAGACTTAAGGAGAGATGAGTAACTATGGGATCTCCTTCCTTCCTTCCTTCCTTCCTTCCTTCCTTCCTTCCTTCCTTCCTTCCTTCCTTCCTTCCTTCCTTCCTTCCTTCCTTCCTTCCTTCCTTCCTTCCATGAAGCACTGGTTGTTTCACTGAATCTATGGACTACCCTCTTCATGTGTGACAGTAACTATAACCTCCATTTCTAAAATGGTATTTCCTTTCATCCCTGCTTAACTTGGCTAAATCTGTGTATATATTTTATGTGCTTTTTGCATGTTTGTTTGTACCCCCTTTTAAATATTGTTTATTAAAAGCAACTACCCAGTTTATTTTGGACTGGTTTAGTTAGAGTTTTTAAGGGACTAGTTTGGCATACATAGGAAGGAAGGAAAGAAGGAAGAAGGAAGGAAGGGAGGGAGGGAGGGAGCCTACACCCAGGTAGGTGGTGTATGCAAGGGACTCAAAGAATGCACACAGAGAATCATAGAACCAGAATCATAGCATTAAGTGGCTGTATAACCCCCTGTTCAATGCAGGATCAGCCTAATGCATCTAGGACAGTTATGGCAGATATATTGATATTTGAAGAATACACATCTCTAGCTATCCCTGCTTTATAATTTGGCTAAAACAAATTCATTTAGATCATATTTAAGTGGTTTTATTATATTAGTGATATAATAAAACTCCAGGAAGATAAATGTATATATTGTATATCAGGATGCTAAAAGGTGTCTCTTATAATTTTTAATGCTATTAAACTAGAAATGTCTTCAAGAATGTATTACATTGTGTTAATGGTGGCTCTTTCAGCAAATAAACACAAATTGAGTTGATTTTAAAAGCATCTTCTAACGTAAATTAGTGGGAGCTAGAATCCTTTTGAGAATTAGATTATACTTTGTAGGGAAGAAAAGAACAGTTTATAATGTCAAATTTTAATATTCTGAGGCTAGCCTTATCCCCACCAGTGGTGTGGTTCGGATCCTGTTTGGCAGACTATTTTATCTTTGTCTGGACCATCTGTCTAGCTTTTCTGATGACATCCCTTCTTCAAACAAAGTGTTTAGTTATGTTAACAGAATTAGCAGGATTTGAAACAGATATGATTCTGATGTACAGATACAGAAACAACAAATAGTAAAAAAATGCTTTTATTAACTCTTTAGTGGCAGAATCTAGTGAAGTTTGTCAACTGGAAGCCCTTTTCTTAACAACACTGATTGTTGTTCCTGTGTTGATATAATTGCTTATTTCCTGTTCACTGACTTCAATAATGGTCCTTTGAAGAAGAAATGTTAAACCTGACCCACTGCTGCTTTGAGGACCTTGGTACTCCAAAGGAATATGTTATAGCTGCTGTGTTCAGGTGAGAATAGAAAAATACTTGTTTGAGAATTCCTGGCTTCACTGCTCACAAAGAGTAATCTAAAATTCCTAAAGTATCTGGATTCAAGGCTAGTAGCCCAAATAGCAGCTCCCCACAAAAATCTCATGCAATCATACATATCTTGAATGAGAAATAATCTAATGGTTTTGAAATCTATGGCAATGCTGCAATTTCCTATAAAGAAAAAAGAGCTATGCATAAAAGGTCTGCAGTTCTAGAATAAAAGATAAAGATAACATCCAAACGTTTTGGAGAATGTGGAAAACAAGCAGTTGCAAGGACTTATGGGGGGCATCTCACTCCCCCCCTCCATTTTTTCTCTGTCTCTTCTCTGTCTCTCATATCCTCTCTTCTTTTTCTGCTTCCTTCTCTCCTTCCTACCCACCCAGTCGACCTTTATTTAATCTGCCTTCTGTCATTGAACCCAACAATATTACCCTGCCCTGTCATCAGCTTTCCCTTGTTGGAAGCATATGACTTTCCCCTGTACCCAACTCCCCATACTATTTCCTATTTTCCTGTTCCTGGCAGCCTTCATATGTTCACCCTTCCCTGCTTCCTTCTCTCCTTCTACCAACTCAGCCACACACCAAGCTTGTATCTGTCCTCCACTTTCCATTGAATTTAGTGTTTACTTCATTTGTACCCTCCCTTTATCTCCAGTGGGGATCCAAAGCAACGTATATCATTCCCCTCTCCTCCCTTTTATCCTTTGGGATTGTCTGGAAACACACTAAAAGAGCAGTGTCTGGAAACAGACCCTTATTGCTGCAGGTGCTGCTTCTGTTATTTGAGGGTGGGCAACTCCTCCCCCCCATTTTTAAAAAAGATTTCAGATTATTCTGCAAACCTGGTGCTTTCTTCTGGTTTGTAGAAAGATTTAAAAGTCTACAGATATGGCTACATTCAGAATTAGATTGCTATCTTCTGCAATTTCACATGCTTAAGTAGAATAATCAGGTGCATTAGAGCTACTGTACACAAGAATGGATTCTTGCAGATGCAGTTTGCAGGAATAAGAAATGCTGCAGGTGCTGACATTTTCTTATCTATACTAAAGTACAAGTCATAGAATCCCTCCTCCTCCTGTGTATGTTGAAGACCTTTCTGTGGGAGTTTGGACAGGGCACTGATTTCTTCAGGGAGCTCGTTACACCAGGTGGGGGGCCAGGGATCACCAGCTGGTTGGAGGTGGCAGAGCATAGTGCTCTTTGGGGGGCATAGGCAGAGAGATGGTCGCTCAGGTACACTGGGTCCAGACCAGGTATGGCCTATCTATGGGAGAGGCTGTGGCTCTGTGGCAGAATACTACAGAAGGTCCCAGATTCAGTATGTGACATCTCAAAGGATCTCTGCTGCTGTTGTGAATTAGGGCCATTCCGCTCCCAATAAATATAGTGAAATGCTTACCTTATGATGATGCCATATTTTTGGTGTCTTGCACAACATCACCAATCTCCTGTGTTCATCCAGCAAACCGTAAGCAACATCCTCCATTTTAAAGCGCTAGCTGGGGAATTACATAAAGTGAATTCCCCAACCTATGTAGCACAAGGTACAGGAGAGCAACCAGCAGCCACATGCTAAGGAAATGTATGGAGACAAAGTAGCGTTATCTCCGCCTCCAATGTCCCACCCTTGCACCCTTCTCCCGGGGATGTTTTCTTTTTAAGCAAATTGCCTGGAGCAACGAATAGGTGTTCAATCGTTCAGGCAAAGCAAAAAAAAAAAAATCCCCACCGTTTAAACACAAAGCATGCCTCTCTAAAGCCCCCCCCCCCAAAAAAAATCAGGAACAAGATTCATTTTTTAAAGATTACATATTTATGATTCCATAAGAGTGCCATTATAAAAAGCACTATGCATCTATGATATGCACTATGCATCTATGATATGCATTAGAAAAAGCACTATGCATCTATCTAATCTATGATTAGATGTATATACGTTACAATGGAGAAGTCTTACTTAAAAAAAATTTAGCAGGCATCGTGGGCTTGGCTGCCTGGCTTGATTGACAGGCAGAAGAGAGTCACATGTAAAGTGTGTTGCTCTCTTCCGCCATTTCAAGCAGACATGCAGAGTGTAAAGAGCACAAGAAGGCGTCAGACGAAAGCAAGAGAGCCAAAACGTGAGGAATGCCTTGAGGCATGATATTTTGTAGCGCTACACCATTTTGCTGGTGTATCAGTATTTTTTTAAATGTGCGGAATTGCCCTTACTTTCCTTTGCCAATGTACCTGGAGAGCCCTTTCTAGTCATAGTGTAGTAAACAGTAGCAAGCTGAGTGTAGTTTACTACACTACGGTGTAGTAAACAGTAGCGTAGTGTATTGTAGACATAGAGTAGGCATAGTGTAGTAAACCATAGCAAGCTAAGTGGGTCAGTGGTCCAGCTTAATTTTGCAGCTTAATTTGTTTATATATACTAAGCATAGGACCCTCAACTCTTACTGGAGCTCATTCCACCAGGTTGTGACCAAGACCAAAAAGACCCTGGCCCTGGTTGAGGCCAAGCACACATATCTTGGGCCAGGGATTACCAACCTGTGTGATGGAACAGAGCACTCTTCGGGGGATATAGTCAGTCAGGTAGTCCCTCAGATATGCCCGGCCCAGACCTCCTACTCCTGCCATGGTGATTCCACCTAATCATGCAACCATGGTATAAATAATCTAAGAGTTGGTGGCTGAATTATCTGCTTTTCATTTTCCTTTTGTGTCAATATGTATTAAATTTCAGATAGGCTTTTTAAAATTTGGCAGTCTTGAACCCCAAGACTTGGAACCCAGTTTGTCAAAGACCTTAGGAGTCCTCATGGGGAGCAGTTCCTTTGTTTGGGGGTCTTTTGTGGAAACTTGCTGTTGTGTTAAGAGCTGTGCCCTCATGTGCATTTGCGATGAGAGATGATAGAGGGGAGTGACAACTGGAGGATGTTTGTAAGTGTATCTGGGGTGGGTAACCATACAATCAGCAAAGACCAGATTTTACAAGGATTGTAACTAGTCAATAATTTCCTTTTCCTGATGTTGATTAACTATACCTAGAACTTGTCTTGTAGCTATTCTGAGTTTGTGTCTTGTAGAAATAAAGTTGTTTAACTAAAGTGTCTTCATACCTTCTTACTCATTGCTTTGCCACGGCATGCTAAAAAAATACACCCTTGTGGCTTTGATCTCAGCTGATACCAGAAGAGAAAGGAAATTTTTTTTGTGGTGTGATGGTATTCTATCAGAAAGCAGGGACAAGAAGTGACTTTCTGTCCCAGCTTTCTGACTAGGCTGTGAACTGGCAGAGAAAGTAGCCTCAAATTTGTAGGGCAGTAAAGCTGTCCCACTACAGAATTAAAGACTGGAATCAATTTAGCAGCCATAAGAGAATGGGAAGATTAAGACTGGAAGTTAAAGTAAAATTAATCATAACATGTGGGTGTTATTTTGTTTTCCAGAGTCTATCATTGCAGATACCCAGAAGAAGATCATGGATGCTTTTGAGGTGTTTGATCATGAATGCAATAAAACTGTGGATGTCAGGTTTGGAATATCCTTCTTTAAGAAATACTACATTGATTTAGGCAGTGACAGCATTATTCCAATGTATAACTCTTTTTAAAAGTGTTAGTGTGTTACTGACAAAGAAAGGAAAGTAATTGTTGAGTCTCAGACCCAGAAAATTGTTTATGGCATACAAATAATTGTTCTAGAAAAGTATTTATAATTATTATTGGTAAAACAACCAAAACATTAATGGCTATTCTTACAATAAAAGACATGATAATATGTAATGTAGGACCACATTTTGGTTAATAAATGTAAGTGGAGGTAATATATAGTCTGAACCTGTGCTTTGCCAAAGACTTACTGTGTTTCTAGCATCAGCTCTCCAGTACTTCAGACCTGTTTTATGACGTGTGCTAGAACAATAGCAGCCATCAGCACTGCTTTGACTGTTCTTCAGGCATGACTTGTGGTTCCTTCACATTCCTTATGGACAGTACTCAGTGTGGCTTTTCAAGACCAGGGCAGAGTCTGCACTTACTTTGTTTATTCCCTTGTCAATCCTGTTGAATTCAGATCGTTTTGAACTCGGGTCTTCCACTTTCCCCCCCCCCCATTGGAACAGGATAGTGTTCTGCACGTGGTTAGGGTAGTTAAGAAGGGGGGGGAGCCAATCCTCTTTCTTTCTTTTCTTGAAGGGGGAGGGGAGAGGAGCCAAGCAGGGAGCCTCTTTCTTTTCTTGGAGGGGAGAGGGAGAGAATCGAAGAAGGCAGAGGAGGGAGAAAAAATCCAACACCAACAGAAGTTGAGAAATTAGGGGCTTCTCCTTTAAGGCAAGCTTGTCACATGTCCACCTTTGACCAATCAGGGCGTCTCTACCACGGAGATTCAAAACAGCCTGCTTTCTCAATCCGAATCTTAAAATATTGAGGTTTAAAACGACTCTAAGATATCGCACAATAAAGGTAGGGTCACTTGTGATAGAGCCAGTTTGGTGTAGTGGTTAGGAGTGCAGACTTCTAATATGGCGAGTGGGGTTTGATTCTGCACTTCCCCACTTGCAACCTTGGGCTCGCCACAGCACTCATAAAGCTGTTCTGTGGGGGAGAACTGCACTGATAAAACTGTTCTGACTGAGCAGTGATATCAGGGCTCTCTCAGCCTCACCCACCTCACAGGGTGTCTCTTGTGGGGAGAGGAAAGGGAAGGCGACTGTAAGCCGCTTTGAGCCTCCTTTGGGTAGAGAAAAGCAGCATATAAGAACCAACTCTTCTTCTTCTTCTTCTTCTTCTTCTTTAGATTCTACTTAGAAACTTCATGATATAGATTCTTGTCAGGAGCTACGAGGCATGAATATCATACCCATTCTATAGTCACTTCATTGGTCAGTTACCCAGTTCAGTATGAGGTACTAGTTAACACTTATAAAGCTATTAATGGGTACCTTTAGTACTGCCTTTCTTGATGTGCCACCACTATGACTTCAATAATTTAAGTAAAGCCTTCTGAAGGTGCCAAATTGCAAATGGGTAAGATCAGCATGTGTGCATTCTCTATTGTGTCTCCCACTGTGTAGAACAGTCTGCCTGATGAGGTTAGGAAACATAGAAGGAAGTGGCAGGTTACAGTGGATGAGCGAAAGGGTTGCGAGTGTCATGCCTAGTGCAGGGGGTTGGACTAGGTGACCCAGGAGGTCCCTTCCAACACTATGAGTCTATAAAAGAAATTGTGGTATTTGATTTCTTTTTTAAATTGCAGCTTAAACAAACATACAGAAAAGAAACATATAAATCATATAGAGCATACCGAACAATACAGTACAAAAACTTTACAAAAAGTATAAAAGGAAAAAACTCACTCCAAATCTCTACAGACTTCCCACTGGTTTCACAGTATATTGAAATGAGGCATCTTGTTTTCAAAAAAGGAAAAGAAAGTATAATGAATCAAGTAGTTAATAAATCTTACTATACTATTTAGGCAATCCATTCATCAACAAAAGGAAAAATAATGACATGAGTTTTTAGCACTTCCTTTTATTTTGTGAAACAGACAATTAACGCTGGCATCTTGTTGTTGCTTACTTATATATTTTGTCCATGATTCTCAGTCCAAACAAAAAGATTCCTCATCCTTCTTCACTGTACAACTGACCAGTTTACCTGCAACTGCCAGGTCCAACTTTACACTGCCATTTAACTATAGTTGGTATTTGATTTCTTTACTTTTCTGTGGCTGAATGTTGTCTTATGGTCTGAATGATGAGAGAGTTTGTTTTGTTTTGTGGTTATCCAACATGCATATAGTATATTAGGTCCTTTGAAGATCAGGCTGCCTTAAGCTTGTGGGAAAAGTGTCTAAAATTAATTAAAATCTAATAAAAATAAAATATACTTGTAATCATTTAAGGGCTAAAAGGGAAAGTTCAACATATACTTTGATATCTAGTTCTATTTAGCATAGAAATGATTCCTGTCTCCCTCCCCCATGTTATTTTTCATCTGTAGGGTGTTTTTTAAAGACCTGTATCATTTGGCATTCTTTAATAAAATTTGCTCATGATCTTCTTTGCAGTTAAATGTTTGAAAGAAGACTATGGATAGCAAAATGGGTAAATCAACCTCATGCAATATGATGCTATGTTCAACTAGTATCATTTCAGTCTTGTCTGAATGTTTCTGGCTACTGATTTAGGTAACGCTCTGAGGTCAAATTAATGAAATGTAGAGCTGCGTGTCATCAGTATGTTGATGACTTTCTTTTTTTAATATATATTTTTTATTTTCATAAAGATAGAAATATAGAAATGAGACAGTATAGTTGTTAATACAAAGAACAGTAAAATATAGTCTTCATTTGTTACACTTAAACCCCCTCCATTAAGTGTCTCCTTTTAGTTAAGCTTTGAGTTTGGGCTGGGAGGCACTGCGGAGATATACATAATAATACAGATTCAGCTTACATAGGAAATCTAAGACCCCACATTAACTACACAATGGTATGAACTTTTGCCCAAAACTTATAAGCTTTTTCACATTTCCACATTTCCACAACATTTAGGAAAAGAAGCCTACTTTATTACCACATTTCCAACATTTGTTAACATAGTTTTTAGCAATTTTAGCGGTCACTTTTGGTGTCACATACCACCTATAAAACATTTTATGCTTGACACAGTCTAAGAGCCATCCTGACAGATATTCAACACCATATTTTCAGATTTGAATTAAATGCTTAACATTGAACATTTCTTGTAGAACAGTATGAACTTTGGCCCTATAACAGTACACTAATAAAGAAGAAAAAAAGGGGAAAACCCCCACTTTATCATGACATTTCCAGCACTTACAATTATATTGCCTTAAAAGTGTACAGAAGAAGAATAAAGAAAATATTTCAAACATTGTTTCTCCTTTCCCTTCCCCAGTCTTCTTAAGGGGGTCTTATATCAAGGCTTGCTGCATCTTGTTGTTCCTGTAGACTTATATTCTGTCCAGTTAGACTTTGGAGTAGAAAGTGCAGTTGTACTCTTTTCCACGGAATATTCACCGATGAATCTTGAGGCAGTTGCACCTCCTGGACTCTGATATCAGTACAGTTTTTTTCCTGACAAGCTCCTTTAAATCGATTACTTTCAAAACAGATCCATGTATCTTTTGATTGATTCTTGTGTACTGTTGCTTTGAAAATGGCTGTATGCCTTTTTAAGAAGGGTGTCCTTATCTGGGCTACGAGGCTCCGACATCCCCTTTTCCATCTCCAAAATTTCAGATTTCTCTTCTCTTGTTTAGTGCTGTCAAGTGTGTTGATGACTTTCTACCCCCAAATGAGTTAGTTTCATTCAAAGGCCTAATTTAGATATTAAATAATACTGGTGATGCTTCTGATCCTTGTAGTATCCTGTACTCCCCCAGAGGCGGAAGACATATTGGGTTGTTCCATTCTCTGGTTCAGGGAGGCAGGCTCACTTCCCCCCCCCCCCTTCTTCTGAGTGGGCGTGCCTCTCTGCTCCAGTTCTTTCATGCCTCTTGATCAGGGAGAGTGCGTTCTTCTAGCTCTGCTAGTAGGCCTTATTATAAAAAGCTTTTCTTACTTGATTCTTACCTAATGCTTACTTATTTCTTCTAGTCCTTCACCTAAATCTCTCTAAATACTTCCTTCTTGCCTTCTTCTTGCACTTTGGGTGGTTGGGAGCCTTTAAGCCATCAGAGGCTTTAGGTGAGGCAGCGGCTTTTTATGAGCCATTTGGGACCCCCCACCCACCCTGACTGTGCCTGGATGGCTGTACTGTTTTAAGAAGAAGGCATGGCAACCAGAAGGGAGGAGAAATGTCTTTTTGAAGAGGATGTCGCAGCACATGTGCTGGAAGGAAATGAGGGACACACTGCGACCATTCAGCTCCCGGGGCCGGCGGGCGCGCCTGGGAAGGCCGTCTAGCATCTGGTTGGAGCAGGGGAGCCGGACTGCGCTTCAAAGAGCACTAGAAAATTGGCTGCGGCAGAGCATACCCCCCAACGCGGCTGGAAATGGCGGCGGCCATTTTCCCGCCGAAAAAGAAGCACCTCAGCAGGATTCCCAGGCAGCCAGAATGACCCCTACTGGCTGTGGTGCAGCGGCGTAGGACACAGTAAGGCCAGATGGCCAAAACTTTTTTACCAAATGCCTTGCTAGAGGCCATTAACCAATCCATTTCCAGTCAACTCCGTCCCATATGGAGGGCTCTGGGAAATAGGAGTAAGGGGCATTCGGATTCTTCTCCCTCTCCCCCTCATTCCAGGGGTTATGACTCAGAAAATCTCACCCCAGGTGCTCATGGCCCACTAAGGCAGCAAGGAAGAGGAGCTATCCCCAAGACATGGTCTCATAGCACTCCTCTGATTCAGATTCTAATGCTAATCCTAGAAAGGACGCGGCCTTTCTTACTGTTGTAGAATTGGAGGTTGATTTTGAACTCCCAGAACCTTCAAAACGTTTCTTTAAGTTGGAAGATTATTCTTCCCTGTTAGATAAGACATTAGCTGCCCTTGTTTTAAAGCCAAACCCTCTGGAGGACCCAGAGGAAGGGCCTAGCAGACCAAAAAGACCATTAGGGAATTCAGAGTTTTTTCCACCAGAGGATTACTCTCTCAGAATATTTCCCTTTCCTGATTTTTTTTTTTTTGGGGGGGGGGGATTAGGTCAAGCCTATGGCAAATAAACAATTCCCATCTTATGATAAAAAGTTGTATGCACTTCCTGACTACGCTGAACGTTTTTTGCAGGTTCCAGTCGTGGTTGCAGCCGTAGTGGCCTTACAAGCACCTGGTGTACTCTCAGAAGATGGGGAAGGATCCCATGGACAAAGCAGATTTTGCTCTACGCAAGGCCCATCAGGCTGCAGCAATGGCGCTGAGAGCATCTTCAGTGTCTTCAATTGTGATGAGAGCCACTATAGTGTGGGCTAGGAAGATGGTCCAACTTTTTGGGGAGAAGGATAAGCGCCTTCTCGAGGGAGCCAATAGAATGCTGCAGGGAGTGTCACTTGCCGCTGATGCTACTCTGGACGCAGCAATTTTTAACACCGACACCATAGCTTCTGCCTCTGCAGCGCGTAGAGTACTTTGGCTTAGGGCATGGCAAGCAGATGTCAGGTCTGAGGCGATTGTCACTGCCTATCAATTTCATGGGGAGAAATTATTTAGAGAATCTCTAGACAGGGTCTTAACTGACTCAAAGGAGAAGAGTGATCGCAGATCTTATTCGAACTATTCCTTTTGGGCCAGTGGATCCTTTCCTAAAAACAGACAGGATAGAAGGCAAGCCTGGTCTCAATCATGTCAACCCTACAGGACGGGTTTGGCTAGAAGGGTTACAAAGGCCAGCGCTTTGATAAGACAGAGATCCTAAACAGTCCATGAACTGACTATGCCGACATTCTGGTGGGGGGCAGACTACAATGTTTCGCACAGGTGTGGTCCACTCATGTCCAGGACAACTGGGCCAATGAAGTAACTTCAAAGGGCTATTCAATAGAGTTCATACGTCCCCCACCAGAACTCTTCCTTCGCTCACCGCTGAGTAGTCGTCCAGAAAAAAGGTTAAGGTTACTAAAAGCCATTGCCCACTTGTTGCAAATAAGGGCAATAGAAAAGGTCCCAAATCATGAGCAAGGAAAAGGCCTCTACCTATTTTCTTCACAGTTCCAAAAAAGAGCGACGGTTGGAGGGCAATACTAGACTTGAAGTGAATTCCGAATGGAGACCCTTCTCTCAATCAAGGAAGCCATCCAACAGGGAGAGTTCCTCAGTTCGTTAGATCTACAAGAGGTTTATCTCCATGTGCCTATAAATCACTCGCACAAGCAATTTCTCAGGTTTTGTGTAGAAGACCAACATTATCAGTTCCGGGCATTACCTTTCGGTCTGTCATTGACTCCCCGATTATTCTCAAAGGTCCTCATAAATCCCATAGTCCTCCTGAGGAACCTCAAGGTGCATGTGCTCCCATACCTGGGCAACCTGTTGATAAGATCTCCATCACAGGAGGCGGCAATCTCCAATACCAACCTGGTGGTAGAAACCCTCCAGAAGTGTGGGTTTATAGTCAATTTCCAGCTCTCTATCACCTTCACATTTAGGTGTGCTGATAGACACGCAAGCAGGAGCACTCTTCACTACAGAAACGAGAATTCAGAAGATACAGGACCTAGCAACACAGGTCATCAAGGAAGACTGTTCCCTACTCATGACTCTAGCAAGACTGATGGGCCTATTCATCTCTTGCCTGGACATGGTCCAATGGGCCAGGCTTCATTCAAGGGAGCTATAAGCCTTCTTGTGTCCCTATCACGTGAGCATCATGCACAAGAAGCACATTCTGCTTCAGTTGCCCTCTCGGGCTTGGGACAGTCTGCATTGGTGGACCCAAACAGACAATCTTTCCAAAGGAAAGAAGTTTATTCTTCTGAAGGAAGAGGAAATCAACACAGATGCAAGCCTAACCGGATGGGGCGCCACATCCAGAACCGACCTGATTCAAGGGCATTGGTCACCCCACGAGAGTCATCTTCCCATAAATGTTTTGGAGATGAGGGCAGGGTTCTTAACTCTCTCGAAGTTGAAGTTATCTCTGCTGAACAAGGCCGTCTTAATAAGGACGGACAACATAGCCACGTGTGCATATATAAACCACCAGGGGGTTCTCAGTCCTTCCAGATGCACAAAGAGGCGCTGAAGGTTCTTCGCTTTGCAGAATGTCATCTGGTATCTCTACGGGCGGAGCACATTCAGGGAGTAGAGAACTGTCAAGCAGATTTGCTAAGCAGGTCTCCTCTCTCAGAGACAGAACGGTCACTCAGGAGGTCAGTGTTCCTGAGCATCACGGAAAGATTCGGGGTCCCAGTAGTGGATCTTTTTGCGATCACCGATCCCTTTCACCTACCTTTGGTGCCAGATCTGTTGCAGCAAGGTCTGATCTGGCATCCGGATCCTGGATAGTACCACCTAGCCGCTTGGAGGCTGAAAGGCAGCACTATGTGAAGAAGGGATATGACACAAAGGTGACCGATACCATGTTGGAGGCGAGGAAGGCATCCATGAACCGCATCTATGAGTATACATGAAGGATCTTCAGGGGCTGGTGCAGAAGGAAGAAAGTTCCCTTATATTCACCAATCATAGGTAATATTTTGGCCTTCCTACCAGATGGAGCTGACCAGGGTCTCAAGGCAGCTACGCTGAGGAGACAGGTGGCAGCGATAGCTACCATCATCCCAACAATTACGGGGAAGAAGTTATCACATCATCCCCACATAATCCAGTTTCTGAAGGGAGCCTCAGTGCTTGGGCCTCCGATACGTCATAGATTCCCTACATGAAAACTCAACCTGGTTCTCAATGCGTTGACTAAACATCCCTTTGAACCAATAGCTGAAATAAGCTTGATGCTTCTTAGGATGAAGGTTTTATTCTTGGTTGCAGTTACTTCGGCCAGAAGAGTTGGAGAGTTGGGGGCTCTCTCATCCAATCCAAAACAGTACACATTCCTTAGGGATAAGGTCACACTTCAACTGGACCCAGCCTTCATGCCCAAGATCAACTCTAGCTTTCATAGGCTTCGGGAGATTCACTTACCATCCTTTTTTCCTGACCCAAAGCGTCCTCTTGAACGGATTTGGCATACTTTAGACATACAGAGGGTTCTGAAGGCATTTTTGATTAGGACAGCCGAGTTTAGAAAGAACTGATCTCCATATCAATCACAAATCCAAACAAAGGTAATAGGATGTCCAAATCCTCAATCAGCAAGTGTCTTATAATGACTTCATTGTGGAAACTTACAAGGCCTCGAGAGTCCAAGTTCCAGAAGGAATAGTGGCGCACTCGGTGCGCAGTGCGGCAACTACAGCAGCATCTCTTAATCATGTGCCAGTGGAAGAAATCTGCAAAGCTGCCACTTGGTCTTTGGTTTCCACTTTTACAAGGCACTACAAGATAGACCGTTTTGGTTCCACTGACGCTGTCTTTGGGCAAGCGGTTCTACAGGAGGTCATCTCATCGTGAGCAACTTCCCACCCTGGGGACACTGCTCGGGGAGGTCCCAAGATGTCTTCCGCCTCTGGGGGAGAATGACCAGTGGTCTTACCTGTGAGGGGTCATTCTCCCCAGAGGTATAGGAAGACATCTTCATCCCCCCCTATAAGTTGCAAGTTGTTATTCTTTCTATTACTGTTGGCATGTTAGCACCTTTTACTGTTTTCTGTTCCCTTTCCTATTTTTCACTCAAGTTTAGAGTGATGATCTGAGGGGCGAATACTGTGATTTAGCGGTGGAAGTCTCGAACTCAGGAAGAAGGAGGGGGGAAAAAGTGAGCCTGCCTCCCTGAACCGGAGAATGGAACAACCCAAGATGTCTTCCTATACCTCTGGGGAGAATGACCCCTCACAGGTAAGACCACTGGTCGTTTAGCAGATCGTGCTGAATCTTTGCTATGACCTGGTGAACAACAAAAAAGACATGTCATTCCTGTTATTCCAGTCTGGTGTCCTATATGAGCAAGGATAACATGACCATCTGTTTTAAAGTATGCTGCAAGGTCTACAGAACCAACAGAGGCACTCCTTGTCCATCTATAGATAACGTGTCATGTACCTTGGACAACTAATGTATTGTCAACTCCAGAACCAGGTGTGAAGTCAGATAGGAAAGTATCAAGGAACATTGTCTACCTATTTATGCACTAACAAAACCTTGCTTGTTGGGAAGCAGAGAAGCAGTTATGATATTTTAACATGTTCTGATACAATTCTGATACATGTTCTGACTTCAATACAATGAACACACCTTGAGCTTTCATTGTGAAAGCAGAAAACCAATATATTTTCCCCCGTGCAAAGATTCTTGAAGGCTCCATAGAAAATGTTACCCGTTTTTAAAAGTTGTTGAATAATATTGTACTGTAGACTTATTAATGAAAATGCTTTCTCTTTCAGAGAGATTGGCACAATTATTAGGTCCCTAGGTTGTTGTCCGAGTGAGGGAGATCTACATGACATGCTTGCAGAGGTAATTTGCATCTTTTAGTTCTTCAATCAACCTTTAAACTATGCTAGGTTGATTCCCCCCACTCCAAACATTAGCAGAAGTTAAAAATATAGCGCATAGGATTTTCACTAATTGATTGCATTTATTCTAGTGTGTAATTCACCTTGAATCTCAGTAAGAAAAATGAGGCTTAGATTAGCGATCCCCAACCTGTGGGCTGCTGACCACATGTGGTCCGTCAACTAATTGGAGGTGGGCCGCGAAGGACGCCTTCTCCCCCCCCCCCGGCCCTTTACTTCATCCCCCCCGGCCCTTTACAACACACTTCGGGTGTCATTGTCTCCCACCACTCCCAGATGGGACTTTCTCATTACAGAGAAACAAGCTCAGGGTTCCCATTGATTTGTCATTGTCATGAGTTAAAATTTCCATGAAAATAAAATGTTCCTTATGTTCATTGTTGTGGCGTGTCTGTATCTTATTTTGAAGGGATGTTTAAACATTACCATAGCGATCAGAGAGCGTTAGGGCAGTGGTTGAGAGTAGAGGAGTAAACTACCCCCCTCCCCCCCCGGGCCTCAGTAAAATTGTCAAGCGTTGAGTGGTCCCCGGTGATAAAAAGGTTGGGGACCACTGCCTTAGATGACATAAAACAAAGAAATATTACAAAGTAGGTTTTTATTTTTTCCCATAGGCCCAGGAAAATCACTGGAACTCAGTATCTGTTCTTTGAGAACCTAACATAAATATATTAATAATAATGCTAGGCAAAGTAAGAATATTATTCTTACTAGGATTCACATTAACATGTAATCTTGAATGACCAGTAAACTGTTTCTGAACAGCTCCACAGGGAGGGCGGCTGGAGCAGTCATGAAATCAGACTGCTCCCGCAACTAAACAGGCCCAGCCCAAACACAGCCACCAAAAAACACCCAAATTGATCATACAAAAAAAAGAAAAGGAGAACAAAAAGAATCCCACCAAATTAATCACAGAAACCTCTAAGGAACGCAACAGAACGCAACAGAACAAGATTTCAGAAATCCCACAAAATAGAAAAAAGAGAAAATAACAACCAAGAAGAACGACAAAGAGACAACGAAGAAAGACGGAAACGGTAAGAAAATCAACTAGAACAAAAACAGAGGGAAACCAACAGCGGCTGTTGGGCAAAAACCAGTGACTGTCTGCTAGGTCGGGCTACCACGGCTGAAGGAGCTCGGCCGGAGGAACTCTGAGCTCGCGGAAGCAGCTAAAAGGAGCTGATCTCTAAAGCAACCTGTCAGCACCAAAGACAAAGCTGCCCGCTACAAAGGGACCGTCCGCAGCCCCTCAAACAAAATCGGACCCTCGTCCGCCGCCATTACATCGCGCCCACTGCCGGGACCTGCAGCCACCGCCGGAGCAGAGCCGGATCAACGCCGCTCCACCGTCACCGAGCAGAGCCGGACCCCAACAACTTCCACCGCTGCTGACCCACACCCACCACCTGCAGCCGCCGCCTGAGCAGAGTCTAACTGCTGAAGCTGCCCCACCATCACCACGCCGAGCCCACCTTTTCGCGCTCTCGAGCACCACGTTCCCGACCGCCGCCCACACGCGCTCCATCGACCCGCGCTTCCTGACCACCGCTGAACAAGACTGGCCCTGGTCACAGCCGACCTACCATCCCCAGACTCTGCTGCAGCTGCCCACATCTCAACGCCGCGGGTCCCTTCCGCAGCTGCCGGGGAACAAGGAAAGGAGAGGAAAAGAAGGAAAGGAACACTAACATAATCTAATAAGGAAGAAAGAGAAGTACCAAACCCTCGGGGGGGGGGGAGGGCCCTATAAGGAGGAGGAGGAAGACACAAACAATCGGACATTAATTTAATTAACCAATTCCAGAAAAAGGGGGGGGATTGTCACGGGGCTTCTACAGACTCTGCGAGGGGGGGGAGAAGAATACAAACGGGCATAACTTGTACCCAGAAGGGGGAAGGGCATCAAACAACTAATAGAAATTAAGCGGGAAAAATTGAGCGGGACAATTGAGCGGGAAGAAAATCAAACAGAGAGGGAAAAGATCACAAACGGAGATAACTCCGTTCCAAGAAGGGGGAAGGGACGCCAAACAAACTACCAGAAACTGGGCGGGAACAAATCGGGCGGGAAGAAAAACCAAGCGGGGAAACTGTAAACAGAAAACGGAGGGGGGGAGGGTAAGGGGGAAGAGAGCGGGGGAGAAAGAAAGACAAGACACCAACCAAACTACCAACAACTGGGAAAAAATCAGGAAGCAACATTGTGATGTGCACAGAAAAGAGGGGAAGGGGAAAGAAGGGAAAAAGGGGAGGGGGGAGGGGAGAAGGGGAGGGCGGAAAGAAGGAAAAAAAAACAGGAAGGGAAGGAGAAAGTGAGAGGAGAAAGGACTGAAATAAAGAAAAGGGGAGGGGGGAAGGGGAGGGGGGAAAGAAGGAAAAAAAACAGGAAGGGAAGGAGAAAGTGAGAAGAGAAAGGACTGAAATAAAGAAAAGGGGAGGGGGGGAAGGGGAGGGGAGGGGAGGGGAGGGGGAAAGAAGAGAAAAACGGGAAGGGAAAGAGAATGTGAGAGGAGAAAGGACTGAAATAAAGAAAAGGAGAGGGGAGAGGGAGAAAGGAAATACTCCAAAATCAAAAAAGAGGAGGAATCAAGAGGGAGTCAAAGATAGCCCAACCTTCACTAGCTACCAACCCACACCTGACTTATCCCCACCCCCCTACCCAGCCATACCAAATTAAATCAACATATCCACCCACCAATCAGCCAAAACAATAAACCCAACACAATTAAACACCATCAACTGACCTACCCCAAACCCACCCAAAACAATTAATTCTACCAATTAAATAACTAACCCCCACCCCAAACAACTGATTCTACCCCAAAACCACCCAAATAATCAATCCTACCAATTAAACAATCAATCACCATCAATTGAACACCCAACCCAGCCTGAGGAAATTAGCTCAATCAACCAATTAGCCCAACTTACCAACCAACCCAATAACTTGCCCCCCACTTACCAAACAACCCTACCATCCAACTGAACCACACCCAATTCATAAACCTCAGTCCCAACCCAACATGAAATAACACACAGATCACTCATACACCACACACCCCTGGATTGGGCAACCCTGAGGTGCCACAATAGGCGATCGGGACTACCCCTCCAGGCTCCCACAACGATACACATCCTACACCCAACACATAACTACACAAGTGGAACTGGGAAGCCCTGAGAGGCTGTAATTAGCGATCAGGGCCAACCTCCCACAGATACACAAACTCACACACACAAAGACAGAACCGGGGTTTAACAATCAACCCCAGCCAAACCACTGAACCAAGAATTGAACCAACAGTGTCCATAGAGCTCACAATGCCTAACAAATCTGAAGAAGGAGGAAAAGCAGGGGCCTTGATAGGGTCAGGGATCCCAATAATAAGGGGCAAAGGCAGGGACAGCGGATGGCGGAGGTACATCAAACCAAGGGGGCCGAAAACCAAACATACTCAGGCCCCCTCCAGACTCCGCCCCATCCCTCGTGACACTAGGGTGGAGGCAAAGGTAAACAACCCGCCTCTGACACTGGTGCTGTGCAACGCCAGGTCAATAAACAACAAAACCTCTACGCTGCAAAACTACTTTGTAGAGCAAAGAGCGGACCTGGCGTGCTTGACAGAAACCTGGACCAGGGAAGGGGAGACAGTTGCCCTCAAAGACCTAGCCCCTGCTGGGTTCTCTGTCCTCCACCAGTCCCGGACAGCGGGGCGGGGAGGAGGGGTGGCAATCCTAACCCGAGAGGCTTTCTCCTTTAGAGCCCTCCCTGCGCCGTCAATACCAGGCATTGAATGTGTTGGCCTCGGATGGGGATCAACCGAGAGCGTGGCCATCTGGTTAGTATACCGCGCGCCCACTGCACCACCAGATGCCCTGCCTGCCCTGCTAGAGGCGGTGGCGGCCTGGACGCTACAGTTCTCCAGTCTACTAGTCCTGGGGGACTTTAACGTCCATGCTGAGCTACTGTCCTCTAGAACTGGACAGGACCTAGTGTCAACCATGGCAACACTGGGGCTCTCGCAATTTGTTGTTGGCCCCACCCATCAAGCAGGCCACACCCTGGACCTTATTTTCGGCGTAGGTTTGGATGTGGATCTGGTCACAACAACAGCTGTGCCATGGTCAGACCACTATGCTCTAAAGGCTCGGCTAAGGCTTCCACCACCTCCTCAGTTGGGCGCCGAGCAAATTTTAGCTCGCCCGCGGAGACTTATGGATCCAATAGGATTCCTGAACGCTCTGCGGGAACCAATGCCTCCCGGCACTTCTCTCAATGGCCTGGTCAGTGACTGGCATGACAGACTGCTGACTGCCATTGATGAGATAGCTCCCCGACGCCCTCTCCGGCTCCGTCTCAAGCGAGCTCCCTGGTACACCGAGGAGCTTCGCGACAAGAAACGGGAACTGAGACGGCTAGAGCGAGTTTGGAGGAAGACTCGTGACGAAGCCTCGAGAACATCTTATAGAATGCAGATGAAAGCCTATGAGATGGCGGTGAAGTCAGTAAAACGCAATTTTTACTCGGCTACCATCGCATCTGCAGACTCACGCCCAGCTCAATTGTTTAAGGTAGTTCGATCCCTCACTGCCCTGATTGAAGGGCAACAAAACAGTAGCCAATTGGACATCAGCTGTGAGGCATTTGCGAGCCATTTTGCAGACAAAATCTCGACACTCCGCCATGACCTCCCTCCAACCTTAGATACAAAAAGTGAACTAGAGGCCCCTTGGCCGTCTTTGGAGAAAACTATGAGTAACTTCAGACGACTCACGCTGGCCGAAGTGGACAGGATACTAGCGACAACAAGACCAACTACATGCCCACTAGACCCTTGCCCATCCTGGCTCTTAAAAACAGCCGGCATAAGAATAAAGGGCCCCCTCCGGGAGATAATCAACCTATCTCTCACAACAGGAGAATTCCCGGAGGGTTTGAAAGAGGCCGTGGTACGTCCACTGTTGAAAAAAACATCTCTAAATCCACAAGAGCCTAACAACTACAGGCCCGTCTCGCACCTAGCATTTCTGGGCAAGACGATAGAAAGGGCAGTCGCAAACCAACTGACGGAGTACCTGGAAGAAGCTTCGGTCCTAGACCCATCCCAGTCTGGCTTCCGGCCTGGCCATGGGGTAGAGACAACGCTAGTCGCCCTGACGGACGACCTCCGTCGCCAGTTGGACCGAGGCGGGTCGGCACTGCTGATATTATTAGACCTCTCAGCGGCGTTCGACACAGTCGATCACGAGCTTCTAGCTCGCCGCCTCATCGATGCTGGAATACAAGGGACAGCCCTTCAATGGCTGATCTCCTTCCTTCAGGATCGTGGACAGAGGGTTGCAATAGGAGAGAAAACATCAGACCGCCGGCAACTTACTTGTGGAGTCCCACAAGGAGCGGTCCTCTCTCCTATCCTATTTAACATCTTCATGCGCCCTCTCGCACAACTGGTACGGAAGTTTGGGCTGGGTTGCCACCAATATGCAGATGACACCCAGCTCTTCCTCCTGATGGATGGCCGCCCTGACTCTCCCCCAGAAGCATTAGCCAGCTGCCTGGAAGCAGTGACGAGATGGCTCAAGCAGAGTCGTCTGAAGCTCAATCCTTCAAAGACGGAGGTCCTGTGGCTGGGTAGGAAGGGGCCATGTGAGGAAGCGCGCCTGCCTACCCTGGATGGCGTGCAGCTCTCTACGGCTTACTCCGCCAGGAACCTAGGCGTGATTCTGGACGCCTCCCTCACAATGGAGGCCCAGATCACAAAGGTAGCGCGGCTGGCATTTTACCATCTCCGCCAAGCCAAACTACTAGCGCCCTACCTGGCCCCGGAACATCTAGCCACAGTGATCCATGCGACGGTCACCTCTAGACTGGACTTTTGTAACTCGCTCTACGCAGGCCTGCCCTCAGCCCTGACCCGGAAACTACAACTGGTTCAAAATGCAGCAGCCAGGATCCTCACAGCAACACCGTGGAGGTCTCATATCCGGCCTATTCTCCACCAGCTGCAATGGTTACCAGTTGAATTCCGGATCAGACTAAAGGTTCTGGTTATTACCTTCAAGGCCATACGCGGTCAGGGCCCAGTGTACCTGAGGGACCGCCTCCCCGCCTATGCCCCCAAAAGAGCCCTGCGCTCTACTACCACCAACCAGCTAAGGATCCCTGGCCCTAAAGAAGTCCGTCTGGTCTCGACCAGGGCCAGAGCATTCTCTGTTCTGGCCCCTACCTGGTGGAACGAGCTCCCAGAAGAGATCAGGGCCCTGACGGAGCTTAAACAGTTCCGCAGGGCCTGCAAAAAGGAGCTCCTCCACCAGGCATTTGGCTGAGACCAGACATAATCAACAGCGACCAAGGGCCCCTGCTCCCCCCCCACCCCCCCTCAGAATTCAATAAATAAACCACCCCCCTCAGAATCCCATCAATAAGCCCTGGACCTGTTTGTAGTACTATATTGTTATACCGTTATATTGTGCTGTTATTTTGGTTACAATTATTAGTTATCAGTTATACATGTTACAGACTGTTTTATGTATTGTTCTCTGTTATGATGTAAACCGCCCTGAGCCTCCGGGGAGGGCGGTATATAAGTATGATAAATAAATAAATAAAAATAAATAAATATAAACATTTGAAACATTTACATGATTTGAAGTGGAAATTAAAGTTCCATGTGGTGTGTGCATGACACATTCTAGTCATAGGTGGAAAAGAGGACAAAAATACTGCAGGCTGGGGTTTTAGTCATGGCAGGTTGCCCCACCTCTTCGTGCACCCACATGGGGGAGCATTTGGCCTGGTACGCCTTATCCGCCTCCGATTTGTGCTCCTGCACGGGAGCTGGGGCAGAGAAGTTCCCAGTGCGTAAATGGTAAGTGTGTCCCTTTGGCCTAGATTTTCCCCTTTGCTAACAGCCATATTCTCTGCAAGGCAAAGTAGTGAGAAATCCCAGTTGCAATGTATGGCTGCGAAAGTTGGACCATAAGGAATGCCGAGCGTCAAAGAATTGATGCTTTTGAACTCTGGTGCTGGAAAAGACTCTTGCGAGTCCCTTGGACTGCAAGGCGTACAAACCGGTCAGTCCTAGAGGAGATCAGCCCGGACTGCTCCTTAGAAGGCCAGATCCTGAAGATGAAACTCAAATACTTTGGCCACCTCATGAGAAGGAAGGACTCCCTGGAGAAGAGCTTAATGCTGGGAGCGACTGAGGGCCAAAGAAGAAGGGGGTGACAGAGAATGAGGTGGCTGGATGGAGTCACTGAAGCAGTCAGTGCAAACTTAAATGGACTCTGGGGAATGGTAGAGGACAGGAAGACCTGGAGGATCATTGTCCATGGGTTCACGATGGGTCGGACACGACTTCACACTTAACAACAAAAGTGAGAAATCATTCCTGTAGTTGAAGTGACTGTACCTAATCAGTTTTATAAAAACGTGTGAGGTCCCCTTCAATAAATAGCATCTTCCAGGAAATATTCACATGAGAAATTTTCATGGTGAGGCTACTGCCCAGGCAAATGTACATAGGATTGTAACCTTAGAAATGCAACTTCCCCTTTGCAATGAAACCCTTTCTATAATAACTGTTTGATTTTACATAAATTAACAGTTGCCACTAGAGGACAATGTTGAGTTAATAAACCTGTCCACTCCTGCTTGACTTATGAAGGTGTTGGAAATACCATGAGAATGAATAAACTGGATAAGTAGTCAGTATAGACTTTTTGAACTGTAGGTATTTTCTGTATAGTTAATGGAGCCCTCAGCTAACTAGTTAAGATCAGTTTAAGATACAGCAAAGCACCCTTTTATTTTCCAATGGTTAGTGGTCCATTGTGGTGGTAGCTGACGTTATCCCACCCTTCCAAGAAGCTGTACATAACATATATCATTCTTCCATGACCTTATCCTTACAACCTCCAGTGAGGCAGGTGAAGGTGAAAGAAAGAGAGAGAGTGACTGACCCCGTGTAGCCTAGTGATCTTCATGGATGTGGAGGCATTTGAATTTTGGTCGCCCTGGTCCTAGTGCAACTCTCTAATAAGCATTCTGACAAGTATTTAGTATATACAGGTATAACGTAGAGAAGCTTGTATATAAAAAACAAATTTACCTTTTAATGATGCAAATATAACATGATTGCTAGATAAAGGCTGTAAAGCACAGCTACGTGTTCCAGATTTGGCTCTATGGAAAGCCCAAACTGCTTTTTTAAATCAAAAGACAAATAGGACCAAGCCACAACTAGGACCAAGCTACAGTCAGGCTCTAACTCTTTGATACAAAGGCTTCTAACATCTTCTATTCATGGTCTATCTTCACCATTTATTTATTTAATTTATTTATGTTTCGATTTATTCCCTGCCACTTCCAAAGCTGGCTTCTGGCGGGTTACAAGGTCTCATAAAACCCCATTAAAACCCCCATTAAAAGACATAAAAATCCCAGCATGGTGGAAAAACCACCACCCAACCCCCACTACTAGAGAGGTGAGGAAGGAGGTCGACACCATGGTGTTGCCGCAGAACCCTCCTGTATCTCTTGCACAGGCATTTACACATCCTTGACCAGCTTCTTAGTGTGCACCTGCTGATCATCCCTGTCTCCGGCAACAGCCACCAGCTGCATAAGGTGCCCCAAAGTCAACTCTTGAGCTGCCACAGCACTGTCCAAGCACTGTTGACCTCAGGCCTAAACATCTCTCTACTCATGACTGATCTTCAGCCATTTCATGTTAATGGCTGTCTACATGGATTAGAAGGTAGGAGAATGTGTTGTCCTGCATGTGAACGGCACACCTGAAGATTAGGCAACTGTTCTGAATCCCCAGCCCCACTAGGGACCTTGCAAGCTGCAGCATAAGGAGACAATCCAGGGTTCACCACTCCCTTGCCCCCCCATCCATGAAGTCAGGGATGCTTCATCCACACCTGGTCACCCGGGTGCCCCTTCTATAGCTCCTCTCAAAGTAGTGAGGATGCAAAGATTCTTAACGCCAGCAGAGAACGTCAGGGTGATGGACCCAAGAGGTCAACAGAAAGCAACACATCATTGGCAGGGCCCGTGACCCTGCCCCCTTCCCATGGCTTCCTCACCATCATCCTCATTCATTCCTGCCATTGCCATTATAGGAGTGGTTAACCTATTGTTGACTTCCATCTGCCCTTACCTTGTAGCCACAAAACAGGTGGCAGGGGTATAACTTTTTGGGGAGCTCACAGAGGGGTCAATGGGCTTGCAATATCATTGATACCTGAAATCTACATGCTGCTATGTGGATCAGCTACCTCATCAGCCCTGGCACCCAGTAGTAAGTCACTGGCTTCTCCACAGTTAGTCACCTGCAGGGAAGAAAGCAGGATTGAGTGGGCAATGTGGATGTTGCATGGCTGAAAGCCCATATAACCATTGAGCAGGACTTCAATGTTGTTGACACCTGCAACATATGATAGAATCACATGCAGCACAGCCTCAGTACTAGACACCACCTGCTTGTAGGGAATGTCCTGAGTCATGAGAGCAAGTACGCGCCACTGATCTGGGCCACAGTTGTTCCTCTGCTTCAAGGTCTACAGCTCTGTCCATGTACCATGACCTGTGGTAGAAACCTACTTTGCCACCATGCACCAGAAAGCACATTAGTGAGCAGTCATGGAGTTGACCCAGGAGACAGGGCCACAGTGGCATGTTCCACCACTATCCTGTACAGCGGCACATTCTCCAACAGAGAGGACTAAGGGCTTACAGGTGATCCGTAACTTCTGCAGCTTGCTGGAGCCAGAGGGACCCAGGGATCTTGTTCCAGAGGACTAGGACACTCTTGTAATCAGCTCCTTCTCAGGTGAGATCTGAGCCATCCATGGAGGGCATGGCAGCCTTGGACTAGGACATGATGGTCCCAGTGCCTCCCCAGTCTCTCCCATTGATGGTAGGTGTGCCCCATGCATGCACTGACCCATTCAGTATCCATGAATGGACTGTTAGATGGTTCCATGTTGCACCAAACATTCAGCCAATCATATCCTGTGCCTGACACAGGGGTAGGACTGGCCATGATTTCTCTGTGCCCCCATTCCTCCCCACAAGCATGTTGGTCATGGCTATTCTGGCAGTCCTGCATACAATATAGGCTCAACTGGACAAGATGGCAGTCTTGAGAGGTAGTGTTTGAATGCTCATGTATGAGATAGCTCATGTTTGAGATATGTGCAGTCTCCTAGTGGCTGTTGATGGTTTGTTGTGTGGTGGCTGACCCATGAGCCTCAATGATATAAAGTGGCCATAGTTAGGCTCTCAAAGTTCCTTGGTGTGTCACCTGGCCACAATACCCTGACCAATTGAGGCGCCTATTGTTTTCCCAAGACCCCCTCCCCCTCATTTAATTGCCTGTGTTGTTTATACTATTGCTGTGTGGGGCTCAGACTAAAGTGTTTGGAGTAAGGTTTATAGTTTATTCAAGGTTACGTTCTGCATTCTCCCTGTCATGGGATGGGTCTTCCAGGGAATCAAGGATTGACTGAGTGAGCCCGAAGTACCCTGTGGGGAAGTGGCCTCAGCTGTGCATGCAGCTCAGGGTGGTGGCCTACGGGCTTGTGGTTGGCAACTGTCCGCTGGCAACTACCATCTGCCATGGCTGTCTGGATGTGGCCTACATCCCTGGCTGGGAGGGAAGTGGGATGGTGATTTGCACTGGAGACCAGTGAAGGAAGGGTTTGAAGTGACATTGCTTCTCACAGGAGCATCTATAAGGCACAGTGCTGGCTGCTCTGAGTTGATGTGCCTACAGGAAAGATCCTATAAGGGGGAGTCAGGTCCACTCCTGCCACACCACCAGGCTGGCTGCCTCCCATGCTTGTGGAGGGTTGTTCTACTAGAACTTCTGACAGAGAGCTATGACATTGACATTGTCATTGTGGCAACACCAGCATGTCTCTGGATTATACTGGCATATCTCTTCCCTAGCATATGATCAGCTCCCTAACCAGAAGTGTGCTGAAACTCTATAAGCAGAGTCTCGAAGGTTCACTTGGTCTTTTGAACAGAAGAAGTAAGATCTCTTCCCAAGGCAATATATATGGAGCCCGTGTTGCTGGGGAAGGAGAGGGATGTGGGTCAGCCGTTTCTGTGGAATGGAACAGATGCACATTTAGCAACATCAGTACATTGAGTCAGGCAGCATTTTTGCATTTCTTTTATTGTTTCATGTCATTACTGGCTTGTTTTATTTTGAGTTCTCACATTTCCTGTGTGTGTCACATTCTTTGTTTTTAAGGTAGAAGAAGAAGAACCAACTGGGTTTATTCGTCTGGAAAAATTTCTTCCTATGATGACTAGAGTATTAATGGAAAGAAGGTAGCAGGAAAAAAAACTAAATTGTGCATTATGAATAATGTGTATGTGGTTAGTTTTAATTACAATCTGTTCATAGTTGCATGGATAAAATGTTTTGATAAATGAAATGAAAAAGTTGATAAATGAAGAGAAAAAGTAGATTATATATAGATACATACTAGTATACTTCTACCCTATTAGCTTCCTTGTATGTGTCTTTCCAGATAATTTAATTAAGATGGTCATTCAGAGGTGAACAGATTTTAAAAGTAATGATTAATTTTCCGATGTGATTTTAATGGATAGATAGATGTAGATACACCATCTGGCTGGTGTACTGTGTGCTCAATGCACCTCCAGATGCTCTGCCAGCTTTGCTGCAGGCGGTGGTGGGCTGGACATTATACTTCCCCAGACGATTAGTTCTTGGGGGTTTTAATGACCATGCTGAGCTGCTGTCCTCTAGAGATGGGCTGAACCTGGTGTCATCCATGGCGACATTAGGGCTCTTGTAATTTGTTGTTGGCCCCACCCACCTAACAGGCCACACCCTGGACCTCATTTTCGGTGCAGGTCTGAATGTGGATCTGGTCATGGCAAATGTCGTGCAATAGTCAGACCACTATGCCCTGAAGGCTCGGCTAAGACTATCACCCCTCCTCAGTTGGGCATCAAGCAAATTTTTGCTCATCCTCAGAGACTAAATCCCCCTGGGATTATTGCAGTTATTTTAGTGTTATTATTTTGAAAAATGAGTATCAGTTTGGGAGTCATTTCTAACCACTCCATCCATTCATCCATCCATCCATCCATCCATCCATCCATCCATCCATCCATCCATCCATCCATCTTTATATACCGCCCTCCCTGAAGGCTCAGGGCAGTTTACATAGAACTGAAAACTATACAGGAACATTACATATAACTAACTATAACATTAACATTGTTAACTGATAATAACAGAGTAAACGTATAATATTAAACAATAATAATACAACAGGTCCAGGAGTTTGATGGATTTCGGGGGGGGAGAGAGGGGGACAGGAGCCCTGCTGATGTTGTTGATTGATTGTGCCTGTCCTCGGCCAAATGCCTACAATTAATCTTGGGTGTGTTCAGGCTAGCATTGTTATTCAGTGTTTAGGCAACTGCAGTTCAAAATGCAACATGTTCCAGGGCTGAGTCCTAGTACTGAAAAATAGATTTGGGGGCAAAATCTGGTAAATCCTGGATTAATTAAGACTAGAGAGTTGACAGTTCCCTTTCCACATGGCTTATTTTGGAATGGAGTATAAAAACTGCACATGCTGCCCTAAATAAGATGTTCATTGTAGAGTTGTGCAAACATGTTTGTTTCTATTATGATTGACTAGCTCATTTCAGAAAGTTTAGGGTCACATTATGCATGATGTTAGAGTTTTATGACTAGAAATCCAAACATGTTATGTGGAACTAAAAAAAAAAAAACTGCAGGAAGACCTGAAATGAATCAAGGCTACAGCCCTGAGGAAAGCCTATGGCCTTCGCCCAAACTGTGGACCTGGCTCAATTGAAACTGAATCTGTGCTTGCTCTCTTTCCTTATAGGGCTTAAAACAGCTGGAGGGATGTGTTTTCAGTCAGGAAAACAATGAGGGCAGGAAAAGTGAAATACTTCTTCTCCAGTGCTACAGCCCTATGGGGTACATCTGTAGTACCTTCTTAGGGCTTTATAACTTGTTTAAAGATCCAAACACAGGATCTTAGGATGGGATATAACACCTTGAGTCACTAACTTTTTAAAAATATGGCACTAAACAGGGGTAGTCAAACTGTGGCCTTCCAGATGTCCATGGACTACAATTCCCATGGGAATTGTAGTCCATGGACATCTGGAGAATTGTAGTCCATGGACATCTGGAGGGCCGCAGTTTGACTACCCCTGCACTAAAATAACATTGTAGGCACTAAAATAACATTTCTCACCTTGATGTTACACTGAAGCTATAGATAGTTATACCAGCCCAAACGGGATGGGGGTAGGGAGAGCCCATTTTCCAAAGTTGCCTGTCACAGTTATATCATTTATTTACTTATTTATTGATTTATTTACTTATTTCAGATACCGACCAATTCCAGAAGATATTCTCTTACGTGCATTTGAGGTCTGTACCAAGAACGAAAATCTATTTAGGAGGGGAAATATTTGGTAAATCTTGAGGCAATAGGAATGATAATCTCCATTCTCTTATTTTTAGGTTTTAGATCAAAATAAATGCGGACATCTTACTAAAGAGGAGCTGGTAAAATATATGACTGAAGAAGGTAAAAGGTCTTCATTAAAATTAGCTTTACATTTGGGATTGATTTTAGTATGGTACCATGAGCACCCTGTGTGGCAAGATATGGACACTAGGGATTATCAGCTAGAGACTATGAAAGTATGAAACAAAATGTTTTAAATCACTTTATGATTCTTTTTGACCTTAATTGTACTAATATAAATCATGCACTCTCCTGCATGTGATTTGCACGTTTCCTTTGTTTGCAATGGACTTGGGAAGTATTCAGAAAAAACTTCAGGTATGATGTGTTTCATTTAAACCTGAAATATAATAACAGGAGCACTTTCAAACATCAGAATTCCTCATTAATCATATATGGAAACCTGGAAGAAAAAAGAGGAAATACTTCATTACTTATTTGTATAAATAACCCCCCAGAGTTACTGGCTTGGGGCAGTTTCCAGCATGTTATCATTTACAATACAGATAGATTAATAAAACAGTAACCCTAGGATTGATTCAGACTTTTGTGGTAGAAAACCCATATTTGCTATTTATATTATACTTACAGGTATTATAAAAATGGTATAGGTACATCTTGTTGTTGTATGGAGCAGATATCAAATAATGATAAAAATGATGTAAGGAATGAGCAAAGAAAAAATGAATCTGAGTTGGAAGATTAAACAGTAGGAAATTGAGCAACACTATAAATATTCTTTCTGTTGCAGGTGAACCTTTTACACAGGAAGAAATGGAGGAAATGCTCTCTGCTGCTGTAGATCCAGAAACAAATACTGTGCGCTACAAAGATTATATTTCAATGATGGTTGTGGATGAAAATTAAGCACTTCTTCTGTAATTCATGGGTCCAAATCTACTTTTGACATGTAAACTAATTTTCACTGAAGTTGTATTTGCTGAGATTGCTGCAGAATCCAACTTAAAGACTAATGTTGAAATAATTTCTGTGGAAATATTGTCCTTTTTTACTTAGTAAATGAACAATTTTTAAAAGGTGGTTGTTAAAATTGTGAATCTCTACAGAAAAGAAATTGATAAAGGGATAACGAGATATATAGAATTCAAATGATAAATGTAGAAAAACTTTAGCCTTGGGGACAAAATAAATTAATAATGATTTAATAAACTCTTATATCAGCAAAAACAAATATGTGATGATATAGCTAACATTTTTAACTTACTGGAGATCAGATTTCATATTTAAAACTGAACCTTACCTTCACTCAGTATAGGCTTCTGAACTTAACACATATTATTTATTTTTTAGGAATTTTTTTAACCAAGATGACATTGTTTTTCAGGAAATTTGCAGAGTTCTGCTTAGAAGTCACAAGGAAACTATTTTTTTGTTAATGCCAAATATCTGTGAGGGAGATTTTGTTACAAGTAATTTTCTGGAAACCAAAAGCAGAGCATTGGCAAAGAACCCAAACCTGGTAACACTCTTTTACTGTTGTTTCAAGACAAGCTGTTTGTTGACTTTCAGGTATGTTGTAAGGCCCCTTTTTATACATGGTATGTTTTTAATCCCTCCTTGGAAACAGGATTACCTTTGCAAAGATTCTTCTGAATGAATTGTGTTTGTGCTTAAAGTCTCTTCAGAGATTACAGCATCACCACTGACTGTTGATATTGTTTAATATTTACCTAGAAGTAGTGGGGGGTCTCATTAGGACGTGGGTCCCATTGTGCTTTAGAGTGTTTTTTTAATAAGTACACTTGGAAATGTATTCCTGCCCTGCATAGTTTGCAAACTACAGACAAAGTAGGTGTAAATGAAAGCTGCAATCCTGAAAACAATTATATGGGAATAAATCCCTTTGAGCTCAGTGGGATTTGTTTCTGAGTAAACATTTTTAGGATTGTGTGGAAGAGTGCATTAGCACAAGACTTGCAGAAGGGCTCACAGAACAGAAGCAAGTGAAATGATACCTTGGATTGTGTGAACTTCTGTTTGAAATGCTGGAGGCGTACAATTTTGAGTTACAGAAAAACTTTAACTCCAGTTTCCTTGGGTCTTTTTGCCCTCTCCCCCAGCCTGCCTAGCCATCTTTGTTTTCTTTCCCTCTGGTTTTCGGGTTCTTATGATACTGTATTCATGACTGTTGCTGATGTCAAGGAAAGGGAACATGTTAATGAGGGAATTGCATTTAGGAAGATTTTTATTTTATTTTATTTATTAATTATTGTATTTAGATACCACCCTCCCCAAAGGCTCAGAGCGGTTTACATGAAACAGGAATGATATAGGTAACTCCATTTGTAGTAATAACGTGGTGATAACAAACAATAATATAGTAATAAAAATAAACAACATTATAGAATGGTGGAATAAGGGGAAGAACATTAAATCAACTTGTACTGAAGGCCCAGTGGGTTGGGTGGGTCTGTAGTGATTGTCAGAGGAAGGCTTGGGGGCCAATGGAAAGCGGTGGTTCAGGTCGATCTCAACCAAATGCCTGGTGGAGGAGCTCCATTTTGCAGGCCCTACAGAACTGTTCGAGTTCTGTCAGGGCCCTGATCTCCTCTCGGAGCTCGTTCTACTAGGTGGGAGCCAGAATGGAGAAAGCTCTGGCCTTGGTTGAGGTCAAACGGGCTTCCTTGGGTCCAGCCTGGAATGCAGGCCAACCAGGGTACGGCCAGCCCCACTTCCCTCACAGGGTATCAGTTATGGGGAGAGGAAGAAAAGGCGATTTTAAACTGCTTAGAGACACCTAAGGTCTGCTGGGCGACTACGGCCCACTTCCAGTTTCTCAGTGCTCTCTCGACTCCACCTCCCTCATGGGGAGTCTAATATGGGGAGAGGAAGGGAAGGCGATTTTAAACTGCTTAGAGACACCTGAGGCCTGCTGGGTGGCTGTGGACCATTCCCAGTTCTCACAGAGTTCTCTCAGCTCCACCTCGCTCACAGAGTGTCTGTTATGGGGATAAAAAAGGAAGGCAATTGGACACTGCTTTGAGACACTGAGGCCTGCTGTGTCACTGCAGCCCATTCCCAGTTCTCTCAGACCTCTCACAGCCCCACTTCCCTCACAGGTTGTCTATTGTGTGGAGATGGAAAAAGGTTTTGTAAACCGCTTTTAGACTCCTTTGGGTAGTAAACAGCAGGGTACAAAAATCCAGCTCTTTTTCTTCTAAGGGGCAACACCGAAAGACACATATGAGCACATAACATTATATCAACAGTAAAAAAATGGACAGAAGGAGCAGGGCGGACACCTGTGTATTGTGAATACCCCCTGTGTATTAGGGCAGGGGGACATTTTGGTGTCTGTGGCCTAATTCACACAAGAAGGAAAATGAGGTTGAATGCAGAACCAGGAGGAATTGGCTGCCATGTAATCTCCCCCCTAAGAAGAGTCTCCGGTCTGATTTTCCCTTCCCATATCTGAAGACATGGCTCTGGAAAGCTCATCTGTAACCACTATGCCACAATTCCCAAAGGTCAGTTCTCTCCCACACTCAACTAATATTCCAAACCACAGGTTCTTGACACCCATCTCTCCACATCCATGCCCTCATTTGTCACCATACCACCACGACCTCCCACACAACACACATATTCAACCTCATGCCCTTACAGACTGGACAACCCTTATTCTTCCCAATGCCAAGTTCTCTCTATCTTAATCACTCTCTTCCTTTCTACCTCGCTCTTTGCTATTTCCCTCCCTCCCTGCTTGCTAGTGCCTGTTGTATCAGCTACAACGGGCTTTAATTCTAGTACATATACATAGATAATAGGACAAGAACAGTACATTAATAAAGAAGTGTTTAGTTTGATGATTATGTTAGCCAGTCAGTCGAGTCTGATTCTTGGCGATCCTGTGGCTCAACTGTTGCCACAATTTTTGATCTTGCACCGCCTCTCAGTTAAGACAAATGCATTTATCTTTATAGGCATACCTCTTGGGCAGGTAATGCACATCTTTTCTCTCTTAATAAAACAGTAAGTGGTATTGGGGTGGGCTCAGTCCGTGATGGGGAGGAGCAACAATTGGTCCCATGGCCCTGGACTGACAAGCGGAGGGGCCAATCGGAAGGCGCGAAGCCTAGGACTGTATAGGACCTCTACTAGCTATTTGCAAAATTGTCTGAGGTCGGTTGCTGACTTACAAGCCTAAATCATGTATGTTAAAAAGAATGGCTCATCTAATAGAGAAACAAACCCAAGATTTGAAAGCATTCACAGAAGGATTGCTTAAGAATATTTTCAAGGAGATCCAAGATGGCAAGGAAGAAGTTTCTAACAGGAATGATGGATCAATAACAGTGGTTGATGATAGCTCTAAACAAGGTGGAAAACCATCAGCAGAAGAGAAATCTGAAATTTTGGAGATGGAAAAGGGGATGTCGGAGACTTGCAGCCTAGATAAGGACACCCTTCTTAAAAAGACATACAGCCATCTCAAAGCAACAGTACACAAGAATCAATCAAAAGATATATGGATCTGCTGTGAAAGTAATCGATTTAAGGGAGCTTTTCGGGAAAAAAATTGTATTGATATCGGAGTCCAGGAGGTGCAGCTGCCTCAAGATTCATTGATGCATACTCTGCGGGAAACAGTACAACTGCACTTTCTACGCCAAAGGCCAACTGAACAGAACACAAGTCTACGGGAACAACAAGATGCAGCAAGCCTCGATATGAGGCCCACTTAAGAAGACCGGGGAAGGGAAAAGGGAAGCAATGGTTGAAATTTTTGTTCTTTTTTCCCCCTTTCTTCTGTAGGCACATAGGCAATATAATCGTAAGTGCCGGAAATATAAAATGGGGTTTTCCCCCCTTTCTTTCTTCTTTATTAGTGTATTGTCATAGGGCCAAAGTTCATACTGTTCTGCAAAAAATGTTCAAAATATACCTGTCAGGATGGCTCTTAGAATGTGTCAAGTATAAAATGTTTTATAGATGTATGTGACACTAAAAGTGACTGTAAAAATTACTAAAAATTATGTTAACAAACGTTCAAAATGTGGTAACAAAGTAGGCTTCTTTTCCTATGTATGGCGGAAATGTGAAAAAGCTTATAAGTTTGGGGCAAAAGTTTATACCATTGTGTAGTTAACATGGGGTCTCAGATTTCTTATGTAAGCTGAATCTGTATTAAGGGAAAGGAGAAGCAATGATTGAAATCTTCTTGTTATTCTTTTGTACACTTTCAAGGCAATATAATTATAAGTGCTGGAAATGTCACGAAAAAGTGGGGGTTTTTCCCTTTTTTCTTTTCTTTTTTATTAGGGTATTGTTATAGGGCCAAAGCTCATATTGTTTTACAAGAAATGTTTAATGTTAAGCATTTAATTTAAATCTGGAAATATCTGTCAAGATGGCTCTTAGACTGTGTCAAGCAGTTAACGTCGGGTCTAAGATCTTCTAAGTAAGCTGAATCTGTATTATTAAATATATCTCCGCAGTGCCTCCCAGCCTAAACTTAAAGCTTAACTAAAAGGAGACAGCTAATGGAGTGGGTTTAAGTATAACAAATGAAGACTATATTTTACTGTTCTTTGTAAGTTTATACTATTATGTAGTTAGTGTGGGGTCTTAGATTTCCTATGTAAGCTGAATCTGTATTATTAAATATATCTCCGCAGTGCCTCCCAGTCTAAACTTAAAGCATAACTAAAAGGAGGCACCTAATGGATAAAGTGGGGGTCTTTCCCCTTTTTTCTTCTTTACTGTTATAGGGCCAAAGTTCTACAAGAAATGTTCTACTGTTCTACAAGAAATGTTTAATGTTAAGCATTCAATTCAAATCTGAAAATATGGGGTTGAATATCAGTCAGGATGGCTCTTAGACTGTGTCAAGTATAAAATGTTTTATAGGTGGTATGTGACACCAAAAGTAACTGTTTGGAAATGTGGTAACTAAGTAGGCCTCTTTTCCTAAATGTGGTGGAAATGTGAAAAAGCTTATAAATTCTGGGCAAAAGTTCATACTATTGCGTAGTTAACGTAGGGTCTTAGATTTCCTATGTATGCTGAAGTGTTGGAAACGTCACAATAAAGTGGGGTTTTTTACCCTTTTTTTCTTTTTTATTAGTGTATTGTGATAGGGCCAAAGTTTATACTGTTCTACAAGAAATGTTCAATGTTAAGCACTTAATTCAAATCTGAAATATGGTGTTGAATATCTGTCAGGATGGCTCTTAGATTGTGTCAAGTATAAATTGCTTTATAGGTGTTATGGGACACCAAAAATGACCGTTAAAATTGTTAAAAACTATGTTAACAAATGTTGGAAATGTGGTAACAAGGTAGGCTTCTTTTCTTAAATGTGGTGGAAACGTGAAAAAGTTTATAAGCTTTGGGCAAAAGTTCATACCATTGTGTAGTTAATGTGGGGTCTTATATTTCCTATGTAAGCTGAATCTGTATTATTAAATATATCTCCGCAGTGCCTCCCAGCCTAAACTCAAAGCATAACTAAAAGGAGGCACTTAATGGAGGGAGTGTAAGTGTAACAAACAAAGACTATATTTTACTATTCTTTGTATTAATAACTTATACTGTCTCTTTTCTATATTTCTATCTTTATGAAAATAAAAAATCTATATTAAAAAAAATACATCCCCATATTCTGACAATGAGCAAGGCCATGATGCCTGATGGAAACTGATGATGAGCATGGCCATGATGCTTGATGGAATTAATGCTGGATAAACAATATCACGCTTTCCCTCTGACGAATCTTACTACACAAGGCTTGCTGATGGATGATGCAGTGAAATTGCATGGGAAGTGTACCGTTTAATTTCAATATCTCTTCATTGATTTTAGCAACAACACCAATTTTACTTCCCACCATATTTCTTGCACCCAGTTGTGATGCTTTTCAATTTATCCCAACTCAGACTGAGATTTTCTACTGATTTTCTACTGATTTACACACCAGATAGAAGCTGTGGTGCTTTTCAAACTCTGCAGTGCATACAACTCTTCTGTAATTCTGAAGTAGGAATCTATCTTTTAAAAATTAGTAACTGAGCTGTATCTATAATCAAAACTTTTTGCCTTGACCATCAGTGACATAAGGAGCTCTTCTCCTAGTTCTTCAGCATGCCTGGTGATTGTAGATGCAGATAAACTAACACAATTAACACAAGATACTTTCTCAGGGCACATTGCCTCCATTACTTTAACCATGTACTTTTAAACAAATTCACCATCAGAGAATGGCATACCACTCTCAGTAATACATTTAGCAACATGATAGCTGGCCCTCACAATAGGCTCTTCAACATGCTTTCTAAAACTATTTTGCTGCAAAAACATTGATTTTTAAGAGAAGGGTGTCCTTTGTTTACTTGAACTTCTCCTTGATATATTGAGTAGCTCTTGCGATAGGATTCAAAATGCCTTTTAATACTGAACTCCTTTAATACTGAGACAGTTTACAGACATATCAGGCAAATTGCTTTATCCTTGTTTAAAGCAAAGAAGTACTCAGTCCATGTGTCATTAAAGACATGGTGCTCATATGCAGTTTTTCATTTTTTTGAAACAACTTCCTTTTGCAAATATCTTACAGGGATTTTAGCAGAGCAGCAGATGCAGGGTTTTAATGTTATCCCTGAATAAATAAAAATTAGTAGTATAATTTTAAGGGTCTAACTCCTCCCTTTTGCCATTAAATTCAATCCACTCTAGCTGCTATTAGCTGGGGATTTTCAATTCGACCATTGCAAAGAATAGAAGATACCCCTGCCCCCCCCCTAGCCACTACAGTTCTCAGAAGCACCATGCTAGGAACAATTTAAAAAAAAATAGATTGTGAATCGGGCCTACCAGATGGTAGAGTTGCAATCCCAAGTACACTGAATACTATGTGATTTATTTCTTAATAAACAAGTTTAAATATATACTTGCTAATGCACTTTGATTTTAATATGTTAAAAATTAGGGACTCTCTAAAGACAGGCAAGTAGACAGAGTGAATGAGGGCAGCCTTCCACCTCGAACAGAAGTTGGCTTCAAATTGTATGCAGGGTGCACATACACATCACTGCTTGCCAGCCATGCCTCAATTATGAGGAGTAAAATTGCAGCCAGAGGGAGGGGAACTTGGTTGGAGGAAGATGTGAGAAGGGGAATGCCATAAGCTTCCCTGCTAAGAGAGTACTCAAGGGGCCACTCACTGTCTCTTGCAATCACAGATGTATAAGAAGGCTCCCAGATAGAATAAGGAAAGGAGGAGAGGCCAAAGCAAGCAAGGCCAGTAGTCAGAGCAACCATCTCTTGTTGTGGAAGGAAGAATACTTTTGTTTGCAGCAACAACCTCACTAGTAACTTTGGAAGCCACTTGCTTTGATGAGTGGAGCATCTATAAATATTCAGTATGCAAAACACTTTGTATTCTTTTTTTTCCCTGCAGAAATACCAGGCCTTTTAATGTCCTTTTCCTGCTTTTTTTTTTTTTTAAAGCCCACCTGACATCTCCTGAACCCATTCACACAGTGACTTTACCTTCCTTATATACATAGCTTCAACATGGTAATTCATGGAGAGGGGGGAGTTAAAAAGCTAAGTTTGATGCTATTTTAGTCTGTAAACTTGTTTTAAGCTGTCAGCAGTCAGTTTTTATTGCATAATGTTTTTATGCTGAGCTAGGTTTTCAATGCTGTATTTTAACTAATATCTTTCATTTTAAAAAAGATTATTATTTTATAAGCTTTCTCAGGCAGGCTCGTGTAAAGGCAGCCCATAATTTTTTCCAAATAAATAGTGTCCATAACCTTATTGGGTAGGTGAGGTGATTCAAATTCCTACATTTATCTGCTGGAGTAACTAAATTTGTCTATCTTTAGCTCAACATGTCCCCATTCCAATAATCCTGATTACAGTCCCCATGTATTTCTTGCCATTATCATGTTCTGAGCCAGCACCAGAGCGCTCTTCAACCTCATCATAATTATTTTTGAATAGGAGACCATGGCTGATGGGAGAGCTCATGCTCATCCAGATTCAGTCCCTCACATATCCTGTTAAAGGATCTCAGCTTCACTGAGCTACGCAAGCCCCCTTGCCACGGCAAGGCAGCGATCCTAGAAGAAAACAATAGAATGGGGAGGACCAGAGATCTTTTCAAGAAAATGGGAGATATGAAGAGAACGTTTCATGCAAAGATGGGTATGATAAGGGACCAAAATGGTAGGGACCTCACAGAAGCAGAAGAGTTTAAAAAAAGGTTGCAAAATTATACTGAAGAACTATACAAGAGCTTAACATCCTTGATAACCACAATGGGGTAGTTACTGACCTGGAGCCAGACATCCTGGAATGTGAAGTCAAATGGGCCTTAGGATGCCTGAGCAACAATAAAGCTAGTGGTGGTGACAGCATTCCAGTTGAAATATTCAAAATCTTAAAAAACAATTCAAAATCTTAAAAAACAATGCTATAAAAGTGCTACACTCAATATGCCAGCAAATTTGGAAAACTCAACAATGGCCACAGGATTGGAAAAGGTCAGTTTGCATTCCAATCCCAAAGAAGGGCAATGCCAAAGAATGTTCAAACTACCGCACCATTGCACTCATTTCTCATGCTAGCAAGTTATGCCCAAAATCCTACAAGCTAGGTTCCAGCAATGTGGACCGAGAACTTCCAGAAGTACAGGCAGGATTTTGAAGAGGCAGAGGAACTAGAGATCAAATTGCCAACATACGCTGGATACATGGAGAAAGCTAGGGAGTTTCAGAAGAACATCTACTTCTGCTTCATTGACTATGCGAAAGCCTTTGATTGTGTGGAGCATAACAAATTGTGGCAAGTTCTTAAAGAGATGGGAATACCACAGCATGTTATTTGTCTCTTGAGAAACTTATATGCAGGTCAAGAAGCAACAGTGAGAACTGAACATGGAATCACTGATTGGTTTAAAATTGAGAAAGGAGTTCGGCAAGGCTGTATACTGTCGCCTTGCCTATTTAACTTGTATGCGGAGCACATCATGAGAAAGTCGGGATTAGAGGAGTCACAAATTGGGATCAAGATTGCAGGGAGAAATATCAACAACCTCAGATATGCAGATGGTACCACTAATGGCAGAAAGCGAAGAGGAACTAAAGAGCCTGTTCGTGCGGGTGAAGGAGGAGAGTGCAAAAGTTGGCTTGAAACTCAACATCAAGAAAACGAAGATCATGGCATCTGGCCCTCTCAAATCCTGGCAAATAGATGGGGAAGAAATATAGGTAGTGACAGATTTTATTTTCCTGGACTCCAAGATCACTGTGGATGGGGACTGCAGCAAAGAAATTAAAAGACGCTTGCTCCTGGGGAGGAAAGCTATGGCAAATCTAGACAGCATCCTAAAAAGCAGAGACATCACCCTGCCAACAAAAGTGTGTTTACTCAAGGCTATGGTATTCCCAGTTGCAATGTATGGCTGTGAAAGTTGGACCACAAGGAAGGCCGAGCATCAAAGAATTGAGGCTTTTGAACTCTGGTGCTGGAGAAGACTCTTGTGAGTCCCTTGGACTGCAAGGCGAACAAGCTGGTCAGTCCTAGAGGAGATCAGCCCGGACTGCTCCTTAGAAGGCCAGATCCTGAAGATGAAACTCAGATTCTTTGGCCACCTCATGAGAAGGAAGGACTTCCTGGAGAAGAGCCTAATGCTGGGAGTGATTGAGGGCAAAAGAAGAAGGGGACGACAGAGAATGAGGTGGCTGGATGAAGTCACTGAAGCAGTAGGTGCAGACTTAAATGGACTCCGGGGAATGGTAGAGAACCGGAAGGCCTGGAGGATCATTGTCCATGGGGTTGCGATGGGTTGAACATGACTTCGCACCTAACAACAACAACACTTCATCTGACAGGGAATACCCAAAGTTATCATTTTGTATTAGGAAGGATGAGGTGGTTCCATCATGCTCATGACAAATCCACAAGCATACCATAATCTAATGTATGTTTGAACAGACTTTACTTTCCTGTTCTAGTTGAACAAAGAATGGATCATAGACACTAGGAATATATGTCTCTCTAAAAAAAACATTATGTGATCAATTATATATTTGCTAAGTGACATCCCACCACTTCTACGGGCAAATGAGAACAATGGTAACCTACCTCACAGAATGTTGTGGAAGTGTACAGAAAGTAAATAATGTCATTTACCTACTGAAAAAGGGCTGGAATTCTTCACACTTTATTTTTGCAGTACCCTGCATTGTGTGATGTACTTCTGAGCAATGGTATATAGGATGAGTATACAATGTAGAGCCCTTTTTTAAAAATGGCTTTAAAAACAAGTGTTTTTTATCTGCATAAGATTTTGAGCTCTACATTTACTATCCATGTGTTTTGTTTTACTATAATAGAGATGAAAATCAGGAACAAACCTGGCAGAAGGTTAAACAGTTTTAAATATCATTTATTTCCATGATGAAAATTTGACAAGTAAATAACTCGGTAAAATTATAAGTGTTTTAACTTTTGCTAATTCACAGTATTTGGGGCCCTCAAATGTCTGCTGGTTATTATTTCCATATAGTTCTCAGTTGTTTACATTCCCTAAATGTATGATTTTCCTGCATTTCTTGAGCTACAGTGAATAATTCTGTCAGATTTCAGTATTCGGATTTATAAATGGGAAAGAAGAGGTAGAGCTGTTAATATGGAATATCCAAATGCAAGAAATGACTGTTGATTGTTAAATCCCTGCTCCATGTCTTTATGGTTAGTTGAATGTATATCACACTTTTATTGGTAATATACATCATCAATATAACATAAGTAGGTATTGATTTTTACTGAGCCGAACACAAGATTTATTAAAACAGTTACAAAAGCGTCGCAAAAAATTAGATGATGACATTGCACCCAATCAATAAAACATTCTTACTTTGAGATCCAAAAACAAATTCCTTTCAAAATCAAATAAAATCAATGAAATGGTCCTCACTGGAAAATCCAATTACTTCAGGTATGAATTGAAATCAGGTACAGTTGAGCAAATTATTACTTTGAAAAGAAACTATAACTACTGAGCATTCTTGATGTCAAATATCTGTTCCTTTTAAACAATGAACACCTCGCACAAGAGAACACCTGCCTACTTTTTCTGTTGTGTTATTTAAAAGATGACTGGAACTTCGTAGGAGGAAAGCAGCTCAGGAACAGGAGTTTGGTTCAATGAGAAAGAAGCAGGGAAAGGGTTAACTAGCTTCTTTCCCTTGCTCTGCTTCATCAACCAAAAATTTAAGCTGCTTTGCATGTCAGTTGATGAGGAAAGAGGACTAGAAGCACTGAAAATAAATTTAAAAAAATAAAGATACATATAGGTAAATAAATAATCCCTTTCAAGAAACTTTTAATAAAAACAGTTGGAATTATTATTATGTATTATATTTATATGAATCATAGAATCATAGAGTTGAAAGGGGCCATACAGGCCATCTAGTCCAACCCCCTGCTCAAGGCAGGATTAGCCCTAAGCATCCTAAAGCACCCAAGAAAAGTGTGTATCCAACCTTTGCTTGAAGACTGCCAGTGAGTGGGAGCTCACCACCTCCTTAGGCAGCCTATTCCACTGCTGAACTACTCTGACTGTGAAAATTTTTTTCCTGATATCTAGCCTATATCGTTGTACTTGAAGTTTAAACCCATTACTGCGTGTCCTCTCCTCTGCAGCCAACAGAAACAGCATCCTGCCCTCCTCCAAGTGACAACCTTTCAAATACTTAAAGAGGGCTATCATGTCCCCTCTCAACCTCCTTTTCTCCAGGCTGAACATTCCCAAGTCCCTCAACCTATCTTCATAGGGCTTCGTCCCTTGGCCCCAGATCATCCTCGTTGCTCCCCTCTGTATCCTTTCAATTTTATCTATGTCCTTCTAGAAGTGAGGTCTCCAGAACTGCACATAGTACTCCAAGTGTGGTCTGACCAGTGCCGTATACAATGGGACTATGACATCTTGTGATTTTGATGTGATGCCCCTGTTGATACAGCCCAAAATGGCATTTGCCTTTTTTACCACTGCATCACACTGCCTGCTCATGTTTAGTTTACAATCCACAAGTACCCCAAGGTCTCGTTCACACACAGTGTTACCTAGAAGCGTATCACCCATCCAGTAGGCATGCTTTTCATTTTTCTGACCCAGATGCAGAACTTTACACTTATCTTTATTAAATTGCATCTTGTTCTCATTTGCCCATTTTTCCATTGTGTTCAGATCTCGTTGAACTCTGTCTCTATCTCCCGGAGTATTTGCCAGTCCTCCCAATTTGGTGTCATCTGCAAACTTGATGAGTAGTCCCTCCACCCCCTCATCTGGATCATTAATAAATATGTTAAAAAGTACCGGGCCAAGCACCGAGCCCTGAGGTACCCCGCTACTCACCTCTCTCCAGTCTGATGAAACACCATTGACAACAACTCTATGAGTGAGGTTCTCTAACCAATTCCCTATCCACCTGACTATCTGAAAATCCAGATTGCAATCCTTCAATTTATCCATCAGAACATCATGGGGAACCTTGTTAAAAGCTTTACTAAAATCCAAGTAAATGACATCAACCGAATTCCCCGATCCAGCAAACCTGTTACTTGGTCAAAAAAGGAAACCAGGTTGGTCTGGCAGGACCTCTTGGAGACAAATCCATGCTGACTTCCTTCGATCACCAAATTGTCCTCCAGATGTTTGCAGATCGCTCCCTTTAATATCTGTTCCATTATCTTCCCCACAACAGAGGTCAGACTCACTGGTCTGTAGTTTCCCGGGTCATCCTTCCTCCCTTTTTTGAAGATCGGAATAACATTTGCTCTATTCCACTCCTCCGGGACATCTCCAGTCCTTAAAGAGATTCCGAAGATGATGGACAAGGGCTGTGCAAGTTCTCTGGAAAGTTCTTTGAGTACTCTCGGGTGCATTTCATCCGGACCAGGGGATTTGAACTCATCCAGTGCAGCTAAATGCCTCTCGACAACCTCTCTATCCATGTTAACCTGCCACCCAGACACTGTCCTTTGGCTATGGCCATCTCTAAATGTGCCTAAACACTTTGACCTGTGGGAAAAAACAGATGTAAAATAGGCACTAAGCCTTTCTGCTTTCTCTGCATCTTCCGTTAGAGTTTGTCCATCCGCACCCAACAGTGGGCCTATTGCCTCCTTTACTTTACGTTTGCTCCTCACATAACTGAAAAATCTTTTCTTGTTACAATGGGCTTCCCTGGCCAATCTTAGCTCACTCTCAGCTTTGGCCTTTCTTATGATTGATCTACAGTGCCTAGTAACCTGTAGGTACTCTTCTTTAGAGCTCTGTCCTTCCCTCCATTTCCTGAATGTTTTCCTTTTCTTTCTTAGTTCCTCTTGAAGTTCTCTGTTCATCCAAATAGGCTTCTTAGTGCTCCTGCAATGTTTTCGTCTTTCTGGGATAGTCATGGATTGAGCATGCAATAGCTCCTGTTTGAGTAGCACCCACCCTTCACATGCTCCCTTCCCTTCCAGCATTCTCGTCCATGGTATGACACTCATCATGTCTCTGAGTTTATTAAAGTTTGCCCTATGAAAATCCAACATCCGTGTCTGGCTACAAGCTTCCTTGGCTCCCCATCTCAAAAGGAATTCTATGAGGACATGGTCACTTCCCCCTAGGGTCCCCACCTCCTTCACCTCATCCACCAACTCTTGCCTGTTGGTCAGTATTAAGTCCAGTATGGCTGACCCTCTTGTGGGTTCATCTACCATTTGATAAATGAAATTGTCAGCCAGGTAGGTCAGAAACTTGCATGACTGAGGACGCTTTGCAGAGTTTGTTTCCCAGCACACATCTGGGAAATTGAAGTCACCCATGATGACAAGGTCCTGCCGTTTGGATATTTTCTCAAGCTGCTCACAAAGTGCAACATCCACATCCTCTCGTTGGTCAGGGGGTCGGTAGCAGACACCAACCACCACACTGTTTGTTTTCCCCTCACTTATTTTCACCCAGATGCTTTCCACTGTAGATATGCTCTCCTTCACTAGAATTTCCTGACAGGTAAGCCCTTTCTTCACATACAGTGCCACTCCTCCACCTCTTCGATCTATTCTGTTTTTTCTGAACAGTTCATATCCATCCACCATTACATTCCAGTCATGAGAATCATTCCACCAAGTTTTTGTGATGCCTACTAGATCATACCTTTCCATCAGCATGAGAAGTTCCAGCTCTTCCTTTTTATTGCCCATGCTTCGGGCATTAGTATAAAGACATCTGAATCCTTTTACTTTTGGTTCCCTATGAGCTGGCCTTGCCGGTTGGGCTGCCTCCAATAGTTTTCCTTCCATACACTCCCTATGTTGATCATCTCCTTCCCCTAGTGGCTTTAGTTTAATGCTCTCCTGATGAATCTCCCCAGGTTCCTGCCAAACACATTCTTCCCCAGTTTCGATAAGTGCAGTCCATCAGGTGCTAGTAGGCCTTCCTCAAGAAAGCCTATCCCATGGTCCCAGAAACCAAATATCTCCTGCCAGCACCAACTATGCAGCCAGTGATTCACCTCCATTATCTTCCTCTCCCGACGCATTCCTCTTCCCTTGACAGGCAAGATTGAAGAGAATACCACTTGTGCCCCTATTTGCTTGAGCTTCCTCCCCAGATCTTGATAGTCTTTTTTAATAGGAGCGATGCTTTTCAGGGACATGTCATTCGTTCCCACATGGACCATCACAAATGGGTAGCGATCCGTAGATTTGAGGAGTTTGGGCAGCCTTTCTGAAACATCTTTAATTTTCGCCCCTGGCAAGCAACACACCTCTCGGGTTAGGGGGTCGGGCCCAGCCACATGGCGATCCATTCCTCTTAGCAGGGAGTCTCCAATTACCAGTACTCTCCTTTTTTTTTTCTTCTCAATATGCGGCCCTCCCTGGAGGTTCGGGGCAGTTTGCATGAAACAGGAAGAGTGCTAGTCCTAGTCCAACACGCTAAACACTAAACACTCATTTTCATAGCATTAGAATATTACTAACTGTTCAGTCCACAAACTTGTGCTTGGGCGGTGGAATCATTATTTTTGGAAATGGTGAGTGAATTACAGCACCTGATCTAGAGCTCACTCATCTGGAGTGAACAACCGGAAGGAGCATACAGGGAGCTTTGTTTGGGTGTTTGGCAGTGGAATGCAGAAAAGACTAGATTGCTTCCTATATGAATTGAACAAACATGGCTGATAAGGGAGCTGAAGTAGTGAGTAGGGGTGCACAAAAAACCAGCAATGATATTTTTCAGATTCGGGTATATTGAAACCCTTCCATCAGTATGTCCTGATATTCCCAAATCCCAGTACTAGTTTGATATTGAGATTTGGTAAATATTCCAGAATGCTGATTTTTTTCGGCTCCATGAGTCCAAGACATTTAAGGATGCTGGGATTCTTTTAAATACCACAGACTCAGAGTTCACTCTAAGCCCTGACCTTGCAGCTTGGAGTGGATAAGGTATTTAAAGGGAACTCAATGCCTTTAAATGCCTCAGACGCAGACTTCGCTCCAAACTCCACTCCAAGCTCCACTCCAAACTGCAAAGTTGTGGTTTGGAGTGAACTCTGATGTTCAGGGATCACTTGGCTTTTTTCAGGGACACTTGGTCCCAGGTTACCCAGGACACTTGGGTCCTTTCTATTATAGAAATGCTCCACCCGACACCTAAGGAAAATGGGTTTTAATGAGGCTTCAAGCATCCTTTTTTATCTGTATTTGGGGAGGGTTTTAGAAAGAACTACCTGGTCCCCCTCACTTGACGGAACTGACTCGAAAAAGAACTGGAAAAAGAACTGGACAGAGCTGAGAACAGTGAGTGCGGTGAGAGCGACGAGGGAGGGGGATGGGCACAACAGAAAGAACAGAAAGAACGCGGAGCTAGTAAAGGGAGTGACGACCCTGCGGCTTGATAAAGACACCCAGCTGGATTTATTGCAGCTGTGGAATGCAACTCAAGTCGGGGGTGTAGTGGAACCGCTACCGTTCACCCCCCCTCGCCCTCCCCCCTCCTCACCTGCTCCTTATTCCTCACGTCTGCAAGCTTACCCTCCTCCCTCTGGGGAGCTGCCTTTAGGCTTGTTCCCCGATTAAGTCCGCAGAGGGAGACAAAAGAAGAAGTCCCTACCAGCGTGGGAATCGTGGGTGAGGCCGCAGCAACTGAAACGCGCTCCTGCACGGCAAGGGACTGGAGAGAGACCGCGGAGCGGCGTCCAGGGTTTGGGCAGCCATTTGCTTGGCAAGTGTGTGGAACCAGCACCCCAAACTTAAGAAATCGAGCTGCGGAAGAAGATCTCCGTGCGTATTCCCTGCTGGCCCTGCCGCTGGGTGGGGCGTTCAAGGGCCTTTGTTCTATTGTGAGCTGCCGGCCTGGGAGGCCTTCGGAGCTGTGCTACCACTTTAAGCTACGAACCGGCATTACGAAGATCTATCATCCTGCGCTCTCTAGTGGCTCGACCTGGCAGGGTCGTGAAGATCATCCGGGAAACGCAGCCCTGGACCTCCAGCGCCATCTACTGGCCTCCAGAATAATCATTCAAGATTATCAGGATCATTCTGCTGGACTAGCAAAACAGCTGCCTCCTGGAGTTACCATTGGAAACAGGCAACCGAATTGGACTCAGCACCTGCACGAATCAGCTCATTAGGGGGTTGAGGGGGAGGGGCAAGATAAGGATAAGAATACAGGCATACTCAAGGCCATCTACGGGGAATTAGATAAGTTAAGGTGCCCTAGCAGGGATCTATTGGAACCAGTGGGGGGGAAGGTCGTGAGAACCCCCTCGAGGTGGGATCTGACTAGGCCCTAGCCTGCTGGTGAAATAGGACTGCTGGCTTGCAGAGATAAGGTTAGGGAGGGAGGTTCGGGTGGGTTTAGCGGGTGGAATTGGGTTGGGGGGGCTAGGGTGGGATATTTCAGTGCGACCTAGGAGTATTAGTGCTAGGGTTCTAGGGCAGCTAGTTAGCTGAGGGTTTGTTCCCCTGGGAGTATGATTGGAGGGGTACCGCCACGAGAGGGGGCCCAAGTTGGGGCCGGGATCTCGTCCATAATGGGTCAAGGGCGATATGGCTGGGGGAGGAGGTTAGACAAGAGAAGGTCAGAGAGCACTTGTGTTAGTCCTTGGGCCAAGCCGTGGTTACACGGCAGACGCCCGAGGCGTGCTCGCTGCCCTTCTAACCTACGTCCCATCCCCAGATATACGGGAGAGGAGGCAAGGGAGGACCCGGTCTTGGTCCTGTGCAATGCAAGGTCAATCAACAACAAGGCCTCAACTCTGCAACAATTTTTCGCGGAGTCTGGGGCCGACCTTGCGTGCGTGACTGAAACCTGGGCGAGAGGTAGCGAAACAGTCACCTTAAAGGAACTTGCCCCCCCAGGGTTTGCAATCCTGCACCAATCCCGGGTCCATAGGAGGGGAGGGGGGGTGGCAATCTTGGTCCGGGGGGATTTCTCCTACAGGGCTCTCCCGGCCCCAGACATCAGGGGAGTGGAGTGCGTCGGTATTGGGTTGGACTCGGTCGAGAGCTTGGCCATCTGGTTGGTATACCGTCTGCCCAACGCCCAACCAGATGTCCTGCCGAGCCTGCTGGAGGCGGCGGCCGCCTGGGCCTTGCAGTACCCCAGGCTTATAATCTTGGGGGACTTCAATGTCCATGCGGACGCGCTGCCCCCAGGACTTGGCTCAGACCTAGTGTCGGCCCTGGCGACGCTGGGGCTCTCGCAATTTGTTGCTGGGCCCACCCATCAGGCCGGATACACCCTCGACCTGATCTTTGGGGCAGGGATAGAGGTGGTTCTGGATACAGCTTTGGCCGTACCATGGTCAGACCATTATGCCCTGCGGGCTCGGATCAAGACCCCACCCCCTCCCCAGTTGGGCGGTGGGCGCATTTTTGCTCGCCCAAGGAGACTCATGGATCCAATTGGTTTCCAGAATGCTCTGCGGGACCCGAAACCTCCCGGCATCTCGTTAGCGGCCATGGTGGAGGACTGGCAGTCCCGCCTGTCGGCTGCTATAGACAAGATTGCTCCTAGACGTCTTCTCTGCCCTCGACTCAAACGGGCACCCTGGTATACTGAGGAGCTCCAGGAGAAGAAGAGGGAATTGAGACAACTAGAGCGAGTGTGGCGGAAGGCCCGTGATGAGGCTACAAGAACATCTCATTGCACGTTTATGAGGGCGTATGAGATGGCAGTGAAAGCGGCTAAACGTGACTTCTTTGCCGCGGAAATTGCATCCGCTAGCTCTCGCCCAGCTCAACTATTTAGGGTTGTTAGATCTCTTACCGCCCTGGAAGATGGGTGCCAAAATAGTAGGAATTTGACCATCAGCTGTGAGGCATTTGCGAGACATTTCGCGGATAGTCTTGTCGCTCCGCCACTCCCTTCCAGCTACAGTTAATATAGTTAATGAACTAGAGGCCCATTGGCCGCCTTTGGAGGTAACGTTTGATGGCTTCAGGCGGCTCTCTTTATCCGAAGTGGACGGGTTGCTGGGGAGGATGAGGGCAACCACCTGCCCCCTTGATCCCTGTCCGTCTTGGCTCCTTAAGGGGAGGGATGGACGGATAGGTGAGCAGCTCAGGGATATTGTTAACTGCTCTCTCCAGTTGGGGGAGTTTCCTGAGGTGCTGAAGGAGGCGATGGTGTGCCCTCTCCTCAAGAAGCCATCCCTGGACCCACATGACCCTGCAAGCTACCGCCCAGTAGTGCATCTAGCGTTCCTGGGTAAGGTGGTGGAAAGGGCTGCGGCGGACCAGCTCCTAGCGTTCCTGGAAGATACTTCGGCACTCGATCCATACCAGTCTGGCTTCCGCCCTGGTCATGGGGTGGAGACTGTGTTGGTCTACTTGTTGGATGACCTCCATTGCCAGCTTGACCGAGGTGGCTCTGCTGTGCTAGTTCTTTTAGATCTGTCGGCCGCGTTTGACGTGGTTGATCACGAGCTGCTAGCGAGCCGCCTTGCCGGTACGGGGATAAGGGGTACAGTGTTACGCTGGATATGCTCCTTCCTCCAAAACCGGACACAGAGGGTAGCCGTGGGAGAGGAAGTATCGGGCCCTTACCGGCTCCCTTGGGGGGTCCCACAGGGCTCGGTGCTCTCTCCTACATTATTTAACATCTTTATGCACCCTCTGGCTCAACTGGTACGGAGCTATGGGCTGGGTTGCCACCAGTACGCTGATGACACCCAGCTCTTTCTCCTCATGGATGGCCACCCGGACTCCCCCCCAGATCCATTTGCCAGATGTTTGGAAGCCGTAGCTGGATGGCTCGAGCAGAGTCGCCTGAAACTCAACCCCTCCAAGATGGAGGTTCTGTGGTTGGGCCGTAGGGGGGCAGATCAGGAAGCGCGCTTACCCTTTCTGACCGGGACGCAACTTAATATCGCATCTCAGGCCAGGAATTTAGGGGTGACCATTGATGCCTCACTAACACTCGAGGCACAGGTTAAACAGGTAGCTAGCCGGGCATTTTTCCATCTTCGCCAGGCTCGGCTACTAGCGCCCTATCTGTCCTCCGAACACCTGGCCACAGTGATCCATGCGACGGTCACCTCTAGACTAGATTTCTGTAACTCGCTCTACACCGGCTTGCCTCTGGGCTTGATCCGGAAACTGCAACTCGTCCAAAATGCGGCTGCTAGAGTCCTCACAGCTACACCATGGAGGGCTCACATCCAGCCAGTTCTGAGGCAGCTGCATTTGTTACCAGTCGCCTTCTGAATCAGGTTCAAGGTTTTGGTTTTGACCTTCAAGGCCATCCGTGGTCTAGGCCCAGCATATATGAGGGACCGCCTTTTGCCCTATATCCACCGCAGGGCTTTACGCTCTGCGGGGGCTAACCTACTGGTCGTTCCCGGCCCCAAGGAAGCCCGCCTGGCCTCGACTAGAGCCAGGGCCTTTTCGGTCCTGGCCCCAACCTGGTGGAATGAGCTCCCGGAAGCGCTGAGGGCCCTGTGGGAATTACCAGCATTCCGCAGGGCCTGTAAGACGGAGCTCTTCCACCAGGCTTATAACTGAGGCCGGGCGGAAAGAAGATCAGCCCCCCCCTCACAAACTGGCGGTAGAGAGTGTCACCCCCCGCCGTAGATGAGGATGTGGAGAGCAAATGAATAGATTATGCCATCGCTGTTACAATTACTGTAAATTATTGGTTTTTATTGTCATTTTATGGTTTTAGGGGACGGGGTTATGTAAGCCGCCTCGAGCCTTCGGGGGGAGGCGGGGTATAAATATAATAATAATAATAATAATAATAATAATAATAATAATAATAGTTTCTGTTTACAGGTTGGAGTTTGAATCCTTGCCTGTGTGTTCTGTTGGAGCCACTGTTCTGGACAATTCCTTTCCAGAGCTAACCAGTCAGCTGGTTGACCTTAGGACAAAAGGTGCTGTAGAGCAGCGGTCCGCAAGCTTGCGCCCACTGCGGACCACTGCTCCGGAGTCCAGGCAGAGGGCGGTCCAGGGGCCCGCGCACGCACGGCAGCCTCAGCGCAAGCGCGCGTGCGCGGACTGCCATACACGCGCGTTTGTGCCTGGCAGGGGTGCAAACGCGCGTGCTCGGCAGTCTGCGCATGTGCGTTTGCACCGCCGCCATGCCGGCGGCCGCAGCTCCCCCTCCCGGCCCCTCTGGGCTGCCAGCAAATTGGCCGCTAAAGCGGCCGATTAGCTTGCGGCTCGGCAAGCTTCTCTTCCCTCCCCCCCGAAGCGAGAAGCTTGCCGGGCCGCGAGCTAATCGGCCGCTTTGGCGGCCGATTTGCTCACGGCCTGGCGAGCTTCTCGCTTTGGGGGGGGAGGGAAGAAGGAGCCGCGGCCCGGCGCCAAGGCCTTCGCGGCCCGGCACCGGGCCACGGCCCGCGGGTTGGGGACCACTGCTGTAGAGCTTGTTCCAGATAGCTGGGCTTCTTTTCTAGATTTTTTCTTGTGGATAAAAAGGACTGAGGACTCTGTCCTATTTTTGACCTGAGAGATCTGAATAAATGTTTATATGTTTCAAAGTTCCATGTGGTTTCGTTGGCATCTGTGACTGAGCCTTTAAATTCCTGGTTTGTAATCTTAGACCTTAAGGATGCACATTTTAACATTGCTATCCATAGGTCTCATAGAAGATTCCTTTGTTTCCGTCAGGGCCTGTATATCTACCAGAACACAGTTCTCCCTTTGGGTCTAGCTACAGCAGTGGTCCCCAACCCTCGGTCCGGGGACTGGTGCCGGTCCGTGGACCAGTTGGTACCGGGCCGCGGCTCCTCCCCGGCTGCTGCCTCAGGGGCTGCCCTGCCACTCTGCCGCCAGTTCACCTTTGGTGCTCTCCAGCGGCCGCCATGGCTGGGGCTCCCCTTCTGCGTGGCACTGCACAGCTGCTGCTGGCAGCGCCCCCCAGCCGGCGGTGGGAAGCCAGGGGCACCGGCGGGAAAACAAGCAGAGCAGGGGCTCAGGCGGCAGCGGCGACGTCCCTTGGCAAAAGACTACCTCCCCCCCGGGCCTCAGTAAAATTGTAAAGAGATGACCGGTCCCCGGTGATAAAAAGGTTGGAGACCACTGAGCTACAGCACCAAGGGTTTTCACTAAGTGTATAGCAGTGGTTGTTGTCTCCCTTAGAGTCTGAGGGGGTTACAATTTTTACCTATTTATTTTGATTGGCTCTTAGTGGGAGCTTCTGTAGGAGAATTACCTTTCCACGTGCACCTCACTCTTTCTTTTTGTGAGCAGTTGGGTGAGCAGTTACAGAGTAGGATCATTACAGTTTTCGATCTGTTCTATAGCACAGAACCGATGGCGACCTCTGAGCACATTTTCAATGCATACTCGGCTTCATGGTTACTATGGCAGTGGTCCCTCATGCCAGGTGGCATATGACAGATCTGAGGACATGGTTCATCAGGAGGTTTAACCCTTTCAAGCATGGGCCCTATCACCATTTTTCTGTTCCTAGGGTATTATCCATTCCCTTGACTGGTGGTTGGCATCTGGGAATTCGTTAGCAGGTACTCCCTTTGGCCCCTTGGTCCTGACTACAGATGCTTCTTTCTGGAATTGGGGTGCATATTGTGGTGAGCTATCAGCCCAGGGGCATTGGTCCCTGTCTGAAGCTTCTATGCATACTAATCTATTTGAAATACAGGCAGTTAGTTTGGCCTTAATTGCTTTCCCAGATATTTTTGAGAACCAGAAGATCTTTCTCCAAACCGACAACACTTCGACCATGTTCTATATCAACAAACAAGGGGACACCACTTCTCTCAAGCTATACCACGAGGCATTAAAAATATGACGGGTCCTGTATTGGATCCCTACGGATCTAAGGGTCATTCACATTGCAGGGGCATTAAATGTGAAGGCAGACAGGTTGATCAGGTTTTTTCCCAAACCTACGGATGGCCCCTGAGCAACTACTTCCTGGCTGAACTTTTCTCATGCTGGGGTATGACACAAATAGACCTGTTCGCCAGGTAATGGTCAGCAAAAGTTCCCAAGTTCTGCTCCCCAGGGGGGATCGACACCTTAGGGAATATATTTCATCTGTATTTGTTGTGAGCACTTTTGAACGCGTTTTCCCCCTGTGGGTTTGAGAGCTAGGGCTGAAGCTCACTTCAGGACATCTGTCCTGAAGTCTCCTAAGGACTCACTCCCCTCCTAAGGTATCAAGCTCATTAAGATCCCAATGTGGGACTGCATGACAAGATGGATAATGAAAACAGAGTTGCTTACATGTAACTGTTGTTCATCAACATCTTGTGTGCAGGCACACATTCCCTCCCGCCTGCCCTGCTGAATCCTTGTCAACATTTAATCTATCAGTATGGTGGTGACAGGAACTGAGGAGGGTAGGTGCTCCGCCCTAGGATCACATGACTGAGTGGGAAAGTCTGTGCATGCTCAGGCATGTGGTATGCGCCCTCTTTGGAGATTTTTAGCTAGGGAAGTTCTGAGTGGTAGGCTTGCTCATGCACAGCCCCAATGTGTGCCTGCACACAAGATGTCGATGAACAGCTGTTATATGTGAACAACTGTGGTTTCATACTGAATTGGTAACAAATAAAATAGAAGTCAGAATCAAGATACAGGATGTGTTGGCAGGCTGAAAAACTGGGCTCAAACAAACAATGGATTTCAACAGAGATAAATATAAAGTTTTGCATTTAGGTGGGGAAATCAAATGCGTAATGATAGGATGGGGGAGTCTTATCTTGATAGCAGTAAATGTGAAAAAGATTTAAGGGTCTTAGTAGATCATACACTGAACATGAGCCAGTAGTGTAATAGGGCAGCTTAAAAGGCAAATGCAACAGTTTACCACAAGAGATCACTGTTAGTTCAATCCAAACAATTTGCAATGCTGGGTTCTCCAATGATGGCTATACTCTTGTAAATGGGATCAGTGGGATTTACTTCCTAGTAAACATATTTACGATCAGTCAGCTGATGATATTATTGAAATAATTGCCACAGCATACTTGTTGGAGTTATTTTCATTTAAACAATCTGGTAATTACAGAACTACTACTTAAAGACTATAGCAATAATTAGCTTTATTCTCTTGAATAGCACTGTAACCTGTCACCTGGATTCCTCTGGGACTATATTAGTATTGTGTTTGTGACAAGGGGAAAAGCCTGTTTGGGTCCTGCTCTTCTCTGGAACCTGTTGAGAGCGCCTGAGGCTGGAAAGTAATATACTGGAAACAAAGAAGGGAGAGCTACAGGAAGAAATTACAAGAATGAGATGAAGGCACAGACTGAAACAGGCTTCAGAGTACTACCATATTGCCATTATTGCTCCTTTCATGTGCATGAGCTGAAGGGAATCAATCACTTTTGGTCATGTAAGTGTGGACTTGTTGGTGGACACACTCACATTCAAAATCTTATGTTAATGGCTGTAACCTGGTGTCTGATATCTCAGACAAGACTTAAGAAGGTACTTGTCTCTTAAGGCTTATCTAATAATTGATGAGAAGAGCCTCTTGTGGCGCAGAGTAGTAAGGCAGAAGACATGCAGTCTTAAGCTCTGCCCATGAGGCTGGGAGTTCGATCCCAGCAGCTGGCTCAAGGTTGACTCAGCCTTCCATCCTTCCGAGGTCAGTAAAATGAGTACCCAGCTTGCGGGGGGGTATACGATAATGACTGGGGAAAGCACTGGCAAACCACCCTGTATTGAGTCTGCCATGAAAACGCTGGAGGGCGTCACCCCAAGGGTCAGACATGACTCGGTGCTTGCACAGGGGATACCTTTACCTTTTAATAATTGATGTGCTCCATAGAGTAGACCAAAACAAACAAAAACAAATCTTTTGAACTAGAAATAAAGGCCCATGGCTATGTACTGCAGTCCTCCATTTAACCTGTGTTATCCTGCTCATAGACTTCTGTCCATATATAAGTTGAAATAGGGAACTTTGCCTTCCTTCATATTTACACAAAGCATGGAACTTAAAAAGATTCCCACATCCAGGCAATGGAAGGTCAGGCGTATTTTGCATGTGTTAAATCAATACTCAGCGAGAGAATGCTTATCTGTTTTCAGGGTCTTGATTTGACTGTTATCTTCCATTTGTTTACCTGATTATAAAAAGCCATTTGATTAACCACTGGAGCATTTTTTGTGACCTTTACTATTTTTAAAAGCTGTATGTACCCATTCCAGCCTTTTCCAACCCTTTGACCATTGAGCAGCCCCTGAAATATTTTTCAAGCTTTGAAGAACCCTGATAGTGGTGACATGCCCCTTCAGACAAGTGGATGCAGAAGTAAGATGCAGGAGGCAATCAGACAACGGCTTACCATTTCCATTGTGGAGAAAGAGACTAGGCCTGTTCAGCAACAGGGGAAGTGGGCTCCAGTGACATCTAGTGATGTCAGTGGTCATCCAAACTTCTGGGAAAAGCCACATAACCCCTGGGGAGCTCTTGTGTAACCCCAGGGTTACCCAGAGCCCTGATTGGGAATCCCTGCACAGCCTAGAACAAGGGTAGTCAAACTGCGGCCCTCCATTTGTCCATGGACTACAATTCCCATGAGCATCCGCTGGCAGGGCTCATGGGAATTGTAGTCCATGGGCATCTGGAGAGCCGCAGTTTGACTACCCCTGGCCTCGAATCTTATCTATTCAGCAGTGCTTGACAGAAACAGCCTTTTAAATACTTCTGCCTTGCAAGGTGTCTCTTTTTACAACCAGCTTCTCGATAAATTCTTCCACACTGTCCTCTGCATATCATTTTTCAGGGAGCTACAAATAGTTCTTTCAATCATACACCTCCTTTACTACCTTCAAGACAGAGGATTATGTGTACAAGATTGACATGAAATGATAAGAAACACACTTCTAGGAATATTTGGGGGGCGGGACAGAGAGTGATGTGTGAATGTTTTAATTAACTATTTTTCACCATGTGAATGAAGAGTATAGATTCTATCTCTGGGTAATACTTTCCTACTGATAAGACAATAGGTCCTTTCAGCATAGTGTGTCAGTACCACTGTACTAACCTGTTAAAGCTTAATGAAATACAATAATATTGAAGAATCAGAATATTATTTTTATTTTTAGTAAGCTTAAAAATTGATGCTCTGGTTTTTAAATAATTTTTTGTTATATTTGAAAAATAATAACATTTTTGAGAAAGTTCTTGATACTCTAGAAGGCATCTTTGTCTCTAGTGAAAGACTCCAATAAACTTGGTTAAATCACTTGGCGAGTTACCAGAAGATCATATGGTCAGAAGAACTATACACATAGCATGCCTAAACCACCTCCGGACCCCACACAGGCAGTGGAAGTGGCTTTAATTATCTTTCAGGAAGAACACAGCAACTGCTGGCACGTGCCTACTCTTGACTCCACAGGCATACCGTTACTAAAATTAACATGGAAATTAAATTTGAAAATACATAACATAACCCAGATTTAGTCCTGGCTTACATCAGGTATTCAGATTTACCATTGCTATGGTAAGGGATAACATCAATTCAGTTTTATATCACAGTGTAGTCTTATGTATGTAAAACGTGTACCCATTCAGCCATCACATTCTAGGGCCAGAGAAAATTTCACCTGTACTTCTGGCTGTCATAGCTAAAGTACATGCAATGGTGAATCACATACACAACTCCTTACTATAGCTCATTTGCTCCAGAAGTTACTGAGGTTTCTGGATCAAGCCTCTGGATATGGGAGAAGGAAGTATAATGATGTTCATAAGCAGCAAAGCTTTGAGGAATTGGGTGGGTGTATAACCTGAGGATCAAAAGGAGAATTTCCACGGTTTCAAATATTTTCATAGTTTGAAGTTGTTTTCTGAAGTGATAATATGAACATCAAAACATTTCGGTGTAAATTCTCTCAAAATGCTAATGTTCCAACACAGAGCAAACTCGCTTCAGGCAGCCAATAAGAAGACTATAGGGGCATGAACTTTCATTTCATTGTCATAATCTCATTTCACACAATTCAGTGAGGTAGTACAAAAGAATATGAATCATTCTATTAGTATGATGAGATTCTCTCTGATGAGATTTATTTATTTGACAAAGTTTATATTCCACCTTTGTTCCCTCAGAAGGGCCACCAAGGGGGATAACAAATTAAAACGTACATATACATAATGAAACCATGTTTTCAAACCATTAACCGTCCATGCCCACACATACACACAATTAAAACAATTACAAAAACAGAGATGTGTGTTTGCATTGTATATTTTTCTGCACAATGGATGCAAACACAGGCAATAGAACAAAATAGCAGCAGTCATCATTTTAAAACTTGCCTTTCCTTACCAGAACACAATTGATTATTGATAATAAGCCTTCGGGGGGAGGCGGGGTATAAATATAAATATAATAATAATAATAATAATAATAATAATAATAATAATAATAATAATAATAATAATAATAAAGGAATGTAAGAGCCTCTTGTGGAGCAGAGTGGTAAGGCAGCCATCTGAAAGCTTTGCCCATGAGGCTGGGAGTTCAATCCCAGCAGCCGGCTCAAGGTTGACTCAGCCTTCCATCCTTCTGAGGTCGGTAAAATGAGTACCCAGCTTGCTGGGGGGTAAACGGTCATGACTGGGGAAGGCACTGGCAAACCACCCCGTATTGAGTCTGCCATGAAAACGCTGGAGGGCGTCACCCCAAGGGTCAGACATGACTCGGTGCTTGCACAGGGGATACCTTTACCTTTACCTTTTAAAGGAATGTGATTTAAAAATTCCCATTTACCCCAGGTTTGGTAATTTTATGACAAAAATGGGAAGTTCTAAAACAATTTATAGTGGGTGTCATGACCCTTTCCTAGACTCTGCCAGGGGATTTTAGGAAGTGGGTAGGGTCAGCAGAGCTTCTGATTGGCTACTGGAGGTCTGACGTCTACTGCCAGGAGAATGTTTCCTAGCTAGCTTAGGTGTATGTCAAAATATTTTTTAACAATATGTCCATGTCAAAAAACATCAAACGGAGTTTCTGCCTGAAATGCTGAAGCGCTACCATCAGAGTTATGAATAATTTCACCCCCTAACATTTTACGGCTGGTTCTGCCTCCTGCAACAGCCATTTTCGGGTTGGGCTCATTACTTTGTGTTAGATTTCCAATGGTGCCCGCTGAGTCAAAACAGTTGGAGACTCTGATGCACAGTAATGTTCAAATTTACAGTCATCAATGGTCTGCTAATTTGCATATGTCAAAACTATTTATTCGCTACATTTATAGCATACTTTTCTCACTAAAACACCAGACAGATTAAAAATTATAAAAGAAACCAATGCAATCAGACAGCATAAGACAGGGGTAGTCAAACTGCAGCCCTCCAGATGTCCATGGACTACAATTCCCATGAGCATTCACTGGCAGGGGCTCATGGGAATTGTAGTCCATGGACATCTTTGACTACCCCTGGCATAAGATATCCAATAAAAATGCAACAAGGCTAGGATTACAGAATTAGAACACAATGCCAACAGCAAACTGTCTAAGGCATGACATACCATAAACAATGCAGAAAGCAGATTAGCATGTGCATTAAAAGCAGGATGGTGCATAAAATAAACACTGCATGTTCTGTTCCTTTACTAAGTGTGCTCCTCAGCTATTCTGTTATAAAAACATCTATGCAGTTTGTATAGTGTTTCAAACCATACACCAGTTCCATATCAGGTATAGATGATAATAATAGAAAAATCAAACTGTTGTTGTTGCATTTACAAACCAGTGGTTACTCTGGCAAACATATTGTATTGTAACTTAACAGAGAACAAGAATAAAGGAGGGTTCAGTGGCAATACAAAACAGAGAAAAAAACCTATCCTCTGGCTTACAAAAATAGATATACAAAATATAAGAATGTAGTTACAACATGTATTCCTACAATAAAGTTATGCAAATGAGCATATTGTCTTTGTCTTTTATTCTGAAGGATCCAACCAAGACAGCCTCTAGATAAATCCCATTTCAATGAATAATTTTCATCAGAGATTATGTCCTTCCTTATTTATGTAAGTAATAATATAATTTGGTCCTTGTCTCTCAACAGATATGGGGATGCTTGTCCAAATGACTGCTCCCCAGTTGGCCTGAAGTAGCAGAACAAAGTTTGAGTCCAATGGCACCATAGGACTAAGTTTTATTCAAGGTGTCAGCTTCCGTGTGCACAGGTGGTGCTCTCATCAGGACCAATGCCAGATTCCCAAGAACCTCTGGTGGGTTTCCCCCGCTCCCCGTGTGCCCATTGGGAAGTATGGGGCTTTAGTCCCCTCTCCTTTTCCTGTTTAATGGCTATCCAGGAGGCCTTAATTCCATAGTCCCACACAGCAGTTTTCAAATCCTCCTTTCCCAATTCCCATCTCAGTGGTATTTCCTGGGAGCTGTTGGAGAGTGAACATGGATGGCTTGTATGTAAATGTCTTCCCTAGTTGCCTGCCCTGCTGTCTCCATTCCTTCATACAAAGCATCCCCGAGATATTGTTTCCCTCCTGGGGACATAAACCTTCATCTGGGGAGGACATTTTATTCTCCTGGGATCTCCTTTCCCAAGTGAGCTGCAGAGGATTGTGAGATATGCTTGCACTGCTCATTTCCCCTCCCTTCTCCATCCTAGCTTGAGACTTTAGGCAGCCTCTGTGAAAAAGGAAGATTTGTCTACGAGGCTTCTGTTGTGAATTCCGCAGGGATTCACTCAACAGATATTGTGTATTATGTCCTCATCTTCCTTTTCTCTTTCGAGTGGGTGGTGGGAGACAGAGGTCGCAGAAGTGTGCCAGCATTGCGGTTTGGACTGGTCCCTTCCATGCATGACTAACACAAAAGGAATAGCCAGTATGCTGCTCTGTAACTGGTGGGTTTCCTTTTAGTAATTTCTGGCATAGGACCATTACATTTTCTTAATTTCAAGATTTTAAAGAATTTGGGTGGGAGGGGGGGCTGAAAGCAGTATTTTTTTGTCTCCATCTCAATTCAGTTTGGGCAAAATGTTGGTAAGGGAAAAGGACTAAAAACAAAAATACACCCAAGGCTTCAACTATCACATTATGGCTAAACCAAACCAGAAACTCATTGGGACAATGTCAGTAGGCCACTGAATCAATTTATTCATTACACTGTGACTGCCAATCCTTTCATTAACATGTTGCCTAAATCACACTCTTCAATTAGTCTGTCTTCTCTCGCCTGCAATAGTATTCCAATAAGTGGAATGCAAAAATCTGATACACAGTTAAGGCAGGATGTTGTTGGTACATATGTACTTGCATTTCACATTATTACCCATAGAGGGCACTCTTATCCCACATATTTTCTCTATGGATACTACAGCTTCTGAATGCAAATCACTGAAGTTCCTACATGACATATTGACATTTGGAGAATATGCCATTTTAGCTCCTGGGCTTGCTGCAATTAAACTGATGACCATCATGTTGCTGCTAATAATAAGAGCTCACTAGCTGGTGCTGGTGAATACAGAAAACACTCCCGGAAGATATACTGAAGGCTAATGCCAAATTGTAGAACTTGCGTTATGGTACTGGTGAGCAAAGCATCCACGTTTTTATAGTCCCATCAGGATTAGTTGTTCAGGCTCAAGAACAGCCAAGAAGTTATTTTAACCCCCTTTAGAAGGGTGAGGCAAAAATAATTGCAACTTGGAGAAGGCATTTTGAGCTTGCCCTTAACCTATGTCATTTCCCAGAGGAGTGGCCATGTCAAACTACTGTAGCAAAGAAAGATAGAAGTCCAGTGACATCTTAAAGAGAGCCAGTTTGGTGTAGTGGCTAGGAGTGCGGACTTCTAATCTGGCATGCCAGGTTCGATTCTGCGCTCCCCCACATGCAGCCAGCTGGGTGACCTCGGGCTCAGCACAGCAGTGATAAAACTGTTCTGACCGGGCAGTGATATCAGGGCTCTCTCAGCCTCACCCACCCCACGGGGTGTCTGTTGTGGGGAGAGGAATGGGAAGGCGACTGTAAGCCGCTTTGAGCCTCCTTCGGGTAGAGAAAAGCGGCATATAAGAACCAACTCTTCTTCTTCTAACAACATTTATTCCAGCATGAGCGGTCATGCATCAGGGCTCATTTCTTTAGATGCCAAATAACAAGTAAAAAAGTAAGCTCTAACTCATGAAAGTTCATGCTGGAACAAATGCTTTTAGTCTCTAAGGTGCCACTATTATCTACCACTTCTCATGTTTGGTCTTCTAAACCCCAGTTCAGAGATACTTTCCTGAGATATAAGCCCAGGCTGCTGTGTGTGTAATGCATGCACAAGTGGGTCTCTGTTTTTATTGATACTGAAAGAAACCACTGCGGGACTACCACCCAGTTAGAAGAACATCTGTCCACCAGGGTGATTTAGGATCACTTGATACATCAACCCAGTCATGGGGATAGCACCTGAAATAGCTTAATGTCTTCTGTACATCACCATTGCGTTATTGTATGGCAGTTTGTTATACTCACTGTTTCCAAGCCAACAAAGTACAATTTGGGGCTGATGATGCGATGGATCCATATGAATAGCTGCACTGCTCATTACATCAGTGATAAGTCTCCAAACAGAAGCAGTTCCAAACACATAATTAAATACTAGTGGTCCTACAAGACACTACCAGAACCCTGGGATGCTTGCAGAGGGGTAAATTGAGTGCCTGAAAGCATTCTTGGACATGGTTGCAGTGTGGCTTCTTTTGCTTCTCTCTGCAAATCTGTACAAGTTGCATATGATCCTGATTTCTTCAGCCCAATAATCATAATGTCCATAAGTGTATTCACCTATGGTGTTCCTGGTAATATCTACTAAGTGATGCTGGAGATTTCTTGAGAGCTTGTCTTGTCTGCACCCCCCCCCAATAGGCAGATGCTGCAGCTCCCCTAAAGCATCTGTCTTTTCTGAATGGTGGGAAAGCACCTGATATTTAAATAGTCGCTTTTTTGTGTGCTTCCTGCTCCACCAGTCAGCTGTAAAACATAGCCTCATTGACCATGTTTGAATTGGTGTCATGCCTACTCACTGTTCCTTGTCGGCAAACCTTCGAAGACACCAAGATGCTGTAGCTCCTGTGCTTTCTGGTCTGTGACAAGGCAGGAGCCTGCAAATGGGAATTTACAAGCAAGCCGGCCAATCTGTTGCCCACCCCGCCTTTGATCCTCCTCTGCCTATAATCTCCTGTGGTAGGCATACCATTACACTCAATCTGATGATCCCTAGCAGAGCAGATGCAGTTCGGCAGGGACATCTAACAGTGCATTAATTAAAGGGCTGATGAAGAACAAAGCAAATCTGCCCGTTCTTCATGAGAAGAGCTGATCCTGGAAAATTAAAAGTTATTTATGGAGGCACAAACAGCACAGGCCTGCCTGAGCTCACGACAGCCCAGGGGCCAGACATCAATGTCAAGACGTGTCTTCCTCCTTTGTGCTGTATTGTCCCAATTGCTACTATTCGCAGGAGGGGGAAATATAACATTTTCTCCTCAAAGAAGAGTTGGAGGTTTTTATATGCAACTTTTTACTACCCAAAGGAGTAGTGAAGGGTTTGTAAGTGGCTTACAAATACCTTTCCCTTCTACTGCCCGCAACAGACACCCAGTGAGGCAGGTGGAGCTGAGAGAGGTCTAAGAGAACTGTGACTAGCCCATCTGTCATTTATTATATGGTCCCAGATAATCAGAAAATACCATCCAAGCAAATGTCAAATATCATATATCCCAAGGTTACCAAGCTAACTGCATGTGGAGGAGTGGGGAATCACAGAATCATAGAGTTGGAAGGGCCATACAGGCCCTCTAGTCTAACCCCCTGCTCAACACAGGATCAGCTTAAAGCATCCAGGAGAAGTAGCTGTCCAGCCACTGCTGGAAGAGCACCAGTGAGGGGGAGTTCATCATCACCTTAGGCAGTTGATTCCACTGCTGAACTAATCCATTAATTCCCTCCCCCCATCCCGATATGTAGTCAATATAATTCTACATGTAGTTTAAACTCATTACTGTGGGTCCTATCCTCTGCTGCCAACAGGAACCTTTCCCTGCCCTCCTCCAAGTGACAACCTTTCAAATACTTAAAGACATCAATCATGTCCCCTCTCAACCTCCTCTTCATCAGGCTGAACATTCCCAAGTCCCTAAGCCTTTCCTCATAGGGCTTGGTCCTCAGATGCCGAATCATCCTTGTTGCTCTCCTCTGCAACCTCTCAATTTGGTCCACGTCCTTTTTGAAGCGAGGCCTCCCAAACTGCACACAGGATTCCCGGTGTGGTCTGACCAATGCAGCATACAGTGGGACTAGGACATCTTGTGGTTTTGATGTGATGTCTCTGCAAGACTGCATTCACCTTCCTTACCGCCACATCACACTGTCTGCTCATATTTAGTTTACAGTCCACAAGTGCCCCAACATCTCGTTCACACACAGTGCTATCCAGAAGTGCATCTCCCATCCCGTATGCAGGCTTCTCATTTTTGTGACCCAGGTGTAGAACTCTCCTCTTCTTATTGAATTGCATCTTGTTCTCATTTGCCCACTTTCCCAGCATGTTCAGATCTCGTTGAACTCTATCTCGATCTTCTGGGGTGTTTGCTACTCCTCCCAATTTGGTGTCATCTGCAAATTTAATAAGTCCACGTACCCCAACCCCCCATCCAGATCATTGATGAAAATGTTGAAAAGTATCGGACCCAGTACGGAGTCCTGTGGCACCACTGACAACCACTCTTTGGGTGCAGTTTTCTAGCCAGTTCCCTATCCACCTAGCCATCTGAAAATCCAGCCTGCAGTCCTTTTTACTGTAGAACAGAGTTTTCCAGATTAGAGTTCACCACTCTTTAACCACTACATCATGCTGGCTCTCACCGAACACATGGAACCTGTTCATACAAAGGTGAAGTATTTTAAAGGTTTAATGTATTGTGTGTATGTGTGTTTTGAGCCATTTCATTCAATCAGCATGTTGCGAACAGGCCAATAATCAATGATGAGCATCATCCTTTTCAGGCAGTGGTCCGCAACCCCCGGTCTGGGGACCGGAACCAGTCCGTGGATCAGTCGGTACCGGGCCGCGGCTTCTCCTCGTCCTCCTCCCCAGCTGCTGCCTCGGGGGCTGCCCTGCCACTCTGCCGCCAGCTCACCTTTGGTGCTCTCCAGAGGCCACCATGGCTAGCAGCGCCCCCGAGCGGGTGGTGGAAAGTCAGGGGCACCGGCGGGAAAACAAATGGAGCAGGAGCTCAGGTGACGGCGGCGACGTCCCTCGGCAAAAGGCTACCCTCCCGGGCCTCAGTAAAATTGTCAAGCGTTGACCGGTCCCCGGTGATAAAAAGATTGGGGACTGCTGTTTTCGGGTGTCTCCAAAAAACCTCAAAGACAGCCAATGAATCGTCAGCTAAAGGCCCCCCTCTTGGTCATGCACATAAACAAGCACAAGTCTATAAGTGAATTTTACAACACTCCTGTGTGAGCAACCTGTGGTTTTTACGACTGAGTGAGTAATAGTTATGTATATACAAGCACACATCTGAAGCCTGCTTCCAGTCACTCTTAAGTGGCTGGGGCCCCATCTGCAGAATTCTCTGAATCCCAGAACTGAGCAGCACAGTCTCTTCCATGGGCCGCTGGAATCCCTATGCCAGTGTGTTATGCTGGCAGGAATTACGGGGGGGGGGGCATCTTTCTCTCTTCTGCTGCTCAAGAAATACAAATGTTATGTTGCAGTTTAAGAGTGCTGCGTTAGGATCTGAGAGAACCAGGTTCAATTCCTCACTCTGCCACAAAAAGCTACTGAGTGACTTTGGGTTAGTCATATGATGTCATTTACTTTGATGTCATTTACTTGGATTTTAGTAAAGCTTTTGACAAGGTTCCCCATGAGGTTCTGATGGATAAGTTGAAGGACTGCAATCTGGATTTTCAGATAGTTAGGTGGATAGGGAATTGGTTAGAGAACCGCACTCAAAGAGTTGTTGTCAATGGTGTTTCATCGGACTGGAGAGAGGTGAGTAGCGGGGTACCTCAGGGCTCGGTGCTTGGCCCGGTACTTTTTAACATATTTATTAATGATCTAGATGAGGGGGTGGAGGGACTACTCATCAAGTTTGCAGATGACACCAAATTGGGAGGACTGGCAAATACTCCGGAAGATATAGACAGAGTTCAACGAGATCTGAACACAATGGAAAAATGGGCAAATGAGAACAAGATGCAATTTAATAAAGATAAGTGTAAAGTTCTGCATCTGGGTCAGAAAAATGAAAAGCATGCCTACTGGATGGGGGATACGCTTCTAGGTAACACTGTGTGTGAACAAGACCTTGGGGTACTTGTGGATTGTAAACTAAACATGAGCAGGCAGTGTGATGCAGTGGTAAAAAAGGCAAATGCCATTTTGGGCTGTATCAACAGAGGCATCACATCAAAATCACAAGATGTCATAGTCTCATTGTATACGGCATTGGTCAGACCACACTTGGAGTACTGTGTGCAGTTCTGGAGGCCTCACTTCAAGAAGGACGTAGATAAAATTGAAAGGGTACAGAGGAGAGCAATGAAGATGATCTGGGGCCAAGGGACCAAGCCCTATGAAGATAGGTTGAGGGACTTGGGAATGTTCAGCCTGGAGAAAAGGAGGTTGAGAGGGGACATGATAGCCCTCTTTAAGTATTTGAAAGGTTGTCACTTGGAGGAGGGCAGGATGCTGTTTCTGTTGGCTGCAGAGGAGAGGACACGCAGTAATGGGTTTAAACTTCAAGTACAACGATATAGGCTAGATATCAGGAAAATTTTTTTCACAGTCAGAGTAGTTCAGCAGTGGAATAGGCTGCCTAAGGAGGTGGTGAGTTCCCCCTCACTGGCAGTCTTCAAGCAAAGGTTGGATACACACTTTTCTTGGATGCTTTAGGATGCTTATGGCTAATCCTGCGTTGAGCAGGGGGTTGGACTAGATGGCCTGTATGGCCCCTTCCAACTCTTTGATTCTATGATCCTATATACACACTCATCCTCACCTACCTCACAGGATTGTTGTGAAAGTCCAACAGAAGTGAGATCAATGGAAGCGACTTTAGGTTCATATTGGGGAGAGCGAACATAAACGAATAAGTAAGCAAAATGTATATTTCCACTGTTTGTTTGTTTCCGTTCTCCACCTTGGGGATCCCAAAGCAGCCGTCTCATTCCCTTCTACTCCCATCGGGGATCTGAGCCTGGATGCCCCAGACCCCCATCTGATACTCTCATCACTACACTGTATTCACATCATTTCCTGCTTTAAACATGTTAATTTGTTTGCTGGTCCAGATGAGCCACCTAGTTCAGTGTGGTGTTTTAGCAGCAGCCAAAACAGATGCCTCAGAAAGAACTGAAGCGAGTTATGAAGCTTGAGGCCATCCCCGCGTTCCTAAGATCCAGGACTCCTCAAACAAGGAACATGACCTATCATAATATTTCTGTCTTTTTTTTAATGCCACCTTGTGCTAAAGTCACAAAGGAATGCAAGTTAACTAAGTGGTTGGTGAAGAAACACTTTTGCTGGGTGAGACCAAGCCTTTGTGTGGAGCTGCCACGCATGCATATCTGCACCCACCAGAAGACCAGAGCAAACCATGGAAGGAGCATTCCCCAGGTGCTCAGTCACGGTCTCCGGAACTATCATATAATTTCTCATACGTTACAATTAACTCTGCGAACATTTCTTTGAAACTTTTTTCAGAATGTTCCTATTATCACACAATAAATGAAGTTCTTGCAGTGATTATTTCATTCCATGCTGGTTTGAATGTACAATAACGTAAGGTAATTTACAAGCAGGGAGAAAATCACCCAGGGCAGGTGGTACATGATTCCACACAAACAATCAACTCTGAGAATGAACGTGGCATGGCTAAGCAACTGAGGCATAAATCAAGAACTTTGCCATTTTAATCTTGCCTCTGCATGAAACACTAGATAGCCTTAGCTTCAACTCCACATCTCTAATATGGGGATTACAACAGGGCTGCTGCAAAAGTTAATGAGAATATGAAGTGCTTTGAGCTTTAACTGGTATAAATGTGAGGTTTGACTATGATAACACATGCCATGTGGAGTGATTCTGAATAGTTTCCAGGTGGTAACACTAATATGTAGACTGGTCCTAAGGTTCTTATTATGTAGGAGAAATAAAAGCATCATTCCTTATTCGACACCAGCCGGAGAGATTAAGCTAGGAGCCGTCATCATACCCCGGCCAAGGCTATTCATATTTCCTGGTTTTGTGCATGCAAAAGTTCACACAGATTTGTTATAGTGCAGAACATAGGTTTACTTTCTTTTGGGGAAATCTTCCTTTTGGGGTTAGTGTGGCATTTTTGTAGTGTGTGCACACACTGAGACACAATATTATTAGCTTACACGGTTACATGTTTGCCATTGATTTCCATGACTTGTGGATTGCTCCCAAATGTCTACCAAAGCCTGCAGGGTTCAAGAAAGAGAGATGCTGGCTACTGCCTGGATAAGAGTCCCATTCCTGCTTTCCCCCCCCAAAATCCAAGACACTCCCATTCCCACACACTCGGAATCATACTGGCAAGCATACATACAAAGCAAGCATAAGTAAAACACCTCCCATATATTTTGCCTTCTATAGTGCTGCGCTATCTTGGTACAAAATCTGGATTTGGGAGTGCTAAGAAAAGCTTTAATCATGCCTGCGTTCCATTTTAACCAAAAGGGAGGAATTTGCCCTAATTTCTGCATATTATCTCTGTCCTGCCAGCTGATTGGTGAGAAACCTTCAAGCCATACTTCTACTATTTTTACAGTCTAAAAATTACATGGTGGAAATTCCTCCCTGAAGCAGAAGAGCCCAAAAGCTCCATAGTTAAGATCTTAGGAGTTTTATTGTTAACCACTTGGCCTTCAGAGGTTTTTGTCTACACACGAAGCTAATATAATGTCAGACGTCATGTCAGAAGAGAAATGCCAGAGACCGCCACAGGTGTGTCAAAGACTGCACTCTGCTATCCTCTCCTGGGCACTCCTTCCACTCAGGCACCCTCCTGCCTACAGAGCATTTACCAAAATCTTATATTCACCACTATCACTGAATGCCAACCATCAACCAACTGGTTTGGTGGTGGCAAGCAATCACCAATGCCTATCAAGAAAGGCTGCAAATAAAATGGACCCCCCCTCCCTCAGTTAGTCCACAGCAAGGCGTTGGTAGTTAAACCTCGGCAGCAAAAGCAGCAGCATTTCCCCAGCCTTTGGAGGTGTCGGCTGTGAGCGGTCTGCAGCTCCTCCGCGCTCAAGGAGGGCTGTGTGCTTCCCTCTTCCCCTTACAAAACTGTCAGGCAAAAATGGGCTGAAAGATATTGGCTGCCAGCAACTCCAAGGCTCCTCCCAGAGACTGGATCCCGAGATTTTAGGAGGATTTCTTTCAACTCAGTCTGAAACCGTGGTGAAGGAAACAAGTTACCATACCACCAAGTAGCACAGGGAGAAATCCCTGCCTCGAAGGAACACCCACCTCTCCCAATTCTCTCGCTCTCTCCCTCTCCCCCCCCCTCACACACACACACACACACACACACCCTCCCTTTCTTTTCTAAAATCTCTCTTGGATGTGATTATTCCTGCTAGTTGTGGAGGCAAACTGGCACTGTCTGCTTGGGAGGAAAAACGCTGATCCTTTGGATTTCTGCAGAAATCAAGAGTGGAAATAAATGAGGCAGAGGACAATGAGGACAAATGATCTGAAGAAAATCTAACCCTCTCTTTGGTTTCCTGAGCATCGGCAGCCTTTCTGTGAGCTCCAGGATTTCTGGGAGGAGGAAAAGAAATCCCACATATTGACTTCCAGAGCGGAGCGTACAGCCGGCACCAGCCTTATTGGATCTGAAAAATTCCCTGTCGGATACAAATTTTCAGGAAATTCTCCCGTGTGTACAAGAGAGCATCATGAATTCTGTGGCCGGGAATAAAGAGAGAATTGCAGTCACAACCCGAAGCAGGAAATATGGGGTAAGTTGCCCTTAAATAAGAGAATGCAAGGATGCTTTACATCTCAGGATGCACCCATACAAAAGGGGTGTGTTGTTGCTTTATAAATTCTCTGCCTGCACAGAACAGGAGAGATGAGCCAGACCCTTAACCTGATGATTAAACTGCATGCCTCTGACCCAGGTGCATTCGCTAGAGTCCCCCTGCTGTTCCCACTGAACTGTCTGAAATCTGAGCATGTTCCCTTTCCTTTCTCTGCAGCAGCAGGAGCCTCCTCTTGGCCCTGGAGCACTGCTGAACTTTTGCAGCCTCAGGTTCCCGGTTACTGCCCACAACCACCTTATTCCGCTGCGATTTTGCAAAATATGCCCCATTCCTTGCAGGCTCGCCTTTCTTTCAGGGCATAAACACAGCCCCGATTTCAGAAGGTCTAGGCACACGCATTGTAGACCGGCTGGGGAGCACGCAGCAACCCACCGCCCCCCCCCCCCCCGGTTCTCTACGGGGAATCGCTCTCAGGTAGTGACCGCAGATTTCTCTGCTTGATGACCAGACGGGGGGGGGGGGGTGGAGGAGAGGAGTTGTTTCGGCTGCCTAAAGCTATTGTTAGGGCTCATCTGTACGCGTCGCTGGGGACTCGGCGCGATCCACCCATTCAACTTTGTTCCCCCCCCCCCATTCGCCAGCGCTGACCTGTTCCCCCTTCCTTCCTTCCTCCCTCCCTCCCCGCCCCCCGCAGGTGACCGACCCCTGCTCCCCGACCAAGTCCACGGCGCCCTTCTCCCCGGAAAGCTGGTACCGGAAAGCTTACGAGGAATCCCGGGCCGGGAGCCGCCCCGCCCCCGAAGGAGCCGGCTCCATTCTGGGCTCGTCCGGCACCCCTTCGCCTGGCTCGGGCACTTCGTCGCCGGGCTCCTTCGCCGGCTCGCCGGGGCCCGCTTCCCCGGGCATCGGCACCAGCTCTCCCGGGTCGCTGGGGGGCTCGCCGGGATTCGGCACCGGCTCGCCCGGCTCCGGCAGCGGCGGAGGCTCCTCCCCCGGCTCCGACCGCGGCGTCTGGTGCGAGAACTGCAACGCCCGCTTGGTGGAGCTGAAGAGGCAGGCGCTCAAGCTGCTCCTCCCCGGGCCCTTCGGCAGCAAGGTGAGTCGCGGGCGCCCGGCCCGCTTCGGCCACGGAGATCTATGGCCAAAGCCTGCAGTTCGGAGAGCTAATTCGGAGGGCTCAGCCTCACCCTATATTTATTCCGACTCTCCCTGCATGTGTCAGCCACTGATATATATTATAATAATAATAATGAAAGCATATAATAATGATAATTTTAAAATGTATAACCACCCTTCCCCAAAGGCCCAGTTCAGTGCATACAGTTCATGACAGAAGCTCATACTAGGAGGTGGTCATGCATGGGGCTGTCTTGACGCCTCTTTCTGCCTCATCTGTTATGCGTTGCTACTTCTAGGAAATTCTAGGGTTGTTTGTCCAGTCCTGCTTGTGTAAATGAGGTGCTGGGTGTTCACAGCAGAGCAGCTAAAACAGCAGTCGCCACATGACTGGATGGTCTCGTGAGCAGTCTTTGGCCTTGGGACTGGTTCTTAAGAAGATACTAAGCGTTGGTGGGGTCCATTGATTCATATCGCAGGTTGGAGATGCCATGTTTAGATGCTCCTCCGTACAGAAAAATACTTCTTGAAAACTACAGCCCTCTTCAGGCTTTCATAATGCAGGTAGAATAAAGGCATAGGGGAGACTGACCACTGACCACTTGAATGATCTCCATGTATTGACTATGAATGTGTAGAATCTGAGCACATAGAGCCAATAACACACAAAAGGCAGAAGTGCTGATGGTGAGTGTAGTTCCACTGCTTCCCACACATTGATTCTCTCTGCATGTTGTAAATATGAAAAGAGCTCCCATCTGACAAAAAAGAGGCTCTCTCTCCAAGGTTCACTATGAGTAGGGTAAAGGAGGGTTCCCAATAGTGTAACATTGACCTGCGGTAAATAATGGGTAGAGCCCCGTGTGACCCACCTGGAGAGCCCGGGCAAGCCTGATATTCTCAGATTTTGGAAACTAAGCAGGGTTGGTCCTAGATAACATGAGGCAACCTCCAAGGAATACCAGGGCTGTGATTTGGGGGCAGGCAGTGGCTACCTCTGAATGTCTCTTGCCTGGCTGCCAGACAATCTTAGGCTCTCCTGACTATATATCACATGTGCCGTACAAGCATGTGTCATCATAGATGGAAACTGTTGTAAGGAAAATTAAAAATTGTTGAACCCTGTGCTCATTTAATGTGCAGTAAGTATAAAAGTGCCATTTGTTTGGTACCAATTCTGAAATTCTAAAATTTCTTGATATTAATTGCATCTATTTTAGTTTAGTTACACTTGCTTTGCCGTCTCATTTTTGTGTTTAACGCAGCAGCTCGGCAGATGTCCACTGGATTTCATCATTAATGCAAATGTGTTGGTTAAGACCAGCCTTTCTCAACTTTTTTGCCATTAAGAAACCCCTGAAACATTATTCAGGCTTCAAGAAGCCCCAGAAGTGACATGATTGTGCAGAAGCATAGCTGTGTACATGACCACCTGAGGCCCCTCCCCTTCCCACCCCCTCCAGACCCATCATTGGCCATTTTGGGATAAGTGTTTAGCAATTTGTAAAATATATTAAAAATTAATGAACCACTTATTCTGGAAACCTTTCCACGTCTGTCAAGAAGCCTCAGGATTTCATGAAACCTTGGTTGAGAAAGCCTGGTTAAGACAATCATGTGGCCTCCTGAGAAAAACAGTAGCTTTTGTTTTGCAGTATCTTGCACCAAAGACAGACCAGGACATAGAGGGGGACTGATAGGAATGGCCTTCAGACAAATATTTAAAGGACGAGCAGGCAGTAAACAATTAAGCATAAATTTTAGGTACTTTAAGGGACAACATTCATGCTTCACTTTGTGTTCCTACCATTTCCCTGAAAAATTTGCCCTTCAGACCATTCCCATCAGTGACCTTCCCTTGTTTTGTTTTGTTCTGTTCTCAGTGTGAGATACATCACTTTCCACTACAATTTCCTTTGCAATTATACAGTGTAATTCTGGTTTGTTTCTGCCGCTATACCAACAGGCATATTGCCTTTGATGTAAAATGGCACTTGGATGATCGGAGTTGATCACGTGATATTTCATTTGTGCATGAAGGGACATTGGCAAAAGAAAGCCTTGCTTGTTACAGGAGGCTTGTCATTTGGATAATTTAGCATGCAATAAACATGATCAATGACATTGAGAAGAAATGGAAGGGTGCAAGAATAGTCCTGGAGAGAAGGGCTTGTTTGTGGGTTATTCTCTACTAAGGTATCCATGGTGTATTATGATATTTCATAGCTTGGCTACATTTGTAAGCTGCTTGGAGGATTTAGTTAGGTACCATACAGCCCTTTTATGGAAAAAGCATTACATAAAGGATCATGAGCTTGTGCATGCTGCATTACTATATTGCTGAGGAGTGGCAGCTCACTTGACAAATCAGGGTAACTCTGCATCATTAAAGGCTTATCCATCATATATACTTCTGTTCTAATTTCTGCTTTATGAGGATTCTACATTACTGAGCTAGTCTTCTCTTTCGAATGGTTATGGGTGTGAAAAACACTAGCTGTTAAAGGGAGCCGAACATATGAAAAGTAGAATCACAAATCATTGTGACTACAATACACGAGCCTTATGTGCAATAGCAAGACTTCTTTGTGTATAACTGAAATTACCCCTACCATAAAGGTAATATATGTATCAGGTTCAGGGGTGGCTTCTATAATCAAGTGTCCGTGCTAGTGAAGGGAAGAACACTATGGCATATATTTTTACCCTGGAAGACCTAAATTAAAGACAGAGAAAACTGCTGACCATATGAAGAATGCTCCTTTCTCACCAATTAACAGTAGTTGCCCATGGACTCTGGACACATCTAATATTCTATACTTTTTTTGAAAAAGTACAGTTGCCATCCTATTTGAATTTTTAATTTAGTTTATGGTAGAAAGTATATTCCATACTTGAACACACAGCTTTCTATAATTTTAATTTTAATGACCGTGATAGACTTATTTCAACAATATAGAATTGAATAGATCATAATAGATTATGTAGATTATAATTTTATTTGACATGTAGAAATGTGCCTGAAAATATTGAGATGGTATTGATCAGGTCCTAATCGCCTGCTGTCCCCTTCACACCTAAAAAAATACTTCCAGGACTTCTAACCTGGCGAGCTGGGTTTGCTTCCGCACTCCCTCACATGCAGCCAGCTGGGTGACCTGTTCTGACTGAGCAGTAATATCAGGGCTCTCTAAGCCTCACCTACCTCCCAGGGTGTCTGTTGTGGGGAGAGGAAAAGGAAGGAGATGGTAAGCCACTTTGACGCCTTCATGTAGAGAAAAGTGACATATAAGAACCAACTCTTCTTTTCTTAGGGGAATGGTTTTATGGATGGTGAGGAGCCACTATGAAAAAGATCTCTACCCTAAACGGCCATATATATGCAGTCTGTATGCAATCCATTCAAGATTTCGTACTTTATTTAGATTGGTCATTTAGGCTTTTGTGAAATTTAGCCCTATTAAAGTCACTGTTTGAAGACAGTGGGATGGAGTTGCCATCTCGAGAGACTAACCACTTTGCTGCGAAAGAACCAGGGAAGCCCTTATGCTAACTAAGGCTTAAAAGAATTGTAAGTGTAGCTGTCTTCCGTAGTAACTCTGTTTATGCTGTCTAGCTAGTGAGTTCCATGACTGTGACATTTAGGCAACTTGGCTTGCACTATCAAGTCCAAATGTTATCAAATGGTAATATTTGCTCTTCAGCTTCAAAGAGTTTTCTTTGGTGGGTTGTGTCAAGAGATACAAAGTGAAAACATTGATTGATATTCAAGGATCTTTAACATTTTTGAGCTGCGTGTCACTATTTATTTATGTGCTCTTTGAAACAAAATATGGAAGATCCTGCACACCTGACTAAAGCCTGAATAGGAGCCTCTGAATAGCAGGTTTGTTTAATAGGAATCATTGCCAGTCCAAAGCTGGTTTTGCAAAATGTACAAAAATGTTGTGGTGTCCTGAAGAAATGGCCCAAATCTTTGAGCAACTGCAGTTGTTATATCACTTTACAAATACTGAAAACATTGCCTAGGAATTCCTAATATTTTCTCCTGAACTTGCTACTGCAGTACTAGTAGTGGAAAAAGTGCTAACAAAAGGCCAATGAGCTGAAGGTCAGGAATGACTGAAGATGCAGAATAATGATGTTGTTGAAGTTTTCTTGTAGCAACTGGCTACAGGTAGACTCGGAGCAAACAAGAAATATACGGGAAAATTGCAGATGGTGTGATATAGTGATGACAGTGTGAAGTAGAAAAACTGGTAAAAACATATGCAGAAGCTAGTTAGAAGTCAGAGAGGAAAATATTACAAGTGAAGCCTTTTAAAGCTCTAATTTCTAGAACTTCCTGTTGATGATTTCTTTATTTCTTTGTCCACCTTTCTTATAATGTAAATGTAATCAGCCAATAGATGTAGGTAATCATGTAATCAATCAATCCAATCCAATCAATAGACAAAGAGATATCTAATAAACAGTGCAATAGGATTAGGATAGCAGAAATCTGGAATGAGTTGCAAGTAGTAAATCTGACCTATTAATCAGTGCAGGGAATAGTTTTACATAATAATAAACTGCTCTGAGCCATGAGGGAGGGCAGTATATAAATATAAAAAAATAAATAAAATCAGTAGAAACATAATGCAATGAGAACAAGATGAACATACAGCTACAGATACATATTAGGTCCTTCTTGTTCTACTGCAATCCTATTTCTTTATAAAAATGTGCTCCTGAAGAATTTTGCATAAAGCAGAAATGTGGACACCTTTCTTACCTCCATAAGCAGCCCATTTCGAAGGATGGGGGCCACTACAGAGAATGTACATGCATGGGAAGCTGTTGATCTTTGCAGAGTGGCTCCTATACAAGACCCTGTTCAGATGAATGAAGTTTTTATTGCGGGGCATGGAAGGAGAGGTAGTCCTGCAGATAGGAGGTTCCAAGGCCATACGACAGCTAGTACCTTGAATTGTGAACCCGGTAACTAATGGGCAGCCAATGGAGTGACTGCAGAATGAGTGTAATCTGCATGCACTGACTAGTTCCTTACAATGACTAAGCTGTGGCATTCTACATTAATTGGCATTTCTAGTTGGTTTTGAGCAGAGAGCTGTATAGAGTTCCTTTCAGTAGTCTCCTTTATCCTTACTGTGGCATGGATTCAGGTGGCTGGATCAGTTGAGTCTAGGTAATAGACCACCTTCCAAGAAGAAAGTGGTGTTTGCAGCTACATTAGCTACTCCAGCAGTAATACTGTACCCAGTATAACCTTAACCTCTTTATCAAGTCAGGAAGGGTCAGCTGATCCCCATCAAAAGTGGGAAGGATGATGTTCTTTTCTTGTCGGGATTCAGTTTCATTTTGTTCGGTTTCAGTCATTTAACCACAGCATTCACACAGTGGCTCTAGGATTCTAGTGCATCCCTAAGAGATCTCAATAGAAAGATGTATACCTGAATGTTGTCAGCATACTGAAGCCATCCAATACTGCATGCACACATCATGTCTCCTAACAGCTTTACATAAGAGACTGAATGGGGACTACCATGTGAGACCCTGCAGGATGATAGTGTGATCTCCTGTTTCAAAGGCAGCAGATAAGAACTGCCCAGAACCTATTGCTGGTACAGAATGTTGTGGCCAGAATGCTGTTTGGAGTGTGTTATTGGGACCATATTAATCCAGTAATTTCATTTTTGCTGGCTCCAGTCTCTTCCAGGTCCAATTCAAGTTGCTGATATTGACCTTTAAAGTCCTATATGGGTTGAGGACAGCATTGCTGAAGTACCTCTTACTCTGACCCAGGCCCTCTAGTCATCTTTTTGGAGGTTGACGTTTGCCAGCAGACTTTTTGTTTTGTACGGCATTTCCTCACTGACTCTTATTATTAGTCCTCCTCCCTGTTAGTATTATTTTATGAATTTATTAGCAGAAAAGCCCATTGTAGGAAAAGAAAGAAAGTGTCCAGAATTAATGTGCAAGTTAGAACCATGTGCAGGTTTCCTGACTTCTCCAAATAGGCACTTGAAGTTTTTCTTTAGCTGTTAACTGTCATTGTATGTGGGCTGTGCTTTACGTTGTGTTGCCTGTGCATGACTGTACTGCATAAAGGTACATTCTGCACCAAACCAGGTATCAGCAACATTATCGGAAAAGATGCTTTGGCCAGCAGATTACAAACTCAGCTGGCCAGTAGCATTACAATAGAATAAAGCGCAGATGACTGTAAATATCTTTCTTTTGTTAAAAAAATGGTTAGATAACAGCTGCATGGGGTTAGAAAATTATAGAAGAGCACCAAGTTCAACCTCTGCCTTCCAAAGCATCACTGTCAATATTCCCCTGACATTAATTCACTTTTATGTCACAACCTGGAACCTTTGGCTCCAGTGTGCCACAGATAGTGGTCTGCCTCCAATTCCCTAAGGTCATTGCTCTTCTCTCCTGCTCCAGTTTGTCTGTTCAAGTTTTGCTGTCATTTTCCAGCCAACTTCTTGTTTCCTAGAAGTCAATCTATGTTGTGGAAGCCAAAGAGAGATTGTTTTTATTCTCTTTTCCCCCTCTTAGTCTGGCTGGCGCTGTAGCAGCAGAAATTAGGGTGGTGGATTACAAGGATCAGAAAAGCACAATAGGACAGTGATGCTGAGGACAATGTTATTATCTAGCTTTGTCTGTTTCCAGCCGCTTAAGTGTTCAGCTAGATGTTGAATTTGGTGTAGGACATATCAGCTTAAGTTAGGATAAGCTATATTTTCTTCTTTGGTCAAAATTACTGGTAAAATCTGACTGTAACAGAAAGACTAATCAAATGTGCATTTTAATTCTTGCCCATTTATCATTTATGAATCCAGCTGACTTACAAGGTTTTTGGGACTCCTGCTGGTAACAGCCTGGAAATTTCATTAGCTCTCTTAACTACTGTCAGCCAAAGAGCTTTAAAACTGTAGTCAGCAAAATATATTTTATTTCTTATACTTATTCCATACTTAAAATGCATATAGCTGAGACAGTCAATTATAAGGCAACTGTGAATATAATAATCCATTATAAGTATGCTCAGAAGTAATATTTTTATTATTCTTGTGAATTTGTACATACCTCTTTCAGTACAGTACAGAAAAAACAGAATGCTCCTGTTTCCATCTCAATAATAATCTTGCCAACTGTGAATTGAATGTCTACCTTAAGGGCAACTGACTTACATACTTTCATACACCTTAGTACCTTGGCATTACCCTCGTGAGGACCTCATCAGGACCATCATCTTACTAATGTAGCCATGAAAATGAACCATGAAACAATGTTCTCTAAAAATTATGAGGTACAAGTAAGGGTGTGTTTGCTGGAACACAGCTTTGGGGCTAGTGTATATTACTGCAGAATACAGTGTTTCAATGTGGCTCAACAGACCCCACATTCACAAACTGGGTGATCAATGCAATACGACCATGAGAACCATCAGCAGATGTATTAGCTTACTCCAACCTATTGACTACCTACACTGTGCCACATTGTTTCCCCACATATCCAAAGGCAAGATGCTCTTCTTCATGAAGACAGAAAGATCAATGAACACAGAGCTGCCCAGCCACTAAGACATGGATGGCATGGACCTGTCTAGACCAAAGTCCCAACAACTGGCAATAAGATCTGCACAAATCTTGCATTCACAAAATGTCAATTAAGGGAATGAATGATTGCAAACATGGATGAAATCTGATATCCATAAGCAACGAGAGTCCTACAGGATTTGACTTGCCATGTAAAATATTGAAGATGGCTAATAGAATACAAATAGGCTTTGGCAGTTGTGCAGACCTATTGTTTAAATGGGCCAAAATACCACAAAACTAGTTTCATCTGTCACTGGAATGTGAGTAGATTCAAGTGGGTAGCCATGTTGGTCTGAAGCAGTACAACAAACAATCAGAGTCCAGTGGCACCTTTAAGACCAACAAAGATTTATTAAAGGCGTGAGCTTTCGAGCACAAGCACTCTTCCTCAGATATCTGCGTCTGAGGAAGAATGCTTGCACTTGAAAGCTCACGCCTCGAATAAATCTTTGTTGGTCTTAAAGATTCTGATTTTGTTTTGTTGGAATGTAAGTGTTGTACTTTCCGGGGAGATGTGATGGAGCTCTGTTATGTCACCTGTCTGATCTTTGTATATGAAACCATGCTGTCTGGTGTTACATTTGGTATAGGGAGACAAATGTTTAATCTGAAATAAGGGTACCTTTGACTTGCTCATAGTTACAACTGAAGTGTGGAACATTCACTCACAAGATAGAAAATGTAGGGACTTCAGGCTTAGTTGTATTACACGAAGCTGAGCTGTAATTACAGAAGCAAAAATCCTAAATTTAACCATTTAAATACTTTGATTCCTGCCAAGTCTTGGAGAAGGGGATATGAGACCTTTTCCCTGCTAGTAAAAAGATATAAAATGCGGAATACAAAATTAAGGCATAGTTATCCCTTGGTTTATATGTCCTGTCTTAACCTGTGGGGGAAAATAAGACATTACTGCCCCAGGAAAGAATTAGTAAGATTAAAAGGTGTTCATATCACAGACCAGTCCTGGTTGAGTCTATCTAGAGGAAATCCAGCATTCGCCCACCTGTGCAAAGCCAAACTACTAGCGCTCCACTTGGCTCCAGAACACGTAGCCATAGTGATCCATGCGATGGTCACCTCCAGACTGGATTTCTGCAACTCGCTGTACTCAGGCCTACTCTTATCCCTGACCCAGAGACTACAGCTGGTCCAGAACTCAGTGGCTGGGGTCGTAACAAGAAAACCGTGGAGATCTCATATCTGGCCCATGCTCAACAGCCACACTGGTTACCAGTTGAATCCTGGATCAGGCTTAGAGTCCTGGTTCTCACCTTTAAGGCCTTACACAGCCTTGGCCCCATGTACCTGAGGGACTGTCTGTATATATTCTACAAAGAGCTGTACGCTCTGCCACCTCCAACTGGTTGGTGATCCCTGGCACCAAGGAAACACGTTTGACCTCAACCAGGGCCAGAGCCTTCTCCATCCTGGCCCCCAACTGGTGGGATGAGCTCCCAGCGGAAGTCCGGGCCCTGCTGGAGCCACTACAGTTCTTTAGAGCCTGCAAAATAGAGCTTTTCCACCAGGCATTTCGTTGAGGTCCAACAGAAGCAACAACGTCCACTGGGTCCCCAGAACCCTTCCACTCACATGGATGTGTCCTTGGAACAAACAAAAGGGCAACCCTGGACTGACCAACCTATGGGATTCAGTTAGCTGGAAATGTCACTGTTAATGTTCCAATTAAGAAAAATTCGTTATCATCAAATGTTATTGTTACTGTTACTACTGATGTCATCATGTTGTTATTATTGAACTATGTTGAACCTGTATTATGATTTCCAAGTTTTTTGTAAACCTCCCTGAGCCATGAGGAGAGGACAGCATATACCTAAACAAACAAACAAGTGATCTGCAGCAGTACTATAAGCTTGATGACTTAATGGAAAGAATCATAGAATAATAGATTTGGAAGGGATCTCCTGGGTCATCTAGTCCAACCCACTGCATTATGCAGGACACTCACAAACTATCTCTCATCCACTGTAACCTGCCACCCCCCTGAACTCTCACAGAATCAGCCTCTCTGTCAGATGGCTTTCAAGCCTTTATTTAAAAATTTCCAAAGATGGAGAACCCACCACCTCCCAAGGAAGCCTGTTCCACTGAGAAACCACACTGTCAGGAACTTCTTTCGGATGTTTAAATGGAATTTCTTTTGAATTAATTTCATCCCATTGGTCCATCCCTCCGGGGCAAGAGAGAACAACTCTGCTCCTGAGTGAAATAGAAAAAGAAAACAAATGAAACATAAACATATTGCTCCATAAAGGTCTTTAAAACAGTATGGATGATTATTCTTTCTTTTAAAAATCCACAATTGTGCCCCTCAAATTTTTTAGTATTACTGTTGAAAACTAATAGAACAAAAGTTTGTATCTAGTGGTACCTCTAAGACCAACAAAGTTTAGTTCTAAGTATAAGCTTTTGTGTGCATATATTCTTCCTCAGATACATTGAAACAAATTTCCTCAAGCCTTACATATAGGTAGAGATAGTTGCCAGGGAGAGCTAGTTAGAGGCAAGTTTCATAACTAACTGGCTGATAAGTGTACCTAAGATTGAATTAAAGCAGTTGTTAAGACCTGTGGATAGCAACAAATTAGTAGACAAATAAAAAAGTTAAGAAACAGGTGAGTACCGAGTTTGAGTCCAGTGGCACTTTAAGATCAGCAAAGTTTAATTCTGGGTACAAGTGAGAACTGAGTGACTTAGCTTGTGTAGATGCATAAATTCTTCAGATACATTAAAACAGGGTTCCTCAAGCATTGCATGTAGGTAGAGAGAGGTGTGTGTGTGCATGGGTTGTACGTTAGTTACCGGGAAGGGTTAATGAGAGTCAAGATCCATAGGTAACTGAATAATTAATACAGCTAAGATTGGATTAATACAATTGGTAGGATAGTGTGGTATAGCATCTTAGGAGACCGAGTACAAATTCCTACTTAGTCATGAAGCTAATTGTGTAGCTTTAGGCAACCTCTCAGCCTAAACTATGCTTGTGAGAATAAAGGAGATATCCCAAAATTCAATCTGGATACCCCCAAATATATTATAAAGATCAAAGGAGGATGTACCTTCCTTTTTCTTTTCAGGACTCTGTAGTGAAAATGATAGGATCATTTAGTAGCAGATGGTGGGCATCAAATCTGGGAGTAGAGGTGCCCAAAGTACAGACTCTGATATTGGGATTTGAGTTCTTTCTGCATGGTCTAATGCGGTGGTCCCCAACCATCGGGCCATGGCTCCCTCTCCCCACCCACCTCTGCAGTAAGAAATTTCCCAGGCTGCAAAAGTGGCCGAATAGCTTGCGGCCCGGCAAGCTTCTTTTTGTGGGAGAGGGGGGAGAGGGAAGCAGGGCCGCGCATGCGGCATGCATGGCCGAAAACACGCGTGCGTGGCACTTTTGTGCATGCGCAGAAGTGCCGCACATATGCATTTACGGCCGCACATGGCACAAACGCGCATGTGCGGTCACACATGTGCGCCTCTGCGGCCGGGCGATTGCCCTCCCCGCCGCCACCAGTCTGCAGCCTGTAAAAGGTTGCGGACCACTGGTCTAATGGGTGTCTGTTAGATGAATAGATCTGTTTCATTCCCCCATTATAATCAGTGCTTGATAGAAAGAAAATCATCACCCCTTTTCTGAAGCCTTCCATCATTTTTTGCTTGCATGCTCCTGATTTAGCCTTTTCCATTTCAGAGGTGTTCAGTAGTGAAATACTTGACTAATAATATTAATAATGAAAAATGCCTTGGAGCTGCTATAGTAGAAATAGATTCCTGCTATCTTGTGGCTACTTTAGAGATACATTCCTAGGCAAGACAGGCTGGTAATGAACCCTTCCTGAAAGCTTAGCATGTGGTAGAATAATGGAATTTCATTTCCATCCAGACCTTTAATTTGTGAACAAGCACAGCCAGACTGTATGGAGACTTAATTTTGTAGTGCAAAAAATCTCAGTCACCTAATAATTTCATTCCAAGTCAATGTAATGCAAATAGGATTATTGCATTAGAAATGTGATTTTAAATGGCCTGGAGCAGTAATTTGTCAGCATTTGGAAGGATTAACTCCACTGAAGTCTAGTCAGCAACAACCAGCCTTTTGTATTGCATCACTGGTCATATTACCAAAAACTGAGCATAACCTGTTGATAGCATATTATGCAGTAGGATGTCTCCCGGCAGTGTGGATGTCTTTTGCGCATCCCTTTGCACCATCTTAAATTTTTCAGATTATGGAAGCAAACTGGAGAAATAGGAACATATTTTATTGTTCATTGTTTCCCCCCACCCCCCGGGCGATTCTGGGTGGAAAAGTCCAAGAGGGCAGTCTTATGGAACTGGGGGAAATCCTTGCTTCTATGTGACATTGCCGCCAGGCTGCCGCCCTCACAAGCCTGGTGCAGATAAGGCCCCAGAAGTCCCAGGCTAAGGGACTTTAAGAATGCTACTGTGGGGCCTGTTAAGATTTTGTATTTATACCTGGATAGTAGCCCTAAACCATTGGGAATGTTTTTTGACTGACATTCCCCACAATACTTTACAGAGCCGGTGGCCTATCTAGATACAAACATTGGTTGATAAGAGTATAAGGTAAGGTGTGAAACTACAAACTGGTTATGGAGGTATGTGGGAGTAATTCTTTGCTGCATTGTTTAAACTTAAACTTAATTTTATTAATTTATACATTTTGTATTTAGGAATCAACCACTGAAGAAAAATTGTGAAAACGGAGTATATCTAGAAACCATTTTGGTTGGTCCTTAAAAAATTATTGATATATAAAATTTATTGTACCAATTGCCTTGGAAAGGTTCTGTTTTTCTCTGTATATGTTTTGAACCTTTCTTCCTTTTTCATATTGTAATTTCATTGTAATTGATAGATGTCAGACACTGGCACCATGGTGTGGTTTCTTCTCCCCCAGTATAATGGAAAATTCTCTTGTGTAATGTAAGAGAAATTGCCTTCTCCCTGAAAAATGTCAGAAAGAGGACAATGAATATCAATGGCATTGCTATATTTTGTTTTGGGATCTTTGTAAGTGAAATAATGTTATTCTGATTATTTATACTCCCTTTGCATATGTTGTCCTTGTTTATGGCAGTGTGGAAGGGTATTTACTGAGGGGGTATCTGGAGCTGGGAGGAAAGTGGAAACAGAACACAGTAAATTTCCTTTGATTATCTCTTTCAGTTGAAGGTTGTATTTTCTGTTGTTTTTGAAAGATAGGTGCCTTAATATTGAGTCAGACCAGGGTTCTATCAAATGCAGTCTAATATTGAGTCAGACCAGGGTTCTATTGAGTCAGACCAAGAAAGATAGGTGCCTTAATATTGAGTCAGACCAAGGTTCTATCAAATGCAGTCTAATATTGAGTCAGACCAGAGTTCTATCAAATGCAGGGTTCTATCAAATGCTGATGACCCCCAGCTCTTTCTCCTGATGGACAGCTGCCCTGATTCTCCCTCAGAAGCATTAGCCAACTGCCTGGAAGCAGTAATGGGGTGGTTCAGGCAGAGTTGTCTGAAGCTCAACCCTTCAAAGATGGAGGTCCTGTGGCTGGGCAGGAAGGGTCCAAGCAAGGAAGTGCACCTAACCAACCTGGATGGTGTACACCTATCAGTGAATCACTCCGCCAGGAACCTGCATGTGATTTTCAGTGCCTCCCTCTCAATGGAGGCTCAGGTCACAAAAGTAGCATGGCTGGCATTCCACCACCTTCACCAAGCCAAACTACTAGCACTCTACTTGGCCCTGGAACACCTAGCCATAGTGATCCATGCAGCAGTCACCTCTAGACTGGACTTCTGCAACTCGCTATACACAGGCCTGCCCTTGGCCTTGATCTGGAAACTACAGCTGGTGCCAAATGCAGCGGCCAGGGTCTTCGCAGAAACACCATGGAGGTCTCACATTCAGCCCATCCTCCAACAGCTGCGCTGGCTTCCAGGCAAATTCTGGATCAGGCTTAAGGTTCTGGTAATCACCTTTAAGGCCATGTGTGGTCTGGGCCCAGTGTACCCGAGGGGACCACCTTTCTGCCTACACCCCTCAAAAAGCCTTGCGCTCCACAACTTCCAATTGCCTGGTGATCCCTGGCCCCAAGGAAGCTCGTTTGACTTCAACCAGGGCCAGAGCTTTCTCCATCCTGGCCCTCACCTGGTAGAATGAGCTCCCAGAGGAGATCAGAGCCCTAACGAAACTTGAGCAGTTCTGGTTGAGGTTGACCAATCACCTTCCATTGGCCTTTGAGCCTCCCTCCCATGAAAACCACTGCTGATTTGTCCCACCCACACGGCCATCAGTATGTTATGGTTGAATTGATATTCTCACCATTGTTCTAAAAAGGTAAAGGTAAAGGTATCCCCTGTGCAAGCACCGAGTCATGTCTAACCCTTGGGGTGACGCCCTCTAGCGTTTTCATGGCAGACTCAATACGGGGTGGTTTGCCAGTGCCTTCCCCAGTCATGACCGTTTACCCCCCAGCAGCAAGCTGGGTACTCATTTTACCGACCTCGGAAGGATGGAAGGCTGAGTCAACCTTGAGCCGGCTGCTGGGATCGAACTCCCAACCTCATGGGCAAAGCTTTCAGGCAGCTGCCTTACCACTCTGCACCACAAGAGGCTCTTCACCATTGTTCTACTGTTCCATTATATTGTTTTATTGTTACCACTGTACTGTTACTGTTTATAACTACAACTACTTAGTTACCAATATTGTTTCCCTGTTTTATGTAAACTGCCCTGAGCCTCAAGGGAGGGTGAATATAAATAAATATATAAGCTCACTTGAGATGCCAAGAAGTAAACGTGGGGCCTTCTGCACGCCAGACAGGTGCTCTACCACTGGGCCACAGCCCTCCCTAGTGGTATATTCCATTAAGGACTAGTTGCTGATCTCTTTAACTGAATATATGGCGAGGACTGAACTGGCATCTTCTGCATGGAAAGCCGATCCACTTCCACTGAGCTGTAGCCAGTCTCTTAACAGATGTTACAGTGTCCATTTTTCAAGACCCCTGAAAATAAAATGATGGAACTCTGATGTAGTAACCCACCTCATTGCAAAGAACCTGTGCAGAACAAACATCTGGAGCATGCAGTAGGGTTTAAGCACAGTCTTGCTGAAACAAGACTTCTGTATTATTCTTTAATCACATTAATTTCCTTGATGAACATTATATTGTGAATGTGGTTGATGGTATAGGTTTTCATGCATGCATTTCCAAAATGCATACTCATTGATTTGTTAGGAAAATGGAAGGATGTCTAATAAAGAACCACAGAGAACGTAATTTCTTCCCTGTTAAATGCTTACATTTTGTCTCACAAGAAAGGGAACACCATTATTTGTAGTAGTTGTTTTGCACAAAAGACAATTTTGTTGTGCTAGTTAAAGAATTATTCCACAATGACTTCCTGAAAAAAGAATCCGTTCCAAATATGGGTCAGCAATATGTGCTTGGGCATATTGCCCAAATCAGTAAAATGTGAAAAGCAGCGTAGTTTTGTGTACATAGGAAAGACAGCAGTTCACTCAGACTCAGCCACATCAGCAGTCTAATACCCTGGATTATTTTGGGGACATCAGATAATTGGAACAGTTCCAAAGCCAAGCGGAACAGCTTGTTGTGACTTTCAATGCAAAACACTTGACCATTATGTCCTGCATCATTATCCAGGCATGGTTTCGGTAGTTTGTAATATGTGAGTGTCACAAATGTCAGCAGAGTAAGGCTTGTCACATACATACGGGTATGAAATCTGTTAGCTTGTAACACAGGGTGGCCAACATTCCTATGCTTAACAGCTGTGTACTGACATTTTCAGTGAGCAAATGCTATGAGACATAGGCCTGTTGTTGCTATTCCTGTCTCTAGAGCAACCCCCTTCGCCTTTCCCCTTGCTCCCCATCACAGCTTCCTTACATTTTACAACACCTAATGAGGAGACCTTTTTCTCATACCTTGTCACTCGCCTAGCCAGATCAGTATTGCTCCTTGGATCTTCCTCTTCTCCAGCACCCTCCCTCCCTCCCTCCCTCCTCTTCTAGCCATTGACATGGAGAGTAGTATATTGGGGAATGGGAGGACTGTGCGGGTTGTATCCTTATTAGAATTGTGTCAGGTAGTGTGAAGGTTTGCAATCTTTTATTTGCTAATAACATTAGTCATTTTATGTATTACAGCCAGTCTGCACAAGCAGAAAAGGACGCAGGCATGGTTAAAGCCTCCTGGTTCCATAGTACTTCAATACAGATAGGTATCACATATTAATTAAAATATTTAATACCACATTCCTGTTTTAAAAGCCTCCAGAATGAAGCAGATTGAAAAATAACTGAAACAAAGCAATGTGTGGGGCTGCTGTGCTGCGTTGCCTTCTTGATGTGCGGGAGCATTTAGTCATGTGATTTCCCAGTCTGCCTTCCGAAATACAGAATCTCAAGTGGGCCTGTATTCCTCAAATAAAGAATCTCAATTTTCTAAACATGCAGGTCAACTCAGTACATTTTCCACTTGGATTTGCTTATATTTTTTCCTTGCAGCCACCACATTGATCTTAAATATAGTTTGTCAGTTTAATCCATGTTTGCAATTCCATTTGTTTTTGCCCTGTGCTGTTTTGAGTTACATGCTTTCATGATATTGTTTTCTCTTAGTTTGAAAGTAAATATTGTCAATTTTCTTTAGCAAAACCCAAATTGACTACTCCCTTAGTTCCAAAGGTTGGCCCCCTCCTTTTCTGTCTAGTTATCACAGCTGGTTTTTAAAATAGCCCAATAGGCATTCTGTGTTAGACCCCTCCTATCTCTTAGGTGCTATAGTGCTAGAAGAAAAGCTACTATTCTTCATTTGCCTGTTAGTTTCTTTGCTTGTAGTTGGAGAAAAACAATAAAGACCTCTTCTGTGTGGCATATTGGAAGTCATGACTCCTATGTTTCTCATTTCTAATGGATGTTACCGCTTCACAAGTTTATAAAATAGATTAATATTGGTGGTACCATTTGTATTATCTAATGCTGTGTGGTAGGCAATAAGCAGTTTCTTAAGAAGGAAATATTGTTTTATAAATATTAGTGCTATTCAAGGTAAAGGGTTGCAATAATCAAAAAGGTGATCTTAATATGGTTTGTTCCATCAATATTTGGGCTTACATTTCTCATTTCCTTCATTTTTTGAAAGCATTGAATGTGCAATTGCAGATTCTTCCCATCCTATACGTATAGTATTGCAGGTATTATTTATTACAGTCAAATTTCTTAGCTTAGTTATCAGAACCTAAGAAGAGTTCTACTGGATCAGACCAAAGATCTGTCTAGTCTGGAATCCTGTTTGGGAAAGCCAGGAGCAGGGCATGATAATAATCTGTAGATGGTCTTTATCGAGATCCATTTTGTTATACAAATGGGATATGGGAATTCAGTAGAGGAAGACACACCATGGTAGCATGCCTTAGGGAGGAGGTAGCTTTGAGGAGGTAGTAGCCAGACCATGATTCAGGGCAAATATCCAGCACTTAACTCAAACCTGCCCTCAAAGATTCAGTGCAAAAGATTAGAACCTAGATGTGACCTCTTTCATGTGTCGGGACAGTCACAACTTGGGAAAACCCAATATTTGGTCCTGCTGAGGTTTTATAGTGCTCAGGCTTGTCCTTGGAATCCTTTGCAATTTAATATCATTGAGTTGTGGCCCTTGGTGGTACTAGTGTGTTGTGGGCAATGACCTTTCACGTTACAGCACTATGTTATTGCCTCATGCTATTTCCCTTTCCAGTAGTTGCTCTAGCCCAGTGGTTCCCAAACTTTTTTGGGCTGCCACCCCTTGGCTCCCAGACCATACCCTTAGTGCTCCCCCACACATACAAACACACAACCTGTTTCCTGGAGTTAGGCCTAATACAAATTCAAAACACACTGTATTGCCTGCACTCCTTTTGGGGTTATTGTGCAGCGGCCATATTTTAGTCTGGAAAAAATGGTATAAATCCTTTGTAAAAGTCATTTGTAAAAGACGCTATGTGTCCTCATTGGGGAACAAGACAGATGGGGGGAGCGGAGGGGGGAAGCAAGCAATGGAACATCCCATGTCCAGGAGCAAGCAGGAGAAGGCTTTCCCAGACTCGCAAAGGTCTTTTGGGGAAGGGCTGCCAACCCTGGGTTAAGAAATTCCTGGAGCTCTGGGGTAGAGCCTGGAAAGGACAGAGTCGGAGGAGGGGAAGGAACGCAACATCCAGCCCACCTTCTGGAGCTGTTTTCTTTGGGAAGCTAAGCAGGGTTGGCTCTGGTCAGCACTGGGGTGGGAGACAACGAAGGAAGTCCAGGGTCACTATTATCCAGAGGCAGGCAGTGGCAAGCCACTTTGAAATATTTCTCATTAGGAAAATGCAGCCACAACAGAAAGACACAGACTGCTGTTCCCACTGCCCCTGAACTCCTCACCGCCCGCCCCCCCCCTGGATACTTCTATCCCGGGGGTATCGCCCACTTTGAGAACTCCTAGTCTAGTCCTTTTATTTCTGCAAAATAACTTGTATGATGAGTTGGAGAGGATGAACAGAGAAATGTGCTCATTCCTCTGTGGCAGGATCTTGTGAAACAGCATTTCAATTTTTCTGAAAGTGTGTGGCTATATGCAAGTAGTTCCTGACACTGGGTAAACACATTAGGATAGCTAGTACATCTTTAATGATCTTATCCATAATAGAGTTATTAAAATATTACTATAACTAGTAATCAAGCCCGCTGTATGAATAATACAGCGGGCCCTAGGCACTGACCGTCTCGTGGGGTGTCCGTCGGGCGGCGGGGCCTCCCCCGGGTGGCGGTCATTTGGTGGGCAGGGAGTCCCCGGCAGCCGCGCTCTGCGCGACTGCCGGGGGCTCCCTCGGGCGGCGGCATGCGTGCACGGGGCTGAGGGAGGCCCATGGGTTGGGCGTCCACCTGGCCGCGCGCCGTGAGGGAGGCCGTGGCGGCGGGCGCGGGCCGGCATGGCGGCGGCGGTGCCGGAGGCGGGCGCGTCGGGCGGCGCTGTGGGGCCGGGCCCGGGGCCTGTGCCGACGTCTGCGGGCGCTGCAGGCGCGGCAGGTGGAGCGGCACGTCCGGCGGGTCTGGCGCGCGGCGTGGGGCGGCCCCCGCTGGGCTCGGCAGTGCTGGGCTCGGAGCTGCGCCGCTTGGGAGCCAGCACCTCCGTCCGCCTTCGCGCCGGTCGGCGTGGCTGCGACTGCGACTCCGACGCAACCGACAGCACCTCCCCGCCCGCCTCCGCGCGGCGGCCGGGGGGTCCCTTGCGGCCGGGCTGACGCGTCGGAGGCACTTCACGCCTCTGACACGTCAGCCCAGCAGGAAAGGGAGCCCTGCCGCCCGACAGACACCCCACGAGACAGTCAGTGCCTAGGGCCCGCTATATTATTCATACAGCGGGCTTGATTACTAGTTATAGTAATATTTTAATAAGGGAGTTGCTGGGGCTGGGAATCGGAGGGATCAATCGGCAGGCGCTGCGCGCCTGCCGATTGGTCCCTCCGATTGTCTGTCCTGAGGAAGGGTCGAATCTGGACCCTTCCTCATCACGGACAAATCCCACCTTAGAACCCCTTAACCATTTATTTAGTCCGTGGCGCCCGCAGCACCACGGGCGGTTTAAAGATTATGTAGTCAATTTTTTCTAATAGAGCATTGGCAACATGATTTATTAGCTAAGGAAACTTTAGCTTTCCCCATACAAATTTAATATTTATGTCGAATTTTGTGTATTCAGTTAAATCTAATTTCCATTTAGATCATGGTTATTAAAGTTGTTTCTGCATTTAAAAATATACAAAATTATTTTGATGGAAATATTCACAATTTCACATTTTAAAGTAAGGATCTTTTAGAGGTTCCTTGTTACTCGTATGGACTTAAGATCTATGCCCCGACCACTGCTACTGAATAGGATGAAGTTGACCAGTTCTATGAAGCCCTACAACACCTTCTAGCAGCAACACCAACAAATGATGTGCTTATCATCATGGGGGTTGGAATGCTAAAGTAGGAAGCCAAACGATAACCGGGATAACAGGCAAGTTTGGCCTTGGAGTACAAAATGAAGCAGGGCACAGGCTGGTAGAATTTTGTCAAGAGAATACAATGGTCATAGCAAACACTCTTTTCCAACAACCCAAGAGGCGACTCTACACATGGACATCACCAGACGGTCAACACAGAAATCAGATTGACTATGTGCTCTGCAGCCAAAGATGGAAAAGTTCTATCCAGTCAATAAAAACAAGACCAGGAGCTGATTGTGGTTCAGATCATCAGCTTCTTGTTGCAAAATGTAGGCTTAAATTGAAGAAAGTAGGGAAAAGCACTAGGCCACTCAGGTATGAACTAAATCATATCCCCGACGAATATACAGTAGAGGTGACAAATAGATTTAAGGAATTAGATCTGATAGACAGAGTGCCTGAAGAACTATGGGCAGAGGTTCGCAACACTGTGCAAGAGGTAGCAACTAAAACCATCCCAAAGAAAAAGAAATGCAAGAATTCAAAATGGCTGTCTGAGGAAGCTTTACAAATAGCTAAGGAGAGAAGGAAAGTGAAAGGCAAGGGAGAAAGAGAAAGATACACCCAATTGAATGCAGAATTCCAGAGAAAAGCTAGAAGAGATGAGAATGCCTTCTTAAATGAACAGTGCAAACAAATAGAAGAAAACAATAGAATGGGGAGGACCAGAGATCTTTTCAAGAAAATTGGAGATATGAAGAGAACGTTTCATGCAAAGTTGGGTATGATAAGGGACCAAAATGGTAGGGACCTCACAGAAGCAGAAGAGATTAAACAAAGGTGGCAAAATTATACAGAACAACTATACAAGAGCGAGTTTAACATCCCTGATGACCACAGTGGGGTAGTTACAGACCTGGAGCCAGACATCCTGGAATGTGAAGTCAAATGGGCCTTAGGAAGTCTGAGCAACAATAAAGCTAGTGGTGGTGACAGCATTCTAGTTGAACTATTCAAAATCTTAAAAGACGATGCAGTAAAAGTGCTACACTCAATATGCCAGCAAATTTAGAAAACTCAACAATGACCACAGGATTGGAAAAGGTGGTGACAGCATTCATAGAATCATAGAATCATAGAGTTGGAAGGGGCCATACAGGCCATCTAGTCTAACCCCCTGCTCAACACAGGATCAGCCCTAAGCATCCTAAAGCATCCAAGAAAAGTGTGTATCCAACCTTTGCTTGAAGACTGCCAGTGAGGGGGAGTTTACCGCCGCCTTAGGCAGCCTATTCCACTGCTGAACTACTCTGACTGTGAAATTTTTTTCCTGATATCTAGCCTATATTGTTGTACTTGTAGTTTAAACCTGTTACTGTGTGTCCTTTCCTCTGCAGCCAATGGGAACAGCATCCTGCCCTCCTCCAAGTGACAACCGTTCAAATACTTAAAGAGGGCATGTCCCCTCCAGTAGAACTATTCAAAATCTTAAAAGATGATGCAGTAAAAGTGCTACACTCAATATGCCAGCAAATTTGGAAAACTCAACAATGTCCACAGGATTGGAAAAGGTCAGTTTACATTCCAATCCCATAAAAGGGCAATGCCAAAGAATGTTCAGACTACCGCACCATTGCACTCATTTCTCATGCTAGCAAAGTTATGCTCAAAATCCTACAAGCTAGGCTGCAGCAATATGTGGACCGAGAACTTCCAGAAGTACAGGCAGGATTTCGAAGAGACAGAGGAACTAGAGATCAAATTGCCAACATACGCTGGATCATGGAGAAAGTTAGGGAGTTTCAGAAGAAGATCTACTTCTGCTTCATTGACTATGCTAAAGCCTTTGATTGTGTGGAGCACAACAAATTGTGGCAAGTTCTTAAAAAGGTGGGAATACCACAGCATCTTATCTGTCTCTTGAGAAACCTATATGCAGGTCAAGAAGCAACAGTGAGAATTGGGCATGGAATCACTGATTGGTTCAAAATTGAGAAAGTAGTTTGGCAAGGCTGTATACTGTCGCCTTGCCTATTTAACTTGTATGCGGAACACATCATGAGAAAGGCGGGGTTAGTTGAGTTACAAATTGGGATCAAGATTGCAGGGAGAAATATCAACAACCTCAGATATGCAGATGATACCACTCTAATGGCAGAAAGTGAAGAGGAACTAAAGAGCCTGTTGATGCGGGTGAAGGAGGAGAGTGCAAAAGTTGGATTGAAACTCAACATGAAGAAAACGAAGATCATGGCATCTGGCCCTCTCAAATCCTGGCAAATAGATGGGGAAGAAATGGAGATAGTGACAGATTTTATTTTTCTGGGCTCCAAGATCACTGTGGATGGGGACTGCAGCAAAGAAATTAAAAGATACTTGCTCCTGGGGAGGAAAGCTATGGCAAATTTAGACAGCATCCTAAAAAGCAGAGACATCACACTGCCAACAAAAGTGCATCTAGTCAAGGCTATGGTATTCCCAGTTGCAATATACAGCTGTGAAATTTGGACTATAAGGAAGGCTGAGCGTCAATGAATTGAGGCTTTTGAACTCTGGTGCTGGAGAAGACTCTTGCGAGTCCCTTGGACTGCAAGGCGAACAAACCGGTCAGTCCTAGAGGAGATCAGCCCTGCCTGTTCCTTAGAAGGCCAGATCATTAAGATGAAACTCAAATATTTTGGCCACCTCATGTCAAGGAAGGACTCCCTGGAGAAGAGCCTAATGCTGGGAGCGATTGAGGGCAAAAGAAGAAAGGGATGACAGAGAATGAGGTGGCTGGATGGAGTCAGTGAAGCAGTAAGTGCAAACTTAAATGGACTCCGGGGAATGGTAGAGGACAGGAAGGCCTGAAAGATCATTGTCCATGGGGTCGTGATGGGTTGGACATGACTTCACACCTAACAACAGCAACAAGCCCTATAAATTCCACTCATCAGAGAGAACAGAATTTTTTACCTCCCCAAGAATTGTATACCAGCAATGACATGACCATGGGATCAAGGACTCAGCTGTTTACCCCCCCCCCCCCAAGAATAAGGTCCTTATAAATATTTAGCACCTACCCAGCAAGGAATTTTTTGTACAGTTAGCTGTAGAGGATAGATAACATGAAAGTTCTCATCTAGAATGAGAAGATCAGGTAAAGCAATGTTATTTTAGAAAGTAGTAACTGTATTATAGTTTTTTAGGTTTATATTGTATGTGGTAGGAATGAAGGGGGGGAGACAGGGAGCTGGGCAGTGGCAGGAAGGAGTGGAATGTGTCAGGAGCAAAAATGGACAGCCAGCCTATGCATAGGGATCCCAATCACCGGGGGATGAGAGAATTATGGAAGTGGGAGGTGGTATTGGAAATGAAGGAATGTGAGATATGAGAAGGCTCAAAGTCCTTATAACCTCCGTCTATCTGATATCACTTCCGTGGTACCTCTAAACCTGAAAAATATTTCAGGTGTACCTCTTGTCGTCAAAAGGCTGATAAAGGCTGGACTAGGCAGACCACTGGTTTGATGGAGTGGTGGGGTTCCTCCTTTGAGTACAGGGAAGTATAGATATTCCATTCTTCTTTTGCCCCTTCCCTTTTACAGTCTCTTCCAGTTTTTCTCATTTTTACATTTACTCAGAACTACTACGTACTGAGAATACGTCTTCCTCCATTCTGGTGGTGGTGGAACTCTTTATTCTGAATTAGGCAGACTTGAGGATGACAGAGTCAGAATGATCCTGGCTCTGTAGAAGCCATAGATATAAATAGCTGTCTGAAGAGGCTCTGTATGCACAACTATTCTGATTCTTCATATTGTCTGAGCATAGCCTTCTAACTCAATGCCTGGCAAGCTGCCTCAGGGCTCATTCAGAAAATGAGGATCTCATGTCCAGTTCATGCAGGTGTCAATCTTAGGTTTATCCACCCTCAGTATACCTAATGGCTGTGTGAGGAAGAAAAAGGAGATTTGATTCTTCAACCACCTGCTCAGTTTCACTATTTGAAACCAGGCCCCTATTCTCTTACTAGCATATATCCTTTGTAAATACAGATTTTCTTCTTTAAATGGTAGTAGCTGAATTAGGAAACTAGTCTTAAACAACAAAACCAAGTACAGGCTTAAGGGTTAAGTCTTCTCTTCTGTGCGTGGCCTGAGGCAAAGTGAGGCCACACAGACCTATAATTTGCATTTTATGGACAAGCAGTGCTGCCTGATCTCTGATGGCAATCTTCATCTTGTTTGTTTGAGCCCTCAGGGCAAGCTACATGTTATTTGGGAGATTTGCAGATGGATTTCCTGGCGTTTTCTTTAACATTAAAAAGCAGCCATAGGTGGCCTTTCTGGATTGAAGTTGTAGTGGTAGATGTTTGATGTTCCCACTTGTACCATTTTCCTGATAGAAATCTCTCTGCAAAACAGCTATTAGCTGGGGGATGGGGGTGCGGGTGGAGATAGCTACCGTACAAAGGAAAATATTGGTGATATTTCTATTGTACCTACCTTTGTCTTCTACAGTGGCTAGTAACATGCTGTGGATTCTTTATCAAGGAAACGGGCCCCTGTTCACGTGTTATTGTGAGTGTGCATGCATCCTGCCTATATGTGTGTACATCAAGTTGTAAGAAAGAGCCAACATTCATTCACTTTGCATTGGAAACTGGGGAACACTGTCTGGATGAAGGTAAGGTTTGTCCCATTGTTTTGGCAGTCCATATGTTGAATGTAATGTGAGAATTACTCAGTGCATGCCTTTAAGATATCAACTATAAACTATACCTTGTGAACAGGCCTAGTGTGTGTGTATGCGGGGTTAGGATTTCACCCTCTCTCCCAAAAGTCACAGCCCAGATGCAAACAGGACTCCCAGGAGATGGTCTCCCACATGATATGCAATTTGATTCTTGGAACAGAGATCGGGAAATGGCTACTGATAAAATGCAGGGACCTAGCTTTGGGATAAATGAAAAAGCCCTGTTGGTCATTAGATAATAGACTCTCTAGCTTAACTAACAGAAATTATGGGATAGCACATATTTTACAAACACAGCATTCTCTTACCCGTTTTGGTTCTTTGCAAACACATTCACAGCAAGAAGCATTTAGAAGAAGGACACTTCTGCAAATGGAGGAGTTGCAGCTGTGTCCATGATAGTATAGGGCTAAAAATAGCTTCATGGATATTCTCACATGTCTGTCCAGGGAACCACTTAAACATAAGCACACCAAAACGTCACTGAGGTGATCTCATTTCGCTACCAATTATTGGAATATGTACAAGGCAAGTCTCTTTTTATAGATCAATTTACTGTTTGTGATTTGCAATATGCGTGCACTGGGAGATGCAGTGGCAGTGGTTCACATGTGTTTGGGCAGAGTTCAAATGCACAAGGTAGATGAAGCAAAAGAACAGAAGTGAGCATTAAACGATGTGTCCAGGTTCACGAATCAGAAAAACACATAACCTAGGATTAGGCCTGTGTGTGCTAGACTCCTTATAAGTGACCTACCCACTAGACTGCTTTGCCTTATATTAGCTGCTCTGTCTGCTGCTGATGCAGCAGTTAAATAATGGATGGTGGGCGCTTGAGTGCTCCCCTGTCTTGGCTTTGTGTCTCTCTGTATTGCCTGCTTAATATTCCATTTCAGTTTAACCAAAGATGAAGCATCTAAAATGCTTATACCCTCTGTGAGTCATTTTCACTGAGGTGAATTTCTGTGATGGCTCTCTATAAGCAATGAGCTGCACATAAAAACAAAGACTGGCTGGGGGTGGGGGTGAGAAATCTTGTTGACAATTCTGTATTTTTTGTTCCTCAGTACTATTTACAGCAGTAAAATATCTACCTTCCTCCTCTCCCCATACTGCAAAGCATCTCACTTTGGATAAGGGCTCCTTTTTTGTGGCTGAAATATCAGGGCTAGTGTGTGTGCTTTGGGGAGTAAGGGTAGGAGCAATGCTACTGAGGAACTAGTGTGAAGTAATGCAAACAGATGACACTGATAAATGGCTCCTTACACCAGCATCTGCAGCATATTGTCAGACTGAGAAGAGTTCCCGGCATACCCTAGTCCTCTGTGTGAATGAAATCTCTGTTGAGCCATTATTTATCTCTCTACCTGTGAAACTGGGGAGGGGGCACTGCGGATAGGATTCATGGCCCTACTGCAGGGTTTTATTTGATTTTGTTTTTAACATACTGCATGTGTGTGTGTGTGTGTGTTGCCTTCTGCAATGATGGATAGTAGCAAGCCTGTTTCTGATCAGGCACATCGTTCTTTGATATAAGGCTAAGTATTTTCCTGGGTAACACACAGATTTATAAGGTCTTGAATCCTGTTTCCACACAGTGAAATGAATTTAATGGTCTCAGCTTTGTTCTTTGTAGTTGGGAGAGTGTGTAGTTAAGCAAAATAAGTACTAAGTATAGTCTCAAGCCTTTTCTCACTCAGCATGTAGAAGCAGAGAGTGGTAGAAAAGTGTTAACTATTCATTTTCTGTAGGATTGATGATGATTCACTGTCGATATCTTGTGGAGAAATGCATTAGAAACACATCAACTTTCATAAAAGGGAGCCATGTCTTTCTAGCATATCACCATGGTTAGCTCTTGAGAATTAATATGGCAAAAGTCCCTGCCCGAGAATGGGTCATTTGCCCCCAGTGGAGTTCAGTTCCTAGCATCCCACAAGAATATGTAGAATCTGCACTAAAGTGGCCTTCTGACTTTTTCTAGGTGATGAATAAATTTCTGGAATCCTATTAGTCAGTTTGCTGAACTAGATAGACCACTGGTCTGATCTAGCAGTGTGCAGGAGGTTCCTCGTTTGGGGGAATATTAAGGTGACCAGATTTTAACATTGGTAAAGGAAGGACTTCCTGGAGAAGAGCCTAATGCTGGGAGCGATTGAGGGCAAAAGAAGAAGGGGACGACAGAGAATAAGGTGGCTGGATGGAGTCACTGAAGCAGTGAGTGTGAACTTAAATGGACTCTGGGGAATGGTAGAGGACAGGAAGGCCTGGAGGATCATTGTCCATGGGGTCGCGATGGGTCGGACACGACTTCGCACCTAACAACAACAACAAAGCGGGACACCATTGCCCGGGGGGGGGGGGTCTTGATTAAAAAATTGGTTTATATGGAGCAACAAAACATTTCATAGAACGCATAGAACGCAAAAATAGTTTTGTAATATATATTTTTAAATTTCAACATAAGTACAATTTGCCAGGTACCCCCAGATGTCCCTCCAAAAGTGGGACAATCTAGTCAACTTAGGAAATATAGATCTTTTGCTACCATTCCTTTCACATTCTCTTCCAGCTTTTCTCATATTTACTTCTTGTATTGTCTATCTATGAATCTCTTGAAGAATATTATTTTCCTTTACAAAGACTGCACATTATATGGGTCATGTAATGGTTACTTTAAAAAACACTAATCAAAAAGGAAATTGACCCTGAGATAATCACAGCACAAGAGGGAGAAGGCTGCCTTGCAGAGTAAACTCCAATCAGTTAATGAGACTAAGGAAAACAAAGGGATGAGCAAACAAAACTTGAGGAAGATGACTTCTCATAAATGCAGTCAGGCCTCAGTCTCTCGATAGCTTTCCTCTGACTTGTATGTTAGCACTGCAGCTTTAGTCAATGTTCCCTGAAATGAAATCTTGCTTGTAAAAGTGCACCTTAATGTTTCTTGTTGTAGTGAAAGATATGGCTTGGGATATTTTGAACATACTCAGATTGTTTTGCTATGTTTGACATCTACCCTAACCTGGTTGGCTGTGGCTAGTCCAATCTCGTCAGATCTCAGAAACTAAGCAGAGTTAGTAGTTGGAGGAGTTAGCAGTTAAATGGAAGACCACAAAGGGACCCCAGGGTTGCTATGCAAAGGCAGGCAATGGCAAACTTTAATGTCTTACATTGAAAACTCTGCGGGGTCTCCATAACTCAGCTGCAATTTGACATCACTTTCTACCACCACTATTCTGGAAGAGCAGTAAGGGGAGCTTTGTCTTCTTTAGTTTGTATTCCAACCTGGTGAGAAGTTTATTCAAATATTTTTCAGGAATTGGCAGATATATTATACAGGCTGTTCTATGTCCCTCTTTCAATAGGATGGATAAAAACCAGCACACAGAAGGCAAATGTGAAATAGTTTGTTTTAAATTCTATAGTGGAATACATGCTCTGTGTTAAAGGTTTCTGCTACTTTCTAAAGTATACTCTCATATTAAGAACAGATTTGCGTACAGCTTTGTCTCTCTGGTTAGAACTTGTTAAGTATCATAAGCGACAAGCATTTTAAAGGATTTAAAAAAATCCTGTAGTGTGAAGTTAGCACAGGATCAGGTAGGTTTTAATGCAAAATTAATCCCTTTGTTCTAGTTTTCTTCTCCATTTCCTCTGTATTTGATCTTGAATTTTCTTCTTTAGCTAAAATTTTCAGCATTAAAAATATGATTTATTATTATTTTAAAGTGTTATTTCCCTGAAACTGGACTCAAATGGGATACAATAATGGTAAAACAATAGTTCTTTAATTATATCTATCTCACTAAGACTTAAGGAGAATTAAGCCAATGAAGCCGATTAAACACGACATCTAATAAGCAGTGTAATAGGAATAGGATTGCAAAAACTGAAACCAAGTAAAAATCAGGAACAAAGCTGAAACAAAGTTTAAGTTTGTTACAATGCAGAAATCACATAAAGGGATAATACAAACAGCCTCTGATAGCATGCACCATACATAGTAGTATAGGCCGTAGTCCCTTCTTAGCCCGGAGAAGGGACATGATTGCTGTCTTTAAGTATGTGAAAGGTTTTCAGGGCAGGGAATAGTTCCTGTTAGCAGGACAGGATAGGACCCACAGTAATGGGTTTAAACTATGTGGAGAATGATATCAGCTAGATATCAGCGGGGGAAATTTCACAGTCAGAGTAGTTCAGCAGTGGAATTGGCTGCCTGGGGAGGTGGTGAGCTCCCCCTCCATGGCATTCTTCAAACAGCAGCCGGACAGATACTTATCATGGATGGTTTAGGCTGATCCTGCATTGAGTAGGGGGCTGGAATAGATGTCCTCTTCCAACTGTATGATTCTATTGAAATATCTTCCAGAATAATTCTATTATAATAAAGCACTATTGCTTTTGTGAGGATCACAACAGAGAATGCATGTTGTTGATCCTTCACCTGTAGATGGTCCTTCTCAGATGAGCAATGCTGTTGCAGTGGAGCATAGGAGGAGAGGTGGTCCCATAGATATGAGGATTCAGGGACATGATTAGAGTTGGACGCTTCGGCCACTGAAGTGGCTGTTCCATCCTGAAGCAGCCAGCGCCACGGTGCGGGGGGGAGGGGTGGTGCCAGTGCTGGTGCGCAAGTCAGTGTACGCATGCAGGTGCCACCCCTCCTCCCCGCGCCGTGGTGCTGACTGCCCAACCTTAGTCTTGATGGTCCTTGTACAGCAGTGGTCCCCAACCTGCGGGCCGCGGCCTGGTGCTGGTTGGCGAAGGCCGTGGCGCCGGGCCGCGGCTCCCTCTCCACGTCCCCCCCACAGTAAAAAACTTCCCAGGCCGCAAACTTGTGGCCCGGGAAGCTTCTTACTGTGGGAGGGCAGGGAGAGGGAATCAGGGCTGGGCCGCGCATCGCGCATGCGCGGCCCGTACGGGCGCAGCCCGATGCGCGGGCGTGGCCCCCACGGGCGCGGCCCGATGCTCTGCCGGTCCCCAGCCTCAGAAAGGTTGGGGACCACTGTTGTACAGGATAGTTAATACCTTGAACTGAATTAACTATCATCATCCTGAATAACTTTCTTAAGAAGCTTACATCACCTCATATAGCTTGTGGAATCCCAGCAAAGTAAAAGACTTCACAACAGTTTCAGAAAGACCATATCATAGCCAGGAACTTTAAATCCAGCATTGGCCGACTTTTAATAAACCTAGAGGACAGAAAGAATAGCCAATTAACGTTGAACAGAGGAATGGGTTGGATATTGTGATCGGCCATTCTGCCTGTATGTGAGTTGGCTGTTAAGGGATTTCAAGGTAACAACCTGCATATTGAATTGAACTGTGAAACAAACCAGCAACCAGTCAGTAGGGTTCTCCTAATAGGTGTTGTATGCACCAGGTGGCTGTCGCTGTCCCCACCTGGTAAATGGGCTGCTGCATTTTGCACCAGTTGAAGTTTCTGCATAGCCTTCAAGTGAGTCGATTTATTGAGCACGATGTGAATGGGGTCTTTGTATCCAACTTAATAATTTTAAGCGCTTCTCGAAAGACAGTACTTGCAGGAAACCCTATAATGATTTTGGACTTATTGTTTATTGTGATGTGATAAGAAAAGAAAACATAAAAGGACTATGAAAGTTAGCTATAATGCAAGAAAAGTTATATCATGACTAAGTCAGTCAGCTAGCTCATGAAATTAAAATGCACACTAAAACCATGTAGTCAACCTCTTCTTTACAGGCTATACATTATTTACTGTGAAATGTTACTAGCTGGCTGTGTACTGTCTGTTGACACTCAGAACTCTGCTTGCTAATTGTGTCAGTATAACTGGAGTGTCAAGAAAGAACAAAGTTAGTAATCAATCCAAGGCCTAATTAAAGGTGGTGATACCAGGAAGTTTCAGGGAGTTCAGCTGCCTTATATTCATTCCACTAATTGGGTTAGTATGCTTTATAGTGAGTGATCCTACCCTCACCCCCCTTTAGCCATATCAACCTATGATAGCACCAGCCCACTGTGGAGTTAGTTTCAAGAGTTAGCTGTTTGAAGCTTCCCCCATTGGGAGGGGGTTAATGTCTGAGTTTAAAAGCAAAAAGGAGTGCAAGCCTAACGAGTACAGGACTTTTGCTCACAAATTTGCCCTTTCTTTCCTCAAGTGTTTTCCCCCTGAGCTGAGCTCCAACACTTGAAGCATGTTGCACTGGGAGAAAAGCAATGTACACAAATGGACCTCCAAATGACACGGCTTTACTGTGTCTCTGGTTTAAGACCTGCTGCACAAGGAGGTAGAATAAAGATTTCCAGACAGTAAACATTAGTTCTGTGTCCAGAGGCAACATCAGGAGATATGAACAGGAAGGTAGGAAGAAGAAGCAGGTTCAATGTGCAGTCTTATATGTAAGTTTAGAAAATGAAATATATTGAAAGGTTGCACATGTGAGTAGGAAGGACCTTATGAAATAATCAACCCAGTTTATAATTTAATAAGGTATGTTAGGCATTTAAATGTCATGAAATTTGGGGTTTCTGGAAGAAGCAGAGAATTGTGCCATGAACTTGTCAAATCACAGTGTTAATTACTTCTAAGTTTTGACTCCATGTACTCTTTAGAACTTATTTGAACAATCTTATTTTATTTATTTACTAGAAAGAAAGCCCATTTCATCTTGAAATAAAATGGGCGCTAGAAAAGGTAGTCTGGGCAGGCAGGCTTCGGAGGCTGAAGGCCTCCGGTGGGCTGATAGCGTGTGCGGGGCGGCGATGGCATGTCGGGTCGAGGCAGACCTGTTTGAGGGTGGCGGCAGGGGCGACGGCAGCAGTCGGTGGTCGGCTGAGGGCGGCTCCGTGCGGGCATGGCGGCTGGTACCGACGGTTTGGCGGGCGACGGGAGCGACCGGCGTGGCGTCAGCTGTGGCGGCGGAGGCCGCAGGGCAGCGGGGGCATATCTGGCCGAGTCGATGCTTCGCTGCTGGTAAAGGAGCAGGGCGGCTGCCGCCCTGCTCCTTTGCCAGCAGCGAAGCATATGTCGACGGAGCGCGGGCAGGGAGTCCGGGGCGGGCCAAGTGGCCAATAGGGAGGCGCGTGTAGCGCGCCTCCCAATTGGCCACTTGGCCCCCGAGGGGCACTTGGAGAGTGCCGAGTTTTTATCCTGGACGGGTCCTGCCCTAACTCCTCCCCACAAGGCCTTACTATTTTATTTTGTCCACGGCACCCATGGGGTGCCGCAGGACGTTTAAAGATTTATATTTGTTCTTATTGACTGCCACTCCCAGATCCTACCGGCTCATAGCGGTTTACAGTAAGAGTATAAAACTCACATAAAAAACCCTTATAAAAGTACATCAAAGTCTTGTGTCTTTAATATTTACGGAATACTCTACATACATATTCTATGTCCAAGTGGCTAAAAATACATTGAACAAAATATTAGCTCTATGGGTATCTCTTTATATTCCTGTATCCTGTTTATGACAACTGTATCCCATGTATACAGAAGTTTAAAGTGTAGATTATTGGACATGGAAATACAGACATCCAGTTAGACAGCCAGAGGATAATGTTCTCCTTTGAGTTTGAGAGTTTTACCAAGCTATGTGTCCTTTGCCTCATATTTTTATCATTTAAGAGCCCTCCAATTGTGGCAAGCATTTATGTTAGCAAGATTTAATGCTCTCCCCTCTGATGTTTCCTATGGAGATCCTCAAAAATGCCCTATTCTGAAAGAATATGTCCCTGTAAGGAGCCTCTTGTGGCGCAGAGTGGTAAGGCAGCTGCCTGAAAGCTTTGCCCATGAGGCTGGGAGTTCGATCCCAGCAGCCGGCTCAAGGTTGACTCAGCCTTCCATCCTTCCGAGGTCGGTAAAATGAGTACCCAGCTTGCTGGGGGGTAAACGGTCATGACTGGGGAAGGCACTGGCAAACCACCCCGTTTTGAGTCTGCCATGAAAACGCTGAAGGGCGTCACCCCAAGGGTCAGACATGACTCGGTGCTTGCACAGGGGATACCTTTACCTTTACCTTTATGTCCCTGTAATTCCGGCAGTATTGAAACCATTTTAAATGTGCTTTCTATGATACACCCTACATCACTCTTCATGGGCAGCTCATCAACCCACTTATTTCTAAAAGACACAGATTTGATAATGGACCAAGACCATTTTCTTAACAGCAAACAAAAATTCTCTACTAATTTAGTTAATTGCCAGATTTCTAGAAGGCTTCACTACTGTAGAACAATTAACATTCATAATGTATTTTTCTTTTTTCATATTTTGTATCCCGATAAAGGTCTGATTCTGAATCACCTATCCTTTGTGCATACAGGGAGCTACATTGGGTCACCAGTTTGTAACACTTTTCCATTACATGTATATTGAAATAAGTGAAACTTGCCTACATTGAGCAGACTCTTCCCCTGCTCGTTTGATTTCTGCAAGCTTGAAGTCTCCTGCGTAAAGTGGCATTATTCATATAGTGTAGACATTCAGATTGCAAGTGGAATCAGTATGTGGAAGGAGGAGGGAAATTCAGTCCACTGACTCCACTCCTAACTTTTGTGGAAGATGAAGATGATGACCTATAGCCAATTATAAGAAGAACACAGCATGTCCAAATAATCTGAATTTTATCCTGTTTCTTACATCCTGTTTTTTCCTCCAGATAACCCATAAACAAGGAATGAAGATAACTTCCTCTCCCAGAAACTGATTTCGTCCTACCCTCTGTTAAATTATTTAGCCCTCCTTGAAGGGCATCTAACTTGGTGGTTATCTCTACATCATGTGACGGTTAGGTATGTGACAAGTTAGGTATATGTAGCATTAAGAATTACTTCCTTTTGTTTGTCCAGATCTGAACATTAGCTTCATATGTACCCTTCAGTTATAGTAGTATAGAAGACGGAGGAAATATTTTTTCTGTTTTCTCCATGCTGTGTATAACTTAATAAACTTTTATCATTTACCTACTTAGCTGTCCCCCTCCCCCATAAACTGAAAAGGATAAAGACTCTTTATCCTTCCTCGTATCCTTAGATTTTTTGGGGTGTCCCTTTCTTTAGCTTTCTTGGTTCTACAATATGTTTTTAAGATGAGGTTACCAGAGCTATACAAATGCAGCCTTATCACAGATTTATATTAGGGCATCACATTACTGAATATTTATATTGCAATCCATTTCCTAATAAACCTAGCATGGAATTGGCCTTTTTTCAGCCCTGCTTCATACTGAGTTGACATTTTCATTGGGCTGCCCACCACAAATCAAAACCTGTTTAGAATCTCTCGACACTTTAAAACTCCCAGTATGCGTTGGAATGGAGGATCAAAGGGAAGACATCAGGACCCACATTTCAATATGATTTTAGCTGTGATCATTGAAGTGCTACACTGATGGGGATTAGGTAGTTCCTCTGCAACCCCTTTAGTCTATTAGGTTATTGGGTGATGTGTGCCTTTTAAAAACTCTGTAGGATACTGATAGTTTCTCTGAAATCTGAATAACAATGAGGTAATAAATATTTTATACTTGTAGGCTCAGGAGATATGCAGAAAAGTATTGTGTTTAGGCAGTATACTACATAATGCACAATAGAATGAGTTCTTATGATCTATGTCCTTATTTGTGGCATGAGTGGTCATGAGCTCTTGTCTAAGTTGTACAAAGTAGACTTGATCAAATACCCTGTGAAATACGTGAGGACCGAATATACCAGTTTACAAACCAAACTACATGCTATTTTTCATGAGGACTTTTCAGCCTCACCTTGCACAATGAAGTTGCCAGAATCATGTCTTTCAGTAATACTTTTGCTCCAGAATATTAAAACACACACACCTTGAAATGTTGTTGTTTATTACTAATTGTATATTCATAGAACTAAAGTATCTTTTATATTTCTGACATACCATTGAACATATTTGCCAATAGCTTTGGCTGTATATGATTATTTTTTAAAAACGTCTCTTCAATAAACCTTATTTTAAAAACTTATCTTGAATAAATCTAGGCTAATAAGAATGAGGAAAAAACAATCTCTAACATACTGGCAATTTTCACACTGCTTTCATAGTCCACTTTAGCGACTAGTTGCTAATGGATTTTTTCTGTCATTTCAGACATTTTGGTAACTGGGTACTAGCAAAATTTATTTACCTGTTAATTCAGACCTGCTTTTGTTTGGTTGAGCTGCTTTTGAGGGCAACTGCTTTTTCTCTTCTGCCCCTTTGTTGTGCTTTCGAATTACTGTGGCGTGCAGTTTAAAATGTCAGTACTGCTTCTTGCAGTGCTGCTTCCTCCTCATCCTTTTCTGCCATGTGATCATCTGTGGACTTTAAAAAAAGTTCTAGCTGAATACTAGAGTACTAGAGTGCAAAGCTAATATAGCACTTCAGTGCTATAGTGGCACCATTGAGATGCCTTGACTCCATTGACTTTTCTATATATTGCTATATTGGTTTAGCACTGTAATGTGCAATTTAGAATGTCCTTCCCACAAAAAATAAATCTTGAGGAACATCACATGGGGAAAAGGGGAAGGGGTGGGAATGGCAGTGTTTGAAATAGCCATAGTGGTTCAGAGATGGAAGGAAATTCAGTGTATGAGGCTCCCATCCCTGTATCACTTCACTCAGAATTTGGCCAACAATGAATATCTGGTGGGAACGCTAAAGTGAAAGTCTTCTCTTTCTGTGCTATTCTTGCCTTTCTTTGTCCTTGTCTATCTTCTAATTACTGTTTTTATGACCAGTGGTAAACTCTAGCCTCTAACAGCTATTTGCCACCTGGATGATTATGACTTTTTAACAGTTGTTGTCCCCAAAGGTTAAGAGACGTAACTTAGGTAAATGACCTGCAATTCGAGGTGTCAGATCTTTCACCCTATCACATATCCTTAACACACCCGCGGCGCGGGCGCCGCGGACTAAATAAAGCGCTAAGTGCTTTGGGGGAGGAGTTAGGGCAGGCTTTGTCCATGATGAGGAAGGGGCCTGATTGGCCCCTTCCTCCGGACAGACCATCGGCTGGGCCAATCAGCAGGCGCGAAGCCGATTCCCGCCCTTCCAACAAGGAAGCAACTGCGAGCCGCGTGGAGCTTTCACTTCATTTTCTAAAACGGAAGGTTCTTCAAAAAGGTTCTTCTTGGAGGGCATCTGTCATCTTTTCATCTCTTCTGTATATTTGTTAGTTATCCTGTTCATGATCATGCTTTAAATTTCTCTGTTGGATCTTGTGGAACAGATCTCTCGTTTTTATTGTTCTCTTCTATTTCTTTATACTGACTTTTATAATAGATTTTGTCTCTATATGCCAGTCACTGGAATGCTACCTTTAGACTGATTATGCATGGGTCAGAAAGTCCGGGTTGGCGGCAACAGGGCAGCAGAGCTACGCACGACATCACCACCATCCCGGCCCCCACCCAGCCCTGGCCTAAATCAGGGCTTTGGGTGGCCTGCGGCAAGGGAGCACGCATTCTTCCACGTTTCCTGTCTTGTTGTGGTGACCAGCAGAGGCCAAACCAAAGCAGGCCTGTGTGTAAGGGAAGAGCTGGGCCTTTGATGACTGGCTCCTCCCCCACACCTATGGTGTTCCTGCAGGGACATAAAATGCCTCATTCAGCTTTGTGGTGCAGCAGAGCCATATTGGGTGTTTCTACACCCCCGTGATGGTGGAATTCTCCACCACCACCACCATCATGAATCATGGCAGAGCTTTCCCGTGTGAACACAACTCCGGGGCAGACCGTGTGCACTAGGGCATTTCTTCCCCCGTGCATACACAGGACATGAAGTGGCATATCGATGCCAGAATACAAGAGACAGCCCTCCAATGGCTGATCTCCTTCCTCCGGGATCGTGGACAGAGGGTTGTAATAGGAGACAAAACATCAGACCGTCGTCAACTTACTTGTGGAGTCCCACAAGGAGCGGTCCTCTCCCCTATCCTATTCAACATCTTTATGCGCCCTCTCGCACAACTGGTACGGAGGTTTGGGCTGGGTTGTCATCAATATGCTAATGACACCCAGCTCTTCCTCCTGATGGATGGCTGCCTTGACTCCCCCCCCCCCCCCAGAAGCATTAGCCAGCTGCCTGGAAGCAGTGACGAGATGGCTGAAGCAAAGTCGTCTGAAGCTCAATCCTTCAAAGACGGAGGTCCTGTGGCTGGGTAGGAAGGGCCCATGCGAAGAAGTGCGCCTGCCTGCCCTGGATGAATTACAGCTCTCTACGGCTGACACCGCCAGGAACCTAGGCGTGATTCTGGATGCTTCCCTTACAATGGAAGCCCAGATCACAAAGGTAGTGCGGCTGGCATTTTACCATCTCCGCCAAGCCAAACTACTAGTGCCCTACCTGGCCCCGGAACACCTAGCCACAGTGATCCATGCAACGGTCACCTCTAGACTGGACTTCTGTAACTCACTCTATACAGGCCTGCCCTTAGCCTTGACCCGGAAACTACAGCTGGTCCAAAATGCAGCTGCCAGGATCCTCATGGCAACACCGTGGAGGTCCTACATACGGCCCGTTCTCCACCAACTGCAGTGGTTGCCAGTTGAATTCCGGATCAGACTAAAGGTTCTGGTAAGTACCTTCAAGGCCATTCGCAGTCAGGGCCCAGTGTACCTGAGGGACCGCCTCCCTGCCTATGCCCCCAAAAGAGCTCTGTGCTCCACCGCCACCAACCAGCTAATGGTTCCTGGCCCTAAAGAAGTCCGCCTGGCCTCGACCAGGGCCAGAGCATTCTCTGTCCTGGCCCCCACCTGGTGGAACGAGCTTCCGGAGGAGATCAGGGCCCTGACGGAGCTTAAACAGTTCCGCAGGGCCTGCAAAAAGGAGCTCTTCTACCAGGCATTTGGTTGAGACCAGGCACAACCAACAGCGAATGAAGGGCCCCCGCTCCCCCCTCCCCCCCTCTCCCCTCTTCCTCCCAGAACTCCACCAGAGCGCTCTGGACCTGTTGTGGTATTGCACTGTTGCATCGTTATACTATTTTATTATACTGTTATACTGTTATATTATTCTGTTATATTGTTGCAACCACTGTTATTAATGTATGATTTTTAGTGAAGACTGTTTCATGTATTGTTGATTAGTTTAATGTAAACCGCCCTGAGCCTTCGGGGAGGGTGGTATATAAATCTAAATAAATAAATATTACACTGTCACCATGAATTGGTGGTGGCCTGATATGGCCACCGCCATGCATGATCATTCTTAGACTTCTCATTCTGTCACCCTTTATTTTTGTTTCTTGACTATCTATAGCAATTTTAAGAGTTTCATTGGTCATCTAATGAGGCTTTTAATTTATTTTGGCTGCAGGAATAGTCTTTGCACATTATGTAGTATGTGGATATATTGTTGTTGTTGTTATGTGCAAAGTCGTGTCCGACCCATCGCGACCCCATGGACAATGATCCTCCAGGCCTTCCTGTCCTCTACCATGCCCCGGAGTCCATTTAAGTTTGCACCTACTGCTTCAGTGACTCCATCCAGCCACCTCATTCTCTGTCGTCCCCTTCTTCTTTTGCCCTCAATCGCTCCCAGCATTAGGCTCTTCTCCAGGGAGTCCTTTCTTCTCATGAGGTGGCCAAAGTATTTGAGTTTCATCTTCAGGATCTGGCCTTCTAAAGAGCAGTCAGGGTTGATCTCCTCTAGGACTGACCGGTTTGTTCGCCTTCCAGTCCAAGGGACTCGCAAGAGTCTTCTCCAGCACCAGAGTTCAAAAGCCTCAATTCTTTGACGCTCGGCCTTCCTTATGGTCCAACTTTCGCAGCCATACATTGCAACTGGGAATACCATAGCCTTGAGTAAACACACTTTTGTTGGCAGGGTGATGTCTCTGCTTTTTAGGATGCTGTCTAGATTTGCCATAGCTTTCCGCCCCAGGAGCAAGCATCTTTTAATTTCTTTGCTGCAGTCCCCATCTGCAGTGATCTTGGAGCCCAGGAAAATAAAATCTGTCACTATCTCCATTTCTTCCCCATCTATTTGCCATGAATTGAGAGGGCTGGATGCCATGATCTTTGTTTTCTTGATGTTGAGTTTCAAGCCAACTTTTGCACTCTCCTCCTTCACCCGCATCAACAGGCTCTTTAGTTCCTCTTTACTTTCTGCCATTAGAATGGTATCATCCGCATATCTGAGATTGTTGATATTTCTCCCTGCAATCTTGATCCCAATTTGTGACTCCTCTAATCCCGCATTTCTCATGATGTGCTCCGCATACAAGTTAAATAGGCAAGGCGACAGTATACAGCCTTGCTGAACTCCTTTCTCAATTTTGAACCAGTCAGTGATTCCATGTTCAGTTCTCACTGTTGCTTCTTGACCTGCATATAAATTTCTCAAGAGACAAATAAGATGCTCTGGTATTCCCATCTCTTTAAGAACTTGCCACAATTTGTTGTGCTCCACACAATCAAAGGCTTTAGCATAGTCGATGAAGCAGAAGTAGACGTTCTTTTGGTACTCCCTAGCTTTCTCCATGATCCAGCGTATGTTGGCAATTTGATCTCTAGTTCCTCTGCCTCTTCGAAATCCTGCCTGTACTTCTGTAAGTTCTCGGTCCACATATTGCTGGAGCCTAGCTTGTAGGATTTTGAGCATAACTTTGCTAGCATGAGAAATTAGTGCAATGGTACGGTAGTTTGAACATTCTTTGGCATTGCTCTTCTTTGGGATTGGAATGTAAACTTACCTTTTCCAATCCTGTGGCCATTGTTGAGTTTTCCAAATTTGCTGGCATATTGAGTGTAGAACTTTTACTGCATCGTCCTTTAAGATTTTGAATAGTTCAACTGGAATGCTGTCACCACCACTAGCTTTATTGTTGCTCAGACTTCCTAAGGCCCATTTGACTTCACATTCCAGGATGTCTGGCTCCAGGTCAGTAACTACCCCACTGTGGTCATCAGGGATGTTAAGCTCGCTCTTGTATAGTTGTTCTGTATAATTTTGCCACCTTTGTTTAATCTCTTCTGCTTCTGTGAGGTCCCTACCATTTTGGTAACTTATCATACTCAACTTTGCATGAAACGTTCTCTTCATATCTCCAGTTTTCTTGAAAAGATCTCTGGTCCTCCCCATTCTATTGTTTTCTTCTATTTGTTTGCACTGTTCATTTAAGAAGACATTCTTATCTCTTCTAGTTTTTCTCTGGAATTCTGCATTCAATTGGGTGTATCTTTCTCTTTCTCCCTTGCCTTTCACTTCCCTTCTCTCCTTAGCTATTTGTAAAGCTTCCTCAGACAGCCATTTTGATTTCTTGCATTTCTTTTTCTTTGGGATGGTTTTAGTTGCTACCTCTTGTACAATGTCGCGAACCTCCGTCCATAGTTCTTCAGGCACTCTGTCTATCAGATATAATTCCTTAAATCTATTTGTCACCTCTACTGTGTATTCGTTGGGGATATGATTTATTTCATACCTGAGTGGCCTAGTGCTTTTCCCTACTTTCTTCAATTTAAGCCTAAATTTTGCAACAAGAAGCTCATGATCTGAACCACAATCAGCTCCTGGTCTTGTTTTTATTGACTGGATAGAACTTTTCCATCTTTGGCTGCAGAGCACATAGTCAATCTGATTTCTGTGTTGACCATCTGGTGATGTCCATGTGTAGAGTCGTCTCTTGGGTTGTTGGAAAAGAGTGTTTGCTATGACCATTGTATTCTCTTGACAAAATTCTACCAGCCTGTGCCCTGCTTCATTTTGTACTCCAAGGCCAAACTTGCCTGTTATCCCGGTTATCTTTTGGCTTCCTACTTTAGCATTCCAATCCCCCATGATGATAAGCACATCATTTTTTGGCGTTGCTTCTAGAAGGTGTTGTAGGGCTTCATAGAAGTGATCAACTTCATCCTCTTCAGCAGCAGTGGTTGGGGCATAGACCTGGATCACTGTGATGTTGAATGGTTTGCCTTGGGTTCGAACTGAGATCATTCTGTCATTTTGGGGATTGTATCCCAAGACTGCTTTTCCTACTCTCTTATTGATTATGAAAGCTACTCCATTTATTCTGCGAGATTCTTGTCCACAGTAGTATACCTGATGGTCATCTGAATTAAATTCACCCACTCCTGTCCATTTTAGTTCACTGATTCCTAAAATGTCGATGTTCAGTCTTATCATTTCTTGTTTGACCACGTCCAGCTTGCCTTGATTCATGGATCTGACGTTCCAGGTTCCTATGGAATAAAAATCTTTACAGCATCGGACTGTCTTTTCGCCACCAGTTACTTCCACAACTGAGCGTCCTTTCGGCTTTGGCCCAGTCGTTTCATTCATTCTGGCGCTACTCGTACTAGCCGTCTGCTCATCCCCAGTAGCATATTGGACACCTTCCGACCTGAGGGGCTCATCTTCCGGCGTCATATCGTTATGCCTATTGGAACTGTCCATAGAGTTTTCATGGCAAAGATACTGGAGTGGTTTGCCATTTCCTTCTCCAGTGGATCACCTTTTGTCAGAGCTCTCAGCTATGACCTGTCCGTCTTGGGTGGCCCTGCATGGTATAGCTCATAGCTTCACTGAACTACGCAAGCCCCCTTGCCACAACAAGGCAGCGTTCCTTGAAGGGGGTGTGGATATATAGATACATACAATTGGGGGCCTGCAAGATTCACACAGAATAATCCTCCCTCTTCCCATTGCTGCCCCTACAGCCCCCTCTGGGCCTGACCACATCTGCTCTGGAGTCTGGGCACCACTCCATTGTTCCTGGGTCCAGTCACCACCACGATCAGACCCAGAATGGCTTGCAAACTCTGCTGCAGCCAAGCTTGGCACAGCTCCCCAACCACACTGCTGTTGGTCTTAGAGCAACTTCTGGATTCTGCTTTGCCATGATCTTTCCCAGAACTTCTCCACAAAATAGACTTGGGGGGAAAAAAGCTAGGAAAGTCCCAGCTGATGCATATATATAACAGTACTTGTGGAAGCAGGACCCTCTCCCCCTTCCAAACACTATTGAACCTGGGGCAAATAACGTGTGAGAAAATGGCATTGGTGATGAGTCATAAATTTCATCAACCCAAAATAACATAAACAACTGTACACCTGACCAATGTATAATGTTAGACCATATATTTTTAGTTTATATAGAACACATACTACTGTCTTGTTAATTTCTTATTAATTTCATTTACCATGTTTCAGTTATCTCTAGATCATCTGTTTTCTGATCGAGTGCCAATTCATTGATGTGCTACCATTTTTCTCATACAGGCTTTTCTAATAATTAATTAGCCAAATGTCCTGGCTTACTTCTATATAGCTTTTTCCTTTGACAGCTGTGTTGCTTCAAGGCATATTGTGAGCAGCATACATAGAATATCCAGCTCCTAAGCATTTTGTCGGGTCTGGGTAATTCAGACCCTTGTGCTTGGAGCTCAGATTCTAGTTTTACTCAAGTTGGTTTAGGCTCATGGTGATAAAAACTAATTACATTCTAAAGAACTTTAATGACATGTATAACGAGCTGATCATTATCAGCAAGCTCACATTGACCTGGGATTAGGGTTTCCACCTGGCTGGTTTAAAATGTATCCTGCCACTGTGTGTCTTTATTTTTTCTTCTCAAATGCTAGTTTAGATCTCAGCCATAATGATAACTATTATGGAATGAAAAGCTTATACATATTTTGATAAATTAAGGCATGTAAACACTTCAGTATTTACAATGATTGAGGTGAGCCAAGGGGCAAGTAAGTTTGGCTGGCTACTAATGGCAGCATTTATCACTTGCACTCTGTGCCTAGCAAGTGGGATGGACCCACCTAGCCACACTTGCTACCTTTATGGCAACCTTTCACCTCACAGAAAAATAAAATAATATCTGTGACACTTTTTTGGGCAGATCTCTTTTTCAATTTACTTCTATATGGTATATGTTGGTAGGGACTCATGGACAATATGCCTTTGTTATACGAACTATGTTCCCTTCCACACACACCATGGATAACTGAGAAAATCAGTATTCCAGAGGGTGAGCCCTTCACAAGTATTAAAATGCAGGAATCAATATATCAGCAAGAGGGAGGGCCTTCTCAGTAGTGGCTCCTGTCCTGTGGAACCGACTGTCTGAAGAGATGCATGCCAAGCAGGACTTTCTTAGGTTCATGGGGAATGCAAGGTTGCTGTTTTTCAGGTGGCCTTTGGATGACTGTGATCTACCAGGCGGCTGGTATGCTTTATCTGTGTCTTCACCATCCATGCATCCTATTCAGCTTGATAGTGGATAGGTTTTAATGGGGATAGATTTTTGATCATTTTATATTTTTAAAGTTTATTCATGTATCTTTTGTATTGTTTTTATTGGGTGTATTATATATGCTGTTAGCTGCCCCAAGTCGCTGCCCCAAGGGAAGAGGGAGTGGGATAGAATTATTATTATTATATTTCAATTTATTACCCGCTACTCCCAAACGGTTTGTGGCAGGTTACAGTTGTCTGAATAAAATCCCAGTAAAACCCCCCTTAAAACCCCCAGACATACAAACATAACACAAACCCAACCAATCACAATAACAAAAAAAGTTATGGCAGAAAAACTCTAACTCGACTTTCAACTATCAATCCCCCAATAAAAATCTCCTAGAGGGGTGGGTGGGAAGAGGGGCACAGAGGAACCCGCAAGCTGCCACTCACACCATTCTATCCTGGGAGGGGGGCCATACAGATCTTCTTTGCCACACCGGCCTCAACCATAAACTTGGTGGCTCTGTTTTGCAGGCCCTGTGGAATGTCGAAAGCTCCCGCAGGGCCCACAATTCTTCTGGGAGCTTCTTCCACCAGGTAGGGGCTAGGACCGAAAAGGCCCTGGCCCTGGTCGAGGCCACGTGTGCTTCCTTGTGGCAGAGTGTAAGGCCCTGCGGGGGGCGTAGGGTAACAGGCGGTCCCTCAGATATGGGGGTCCCAGACCTCATAGGGACTTAAAAGTTAAAACCAAAACCTTTAACTGGATCCTGGCCAATGCAGCTGCCTCAGCAATTATGTTATTGTTACTGTTGTTAATTTGATTATTATTAATGTTGTATATTTGAAGACTGACCAAACATAAAATCATAGAATCATAGAGTTGGAAGGGGCCATACAGGCCATCTAGTCCAAGCCCGTGCTCAATGCAGGATCAGCCCAAAGCATCCTAAAGCATCCAAGAAAAGTGTGTATCCAACCTTTGCTTGAAGACTGCCAGTGAGGGGGAGCTCACCACCTCCTTAGGCAGCCTATTCCACTGCTGAACTACTCTGACTGTGAAATTTTTTTTCCTGATATCTAGCCTATATTGTCGTAGTTGTAGTTTAAACCCATTACTGTGTGTCCTCTCCTCCGCAGCCAAAAGGAACAGCATCCTGCCCTCCTCCAAATGACAACCTTTCAAATACTTAAAGAGGGCTTTCATGTCCCCTCTCAGCCTCCTTTTCTCCAGGCTGAACATTCCCAAGTCCCTCAAACTGTCTTCATAGGGCTTGGTTCCTTGGCATACTTTTCATTTTTCATTCATCCAGTAGGCATACTTTTCATTTTTCTGACCCAGATGCAGAACTTTACACTTATCTTTATTAAATTGCAACTTGTTCTCATTTGCCCATTTTTCCATTGTGTTCAGATCTCATTGAACTCTGTCTCTATCTTCTGGAGTATTTTCCAGTCTTCCCAATTTGGTGTCAGATGCAAACTTGATCAGTAGTCCTTCTACCCCCCCCCCCATCTAGATCATTAATAAATATGTTAAAAAGTACCGGACCGAGCCCTGAGCCCTGAGGTACCCCGCTACTCACCTCCCTCCAGTCTGATGAAACACCATTGACAACAACTCTTTGAGTGCGGTTCTCTAACCAATTCCCTATCCTCCTAACTATCTGAAAATCCAGATTGCAGTCCTTCAATCAGAACATCATGGGGAACCTTATCAAAAGCTTTACTAAAATCCAAGTAAACAATATCAACCGAATTTCCACGATCCAGCAAACCTATTACTTGGTCAAAAAAGGAAACCAGGTTGGTCTGACAGGACCTGTTGGAGACAAATCCATGCTGACTTCCTTGGATCACCAAATTGTCCTCCATATGTTTGCAGATCACTCCGTTTAATATCTGCTCCATTATCTTCCCTACAACAGAGGTCAGACTCACTGGTCTGTAGTTTCCTGGGTCATCCTTCCTCCCTTTTTTGAAGATCGGAATAACGTTTGCTCTCTTCCAGTTCTCCGGGACATCTCCAGTCGTTAAAGAGGTCCCAAAGATGATGGACAAGGGTTGTGCAAGTTCTCTGGAAAGTTCTTTGAGCACTCTGGGGTGCATTTCATCCGGCCCAGGGGATTTGAACTCATCCAGTGCAGCTAAATGCCTCTCAACAACCTCTCTGTCCATGTCAACCTGCCACCCAGACACTATCTCTTGGCTACTGCCATCTCTAGATATGCCTAAACCCTTTGACCTGTGGGGAAAAAACAGATGTAAAATATGACAATATTGCCTCAGCCTCTCAATTATACTATCAAACTAAGCATTGGAAAGAAGAGAGATGCAAATAGCTGTATTTTATTCTCTGTATTGCATTTTGTTTAAGTCTGCTTGCGAAGTAATTACCTAGAAGACAAGGATGTAGTCTTTTCTATATGACTTTTAAAATCCTTTTTTGTTTGGGGGGGGGGCAGGAAAAACAATAATTTTTTCTTGCTCATGTCCTAACTCCTCCTTTAACCTTTCTAACCTTGTCTAATCTATTCTCTCACTTCTCAATGTAAAAGTCAATTTGTTCATATAGATGGCTTAGAGAAACCCCCTTTTAATTGCTTTATTAGTTGTTCTGGGGATAGGATCAGGTAGCACAGTTCATGTTTCTAAGCCTCTTTATTGATTGGCAATCAAAAGGCATGCTTGGATTGTCTTGTTTGATATTTCTAGCCTTTTCCTACCATGATTTAGACCTCTGCTTTATTTCTTTGTATAATAATTTAACTTAGAGTATGCTGATCCCAGGTTTTTATTTTGGTCTTTGGTCATGGCAATTTCTCATAGAGAAAATTCTTTTAACATGCATAGAGGATATAGAGGATTCTCATCACTGATGATGTTATATCTATACAAGTCATTTTAGTATGCATTTGTTCAAAGCATGACAGCAATAACATCAATCTTTAACCGCTCCAGCAGAGCAGAATAAATAAAAGAGTAAGGGCCCTGAGGTCGGGCCCTGTCCGGGATGAGGAAAAGTGCCGATTGGCCACTTCCCCTGGACTGACCATCTCCCAATTGGGCCCTCCACTTGTCAGTCCAGCCCCAAACTCAGGCTGCTGATTGGCAGTTTACCCTGGCTACAACCAATTGGGAGGCGCTTTGCGCCTCCCAACCCACCCCACCCCCAACAACGCCTAACCTTTGCTCCATGGTAGCCATTCCTTTGCTGGCCGCCGAGAGCGAAGGTAGGCCGCTGGCCCCGCCATCTAGCCGTCAATGACTCCACAGACCACGAGGAGGCTGCTGGCCGGCTTGCTGAGCCGCCCAGCATCCTCCCCGGGGCCTGTGGAACGTTTCCGCTTGCTGGGGGGGAGGAAAAACGCTCCCCAGGCCCCGGGGAGGACATCATTTTTTGCACATCATTTTTTGGCGTTGCTTCTAGAAGGTGTTGTAGGGCTTCATAGAACTGGTCGACTTCATCCTCTTCAGCAGCAGTGGTTGGGACATAGACTTGGATTACTGTGATGTTGAATGGTTTGCTTTGGATTCGAACTGAGATCATTCTGTCATTTTGAGGATTGTATCCTAAGACTGCTTTTCCTACTCTCTTACTGATTTCTTCTGCGAGATTCTTGTCCACAGTAGTATACCTGATGGTCATCTGAATTAAATTCACCCATTCCTGTCCATTTGAGTTCACTGATTCCTAAAATGTCGATGTTCAGTCTTGTCATCTCTTGTTTGACCACGTCCGGCTTGCCTTGATTCATGGATCTGACGTTCCAGGTTCCTATGGAATAAAAATCTTTACAACATCGGACTGTCTTTTCACCTCCAGTTACTTCCACAACTGAGCGTCCTTTCGGCTTTGGCCCAGTTGCTTCATTCATTCTGGAGCTACTCGTACTAGCCGTCTGCTCATCCCCAGTAGCATATTGGACACCTTCCGACCTGAGGGGCTCATCTTCCGGTGTCATATCGTTTTTCCTTTTGGAACTGTCCATAGAGTTTTCATGGCAAAGATACTGGAGTGGTTTGCCATTGCCTTCTCCAGTGGATCACCTTTTGTCAGAGCTCTCTACTATGATTTGTCCGTTTTGGGTGGCCCTGCATGGCATAGCTCATAGCTTCACTGAGCTACACAAGCCCCCTTGCCACGACAAGGCAGTGATCCTTGAAGGGGGAAGATAACATTACATAAATAAAAATAAAATAGAAATTTAAATTGAATTGCTACCTTATTCAAGCTTTCATACACCACAAATCATGTACCTTATGGTGGCACCAAAATTATGGAATCCCCCTCCATCTGTCCTCTTCTATTATGGTTTTCTTCTAGGTGAAGTTTTTTCTGCTTTGTTTGGAACTTCTTCACTGATTATCGACTGTTTATATGTCTTGATTTGTTATTTCATGTATGTGTGTGTTTAGTTTTAATGTTTCTAATTCGTCACTGTATTAGGGATCCTAGGTTGGGTGTAAAGGTGGTATACATATGTTTTAAAGAAAATCAAATGGTGTCTGTATGTAATCATATTCATGTGGCTTTGAGGAGATGGGCTATTTGCTAGGCTAAAAAATCAAAAGAATGTGGAAATTGTATGGTTATGGTGTAGTAAGGGCACTATGCACATGTGCATGCAATCTAGGCATTCAGATAATGGTTTATTCTTGATACATTTATTTGGATCCTCTCTAAGATCTTGTCTTGGATCTAAGCAGCTTTTCCAGTGGAGAAAAAGAGGAGGAGGTGGTCCTCTTTGACCACCCAAAAGGTTATGCTGGGGTATGGGACCTGCATGGGCAAAAGGCACATGCAATGGGAGCTGTTGCAAGGATGGGAAGTAGGTAAAGGTTGGCCATCAACTTATTTTTCTGGAGATAAGATTCAGGTGGGTAGATCTGTTGGTCTGAAGCAGCAGAACAAAGTTTGACTCCAGGGGGACCTTTAAGACAAAGTAAGTTTTGACCAGATTTGATGAAGTGTGCATGCACACTTGATGAAAACTTTGTTGGTCCTAAAGGTGCCACTGAACATAAACTATTTTTCTTGAGAAAACTGCTAAATCTATGCCCGTTTCTTTACTTGGAAAAATTATTTCACTGAGCTGGTATTCTAGTTGTTACACACTGAGGATATAAAGTGCTAGAGGGTGAATTATTATTGTTAGTAACACAGTAAGATTAAAACTAAATTTTTATAATGCAGTGGATTTCCATTTTTCATTAGTGATTTTCCAAATCTTCTTAAAGATGTGTTTCTCTTTTGATCAGTAAGTTCACTTTAGATATAAAGTATATTAAATGTTTGGGAACAAGCTAATAAAGCGGTTAACTTCTTGAAGCAACTAAATTTCCCTGGGGATAGACAAAAGCATGAGGCAAGATGCATTGTAGCTGATAGGATAACCACTTTACAAGAGAGATAATAATAGGAGGCTGACAAGTGAATGAATGATTATATTAACATTTCACACACACAAATTATGTAATGGAACAAGTCATTTTTTTAATGGCCAGCATTGTGAGGCAGCACCAAAAAGGCAACACCCTAACGAAACAAGTAGCAACACATTCCAGTAGGTGTGCAAAGATTTAGTGAAGGGGTTGTATAGTTCTCAAATAGATAATGGTTTAAAATAAGCAAACATTTCAGCAAACATATTGACAATTGAAAATTCTTTAGTGTTTTATTTTAATTACTTTCTTGGGAATGATTGTCATTTTGTACAAAATGTAGTAAAGGTTCATGTTCAAACCATGACTACCCATCAAAGGACTTTTCACTCTACTACTTCCAACTACTTAATGATCCCAGGCCCCAAGAAAGCCTGCTTGACCTCAACCAGGGCCAGAGCTTTCTTCATCCTGGCCCCCACCTGGTAGAACGAGCTCCCAGAGAACAGGGCCCTAAACTACTTTTAACCCCCATTAGGGAGAAAGATGGGGTAAAAATAAAGTAAATAAATAATGAAGCTGAAACTAGGAAGGGCCAATAAAAGAAAGGTTAATTAATGTGAGGGAAGAAGAGAAGGATGCAGGAAAAGGGGACAAAATATAGATGCTGACAGGAGAGAAATTGTATCGGGAAGGTAATACAGAAGAAAGTGAAGTGACCACAGTGTAGACATGAGCTCCCAGAAATAAGGCTGGAGCAGCCCTGTACTGCTGTATTGCCTCCCCCCAATGCCAAAAAACAGTGCTGGGGCAGGCCTATGCCGCTCTGTTTCCTCCACCCCTCATGACCCTAGAAACACAGCCACGGCAGGCATCAAGAGAAGGTGAGGAAGGAGGGAAAACAGGAATTGAGCTCAATGGCTCCTAGGACTTTGGTTCGCTTTCCCCCTGAATCCATGACATGTAGAAAGGGGCTACATGAACAGCAGGCTTATGCCACTCCATTGCCTATACCTCACCAATTCTAGAAACAAGGCTGGAGCAGGCATAAGCCTTTGCTACTCCATGCAGCCTACTCCACTGGGCCAGGAACAGGGCTGAGGCAGGCCTATACTGTTCTGCCCTTCACCCCCCTGCAGTTAAGTTAACTTATCTCTGGGGACATCAGTTGCTGCCACATGCAATGAGCCTTGGCCAGCAAGGATTTGTATGGCTGGAGCCTGTCCCCTTCCCTTCCCTTCCCTTCCAGGTCAATCACTGACCATTTTGGGAGGGGAGGCAGTTCAACATTACCATAGATGGTCATATCACCCAATAATTAAAAAAATATATTTATACACACAGACACATGTGCACACACATACATATGTATACATTAATTAACTTCCACGCAATCAGCAAAACCCTTCCATCTCTATGATTCTTATATCTGTAACTAAGTCTGTGTGAAGAGATGGGAAGAATGCCTCAACAAGACTAGAAGGAAGATTGCAAAGCAGCTGGGGTATTCCTGTGCCAGGCCAGTCAGGACACCATCCATTCATTAATCATATGAAATACTGGTTGGGGTAGAGGAGTAGGGGAATGTGGTGTTTTTATTTACTTGGGAGGGTTACTGTTGAGCTTCATTTTTGTAATGGGTTTGTTTGTTTTTTTTACTGATGAACTGAGTAACATATATTGAGTTGATTTGCAGTTCAAAAATAAACCTTATTTTTTTCCTATTTAAGTTTTCATTTCCAAGAGACCTGACAGACAGCTTGGTGAGGCTTACAAACCTTTGGGGTTTTATCAGGTCATCACAACTCTTGCAGGTCTGTGCATGTTCTCTGCTTATCTTATGAGCAGTGCACTTGTAGGTAAATGTAAGCACACACTTCCCAAGAAACTGAGACATATTTTGATCACCTACCATAGAACAATTATGTTTTAAAAGTACAGGACATCTTCAAAAGCCAGAAGGGTGTTTGTTCTGTAGATTAATCTGAAGAAAGACAGGTTATACAGAATAGGAAAGTAAAACCTTCCACAATGTGTATTGCTTCTCAGGATGTGAACTGGGGTGATACAAGTATGCCCCCATGTTTGTTTGTGAAATGTGTTAAATGTGTTTGTGAAATGCTATATTTCCTCAAGACCCAAGTCCGTTCCAATTCTTTATAGCAAATGTATATTCTCAGTTTGGCATTAAGTACTTGCACTTAAAGTACATGATTTCAAGCAACTTGTGGCACTGAGATGTTACTCTTTATTTAAATAATTAGAAAATCCGCTTGTCTTTTTGTTCTATATTCTTATTGGTGCCGTTAAAGAACATAACATTAGAATAGCACTGATAGATCAGACCAGTAGATCAGTTCCTCTGGAGGTCCAACAACAGGACACAGAAGCTAAGGCCTTCCCCCTGGCACTGGGGTTCAGAAGTTTTCTTACTCTTCCCTTAATCACCATGGCTAGTAACCACTGATAGACAGATTCATGGAGGATAGAGCTAGTTCCCTTTAAAGCTGTCTATGACTGTGGCCATCTTTATATAGCTGTTGCTATATAAACATAAATGGCTAAGGCCTAAGTGCGGAGAGTGGTCAGGGCCGGTCCGGGTGAGGGCCCAATTGGAAGGCGCTTTGTGCCTTCCAGTTGGGCCCTCACCAGGACAGACCAGAGTTCCAGCCAGTTGGGAGCCGCGAAGCCAAAGTTCTGACTGGGCCAAAGTTCTGACAGGGTCCGCCCACCAAGCCCAGCCAGGGGCAATCTGGAGATATTGCTGCCAATCTGCCCCTGACCACCGCAGGGAGAGAAAGTCAGTAGGGCTGCTGAGGGGGATGAGAACAGAGGCTTGGACAGATTGCACCAGCCCTTTTCACCCCAAGGCTGTCCTAACTGTCATGTCCAACTGTAACTTTCTTTACTTTGCCTCAGAACCCTGACAGAGCTGGCAGGAGGCTGCACTCTCCCTCCCTTCCCCCCTCCCTTCAGGCCTGCTGCGAAGGAGCCTCTGACAGCCCCTGACTGAGGGGAGAGAGGCATTTCCGAGAGCAACGCAGGGGAGTCTGAGGGCCTTCCTTTTGAGGGGGGGCTTTCCCCTTCTGCCAAACAGTTGGCTGACAGGGAGGCCACAGAAAAGCCCCTTCTCACTTAAAATACTGCTCTGGACGAGGGTTAGACACAGCCAAGTCATGTGTATTTCTTCTTTGCAACTCTGTGCAGATTTTAGGCCACTGCACAGCATCATTCTGCAGATGAAACTGGATGCTGTTGCGGAGGTTATTTTGTGTCCTGTTTCATCTGCACAACAACCCTGTGCAGTAGGCCTCAAGTCTTTCAGTTCAACAACCTTTGTGGGAGGCCTTAAATGTTTCTTCTCTGCCACAACCCTGTCCAAAGTAGCCCCTTCTGCCTGGGGAGCTGATCTTTATACTCTGCAGATGAGCTGTAATTCCAGGAGCTCTCCAGGCCCCACCTGGAAATTGGCTACCCCTGGGTTAGAAATATTCCTGGAGGTTTGGACTCCAAAATCATAGAACGCCTCAGAGTCCAGCCTTCAAAGGAGCCATTTTTGTCTAAAGTTTGGAGGAAGAGGTGCAGGTGTATCTTTCCTGGGCTATTGGCTATGGCAAGCCCTTACCAGCAACTGTTTGTATTCTGGGGCGCAGACAGGCAGACCAGCACCAGTCCTGTGAGTCTGGAAAGTGCAGGAAGATCTAAATAAATATTTACAGCCTGAAACTGTAAATAGAGAACAAGTAAATGGCTGGACACACATGGTAACCGGGATGACTTTTTGGCCTTGCAAATAACCTTGGCCTGGCAAATAAAAAAACAGTATAAAAAACCTTACTAAGGTCAAGACTGCTGTGCACAGAGAGACCTCCTCTTAGGGTTGCCAGGTTCCATGTGAGGCTCTCTACCCCACCTCCCTCATGGGGAGTCTGCTATGGGGAGAGGAAGGGAAGACGATTGCAAAATGCTTTGAGACACCTGAGGCCTGATTGGTCACTGTTGCCCATACCCAGTTCTCTCAGACCTCTCACAGCCCCATATCCCTCACAGATTGTCTATTGTGGGGAGGCGAAGGGAAAAGGGGTTTGTAAACCACTTTGAAACTCTGTTGGGTAGTAAACAACTGGGTACAAAAATCCAGTTCTTCTTCTAAGGAGCAACCATGAAAGAAGCATGTGGGCACATAACATTTTATCAACATTGAAAAAATGGAGACAGAAGGAACTGGGTAGACACCTGTGTACTGTGACTACCCCATGTGTATTAGGGCAGGGGAACATTTCGGTGTCTGTGGCCTAATTCACACAAGAAGGGAAATGATGCAGAACTGGGAGGAATTGATTGCCATGTAATCTCCCCCTAAGAAGAGTCTCCAGTCTGATTTTCCCTTCACATATCTGAGCTCTGGAAAGCTCATCTGTAACCACTATGCCATAATTCCCAAAGGTCAGTCCTCTCCCACACTCAACGAACATTCCAGACCACAGTTTCTTGACACCCATCTTTCCGTACCCACACCCTTATTTGTCACCACGCCACCACATCCTCCCACACAACACATACATTCAACCTCATGCCCTTACAGACTTAACAACTCCTCCCCTTTCTCTTCCTACTGCCAAGCTCTAGCGCCCGTTGTATTCATGGATATAACGGGCTTTTCCCTTAGTCACTACATATTCTGGCAGGAAATTCCGCATTTTAATCGGTCTCTGTGTAAAGAAGTTTTTCCTTTTATCTATTCTCAATCTACTGCCCATCAACATTGGATGCCCTTGAGTCCTAATATTTTGACTCCAGATGCCACTCTCCACTGTCATGCTGCTGGTCTCTAGTATTTTGAGAGGAGAAAATGTTCTTTTTGTTAGCTCTCTCCACCCCACGTATGTATAATTTTATAGACCTCAGTCTTGTCCTCCCTTAATTGTTTCTTTTCCAAATTGAAAAGTCCAAGACTCTTCAGCCTTTCCTCACAGGGGAAGTGCTCCAACCGCCTAATCATCTTGGTTGCTTTTTTCTGTTCCTTTTCTAGCTGTGTGGTGAGTAGTGAGTAGTGAGATAAGATACCTATATCCTTGTTGAGTCATGGGTATTTCATTATTTTGAAATCTCCCTTTCTAGTTGGTTCTTGAAGTTCCTTTGTAATAAAACAGCTACTTTGAGATCCTTTTGCTACCTTGAGTTAGGTTATTTTTGAGATACCTCAGGGACTGTTTTATCAGACATTTAGATCAGGACAGGTTTTCCTAATATACTTTCAGACATGCAAAGCCATATGTATGAAGAAGCAAATATATTGTTATGTGACAACAAGTATTAGGGCTTCCAGACACACACACACAGACCAGTCCTGGACCCACCTCCCACCAGTATCCCTTCTGATATGAGGCAGAAGCGACAACATTGCATTGCTAACTTAGTCCAGAAGCGACATCATTGTATTGCTAACCTAGACCTTCACCCTGCTACTGGTAAGGCCTCCCCGTCCCCACTGGTTGCTATGAGGCAACTGTAACAAATATACAAGTGTGTTTTTCTGGCTAAGGATTTAATAAGTTGTTATAACTTGCTACTGCTACTCTGTGTCTCTTCCCCTTCTTTTTTGTAATGTCTCATTGAAAACCACATGATAATGTGGTATTATCACATTATCACCACTCAACATTCCTTATTAGATGTTAGTGCAGAAATATGAAGCCATGCATGCTCTATGTCCCACTATATCTTATGAAGAAGAGAAGTGGAAGAAGCGTCATATTTCTTCTGATATCTCCTCAGACTCGCAATGTACACACCTGAAAGAGGCAACACCCAACTGGCTTTCTCCCAACTTTAACTAATTAATGAGATGTGTGGTTAGTTTTCTTGTGTAGAGAAATCAATGATCAGTATAGTATGGTCACAGGCAAAAGAAAGTGTAATCTATATAGCATGAGCATACTGCAACTGGAATCAATCTTACAATGGCTCTAATTTATCATTATTGCAAAATTTGTCTTAGATTTTTTGTTGTTACATAAAAGAAATAGATACATAAGGCCAAGCGAGATGATGTTCATGGGATGTTTATATGAATTAATTCATTAGTAATTGTGAAGGATTTGGCCATGTGATGAATTCAACACAAATATTAAAGTATAATCAGATGCTTTTATTCACTTACAGAGTCATGCATACTGTACAAGCTAAAATTCAGATAAATAAAAATAGTTCAGTTTTATAACCAAATATAATAGTGTAGCAGGATGTCAGGATGAATGAAAAATGAAATTCACAAATATATCACAGAGAAATAATTCTAATATCTTCCCCCAACATGATTCTTTGTTAATGCTATTATCCTTTCCTTTTCCTTTTGTGAGGAAAGGGCTTGTCAGGAAATTCTAGTGAAGGAGAGCATATCTACAGTGGAAAACATCTGGGTGAAAATAAGCAAGGGGAAAACAAACAGTGTGGTGGTTGGTGTCTGCTACCGACTGCCTGACCAACAAGAGGATGTGGATGCTGCACTTTGTGAGCAGCTTGAGAAAATATCCAAGCGGCAGGACCTTGTCATCATGGGTGACTTCAATTTCCCAGATGTGTGCTGGGAAACAAACTCTGCGAAGCGTCCTCAGTCATGCAACTTTCTGACCTGCCTGGCTGACAATTTCATTTATCAAATGGTAGATGAACCCACAAGAGGTTCAGCCATACTGGACTTAATACTGACCAACAGGCAAGAGTTGGTGGATGAGGTGAAGGAGATGGGGACCCTAGGGGGAAGTGACCATGTCCTCATAGAATTCCTTTTGAGATGGGGAGCCAAGGAAGCTTGTAGCCAGACACGGATGTTGGATTTTCGTAGGGCAAAGTTTAATAAACTCAGAGACATGATGAATGTCATACCATAGACGAGAATGCTGGAAGGGAAGGGAGCATGTGAAGGGTGGGCGCTACTCAAACAAGAGCTATTGCATGCTCAATCAATGACTATCCCAGAAAGACGAAAACACTACAAGAGCTCTAAGAAGCCTATTTGGATGAACAGAGAACTTCAAGAGGAACTAAGAAAGAAAAGGAAAATGTTCAGGAAATGGAGGGAAGGACAGAGCTCTAAAGAAGAGTACCTACAGGTTACAAGGCACTGTAGATCAGCGGTCTGCAAGCTTCCGCTTGCTGCGGACCGCTGCGGCGTAGTGGGGGGAGAGGGCGGCCCGGGGACCCGCGCACGCGAGGCATCCCCAGCGCAAACGTGCATGCGCGGACTGCCGCGCACGCGCGATTGCGCCGCCGCCATGCCGGCAGCCGCGGCTTCCCCTCCTGGCCCCTCCAGGCCATGAGCAAATCGACCACTAAAGCTTGCGACTTGGCAAGCTCCCCTCCCCTCCCCTCCCCTCCCCTCCCCTCCCCTCCCCTCCCCTCCCCTCCCCTCCCCTCCCCTCCCCTCCCCTCCCCTCCCCTCCCCTCCCCTCCCCTCCCCTCCCCTCCCCTCCCCTCCAGAAGCGAGAAGCTTGCCGGGCTGCAAGCTAATCGGCCGCTTTGGCGGCTGATTTGCTTTCGGCCTGGCGAGCTTCTTGCTTCGGGGGGGAGGGGAGAAGGAGCCGCGGCCCGGCTCCAGGCCGCAGCCCACGGGTTGCGGACCACTGCTGTAGATCAATCATCAGAAAGGCCAAAGCTGAGAGCTAAGATTGGCCAGGGAAGCCCATTGTAACAAGAAAAGATTTTTCAGTTATGTGAGGAGCAAACGTAAAGTAAAGGAGGCAATAGGCCCACTGTTGGGTGCGGATGGACAAACTCTAATGAAAGATGCAGAGAAAGCAGAAAGGCTTAGTGCCTATTTTACATCTGTTTTTTTCCCACAGGTCAAAGTGTTTAGGCACATCTAGAGATGGCTGTAGCCAAAGGATAGTGTCTGGGTGGCAGATTAACATGGATAGAGAGGTTGTCGAGAGGCATTTAGCTGCACTGGATGAGTTCAAATCCCCTGGTCCGGATGAAATGCACCTGAGAGTACTCAAAGAACTTTCCAGAGAACTTGCACAGCCCTTGTCCATCATCTTCGGGACCTCTTTAACGACTGGAGATGTCCCGGAGGACTGGAAGAGAGCAAACGTTATTCCGATCTTCAAAAAAGGGAGGAAGGATGACCCGGGAAACTACAGACCAGTGAGTCTGACCTCTGTTGTGGGGAAGATAATGGAGCAGATATTAAACGGAGCGATCTGCAAACATATGGAGGACAATTTGGTGATCCAAGGAAGTCAGCATGGATTTGTCTCCAACAGGTCCTGCCAGACCAACCTGGTTTCCTTTTTTGACCAAGTAACAAGTTTGCAGATGACACCAAATTGGGAGGACTGGCAAATACCCCGGAAGATAAAGACAGAGTTCAACGAGATCTGAACACAATGGAAAAATGGGCAAATTGCAAGATGCAATTTAATAAAGTGAACGAGACCTTGGGGTACTTGTGGATTGTAAACTAAACATGAGCAGGCAGTGTGATGCAGCGGTAAAAAAGGCAAATGCCATTTTGGGCTGTATCAACAGAGGCATCACATCAAAATCACAAGATGTCATAGTCCCATTGTATAAGGCACTGGTCAGACCACACCTGGAGTACTGTGTGCAGTTCTGGAGGCCTCACTTCAAGAAGGACGTAGATAAAATTGAAAGGGTACAGAGGAGAGCGACGAAGATGATCTGGGGCCAAGGGACCAAGCCCTATGAAGATAGGTTGAGGGACTTGGGAATGTTCAGCCTGGAGAAAAGGAGATTGAGAGGGGACATGATAGCCTTCGTTAAGTATTTGAAAGGTTGTCACTTGGAGGAGGGCAGGATGCTGTTTCTGTTGGCTGCAGAGGAGAGGACACGCAGTAATGGGTTTAAACTTCAAGTACAACGATATCGAACTACAGTCAGAGTAGTTCAGCAGTGGAATAGGCTGCCTAAGGAGGTGGTGAGCTCCCCCTCACTGGCAGTCTTCAAGCAAAGGTTGGATACACACTTTTCTTGGATGCTTTAGGATGCTTAGGGCTGATCCTGCGTTGAGCAGGGGGTTGGACTAGATGGCCTGTATGGCCCCTTCCAACTCTATGATTCTATGATTCTATTATTCTTTCACTTTCTAAAATGCTCTAATTTGGAAGGAAATGTGGCAAGGTAAACAGTAAACTTTGTCTCTCCCCCTACTTAGAGCACCTTCTGGACAAGGCAGGCTCTGAAGCAAATTGCATCATTTCTCTTCACTACAGTCAGGGTGGGTTGAGTGTTCTGTAATGAGTGGTGTGGTAGAGCTTCTTGAAGCACAGAGTAGTGAGGTCTGTGGTTGCTTTAAGAAAGGGTTTGCAAAGATAATTTGAAGGTGCTTTTCCTTCCTCAGTAAGTTCTTTGCATTATGATTTCCCCTGCAATGTAGTTGATACATTTTCTGTCAGTAGGACATGGTCCCATGTCTTCTTGCAGATAGGATGATTTTGTTGGCCATCTGAGATTATAATTACTTGTTTCAAGCATACAGTGAGGGTTGACTCTTGGCCAGTGCTAACATGACTATGATTGTACATAATTGCTGAAAACAACTTTGAGTTTTATTAATGAGATGCTCTAAACAAGATCTTGTAAATTGTGGTCTAATCTAACAGCCAATTCAGAAAAGTTAAGTGTCCCATAATTTACATTCATTTTTCTCTGTTTATACTACAGTGGCAATTACTGTCCATAACTGCCGAAGTTTCAGATACAAAATTACTTTTTTCCCCAGTGAATGTTTTTCTTTTTAACAATACAATTGAGCAGAATTGTATCTAATTAGCATACTATTGATTAGTTCTATCCAGGTAGGAGAGGTTTACTTAAAGGTGATTTTCCTTATTTTCTGTATGGTAGAAAAGGGGAAAGAATTCCTTTGGCTTACATTTGCCTTCCCTTTCCTCTCCCCACAACAGACACCTGTGGGGTGGGTGAGGCTGAGAGAGCCCTGATATCACTGCTCGGTCAGAACAGCTTTATCAGTGCTGTGGCGAGCCCAAGGTCACCCAGCTGGCTGCATGTGGGGGAGTGCAGAATCGAACCTGGCATGCCAGATTAGAAGTCCACATTCCTAACCACTACACCAAACTGGTTTTATTAAACCATACATCCTTTTACAATCCTTGATTTCTACTGTACTAAACAGACATTATAATAGGAATGAAGAAATGTCAGGTACGTTGACCCTACCTTTTTTTAACATTGTTTTGCTTCTGGTTGTAATTTTGAGGAAACTATATAATTAAAGGGTAAAATAAATGAGACCTTCAAGTAGCAATCACAGAGCAAAAGAAAATAGCCTTTGCAGGTAGTTTGAAACCTAAAAAAGCGCGCTGAGACTACAGACTTGAACATACATGATTTATGAATGGTTCTGATGTAGAAATTATACTTGTACTAGGGGCAAAGCCGGTTGCACCCAGGAATACAATGGGCACTAGGACACATGCTTACCCCTCTTACCCCTGCTCCCTGCTCAAACTTGAGATCTAGCATGGTGAAGTGGTTAAACAGTAGCAAACTCAAATCTCAGGGTCCTGGACTGATCCCCCACTGTGTTTCCATGTTCAGCGAGAGGGGGGGAAGAGGCAGGCGCAGCCGCTGGCATGCCAGCGACGCAAACGCGCACGCGTGGAGCCGCCGCGCGTGTGTGTTTGCGCCCCCTGCTGGCGAAAACGTGCACGTGCTGCTGTTCTGCGCATGTGCGTTAGCGCCACCTAGTGCCGAAAACGCGCATACGCGGCAACTGCACGTGCACGTTTACGTGCAGCTGCTGTGGTCGGGCCGCCGGCTCTCTCCCACCCTCGGAGGCGGTTCCCGACTACAAGAAGGTTGGGGACCGCTGCTCCAGATGTCCATGGACTACAATTCCCATGAGCCCCTGCCAGTGTCTGGAGGAGGACCACATCTGGAGGACCACAGGTTGATTACCCCTGCTTTAGACAACAGTCTAGCTGCAGGTTTACACCTTATGAATTGACTCCATTACTCATGTTACAAATAGGGCCAGAGTTAGGCTAAGAAAAAGGTGGTTGGAAAAATTACTGAGCTTGTGGACCAAGTAACATTTGACTGAGACCTTTCAAGCTGAAATGAAAACTATGTAGATTAATTTCAAATTGACTAATTGTATAAAAGGCCAATAACCAATCAACTCAGAATGTGTTAATTAGTAGACAGCCCTGCACAACAAAATTAGGTTTTGAGACTGAAAATGTTTACTCATAAACAAAGCAACCATGCACCTAAACTAAACTACAATGAGTTAAACTACATACTTATAGCATGGCCTCAGGCAAATTACTTAATACAGCCTTTGCTTTAGTTTACTGTCTGTAAAAAGATCTATTGGTCATATCTAATAGGAATATAGGGAAAGAGGTGGGGTTAAAAACACTAATTATTACCAGATGTTCAAATGTTGGAGTGATGAAGACCATGCTAGTGCTTTGATCAAAAGAGAAGCCATTAAAAAGGTCACTTAGGAGAGACTTTATTATTAACTCAGGGAGGCAATTAGTTCTCATTTTAACCACAGTCTTGTGCTTTATTTGTCTCCACCTTTTCCTTCACAATGTATTCTTGTCTACACGGAACATATTAATCTGCAAATGAAGTGACACAGAGAGGGCTTTCACAACAACTCAGCCAGGGTCCATCTCAGTTAAATTTGAAGAAATAGCTTTGGTATGAATTTAACTTTGCAGCTGTTTTGCAAAAACAGTTTAATTTAATCTCACAAACACACATGTACACACGTAATGAGACAAATTTAATCACTGCTTTACAAAAGGACGAAAAGGCAACAGGGCTTCTAGTATCAATCTGAGCACAAGATGCACATTAGATTGGCTGGGAGGCATGCTGCTTGTTAAATACACAGTATTGTAACACAACATGCCTTTATTCTGTTAAAAACACTTAGCAGGCACATATCACAAGAAACAGTGGAGGAACTCCCCTGCTGAGTTGACTGATTACTGTACAAACACCAGCAGTAAACCAGCTGAATTAACCACTGCATACATGTGTGCCTAACCCCACCCACTTCTTTTCTCTGTATGGAATGGCTGGAAGTGATCCAAAACATATCTAATGAGGCAGGGGTTCCAGAATCAAGACTAAGCGCTATCCTAAGCAGAGTCACACCCTCCTGAATCCATGACAGCTGATGGGCTTCTAAGGATATAACTCTGCAAGTATGTTTACTTCAGAATTTCTCAAGCTTTTAACCATTAAAAAACCTCTGAAACATTTAAACATTTAAAAACCTCTGAAACATTCTTCAGGCTTTGAGAAATCCCATAAGTGATGTCAACAGGCTACACCTTCCTGCCATGCCCCTGGAAGTTGCATGCCATCGGAAGTGACATCCTGAGACACTCCCACTGGATGTGACATCACCAGGCCAGCAAGTATTTGTTTAGCTGGGGCCCCATCCCTTCCCACCCCCTCCTGGTCCATCATTGGCCATTGTGGGGGGGACAGGTAGGTAAACATGATCATATATGGTCATATCACTTGATAATTTTCTTTAAAATTAAAAAAATATATATTAAAATTAATTTACTTCTACCCAATCCTTCCAGGACCATCAGGAAACCCTGTGGTTTTGTGAAACCCTGGATGAAAAAGCCTGGTTTACATCCAGGATAAATTGTATCATCTTCAAAGCTACTAAGAAGTTTGCAGAGGAACCAGGCCAGTGCTGATCACCCCACCTGACCCCGGCCTGCTTGAGGACAATCAGAAAGAAATGGGAAAGAGGTGCTAGAAATTGCCCAGAATGCTATTTCCCTACTGAGGGCCATTCCGCACCAGGATCTATGTGGCAAATTGGTTGTGGAACGAAAAAACGCCATTTTAAATTGTGGAATTTGTCGTTATGCATACCTGGCTTTGTAGTGGAATCCAGTTGTGTTTCTATCGTTTCCCACAGGTTTCCGATCTCGGCAAAAATCGCTAGCCAGGAAGCGATATTGCTGAGCTTTGTCCCGCCCCTGGCCGTCAAGCAGCCAATGGGCGGCTGCTATCATGCTCCCAAAAAGCCCCTTTCCCTTTAAGGAAGGTTTAAAAAAAACCACACACACACGTTGCAACGAATCTGCGTTGATTCTTTGCAACGGAGAGACCCATCTAGCTAGCAGGTTGTGTTTGAGCTGCCGTTTCATTGTTGCCACGCTCCCCCCAAGTGAAAAAATAAATACCCCCCCCCTCCGCACGGGCGCGATTTTTGGCCGAAAATACAGTGAAAAATAAAGGGAAAATAAACCAGCAAACGGGGCTGTGTGTTGTTTCATGATTGGTGATTTAAAACAGCTCTGGGGAGGGACTGCAGCCAGGGAAGCCTTGCTGGGTAAACGGAGACTCGCCGGTGCGTTGATCTCTGCTCGCTCCAAGAAAAAAAAATCGCGATCGCTTCACCGGAAGATCAGAGGAGAGAGCTAGGAGGAGAGAGCTAGGGGGAAAGCTTACTTTGCCAATTACACATTCCCTGGTATTCTCTGGACTGCTGCAATATACACTGTGCAGGGCTGCTCTTCAGGATAGTAGTTGATACAAAAAGTAGCAAATGCAGCAACTAGAGGACTGTTTCCTTTTTTTTTTTTTTGCTTGCTTTTGATTTTATGTTATTTTGGTTAAAATTGTGAGTTGACTGGACAACCAGATACTATTAAAAAAACTTTTACATCCTAGGAATTTACTAAATGTAGAAACAACCAAATTAATAATTGCTAGTTTAAATAATTATCAATAAAATAATTGCTACTTTAAATAATTCACTAATATATTTGTAGATAAATTGTGTCTCCCGGCTTGAGCCCAGGGATGTTTTGGATGTCTTCTTCTCAGTAGTCCATTGTGTACTGGAATAAAGAAGTCCTGGACATATTTCACTAGGCATTCAACAACTTTAACCGCACCATCACAACATCTAATAATACAACTGGTACCAGAGCTTGAAATAAACCCACATGCCAACTTTGCTGCTGCATATACCCAGACAATACTATCATTGGTCCTAACAACATCAACTACACCGTCTCAGATTTATTCACTTGTTTGTCTTCTAACATTATCTATGCCTTTAAATGCCAACAGTGCCCTTCCGTTCTCTACATAGGGCAAGGGGGTCAACCCTCTGCCAAAGGATAAATGGGCAAAAACCTGACATCAAGAATCACAAAATTGAGAAATTTGTAGAAGAACATTTCAGTCTCCCAGGGCACTCAGTGGGGGACCTCTCAGTGGCTGTTTTATTGCAAAAGAAAGCAGAAACAGGCTGGAATGGGTAATTACTGACTTACAAGTAATTACAGCACTCAAGACAATGGACCACCCAGGGCTTAACAGAGATATTGGGTCCTTACATGATTACATATGTTTTCACCTATACCCACAATTAAATTTTGTTGGCCTTAAAGATGCCACTGGGCTCAAATTTGTTCTGTTGCTTCAGACCAACACAGTTATCCACCTGAATCTCTGTGATGTGTTGAATTCAACACTATACAAATACATGACTAAAATACTTGGCTCATGAAATTCCTTTAGAAACTGTGCATTGATTACTCCATAATCAAGGTTATAACCATGAAATTTATCCTGTAACCTTGAGGCTAGATTACTGCAATGTGCTTTATGTGGGGCTGCCCTTATGACCAACTAGGAAACTGCATTAAATTCAAAATACAGCAGCTAGTCTTTTGAACAAGGCATATCATTTGTCACAATCCACCCCTCAGAAAGTTTACAGTGGCACAGATATGTTTCCAGGCTTATTTTAGAATGCAGATTTTGACCATTAAAGTCCTTCATGGACTCAGAATCACATCCTAGAAGGACCATAGATCACTGTATGCACTTGTGTGACCTATTTACTTGTCCCTCCAGCATAGGGAGTTGGTTGCCCATTCACTTTTTTGGTGGTTATCCTGGTCCCACTGGCAACCCTTTCCTGGAAAGTGAGCACTTTTCTGTTCCTACCTGTATTCATGAGAATCTGCAAGGCAATTTTATTCTGAAAAATAGGGCATCCAGGTGGAGTCTGGAGATCTCGCATATGGGCACATGAGACGGTTCCCATGAGGGTGGTGTATGAATTAATTAATTAATTAATTAATTAATGATGCTGCCTTATAATGACTTAGATCACTGGTCCATCAGGATTGGTATTGTCTTCTCAGACTAGTTGCAGCTTTCCAGCTTCTCAGACAGATGTCTTTCACATCTTTCTCATCACCTACTGCTTGATCCTTCTAACTGGAGATGCCAGAGATTGGAACAGGGACCTTTTACAAAGCAAGCAGAGGCTCTTCCACTGAACCATAGCTACTCTCAGAATGACAAATAATCTTCAGACTACAGACAGCAGTTCCCCCAGAGAAAGTGGGTGCTTTGAAGGGTGGCATCTGTGGCATTGTACAATACTGAAGTTTACCTTCCCCAAACCCTCCCTTCCCCATCCTTCACCCATAATCTCCAGGAATTTCCAAACCCAGAGTTAGCAACCCTGCTGGAGGACATTTTGCTGTTTTTGTGTAGCTGTTTTCATAAAATAAGCATATAATTTACACTGTTGTTCTTTATAACAACCCCCTAATATATATATATGTATGAATAAATCTAGGAGGATATTCTTCTGATGCAATATTTCACTTTACTGGCAAAGGTCCAATACATTTTCATTATTCAAATCAAATTCATGGTTACCACCTCTTTCAGGCAAATATTAAATGTCAACATTTCATAGAAATCTTTTTGAAAATCTTATACCATAGTTTTGGAGTAGAAAAGACTGATTGTTAAAGTACAAACATGGTTTCCAGAGGGGGGAAACTATATTTTCTTCTTTTTAAAACTAGGCTACTTCTACATAATATAATATGCAAACACAAAAAGGCTGTACTAAATCAATTTTTCTTGGCTGTGGTTCAGTCTAACATTAGTCAGTTAATCTTCATAAACAAGTTACTCGTTCAAAAGAAGAGAAAAGAAATTAAATGTTTTGCCTTGAGGAATGTTTTTATTTTGAATCTCTCTGTACTTACAATGTCAGAATGTATATTTTGCTAATATGAATTGTCTTTTTTTTCTGGAACAACTTAAATATGGAGGAAGAATGGCCAAGACTAATTTTTCCCCAACAAAATAATTTGAAAACAAAGCAATTAGCATATGGAGAAATCAAAGGTGTTTGTGGCTGGGGGTGGGGGGTGGGAAATAGGCCTGTCTTCTGGATGGTAATGCTTACTTTCCAAAGCTTCAATACCATGTATTTTATAATGTCATTGTAATGCGGAAACAATAATTATGTAAAAAGTTTAAAAGGTATTTAGTTAGTGTTGCCAGCACCAGGTTGGGAAAATTCTGGAGATTTGGGAATAAAGTCTCATTTTCTTCTCCATTTTATCCACACAACAACCGTGTGAAGTAGATCAGGCTGCAAATGTATAACTGTTCCAGGATCACCCTTCAAGCTTCTATGGCAGAATATCGTTTTGAACCTGGGTTTCCCACATCCTAATCCAACATCTTGTATAGTCTCACCTTCATATCTGAAGTTGCAGCAAGGCTGTTGTGGGTGTACCCAAACCCGGTAGATAGGCTAATTTTCTTTTAAGATAAGTTAAGTCTTTGCCAAAAACTCCTTTGGTTTCTTTTCTTCTGTAGCCTTCATCTGAGTACCCCTTTTCACACCATCTTTAAACAGCCCCGTGGCGCAGAGCGCCACGGACTGAATAAAGCAGTAAGGGCACTGTGGGAGGAGTTAGGGGGGGCCCTGTCCGGGATAAAAACTCCATCCTGCCCCAAGAATGCAATCGCGCGGCTCCCCATTGCCTGCTTCACCCGCACAGACAGCCACGGGTGAGCGGTGGGCCGCACCGCCTTCTCCCGGCTGGCGGAGTGGCCTCGCCGCGTCGTAGACACGGCGAGGCCGCTCCGCCGGCTGGGAGAAGGCTTGAGAGAGCCTCTGGGGGCGGGTGGACCTGGCCGCCTTCTCCCGGCCGGCGGAGCGGCCTCGTCGCGTCTACGACGCGGCAAGGCTGCTCCGCCGGCCGGGAGAAAGCTCAGGAGAGCCTCGGGGGGCGGGTGGGCCTAGCCGCCTTCTCCCGGCCAGCGGAGCAGCCTCACCGCAACCGCTCCAATGGCCGGGACACGGATTAAGAGGCCTGCCGTTGCCAGGGGGCGCCCAGCTGCCTTCTCGCCGCCGCTGCGCAACAAACCACGCCATGGCTCGTTGCTTGGAGGTGGCGCCGCGCCGCCTTCTCCCGACCGCTCCAACGGCCAGGAGACGGATTAAGAGGCCTGCCGCCGGTGAGCTGCGGCCCTGCTGCCTTCTCCCGCCCGCTGCAGCGCTATCGCCACCTCAGGACTGTTGCCCAGACGCCGCTGCGCTGCAACACGAACCCGCACAGCGACCACCTCGCCTGGACCCTAGGCCGCCACCCTGCACTGCCTACCCCCCCGACGATGACCATTGCCACTCCCGCAGAACCGCCACGAGGTCAGTCTAGCGCCCATTTTATTTAAAAATAAAATGGGCTTTAACTCTAGTATTTGTTATATTTCTCCTATTTTATAGTAATTACAACATAATGCAAGTTTACAGAATGGCTTTATAAAGCATACAAATGGAACAGAACTGCAAGATGTCTGTCTTCCCTAAGCTCTTTTCATATGAAGCAATTGCCTTTCCCTTGAGACCCTGTGTTTCTGTCAGGTCTAAGTGAACATTTCATATAATTAAAGGGAAAAATCTGTTTCAATACAGCTTTACAAACAGCAGGCAATGAGTCCGCTTTTCTCTTTATCTGCAATGTTGGAAATGCCTCTTACAAGTCACTGGTGCCAATCATCTCCCTGCACTCCTTAACCTCTGGAGAGGCTATTACTAAGACGTCTATTGAAAAGAATGGCAATGAATGTTTACCTGCACTAAAGAAAAAGAAACCCTAGCATTTCTGAGCCAGAAGAGCCTCAGGTGTAAACCGCACAGCTTGTGAAGTATGCAGCCTAGTGTCTGAAATATTTCCAGATCAAGGTTTAACAAATTGTATGGTGCTATTCTGTATGTAAACAATAGTATTTGGGTTGGAACATGATCAAAGCACTCACACTCTAAAATGGCTGAAAAATGAGCAGGTCAATGCCTGGAAAACATAAAATCACTAACTGAAAATTTTGCCTTGGTGTGTGATTAGCAGCTGGTCTTTTCCCCAAACTCCACCTGCTCTGCATGGAGCCGAGTTTCTCCAGGACTTATTGAAAAGTTGAGCAACAAACAAAACCACAGCCAGCAGTCTAGTAATCTGTGCTATTATTTATGTGAAAAATCTGATTAAAAGTTATTCGGATTCTCAAAAGCCGTATATCATACGGTGTCTCTTAAACTCTTTGAAGGACTTTATTTCAAGATTTTTCATAATCTATAGCAGTGTTTCAAATGTTGGTGTTTTTATGCTTTTTACTAGATTTTTTTTCTTTTTTATATCCTACCACATCCTTCAACAAAGTCTAAAGATGGCAAGCTTTCCTTTGTATTAAGTGTGCTCTGAAAGTGGTTTTGGGTGAACATACAATTATCTCATGCAGTAGCTTCTTGAAAGCACTAAACTGGATTCTGTGAATTTGTTCTGCTACTGACTAAGCCTTGTTCTATCCTAAGAAATTCCATCCCTAGCAGAATTAGGATCAAGCACACTCTGCGGCAGCACTAGCATCATGATTAAATATTTTAGAAGGATCTGGGTTAGATTCCCAGAACAACACTTAATCTTGGTGGACTCCACAGGCATTAGTCTTCATTTGTATGGTTTTCCAGTCTGTAGTTAAAGTTGGTCATATTTTGAAGGCTCATCTCTATGACGGATATTTTAGCTTTACGGCTGTACCATGAAATGCATTCTTCTTGTTTGTACTCAGTTACTGTTATTGAAATATATGATGAAATATTACAATTAAGCTGGCAGCTCAGAGTTCCACATGGAATTCCAGAAAACGTATGGAGTTCCACGTAAGCAAAAATCTCTTATTCACTTCAGTGCCGCAAGCAGAAACTTGTAAACTGTGGACTTATGCCTAAGTATAACACTCCTGATGGAAAGTTTCTACAGGGGTGTATAAGAAGACCTTAAAGATGTTTTTTGGAAAATGCTTTTCTTCTTCTTCTTCTTCTTCTTCTTCTTCTTCTTCTTCTTCTTCTTCTTCTTCTTCTTCTTCTTCTTCTTCTTCTTCTTCTTCTTCTTCTTCTTCTTCTTATTCTTATTCTTATTATTATTATTATTCTTATTCTTATCCTGCTGCTTTCCACAGACTGGTGGCAGCTCACAACATAATCCCCCCCCCAAAAAAATCCTCACATAAAACCCATTATTCCCATGGCTCTTAGCCCCCTATGACCACAAAAGATTGGTGGCCTAGAAATCCCACCCTCAAGTAGACCTCCACAGGGGTGGGTGGTATAGATGTAATAAACAAATTCCTTTTGGAAAAGAGTTCAGTGTAAGTGAAGCAACTACATATTATAGCTAAAGACAAGTCCCTAGATTTTTGTCATGAGTCAACATGTAATGTGTCTGTGTAATGAGGTGAGCATGTTTCCTGAAAACTCAACCAGTTTTGACTTTATTTCCTATACAGCATTGCTCCTCAACAATAGTGAATCTATTTATTTTCTTTAATTGAAAAGAGTATTGAACAACATTGGATGATAGCTACTATATGAAGAATATTTCAAGCTGGGGTTTGCTAACGAAGCTAATTAACCACCAAGCCAATCAGAGGACTTAGATGACATACTCCTAGACAAAATTACACAGTTCTCAAAGAGGGGGAAAACAGTGGTCATGGGAGACTTCAATTACCCAGATATCTGTTGGAAGACCAACTCTGCTAAAAATACAAACTCCATTAATTTCTTAACTTGTCTTGCTGACAGCTTCATTTTCCAGAAAGTAGAGACAGGAACTAGTGGGTCTGCTATTTTAGACCAATAGGGAAGAATTGGTAGGTGAGGTAGAAGTAGTGGGCACACATGGTAGTTGTGACCATGTGATTCTGGAATTTACAGTTGTGGGAAAGAGTAAATCTTTACAGAATCGGACATAAAGACTGGACTTTAGGAAAGCAGATTTTAACAGACTTAAAGGTATGTTGGGTAGAGTCTTGTGGCCAGAAAGATTTAAAGAGATGGGAGTCCAAGAGGGCTGGGAGTTTCTTCAAAGCTCAGTCACAAACAATTCCCTTGAGAAGAAAAGATGGAAGGACCCGTCAACTTGACATCTGTAGCTGGAAAAATTTTGAAACAAATCATCAGTCAATCCTTGAGCAGCTGGAACAGAGAGCTGTAATTTATAAGACTCAGCAAGGGTTTTGCAAGAAAAAGTCATGTCAGTCCAAACTTATCTCTTTTTTCGAGAAAGTGACTACCTTGCTGGATCAGGGGAATGCCATGGACATTGTTTATCTGGATTTCAATAAAGCTTTTGATAACATTCTACATCAGTGGTCCCCAACCTTTTTATCACCAGGGACCGGTCAATGCTTGACAATTTTACTGAGGCCCAGGAGGGGGGGATTGTTCTTTGCCGAGAGACGTTGCTGCCGCCTGAGCCCCTGCTCCACTTGCTTTCCCGCTAGCGCCCCTGACTTCCCGCCACCTGCTGGAGGCGCTGCGAGCAGCAGCTGCGCAGTGCCACACTGAGGGGGAGCCCCGGCCATGGTGGCCGCTGGAGAGCACCAAAGGTGAGCCAGCGGCAGAATGGCAGGGCAGCCTTCGAGGCAGCAGCCGGAGAGGAGGACAAGGATGAGCCGCAGCCCGGTACCAACTAATCTATGGACCGGTCCCGGTCTCCGGACCAGTCCCGGTCCCCGGACCGGGGGTTGGGGACCACTGTTCTACATTATATTCTTGTTGACAAGTTGGTATAATGCAGTATGGATCCTAATGGTGGATTGATAACTGGTTGACAGATCATACCCAAAAGGTACTTGTTAATGGTTCAGCATCCTCTTGGAGAAGAGTGACCAGTGGAGTTCCCCAGGGATCTTTCCTGGGGCCTGTGTTGTTCAACATATTTATAAATGATTTGGATGAGGGATTAGAGGGGGTACTTATTAAATTTGCAAACATTATAAAATGGGAAGGGTAGCAAGCACAACAGAAGACAGAATCAGAATACAAGATGATCTTGATAGACTCGAGAACAGTGCTAAACTTAATAAAATGAAATTCAATAGGGACAAATGTAAAGTTCTTCATTTAGGTAGGAAAAACCATTTACACCACTATAGGATGGGGGAGACTTGTCTTGGCAGTAATATGTGCCACAAGGATCTAGGTGTCTTAGTAGACCATATATTGAACATGAGTCAGCATTGTGACTCGGTGGCTAAAAAGGCAAATGGGATTTTGGGCTGTATCAAACGGAGTATTGTGTCCAGATCACGGGAGGTGATGATACCACTTTATTCTGCTCTGGTTCGGCCTCACTTGGAATACTGTGTTCAGTTTTAGGCACCCGAGTTGAAGATGGATGTAGACAAACTGGAGCGTGTCCAGAGGAGGGCAACAAAGATGGTGAGGGGTTTGGAGACCAAGACGTATGAAGAAAGGTTGGGGAAGCTTGGTCTGTTTAGCCTGGAGAGAACACAACTGAGAGGGGATACAATAACCATCTTCAAATATTTAAAAGGTTGCCATATAGAGGATGGAGCAGAGTTGTTCTCTTTTCCCCTGGAGGGACAGACCAGAACCAGTGGGATGAAATTAATGCAAAAGTAATTTTGTCTAAACACCCGGAAGACGTTCCTGACAGTTAGTGCAGGTTTTCAGTGGAACAGGCTTTCTCGGGAGGTGGTGGGTTCTCCATGTTTGGAAATTTTTAAACAGAGGCTGGATAGCCATCTGACAGGCTGATTCTGTGAAGGTTCAAGGAGGTTGCAGGTTACAGTGGATGAACGATAGTATTGTGAGTGTCCTGCATAGTGCAGAGGGTTTGACTAGATGACCCAGGAGATCCCTTCCAACTCTATGATTCTATGATTCTAATTGTGACTAGCATGAAAATGGAAAAGGAATAACTGATGTCACCAGAAATATTTCAGTAAATCCTGCTATCTGTCCCTGTTATGATTTCAAATACTGAAAATGGAAGTTATTATAGTAGCCGTGTCTTATTGTGACCTATGTATAAATGAAGACTGCTGCTGCTCCCTATTGAAAGTGGGAGTAAACCATATTAATGCTACACTCATGATATTTCCTTGGGAGTAACCTCCATTGAATATAGTGGAGTTTATTTCACATGAAGAGGCATAGTTACATAATGTTCCATGTAAACCACCCAGAGCTGTAAAGAATGGATGGTATAAAAATCCAAATAAATAAATAAATAGAGTTACACTGTGGGTCACTCAAATACTCTGAGTAGAAAAAAAGTCCATGCATAGATCTACCAATGTACAGTCATTTCAAGCTTGGTATAGTGGTTAAGAGTGGTGTCTTCTAATCTGGCGAGCCAGGTTTGCTTCCTTGCTCCTCCACACGATCTCTTCCCACAAAGTAGTAATATCAGGGCTTTCTCAGCCCCTCCTACCTCACAGGGTACCTCTCTCCAATCTTATTTAACATCTTTATGTACCCTCTTGATCAGCTGGTGAGAAGGTTTGGACTTAGATGCCATCAATATGCAGATGACACCCAGCTCTTCCTCCAGATGGAAGACTGCCCAGATTCATTCCCAGAATCTTTAGCCAGATGCCTGGAAGCAGTAACACCTCCCGAGAAAGCCTCACCCACCCCACAGGGTGTCTGTTGTGGGGAGAGGAATGGGAAGGCGACTGTAAGCCGCTTTGAGCCTCCTTCAGGTAGGGAAAAGCGGCATATAAGAACCAACTCTTCTTCTTCTTCTTCTTCTTCTTCTTCTTCTTCTTCTTCTTCTTCTTCTTCTTCTTCTTCTTCTTCTTCTTCTTCTAACAGAATGGATCAAGCAGAGTTGTCTAAACCTCAGCCCTTCAAAGACGGAGGTCCTGTGGCTGGGCAGAAAGGGTCCAAGCGAGAAAGCATGATTACCCAAACAGGTCAGAGTACAGCTGTCAGTGGCTCCACCAGAAATCTGTGTGTGATTCTAGATGCTTCCGTCTCCATGGAGGCGCAGGTCACAAAAGTAGCACAGCTGGCATTTTCCCACCAGCGCCAAGTCAAACTAGTAGCATACTGGAACACCTAGCCATGGTGATCCATCTGATGGTAATCTCTAGACTGGATTTCTGCAAATTGTTCTACGTAGGCCTTCTGTTATTGCTGATCTGGAAGCTACAATTGGTCCAGAATGCAGCAGCCAGGGTTCTCACAAGAACACCTTGGAGGGTGCATATCTGACCCATTCTCCGACAGCTGCAGTGGTTACCAGATGAATCCCAAATCACACTTAAGGCCTTGGTAAGTACCTTTAAGGCCATATATGATCTGGGTACAACACTCAGCCAATGTTATCCAGCTAGTGATCCTTGACCCCAAGGAACCATGTTTGGTCTCTGCCAGGGCCAGGTGGCTCTCTGTCCTGGCCTCCACCCAGTGGAATGAGCTCCCAGAAGAGATCTAGGCCCTGTCCGAGGTATCATAGTTCCACAGGGCCTGCAAAAGAGCTCTTCCACCAGGCATTTGGTTGAGGGCAATGACAACATCTGCTGGGTTGCCAGAACCCACTCTAATCCAGACAAACCCACCAGACAAACCTACTCTCTGGGATTGCGTTCGAAATCACCACTGAACTTGTGATGTTATGTTCATGATTGATGAAATTATGAGAGTTGATTCAGATCAAATTTCTTTGTATTATTACTCAGATGTTTTCTGTACTCTGCTGGCTTCTGTAAACCATCCTGAGCTGCAGGGGTGGGAGGTATATAAAAAGAAATACAAATACATACATGCATACATGCATGCATTAAGGATGCCTGTTGTGGGGAGAGAAAGGGAAGGCAACTGTAAACTGCTTTGAGACTCTGGTAAAGAAAAGTAGGGTATAAAACCCAACTCTCCTCTTCCTCCTCCTCCTCTCCTTGTTTCGGGGGAATTGTAAATACCTTGGAGCCATACAGTTAATTGCAACTTGGTTGTTCTGAAGACCCAAACCCTGTGGAGCATGACCATGAACATCTGGTGAAACAAAGGTCATGCCAGTGGATTCCTAGATATACCTGAGATGTAACCATGTGAAGTCCTTTGGATGTACATTCAGAGATAAAGAAGTATAATTAAAAAAAAGAAAATGTAGTATACTTGATATGGAATAGTGTGGATCAGAAAATGTTTCTAAGTCCCAGATGATGAAGTTGTATATACACATTCATGCATGCACTATCCCCTTTCCACAATTTTAATATAAATCTTCAGAAACTTGTATAGTTTTGGTGATTCTAATCTTGAATAGTATTTTAGAAAAGTGCCGTACTAACATGTACAGCTGGAGGAGACTTCAGCAACCTCTATCTTAGGTCAGCTGTCAGAAAGACAAATTTTTCTCATTCCGAAATCTCTTTTATCATTTATTAGTTTTGATGTTTTCAACTTATGCTACCTATAGAAAAGAGCTAAGTGTTAAATTACTATTGGGGGTAGAGCTAGAAAACATAATTGAATGTTTCCAACATTATTTTTAAAGTATCTCTTATAGGAGAAAACCGCAAGAAATCTTAAAGACCCAAAGCTATTGAAAATTTTAAATTGTGTAGACAAAATTTGATCTTAGGTTGACCTTTAAACACATATATAAAGGGTATTCATAATAGAAGAAGACAAGCAGAAGAGTTGGTTCTTATATGCCGCTTTTCTCTACTCGAAGGAGGCTCAAAGCTTACATTCTCTCAATGATGGTATCTCTCAAAGCTTACATTCATAGAATCATAGAATCATAGAGTTGGAAGGGGCCATACAGGCCATCTAGTCCAACCCTCTGCTCAACGCAGGATCAGCCCTAAGCATCCTAAAGCATCCAAGAAAAGTGTGTATCCAACCTTTGCTTGAAGACTGCCAGAAATTCGCCTTTCCTCTCCCCACAATAGACACCCTGTGAGGTGGGTGAGGCTGAGAGAGTCCTGATATTACTGCTCGGTCAGATCAGTTTTATCAGTGCTGTGACTAGCCCAAAGTCACCCAGCTGGCTGCATGTGGGGGAGTGCAGAATCGAACCCAGCATGGCAGATCAGAAGTCCGCACTCCTAACCACTATACCAAACTGGCTGTCATACTGTGTTAAATAATCATGTGCTTTAAGGACATTTAAAAAAATTGTTTTCCTCTTTGAAACATTAATTGTTTTTCTCTTTGAAGTGGTCCTATAGGACCGCTTACCTCCTTATGTCCCCCGCAGGGCACTTCGTTCTGCAGGTATGAATTTGCTGATGCTCCTGGGCTCCCTGGGAGGCGTGCCTGGCCTCAACCAGGGCCAGAGCCTTTTTGGTCCTAGCCCTTACCTGGTGGAATGAGCTCCCGGAAGAGCTGTGGGCCCTGACAGAACTCTCTGGGTTCCTCAGGATCTGCTAAATGTAGCTCTTCCACCAGGAGTTTGGTTGAGGTTTGCCATGAGGTCCCCCCTGAGCCTGGTATTAGACTGAGTCAGGGATGTGATTTACCCATTATACAATCCCCAGTATGACTGGACTCCATACCGGTGACAGAGGGCTTGAAGTGTTAGAGAAATTGTTATTTGTTTTGTTACCACCATGGAGGTTGTGATTTTTATGGGTTATGGGGTGGGATTGTATTTTATGATGTTTTTAGGCTATATTGTATTTTATGAAATATTTTATTGTGAACCGCCGCAAGCCAGCTTGCTGGGAATGGTAGTTGTTGTTGTTGTTAGGTGCGAAGTCGTGTCCGACCCATCGCGACCCCATGGACAATGATCCTCCAGGCCTTCCTGTCCTCTACCATTCGACCTTTTCCAATCCTGTGGCCATTGTTGAGTTTTTCCCCTTCAAGGATCGCTGCCTTGCCATGGCAAGGGGGATTGCGTAGCTCAGTGAAGCTATGAGCTATGCCATGCAGGGCCACCCAAGATGGACAGATCTTAGCAGAGTGCTCTGACAAAAGGTGATCCACTGGAGAAGGAAATGGCAAACCACTCCAGTATCTTTGCCATGAAAACCCAATGGACAGTTCCATTTATTATATAAAATGCACTAATTCAAAAATTTATGTTGGCAATTTGAGAAATGAGTGCAATGGTATGGTAGTTTTAACATTTTTTGGCATTGCCCTTCTTGGAATTGGAATGTAAACTGACCTTTTCCAATTCTGTGGCCATTGTTGAGTTTTCCAAATTTGCTGGCATATTGAGTGTAGCACTTTTAGTACATCATCTTTTAAGATTCTGAATAGTTCAATTGGAATGCTGTCACCACCACCAGCTTTATTGTTGCTCAGACTTCCTAAGGCCCATTTGACTTCACATTCCAGGATGTCTGGCTCCAGGTCAGTAACTACCCCATCGTGGTTATCAGGGATGTTAAGCTCACTCTTGTATAGTTCCTCTGTATAATTTTGCTACCTTTTTTAAATCTCTTCTGCTTCTGTGAGGTCCCTACCATTTTGGTCCTTTATCATACCCATCTTTGCATGAAACGTTCTCTTCATATCTCCAATTTTCTTGAAAAGATCTCTGGTCCTCCCCATTCTATTGTTTTCTTCTATTTGTTTGCACTGTTCGTTTAAGAAAGCATTCTTATCTCTTCTAGCTTTTCTCTGGAATTCTGCATTCAATTGGGTGTATCTTTCTCTTTCTCCCTAGCCTTTCACTTCCCTTCTCTCCTTAGCTAATTATAAAGCTTCCTCAGACAGCCATTTTGAATTCTTGTGTTTCTTTTTCTTTGGGATGGTTTTAGTTGCTATCTTTTGTACAATGTTGCGAACCTCCGTCCATAGTTCTTCAGGCACTCTGTCTATCAGATCTAATTCCTTAAATCTATTTGTCACCTCTACTGTATATTCATCAAGGATATGATTTAGTTCATACCTGAGTGGCCTAGTGCTTTTCCCTACTTTCTTCAATGTAAGCCTAAATTTTGCAATAAGAAGTTCATTCATTCCTAAACTGTCGATGTTCAGTCTTGTCATGTTGTGTACATTATTGTGTACATTGTAATCTTGTGTACATTATTGTTGAAATATCCTGAACAGAACTGTATGCAGTAAACCGGATGAGATCCAGCTAGCGTAGAGTGGAACTTTTTGTTCTTGTGTTTTGAATGCTGCACTTCATCCTAAAATTACGTTACCACCAAGTGCACTGTGCAGCCTCAAATTGCATTAGCCTTTTTTGCAGTTGCATCATTCTGCTGACTAAAGCTGTGTTTTCTACAAAGAGTGACACATTTCCTTCTTTGAATGATTTGTTTTAGTGAAAGTAAGTCACCTGTGTCAGGTGTGAAGGCATACCCAATGCAGTATTTTCCTTTTCACTCTGAAAGTAAATAACAGGTATAAGGATGAAAAAATTAAAGCAGTACATTCAGATGTCAGCAAGGTGACTGTTGAACCTGCTTGCTGCCTGTGATCATGTTCCCAATACTGCTGATGAGGAATGGGGACAAACCACATTTTCTCACAAAGAAGTTCTATTTCACTGTATCTGAAGCTTGCACACAGAAGCTTATACTCTGAATAAAATGTTATGGGCCTTAGAGGTGCCACTGTATTCAAACATTATTCTGCTAGTTCTGACGAATACGGCTACCCACCTGAATTTGTGCCATGGTTGCCCTTGGAATGGAGGGATCTGAACAGCTGTAGGAAATTATTGCTGAATCTGACACAGTAGGCTACAGAAAGCTTATGAGCTAGCAGTGATATTAGCAAATGATATTAGCAAATTTCCCAGCTCATTCCCCACCTCCAGAAAACACAAAAGGGGCTGTGTTTAGCTTGCCTGATCCCCAGAAGACCTTGGACACTTTAAAGAAGATTTTATTTTACCTTTGACAATGTAGGATTGTGGTTGCGCTGCAGTGCAGACTGCACCATTAAAAAAAATTACTTGGAGCACGAAATGGAGAGAGGAAGGTGGGTGTGAGGGTGGGACAAAGCTGCCAAGAGTATTGCGTGTTTCCCTTTCCATATGGCCTTATCCCTGGTTGCTCACTGGTTCCTCACCGATGGGACATGAGACTTAGGGATGTAAATCCAGTTTTGGTGATTCCCAAAATCGTGAGTTAAAACAGCTAAAACTCAACCCAGCTACTGGGCAGCCTCGGGATGCAGGTAACGTGATGTGGAGGGGGTTCTAAAACCCACCAACGTTTGAAGGCTGTCCAGGAAAAGATTCCTCATGCGTAAATGGTCTAGATATAGGGATTGGCAATATAGGTAAAATGTGGTTTGCACATTTTTTAATCAATATCTCTAATAATCAATATGGCCCTGTCTGCAGATACTTAAATCTGTGGAACAGGTCCTGTAGATGGAAAGGAGATATTTTGATAATATCTGAGAGGAAACCCAGGTTTGCTGAAAAATATTAAATGGGGAGACAGCCCCTTGTACAGATAACAGTTATCTGCACTTGAACACGAGCAAACAGTTGTTCTCCCTCTGCAGTTGGGCATGGAAACAGGAAAAAGCAAAGGGAAAAAAAGAAAAAGCTGCTTCCCCTCCATACTCTTGCCTGGTAAGTTGATGCATGTGGCAGGTATGGAAAAGAAAACGAGTCATCACTGGAGGCAGGTGGGTAAAAGAGGAGCAGGAGACCTGGCCCTCTGCCATTGAGGCAGCTGTACTGCAGGTGAGTTGGTAAGGGAGGAGAATTCATGGCATTTCAGATGAATTGGGTGACAGATGAACCTCTGCCCTTTCTGCCACTTGAGGTGTGTGTTAGGGAGTCATTGCAGTAAGCAGTCGGTCCAGCAGGGTTGTTAGCTGGCTGACGAGTAGCCAGTCTGCTGAGTGAGTGGGAAGGAGGATGGGATTCTCTCCCCACCCCCGTACATGTTTCAGGATCCCCCCCTGTTTATGTCTAGGGGACCTGTCTGACATGGCTTACAAAATTTAATGAGAACATAAAAGTTTTTGAAATCCATTATTCCAAACACTTGGGAGCACAAAACAACATAAAAATGAAAACGCTAAAACACATAAAGATTTAAAAATGATGTTTTAAAGACCCGCCCCTTAGCTGAAAGCCTGGGCAGAAAGAAATGATTTGGCATGGCTGAATGAGAGTAGTATAGGCACTGACAGGTCTCAAGTAGAAGGGCATTCAACAGGTGAAGTACCACCACTGGAAAAGCCCTATCCCTTTATTCAGTTGGATGCAGCAATGTTTGCAGCACATGAAGAATTGGCTACGGGCTCTCTGGAAGTGTCGTACCTCTCCGAGCCCTTGGCATTCCTGCTGCTGGATCTGGTGGGCACCCTCTTACAGCTGGTTTTCTCCTGTGGCTGCTCAGAATCCAACAGCCAATATGTCAAGCAAGAGCGCAAAGACCAAGCCCACAAAGAAGCACCCCCAGCAGGCAATGTCCAATGTGTTTGCTATGTTTGATCAGTCACAGATTCAAGAATTCAACATGATTGATCAAAATAGAGATGGCTTCATTGACAAAGAAGACCTTCATGATATGCTTGCTTCACTGGGAAAGAGTCCCACAGATGAACCTAGATGCCATGATGAATGAGGCTCCAGGACCAACAAACTTCACCATGTTTCTGACAATGTTTGGGGAGAAATTAAATAGCACTGATCCAGAACATGTAATCAGAAATGCCTTTGTTTGCTTTGATGAAGAAGCAACACAGTATCATTCAGGAAAACAACCTGAGATAGTTGCCGATGACTATGGGAGACAGGTTTACAGATATGAAGAAGTAGATGAGCTGTTCAGAGAGGCACCAATTGATAAACAGTAATTTCAACTGCATTGAGTTCACACGCATCCTTAAACATGGAGCAAAGGACAAGGATGACTGAAACAGAATTCATGCCTCTGCAATTCTCTTTAGATCTCACTTGTGGTTATCTGAGGGTTTTTTCCTGGTAGCACCTGTTGCATGCATTTAGCTTTTACAGCTTTTACCTTTGATGTGTTTATCTATACCAGGCCATTCTGGCGCATCTTGCACCTGTGTAATCAGGCTGATAATGGCAACTGAGATAATTTTGTGAGATTTGGAGGGTAAGATCAGTGTCTCAAAAGGCCCCTCCTCTCCCCTCTGCGGGACTTGGCCACCTTGGGCTTTGCTGATTGCTGAGGCAGCCAAACCGAGTCGAAGCACAACCCTAGCTGAAAGATTTCTTTCCATATATGAACCCATGTGACAACTTTTCTCATGACAACAGTACTAGTTGGTTAAACCGAGTCCTTAGAGAGGGCAATTATAATTATCAATTTTTCTCTGTGTTCTCTCTATAGCTGCTACAGTTTTGTAGAACAGTCATCCAGAAGTAGTCAGGAATGCCTTTTCTGTTCTGTAATTTCATCAGGGCCAAAAGGCAAAACTTTTAAGAGATCATTTAGAGCTCCTTGGTCAGTGGTCTGCAACCTTTTTCAGGTTGCAGACTGGTGGGGGGGGGGAGGGAGATCCGGGCGCTGCGCATGCTCTGGTGGGGCCGCAAACACGCATGCGTGGCATTTTCACGCATGCGTGAAACAGCCGTGCATGTGTGTTTTGGCCCCACCGGGCGCAAACGCATTTGTGTCGCCAGCCGCGCTTCCCTTTCCCCCCTCCCACAGATAAAAGGGGCTTGCCAGGCCTCAAGCTAATCAGCCACTTTGGCGACTGATTTGCTTGCGGCCTGGGAAGTTTCTCACTGCGGGGGGGGGGCGGGGAGAGGGAGCCGCAGCCCTGTTCCAAGGCCTTTGTGGCCCGGCACCGTGCCGCGAAGGGTGGTTGGGGACCACTGCCCTAAGTGATGTATGTAGTCTGTTGGTTTGTGGAGCAGGAGTCTCCTATGGGTGTCTTTTATAAGGTTTTTGCCAAATGTTTTAACAGTTTGATGTTTTAAACTTCCTGTGATTTTTAGGTTTGTTAAACTACTTTGATTTTAGCTGGGAGAAAAGTGAGCTTATAAATATTTTTTAAAGAAAAATAAATAAATAATGTTTCCTTATGGTATAAAAATACAGAACCGCTATAGAAACTTTTGAAAAATGAAGACTTGTTTCTTTATGGAAAGGCAGATCTAATCTTATTAGGAAGAGAGAGAATAATTTTTCTGCACACACAGGCACGTGACCTGATAGAAAATGACCCACAAAGGGCCTCATAAATTAGATCCAGTAATGTTCATTTCAAAAAAACAGGGCTACCCACTGACAGTGAACAGCATCCAACTGAACACAAACTATATCAGTTAACTAAGCAAGAGCAAAATCCTGCCAGGCTATCTGGTTGTTGTCACTGTTTTGCAGTGCAGTGGGTTTAGAGGCAAAACTGATAATTTGGAGACTGAATGTCTCCTGTACAATGGACATCTGACAGTGAAAGGAGATTTTCCATAGAGAAACTGAATACACTGAGACAACCTGAGGGCTGTCTAGACTTGGATAGTTTGCACTGATGGTTGACGTCTACCTCACTGCAAAGGCACCAGGCACCCTTTGAGATGCTTCTGACATTGCACTGTTCCTGCAGGCATGAAATGATAATAAATAATGGGTAGGAATTTGCTGTTCTGGAAGGCTCTATTATAGATAAGGCAGACTGTTTTAACTCATATTACTTTCTTATTTTTAGGGAATAAAATGGGACTTCCTGCAGTGTAGTGACAGCTATTCTGGTGGTGGTTGACAGTGATCTTCCAGGGAGTGCCCATGATCCACACAAGCTAGTATTTGTAGGCAGGCATGTTTCTCACCCAGTACTTTTATTCAGAGATGCAAAGAAAAGCTCATAGTTCAAATGGCTGCTATATTTGTATATGCTGTACAAACATATGTTTGTACAGCAGAACCATTAGTTAAGTGTAGATCACGTTATATAACAACTGAAGGAAATTAAAAATTAAGATTTAACAATGTATCTTTAATTTGTGTGTCAAAAATTAACAGAAAGGAGATTGCTATAGCTGGTACATTACTGAACATGATATTTACTGCTCAAAAATTGTTAATTAAGTTTTTGGTTTTAAAGTATATACTTCTTTCTTACTCCCCCCTTCAAAAGTCAGTGTTTTAGATTAATTTGGACTGTCTACCTGATTTGCATATATGTCTTTTATGTTTTTTATTATTCTGGTTGTTGATGATGAAGAAGGGGTATTCTGACATTATTTCAAAGATATGGATCCCTTTTTTCTGTTTTATATTATTGCCCAGATATATGCCGTAGCTCTTGTGATTAAATCACTATTTGGACTAGAGAGTGATGCAGATCTATCACCAGCAGTCTATCACTGTGGCTTAATGAAACATTCTTGCTTAGAAGCAGTAAGAAGCCAATTGGGAGGAGGCCACAATTGGGAAAAGATCATTGTCCTCATAACCTCCTTATGGGCTTCCAGGAGGCATTTGGAAGGAGGATGCTGCACTATTAGACCTTCAGTAGAAACAACAATGAATTGAATTAAGCACAGTCAACATTATCAGTCTGGGTATGGGTTAGTGTTGTTTGTTTATTATTACTGTTTGCTGTTTTGTATAGCAAGCTTGGTATAGTGGTATACACCAGGTTGGTGTAGTGGTTAGGAGTGCGGACTTCTAATCTGCTTAGCCGGGTTTAATTCCACACTCCCCCACTTGCAGCCAGCTGGGTGATCTTGGGCTCGCCACAGCACTGATAAAGCTGTTCTGACCAAGCAGTAATATCAGGGCTCTCTCAGCCTCACCTACCTTACAGGGTGTCTGTTGCGGGGAGAGGAAAGGGAAGGAAATGGTAAGCCACTTTGAGACTCCTTCAGGTAGAGAAAAGCAGCATATAAGAACCAACTCTCTTCTTCTTCTTCTTCTTCTTCTTCTTCTTCTTCTTCTTCTTCTTCTTCTTCTTCTTCTATATGGTGACTTACAAAGTTGCTGCTATATAAATTACAGCCCAAGCGGTCTTACAACCTGAATTTTGACAGGCAGTACAATGTGAAAGGGAAGAAAGGAAAGGATGATAATGGGATGAATATGTGCAAAGGGGGTCATAGAATTAGCTCAATAGGTAACTGTGAAGCAATGATTAATACAAGCACTGTCTTGGCAATTTTAAAAGGTAAAACATAGACACATTAGACAGTACATATATACACAACCTATCTAAAATCAGATATGACAGAACTATATACAAATACAAAAATGAATAATGTTGCGAGAAAAATTTGTTCAGCGAGAATAGCCTGGGAATTTTCACTGTTAGGGTTGATGTGGAGGAACATGCCAAGGAGTTTTATATAGGGCAATGAAAACCTTGTGGTTAGTATTCAGTACACACAAGGATATTCCACTTGCCATCCTCTGCTTTCTCTAATTCTGCTTATGAAATTCAAAGACCTCTCTAAAGTACTGATAGGGATATCAATCACATTCCATATTAGGTTACTAGAGGAGGAGAGCCATTAGCTTTAATATGTAATAACTGTGCCACAAAGATAATAAAATCAAATCCAAGAAATGCAATTTAGAAAGGCTTTCTTTTCCATCCTTGTGACTTTTGAAAATCTTTTATAATCCTGTCCCCAGAGTCAGAGGAAATCTTATTTGCTGTATTCATTCAACTTTGTGAGGGTGTGTGTGTGTCTTCCTGTATCTTGCTCTTATCAGTCTTTCCCTATGTAGGCCTACTAAAACTGAGAGTACTTTAAAATGTTACCTGAATTCCATTGCAAAGGTTTTTATGACAATATAATTCCTAGCCTTTGTAGATACTCATTGTTACAGTTTTGCAGACCACACATGTTGTGTCTCCTTTTTCAGCAGAATGCTTTATGGCAGGGGTAGTCAACCTGTGGTCCTCCAGATGTCCATGGACTACAATTCCCATGAGCGTTTGCTGGCAGGGGCTCATGGGAATTGTAGTCCATGGACATCTGGAGGACCACAGGTTGACTACCCCTGCTTTATGTCACCTTTACAGCTGTTTCAGTTCAGCTGAAGGCACTGTGCTTTTCAAACAGTGGCCAATTGTTGAATCATGAAGGACTCTGGAAGGAGCTACACGCAATGAAAAAAGCTGGAAACAGGTAATGGTGCTATTTCTTTGCAGCCTGAAGGGATGATTAATAAAAGTCTTGTCTTTAGTTACAATTTAAAAAGTTAAAATATAGACACATTAGATGACACATGTCCAGAATCTATCTAAAGTGATATGATCCTCCTCCCCAGTTTAAATATGGCACACTTAAAGTAATTTGATTTATTACAACAATGTCTTGGATTGCTCTTATGTGGCATTCATATAATCATTACATATTTGTATTATGCTATTCTGCTTGAGCCAAAGACATTTGATATGGAACTGTATTGTATCTGAATATAATTTGCAGGAAAGGACACCCTTCTTTTAGATAAGCTTCAGTCATTGTGGTCTCACTCCCTTCATAATTTTTCAGATATTATCTTATCAGCCAGTTAAACTCTATTATCTATTTTTCTGGTTGCAGATTATATTACATTAATAATAATTGTGTGGCAGGCATCTGAAACTAAAAGAGAAATACTGCAATCTTGTGGCAGGAGAAAACTCCAGAGGAAAAGAAATTACTTTGGTCTTTGGCTGCTTGAATAATACACATTACTTCTCTCCTCATGACGAGTTTTTGAACTTCTTTTCTCTCTAGTTGTTATTTTACTTTCATACCTCAGGATTAAAAAAAAAGATTTAAAACACAATCATTAATGGCACATGTGTTAGTGATTAAAATAATGGTTAATTATGGAATTCTAGCTTCAGAATCATGAACCATCTTTTCTACAGATGCCCTTTAATTACTTGTAACTATTATCTAGGGAGTTTCTTGCAGCAGTCACTACTCTAACTCTTGTTTTTAATCAGCCAGAATAAAAGATTGATGTAACTATTTAAGATCTGAAATCATTAACTGCAAACAATGGGATCCTTCTGCTCTCAGCTACAGTAGTGTTATTATGGAGTTGCTTCTCTAGCCATTGAAATATGTAATTAATGATGCATGTTGCAATTTTGTGGTTTATTTTCCATTTATGATTACTTTTTGGGGTTGTCAGGAATGGTGATTTTTAGTAATAATAGCCACAAGAAGAAAGAAACATGAGCTCACATGCCCTTGTTTAGTTGAGACAATAGTGCCAGGGGACTGTGGAATACTGTTTTCTTCACCCAGTATAATACTGGAATTTTGGAAAGTAGTACTGGAATAATACTGGAATTTTGAATGTATTACAGTGATTTTGTGTGAACTTAAACAATATTTTGGACAACAAAGAGATTGCACTGCACAATTCTCTTGTTGTGAACATATATAGCTGCCTTATACCAAGCCAAAATTGGACCATTTTGATCAGTATCTTCTCCTCTGCTGACGGTGACTAGTCTTTTCCAAACCTGCTAGTGGAGATAGTCAGAGATTTCAAGAATTAAATTTGAGCCACCTGCCATGCAAATCATATGTTCTACCACCTCACCGGTCCTCGGTTCTGTTAACTATGCTGAGCATAAATATATGAATGGACAGTGTGGTACAGCAATAAAGAAGCCAAATGCAGTCTTTGGATGTATGAATAGAGGCATCACATCAAAATCTCAAGATGTCACAGTCCCACAGTATACCGCATTAGTCAGGCCCCACCTGGAGTACTGTGTGCAGTTCTGGAGGTCTCACTTCAAAAAAGATGTGGACCAAATTGAGAGGGTTCAGAGCAATGAAGATGATCCAGGGCCTGGGGACCAAGCCCTATCAGGAAAGGCTGAGGGACATGGGAATGTTCAGCCTGGAGAAGAGGAGGTTGAGAGAGGACATGATTGCTGTCTTTAAGTATTTGAAAATCTGTCACTTAGAGCAGGGGTCCCCAACCCCCGGTCCGCGGCCCAGTATTGGGCCGCAAAGGCCATCATACCGGGCTGCCAGCGGCCGTGCCTGCCTCCCCCCCTGCAGCAAGAGGGGGGGAAAGAGGCCGGCGCGGCAGCCGGCGCGCCAGCTACGCAAATGTGCACGCACGGAACTGCCGCGCATGCGTGCGTGCGCCCCTGGTGGCCAAAACGTGCATGCGCGGCAACTCTGTGCATGCGTGTTAGCGCCACCTGGTGGCCAAAACGCGCATGCACAGCAATTGGGCATGCGTGTTTATGAGCAGCTGCGGCAGCCCGGCCGCTGGCTCTCCCCCACCCCCGGAGGCGGTCCCCGACCAGAAGAAGGTTGGGGACCGCTAACTTAGAGGGCAGGGAAAGGTTCTTACTGGCAGCAGAGGATGGGATTCACATAGGTTTAAACTATCTGTAGAATAATCCTGGCTAGATATCAGGACAAATTTTTTCACAGTCAAAGTAATTCAGCAGTGTTATCGACTGCCCAATGAGGTGGATAGCTCCCCCTCACTGACAGTCTTCAAGCAGATGAGGGGGTGGAGGGACTACTCATCAAGTTTGCAGATGACACCAAATTGGGAGGACTGGCAAATACTCCGCAAGATAGAGACAGAGTTCAACGAGATCTGAACACAATGGAAAAATGAGCAAATGAGAACAAGATGCAATTTAATAAAGATAAGTGTAAAGTTCTGCATCTGGGTCAAAAAAATGAAAAGCATGCCTACTGGATGGGGGATACGCTTCTAGGTAACACTGTGTGTGAACGAGACCTTGGGGTACTTGTGGATTGTAAACTAAACATGAGCAGCGTGTGATGCAGCGGTAAAAAAGGCGAATGCCATTTTGGGCTGTATCAAGAGGGGCATCACATCAAAATCACAAGATGTCATAGTCCCATTGTATACGGCACTGGTCAGACCACACCTGGAGTACTGTGTGCAGTTCTGGTGGCCTCACTTCAAGAAGGACGTAGATAAAATTGAAAGGGTACAGAGGAGAGCGACGAAGATGATCTGGGGCCAAGGGACGAAGCCCTATGAAGATAGGTTGAGGGACTTGGGAATGTTCAGCCTGGAGAAAAGGAGGTTGAGAGGGCACATGATAGCCCTCTTTAAGTATTTGAAAGGTTGTCACTTGGAGGAGGGCAGGATGCTGTTTCTGTTGGCTGCAGAGGAGAGGACACGCAGTAATGGGTTTAAACTTTAAGTACAACGATATAGGCTAGATATCGGAAAAAAATTTCACAGTCAGAGTAGTTCAGCAGTGGAATAGGCTGCCTAAGGAGGTGATGAGCTCCCCCTCACTGGTAGTCTTCAAGCAAAGGTTGGATACACACTTTTCTTGGATGCTTTAGGATGCTTAGGGCTGATCCTACATTGAGCAGGGGGTTGGACTAGATGGCCTGTATGGCCCCTTCCAACTCTATGATTCTATGATTCTAAGCAGCAGCTGGACAGATACTTATCCCATATGATTTAGAATGATCCTGAATTGAACAGGGGGTTGGACTAAACAGCCTGTATGACCCCTTCCAACTCTATGATTCTATAACCAAAATGACTTATGCCGCAAATGTTTATATCAACAGAATTCTAGAGAGAAATAAGACAGTAAATGCTTATTTGTCTTGGAAAGTTTGCTTATAAACTGAACTTAATAAGTCTTCAATGTTAAAGTATAACAAAGAAACTTCAAGGGGTAGTTACAACATGAGATCCTGGAACTTGAGTTCATTCACAGATTCAGAACAATGGAATCCTAGGAACATAGGATTCTTATCTCACATCAGATGTTAATTTTCTGCCCTCAAGCTTTCCCCCTGTGATCTAATAAAGCTGATTACAATATGTATTGTACCTTTGCATCTTTTACAAGCATTCGTGACAACACCCCTCTCAGCTTCTGCATGGGATAAAAAGAGTCATATCTCTATTCCTACTCATGTCTGATGAAGAGAGCTTTGACTTTTGAATGCTTATTCCCTGAAAATCTTGTTGGTTTCTAAAGTGCTACTGAACTCAGATATGTTTGTTTCTGGGAGAATGTCATGCATGTCCTACTTTATTCACTTCCTTCTTGATTTTTTGAAGCTTATTAGCAAACATGCTGCTCAGTGGAGTCCCATTTGGTCCTCCATTAATATGAGTATACAGAATTATCATGTGGAACAGCTTCTTGGGTCTACAACCATCAAATTTTATTGGGAGAATTGCATCTTTGAATCTTCCACAACATCAACTCTATGGAATGCTAGCATGATAGGATTTCATCCTAGCCTTTTGTTTGGCCTGATAGTATTTAATGGCATTAATATTAACAATGGGGCTGTCTCTTTCCTTCCTTCTAACTACAAATGTCCTTAAAGTCTTTTCTGTCTTTCATTTTGTTGTCCATCTCTTTGACTGTGCAGATGGAATCTAGGGTCATGTCACTCTCTAGAGATCCCCATCTGTGGATGAACCCAACTGGGGTAGAAGGAGGGTTATTTGGGGATTAATTCGACTCTATTCCTTTGAGAATAATTCATAAATATTTAAATTAATTAATAAATTACACAGGATTGGGCTGGCTTTCTTCTGGGTGTCATTCTGTCCGATTGTGTTTCCCTTGTTCACACCATCAGAGCATCTAACTCTACAGGCCTTGTGCCCAGATTGTGAGTGTGTGAACACAGAATTACCTTTATAATTTACCAATGTATAGAAAAAAGTATAGAAAATGTGAAAGAGTATACTTTTCAGGTGATTGTTATTTTCTATATAATTTCCCTCAAGCATGGTAGACAGCATGAACAAAACTGACTTTGACCTTCACAGCCTTTTTGTTGATTTCTTTTAAAATCTCAGTATGTTTCTGTTGCAACAGGGGAACAAAATGGGGAGCTATTCTGTGGTTAATTTATCACCTGTGGTTTTCTATAACTGTTTCCTAAAGCCTCCTGGAGTAACTGTTTGTTACACATATCAAAGGATGTGAGATAAAATCTTGTTATGGTTTTATGTTCATATTAAAAATTCTATTAACTGTTTTCCACAAGTGTGGCTTTAGATTAATTAGTTCTTCAAAGACCTTGAAAGGTATTAATAAAAAGGGCTAGAGGAGAAGGGAAGTGGGATTTCATCTAGATTTTATATTTTTGTCTAAAAAGGAATATTCAGGTTTTGATCTGAGTTATTGCTACTGCATATTCCAGTTTGCTTCCTAAGAGATGAAAAGGATCAGATTATTATTTGGATCAATAGGACAGAGAACCCCATCTCTTATCACCATCAGAATGTAAGGATTTTTCCTTCTGTACAATTGAAGTGGAATCTGGCTATGGGGAGAAAAACAAAGTAAGGAACGGTGCTGTTGTGTTTATTCATCTGTTTGGGGAGCTTTGTATTCATATTGCACCCAACCTTGAGTGTAAATTGGGAAAAAATAACATAAAAATAGTATGCATAAAGTTATATCAGTGTATCTCTCTGTGTGGCCAAATGTATACATACTTTAATCCAGAGACTGGAGCTGTAGATATGCAAGACAAATCTTTCTACAAATCTGAAAAATGCCTGCTATTTTAAGGAAAAAGCTGAACTCTTAGGAAAGGACAACCAAGAGTTTAACCAACCCCAAACCAATAGACAACATCCTTAACTTTAAGAAATGAGTGCCCTTATTGGCTATTGGTAGGCATCCACAAGTATTGCCAGCCTTCAAGCCTTAATTTTTGTCACTAAAATGCAGGGGGAGGGCTCTTTCCAGGACTGTTTTGGCCTTTTATGGATGATTCACTGGGGGATTTGCTACCAACCAACTTGCATTACTCACCAAGGCCAAACTGCGTGCTCCTGTTTAAACAGCAGCCACCCCATGAAAGTCAGTGTGGTGTAGTGGTTAGAGTTTCAAATTAGGATATGGAACATCCAGGCTCAAATCCCCTTTCTGCTGTGGAACCTTGCTGGGAGACCTAACATCTGTCACATACTCTCAGCCCAACTTAACCCCTAGGGTTGCTGTGAAGATAAAAGGAGGAGAAGAGTAAGCTGTTTTGAATCCCCATTGTGGAGAAGGATTCGGTATAAATTAAATAAAGAAATATAGCTGAAGATGGGAGAGCTAATAAAAGTTAGGCTCCTTGGTGAATGGGAAGGAAAGAAGGAATAAGGGAAAGGGGAGAGCATATGGGGCTGCCAGGAAGACAGAAATAGTGAGGGGATGGCAGCACTGAAAAATGAAGCACTCCCCTGCAAATACCCCGCAGTACAACTAGGCCCAGGGTAGTGGCTGCCACCACATAGTTGGGCTATACTTTTACTCCTTAGAGGTTGCTGGGGGAGGGGGAGGAGGCAAAGCTGAAGAAGGAGCAGATAAAGATAGGTTAGCTATTGGATGGGGAGGATCGAACGAACCAGGAAAAGAGGAGATGGTATGGCGGCTTTCAGGGAAGTGAAAGACGAAATAGTAGTTGAGGGGAAAATGAGATGATGCAAGTTGGAAATATATAAATAATATAAAAACAGTATTTACGTGGATGAGATGCCTCTTAACTGTTCAACTACTCTTTTTGGTAAGAAATTTCTGAGAGCAATTATAGTTCATGTTGTATAGTGGGTGAAGTTGTCAGTAGGATCTGGGGGGCTCAGGTTCAATTTCCCATTCAGCTGTGGATGCTTGCTGGTTGATCTTAGGTCGGTCATTCTGTCTCAGCCTAACCTATCTCACAGAGTTATTGTGGAAGTAAAATGCAGGAGAGGAGAGTGATGTCAGCTGCTTTGGATCCCCACTGGGCAGAAATACTCAGTGTAAATGAAGTAAATGAATAAATATGCTTATGAGAACTTTCCATACCAGGGCTCCATTAACATCTCTAACTCTATTATTACCATGTTCAGTGAATGTAAGATATTAGAAATGACGGACATTGGAGGCTGTCATGTTTCAACCATTTTTGGTGAATGTTTAAATTGGTGTGATTTTAGACATGAGGTCAGCAGTTTCTATGATTTCTTTATGAGTGTGTTTGGAGCATTATATTTCACCTTTCCAAAAATTATTCTAGGTAGCAAGCAGCAGAAAACGAGATATTTCCATGAAAATAGTCCCTCAAAATATAATATAAAATATCAACAGCAGATAAAACACTGTGTTGGATCCCATAACTTACTTTCACTAAGTGAACCATACTCTGCTGGCAGGAGCTTTGCTGTTTACGCCATTTTTTTTGTATGAGAAAAAAACAGGATGGAACAATTTGAATAAGAAAATGGTATCCAAAAGCTTTCCTTTAGTTTTACACATAGTATCTGAGATATTAAACCATGAGGAACATGCCTTAAGATGCCAGAACACACAATAATATATTCAAATGTATATGATGATTTAAGGTATTTCTATCCAGCCTATCCAATCAAATTTTTTAGGCAGCTTACAGCAAAATGTACAATAACACAAAACAGACACTATTGAAATGAAACAAAATATAATATAAAACATATGAAACGTGAGAGAACATGACTACAGTGTAAGCATTCACATCCTTGTTGTTTGTTATTTTGAACAAGTCTCCATGAACAATCAAACAGATATTTTCCTTGGTGCCTAAAATCTGTTAAGGTGGGCATAAGATGAATGGATATGAGAATCACTTCCATATTAGGCCCATACCCACCCACTACTTGGCCTCCAATGAAAGTTCTCCAGTCTTGGCTTCCCATCAAACAGGGTCAACAAAGACTCAATAAACTACTGGATATTGCAATAGTGAATCATTTTAAACTGAACAAACTGGAATGCTAATCCCAAATACATAGATGGGTTGAATCCTACCAGCATTTTTGCTCTCTCTCTTTCCTTTTTGTTTAGAAATAGAATGAGCTCATGGAGACTTAGAAGGATGTAAATGCTTACACTGTAGTCATGTTCTTTCAGAAGCCAGTGATGTAGTCAAAAGCCAAGCCACAGGTCCAGAGCTGGGGGTGAAGTCAGGAACCAAAGCCAAGGGTCTGGAGCTGGGACTGCAGTCAAGAGCCAGGCTGAAGTCAGGAACCAGGAGTCACTCAGGCAAAGCTTCACCATAGCAAATCAGAACAAGGAGTTGTCTGGGAAGACAGGCAGGGAATGCACATGTTGCACCCACAAAGGACCTTGAGGTAAGGTCTTCCTGAAATACATAGAGCAGGGTGGAGCAGCCTTCAGCCAGAGGGCTTGCAGCTGGACCTAACCCTTGTCAGAGGAAGGAGGTTCAGTTGGACCCCATCTACCTTGACAGAGAGCTGACAGGCATGCCAATCTTCTGACAGCTGTCAAAGTAGATCTCCTTCATTGACGTTGCCATTCATGGCTTGCCAGGGTCTTGGTCTGGGGCTGTCAGTGCTGCTCCTCTGGTGAGTCTTCAGGGCTGGCGGGCATCTTGTCCTGGAGTTTCACATAGTAGGGCTGGGTATCAGTCTGGCTGTTACCAGGCTGCTTATCCTCTGGGAGATCAAGCAGCTTCTGGTCTGTGGCAGTTGGGTCTCCTGAGCAGAGGATGTGAGCATGACACTTCCTCAGTGGGGGCGGTATTGGAGCATAGGCAGCCTGAGCCCCCAGCCATGCCATGCAATATGGGCAGTAGGAGGGTGGCAGAGGAGTGGGAAAAGGGCAGGGAGGAATCCAAGGGAATCATTATAGTTTTGAATTACCTTCATTTTGGAAGCAAGGGAAAAATCCAGAACAAAACCACTTTCAGAAAATGCAGAGAAACAGCAAGCAGAAAGTGAACTAAAGGGAGAAAAATCCATGCAGAACAAAAAAGAATGCAAATAAATAAATAAATAAATATGAACACAGATACAAAGTATGCAGTAGAACACAGAGTTAATAGGATACAGTTACCTGTAAATATAAACTCTTTATAGATAGGCAGGAATGGCACTTTTCTGTGAAGCAAACAGGTCACCTGAATCCTAATAAATGATGTTTTATTTAAAATGTAAAATGTTTTTGCAGGAGTGTTGCAGATTGTGTACGACATCGTGAATAACAAAAAATATATAGTGTTACACAATGGTAACACTTCAGCAACATTAATGCTGCGCGGAATGGCCCTTGGTTTGATCCAGCGGGACTCTTCTTATGTTAGTGTGTGAATGCAATACCAGTAGGTACTTGAAAGCAACTTGGACCATTCTCTCATCCATTTTAGTTGCAGCGGGGCATATATGTTACATTTTTTTAAGTTACAGCATTTGTGTGGTGTTTGCTTGATAAAATTATTAAAGTTGTCATTTCATACCACAGCAGCTACATTAGTGATGATAGCATGACAAGTAGGATAGGGCTTTCCTCGTTTGTTAGTGAAGTAATTGATACACTCTTAATAGACCTCTATATTCCCAACATAAGGGCACACGCAAGGGCTTCTAATCTTTTTCATCAGCACTTTGTTCCTTGTTGCCCTTACCTGTAATCACCTCAACAACGTGGTGGGAAAAAAGAAATAGCAAAAGCTACTGATACAGCTATGCTGGCTATGGGATTAAGTCATGCAAGCTGTACTTTTGTGGGAATGCTGGTCTGGGACTGGTGAATTGGAAAATGCTCCAGTTTTGCTGGATTTTGTAGGATTACTGCAGGTAGCAATTCATTGATCTGTGAATTTTTTTCTAGTGGACATACATAATGACTTGGTTTTGATCTAATTTATTCATTTACATTTCAGGCCCACCATAACCTAGAAGTTTGAGGCAGGTAATAGTACTATAATTTTCACTAGTAGATTGGATCAAAGCAATGATTACAACAAATGAAAACCTAACACATAACCAAAACCTTCCAAGCACCTATCTCAGAAAGAGTTCTGCCTTTCATTTTTCAGGTTTTGATTCTGTATTCCTTCATGCTATAGTTCCAAGGAAATTGAGTGCTTTCTGTGTCAATTCCTCTGAGCAGGAATGAATTTGATTGTATGTAATAGCTCCATTAGTTGGACAATATTGGGCAAACCAATCAAGACAACCCCCTTGGTGGTCTGGAGTTTCTTTCCTCCTATTCCTGCTACAAAGAACTTTTTAAAGAACACATCCTGGCATTCAGAATGGTCAACTTAGAGTCCTCCCTCCATAAATCGTACATGTAAAAAACTATCTGTAAGAAATGTATCCTGTGCTTATCTAGACATAAATGGCCATGAAATTAACCTTTAATCATACTATTTGAGAGATGGCTGTAAGTCATGACAAAAGGATATTATTATTTTTGATAGTGTTAGGGTCCCTTATTACCATTGTGTGCTATTACAAGATGCTGGGCAAAAGCCATTAAAATGAAGGCTTTTAGTTTTAAGTGGAAAACACCTGCTGATATCGATATTGGTCTCTAATTGCAGAGTACAGTGATATCTTATGGGAAAGAGTTTTAACACCTTTAGATCTGTAAATGTTTTCCCCTATTCAATCTGTTTTGTAGTCAGATTTGCAATAATATATCCAGAACAGACACTAATGATTAAGTTCAGGGATGGGTGTTATTATCTCTCACATATCCATTTCAGAAAGGGGAAAAAACAGTGGTTTAGCTTCTTTCCTTAGCAACGTAGTCAGATTTCTGTGTGAGACTGTTGCTTATTTCCATGATTTAAAATATGACGTAAGTCAAGATTGCATTATTGTGTCCTAGACCAGAGCTGGTTCATAGACGAAGGTTCACAGAACAACATTAGCTTGAAGCTTCTCATCTTCGGTGTTCTCATAGGATAAAGGCTGAACCTGCCAGGTGTTTCCCAAGATTGCAATAGTTTTTGTATTTGAACCATCAGCTCTGGTAAAACACTGATGAGATTCAAGCAGACACTGCTTTCCGGGTTAAAGATGTGGAGTGATACGGCAGGTCCCTGTTCCGCAGATTTCATAAGGACCAGGGGTTACGCATGCCTGATGTTCCCAAGTGATTATACAGCTGTGGCAAGAGGACTGTTTTTGAATGTGGAAAACCTAGGAATTAGTGCTTGCCTTTTTAGAGAGAAAAACGGTCAGCATCAAGGGCAGAGCTGTTATCGCCTTCTGTTCCCTGAACGCGTAGAGGGAAGCTGCCAGAACATGCACCACTGCTTTACTCAGTTCCTTGGTCTGTCAGAGCCAGGGTTGTGGCAGCAGCGCTTTCTCAGGGTTAGGTCTTTCACAGCCCTTTCTGTGGGCAAAGCAGATGCTCTAGCACTGAGCCATGGGCCCATCCCCTTCCTGCTGGAAGGGAGGAAGTGAATGCCTGCCTGTCTGCCTGCTTCTGCAGAGACTGTATCCATCAAGGGTAGAGCTCTTACCACCTGTTCACCCCCCCATCCCCATCCCCATTTTGTAGATTTGTCTGTTGACTGCAGGTCACTCGGTTGTTAAGCAACCTGGATTTAAATACTTCTCTGGCTTTCTGTTTTGTTGTTGTTCTTGATATTGTAAGGTGGCTTGAGTTCACACTGAGTAGAGAAAACTGGGTTAAAGTGCCCTAATAAATAAAGAGATTTTAAATCATGTTCAGGTCCACTTCAGACATTTCATGATAATGCATGTTTGGTATTGCATGAAAATACATGCCCAGGGGGAGCTGTGCTCAACTCCAGGTACAAGTCTATCACATATACATAGAGCCAAAGAAAAAAGGAATACACAAAAACCAGTCATGGCTATTCTGCATAGGTTTATTTACGCTGGTTCCAGCTCTGTACTGCAGAATACAGTTAAAATAAAATCTCCTGAGTGCAATGGACTAGGAATGATCTTTCCACCCTTTCCAGGCCTGACCAGAGAACCTCTGCTGGAGGGAGGTTTAAATCTCTGGCCAGCAGAAGCTGTCTCTGGGCTCTGCATGAGACTGGGGGAGATCTCTCGAAGTCCTATACAGACCTGAAAGGATCAGCTGGGGCCGTGAGAGCTGAGAGTTACCACCAACCCCAGCTGATCAGTATAACTGACTATTCCCAAATAAAAGCCCCAAAATAAGCTTTTATTTGGGGCAGTTGTATTGGTAGCCAAGGCAGATTCTCTCATCTGTATTCAGCTAGGAAATTTAAAAAAAAACATATTTCAGCTAAACCAAACTTCTCTCCTCAAACAGAACAACCGTGCCCCAACTAATTCTGCTCAAAAATCAGGAGACAGTTGAATGTGCAGAAAATGTCTCAGATTCAGATTTGGTTCTGTTGTTTAATTAGGCTCTTTAATATCAAAATTAAAGCTAGTTGTAACAGGTGATAGGTTTCAATGGGAAATGTATTTCTAAGTGTATTCTGCAATTGTCATGAAATTTCCAGAAATTGGATCTCTTACCAGATGGATTCTTCCTCCCCCATTTCACACAGAAGAAAGTGTCCCTGTTCTAAAGAACATTAAATTTTCAATGGAGTATGAATTGGTACATGAATTGGTGTATGGATTAACTATATCTCTTCTCCTGCAATGCTCAATGCCACTCCATCCCTACTTCCTTCACACTTCATTATACTTGGTTGATTTTTTCCCAGCAGCTTTCTCTCCTGTCTGCTATGTTTGTTTATTATGTGGGGGAAGCCTTGAACCTCTGCCTCTCTTCCACCTTCTAAAGCACTAGTATATGCAGGCAAAGCTTTTGCCCTCTGGCAAACTGACCCATTCTGCCCCCCCCCCCAGATTAAAGCTTTCATCTTTGTCTTTACCCCTCCCCCCATGACCAGCCTACAGACAAGCTGCTGTTGAGTAGCGCACATGCCCATGTGTATGTGTGCGTGTGTGTGTGTGTGAGAGAGAGAGAGCTCAGTCTGTGGTCTCTGTCTCCATCTGTCCTGTCTGCCTACCTGTAGATAGAAACAAACCTTTTACCACAGCCTAGCAGATGTTGGCTCAGGGAATGAAATAGTTCACATAAATGTAGAACAGATGCTCATATAGAATTTAAAAAGCCCCTCTAAAGCTAGCAAGAATGCGGTGGTTAGTGAAAAGTGGAAACATGTACAGAAATTCCAATCAGGCCAGTCCTATTTAGCAGGAAGACAGGCTAATTGTTCTGGCTGGATGATAGCTCTGTCAAGAATATATCTGTTGGGTCAGTCTCTCACTGCCCCTTCTGCTTCTGCCTGCCTGGAGAAATGAAATCAACAGCGAGATGCTATAATAAGTGCCAGTCTGAAGGACTGTAATTGCTCCTGAATATTATGAATAAATGTGTTTGGATTTTGAACATGTGTTTATTAACAATCAAATTTTGTGCTGCACACTCTGAATGAGATAACAAAGGCAGTTTCAGAATGAAGGTGATTAAAACAACACAGTAAAAACCAATAAAAACAGCAAAATCCAGAATAATTTTTCAATATAACTGATGGAAACCTCATAATCACAAAAGCACCAGTAAAAGTTAACTATGGATGGCATCATATAAAAAGTAGAAAACAAAGTTCCCTCCAATCCACACACACATACACACACTAAAGTGGAGCAGTTCACATCTTGAGCACGATATATCTGCTGTAATCTTAAAATGGGCAATGGGCAGATGGCTGCTGAGTGGAGCTTCTGTGGTAATGAGCGGCCACTCGTGTGCATAGCTTAGAAGGAATACTGTATATAACATTTGAAAATGCTTGGAATAATAAATAAGGGGTTTTGATTAGCATATCATCATTAACCAACAGTTGTTGTTAGGTCCGAAGTCCAACCCATTGCAACCCCATGGACAATGATCCTCCAGGCCTTCCTGTCCTCTACCATTCGCCGGAGTCCATTTAAGTTTGCACCGACTGCTTCACTGACTCCATCCAGCCACCTCATTCTCTGTCGTACCCTTCTAACCAGCAGTATCTCAGTCTCATCTTGACTGTTACAGTTTATTGGCTCTTATATAGCCCATAAGAGCCTCTTGTGGCACAGAATGGTAAGGCAGCAGACATGCAGTCTGAAAGCTCTGCCCATGAGGCTGGGAGTTCAGTCCCAGCAGCCGGCTCAAGGTTGACTCAGCCTTCCATCCTTCCGAGGTCGGTAGAATGAGTACCCAGCTTGCTGGGGGGTAAACGGTAATGACTGGGGAAGGCACTGGCAAACCACCCCGTATTGAGTCTGCCATGAAAACGCTGGAGGGCGTCACCCCAAGGGTCAGACATGACTCGGTACTTGCACAGGGGATACCTTTCCCTTTACCTTATAGCCCATAACTGTTTCCTAGAATTAGTTCAGTGCATCCACTGCTGTACCTGACTCTGATGGGGAAGCGAGATGCATATAAACTGCATACTAATAACAACTCCATAACTCCAAATGACCTTTCCCAGAAGCTTCATGTAGATGCTTGCAAGTATGGAGGGGTAAGATTGCAGATATTTATGAAAGAGTATGATCATTCATAGAATCATAGAATTGGAAGGGGCCATACAGGCCATCTAGTCCAACCCCCTGCTCAACGCAGGATCAGCCCTAACCATCCTAAAGCATCCAAGAAAAGTGTGTATCCAGCCTTTGCTTGAAGACTGCCAGTGAGGGGGGAGTTCACCACCTCCTTAGGCAGCCTATTCCACTGCTGAACTACTCTGACTATGAAATTTTTTTTCCTGATATCTAGCCTATATCATTGTACTTGAAGTTTAAACCCATTACTGCGTGTCCTCTCCTCTGCAGCCAACAGAAACAGCTTCCTGCTCTCCTCCAAGTGACAACCTTTCAAATTCCTTAAGAGGGCTAACATGTCCCTTCTCAACCTCCTTTTCTCCAGGCTGAACATTCCCAAGTCCCTCAACCTATCTTCATAGGGCTTGGTCCCTTGGCCCCAGATCATCTTCGTCGCTCTCCTCTGTACCCTTTCAATTTTATCTACGTCCTTCTTGAAGTGAGGCCTCCAGAACTTCACACAGTACTCCAGGTGTGGTCTGACCACTGCCGTATACAATGGGACTATGACATCTTGTGATTTTGATGTGATGCCCCTGTTGATACAGCCCAAAATGGCATTTGCCTTTTTTACCGCTGCATCACACTGCCTGCTCATGTTTAGTTTACAATCCACAAGTACCCCAAGGTCTCGTTCACACACAGTGTTACCTAGAAGCGTATCCCCCATCCAGTAGGCATGTTTTTCATTTTTCTGACCCAGATGCAGAACTTTACACTTATTTTTAGTAAATTGCATCATGTTCTCATTTGTCCATTTTTCCATTGTGTTCAGATCTCATTGAACTCTGTCTCTATCTTCCGGAGTATTTGCCAGTCCTCCCAATTTGGTGTCATCTGCAAACTTGACGAGTAGTCCCTCCACCCCCTGATCTAGATCATTAATAAATACGTTAAAAAGTACCGGGCCGAGCACAGAGCCGTGAGGTACCCCGCTACTCACCTCTCTCCAGTCTGATGAAACACCATTGACAACAACTCTTTGAGTGTGGTTCTCTAACCCTATCCACCTGACTATCTGAAAATCCAGATTGCAGTCCTTCAACTTATCCATCAGAACATCATGGGGAACCTTGTCAAAAGCTTTACTAAAATTCAAGTAAATGACATCAACCGAATTCCCACGATCCAGCAAACCTGTTACTTGGTCAGAAAAGGAAACCAGGTTGGTCTGGCAAGACCTGTTGGAGACAAATCCATGCTGACTTCCTTGGATCACCAAATTGTCCTCCAGATGTTTGCAGATTGCTCCCTTTAATATCTGCTCCATTATCTTCCCCACAACAGAGGTCAGACTCACTGGTCTGTAGTTTCCCGGGTCATCCTTCCTCCCTTTTTTGAAGATCGGAATAACGTTTGCTCTCTTCCAGTCCTCCGGGACTTCTCCAGTCGTTAAAGAGGTCCCGAAGATGATGGACAAGGGCTGTGCAAGTTCTCTGGAAAGTTCTTTGAGCACTCTCGGGTGCATTTCATCTTGCCCAGGGGATTTGAACTCATCCAGTGCAGCTAAATGCCTCTCGACAACCTCTCTATCCATGTTAACCTGCCACCCAGACACTATCCTTTGGCTACTGCCATCTCTAGATGTGCCTAAACCCTTTGACCTGTGGGAAAAAACAGATGTAAAATAGGCACTAAGCCTTTCTGCTTTCTCTGCATCTTTCGTTAGAGTTTGTCCATCCGCACCCAACAGCGGGCCTATTGCCTCCTTTACTTTACGTTTGCTCCTCACGTAACTGAAAAATCTTTTCTTGTTACAATGGGCTTCCCTGGCCAATCTTAGCTCACTCTCAGCTTTGGCCTTTCTGATGATTGATCTACAGTGCCTAGTAACCTGTAGGTACTCTTCTTTAGAGCTCTGTCATTCCCTCCATTTCCTGAACATTCATGTTGATCTTTGTTAGGATGTTCCAACCAAAAATATGAGCTTTCTGTAAGAAACACGTATTTTGTATTTAACTGGAAACACTGAAATAGATTAAATTGCCCTCACTCATGAACAATAAAGTTTCAGGTAGACAAAAAAAAATGTCCTGTCACTTTAACAGAGGTTGTATGAGTGTTGAAGGTTTTCAGGGCAGGAAGCTCTATAATATCACCTGATATTTGCTTGCAGACCAAACTGATATTAAAGGAACAGCTTCAGGGAGCAGATTAAAAGTTGGCAACTCTAACAATGCATACCTTTGAGCAAGTAACTATTGTTTCAGAAATTAGTTCTTGACATGATTGGTGATAATAAATCCCAGTAATATCCTGAAAAGTCTTGGCCAGGCAGTTTATTATCAATTACAAGCTGAAATTTCCAGATTACACAGTTTTATTTACATGCATAGGTTCATTGAGAGAGCTCAAAGAACACTGTAGTACGCTGATACAAAAGTTCATATACTATTTTATTTCTGTGTTAGATTAGATCAGCCAATCAAATCTCTGGTCAGAAAACATTTCCATATTAGGCATGAATTAATTATTGCTGACATACACTGATTGGTTAAGCTTTGGTGTTGAACTGAGATTGCCCAGTGCAACATGAATATATGACTATCTCGATTAAAGTTGATGACCTGTGCACCTAAGCTAAGGCTTCCCTGAATACTATCTTTCACTGTAACTGATCATATAGGGTTGTTGTGAGGCTAAAACTCTTTTCTGACTTCCTTTGAAAGACAGCAAGATACACAGATAACAAAAAATATCAAGTATAAATCATTGGCTAGGAGGTAATCCTTGTTTCATTGACCTTCTGTGAGCTGCATGAAGTGTCCACATTTACATCATGTGGACTGCTTTGATTCCGACTTCCTTCATCCTCCCAGCTCACTCTCAGTGTTATTTCCCCCCTCCCTCCTGTTGTTGCTGGGAAATGACATTGATAAGCCCCCTGCCAGGGCTTCTGTCCCATGCTGAGCGAAATGAAGGATATCACAACAATCCCTCAAGCAAGTCTCAAAGGGGAAAATAAACAGTATACTTGGCCAAATGGACTTGCATTTGATATATCAACTGTAGGTGTGGTGAATTTGGATTATAATATGAAGTAAAACAGTTTCTAAATATGTCTCTGGTTTCAGGGGAATAGCTGAGGTTTTGTTTTATTGCTCATGTGGTTCTGACCACAGAAAAAATAACTTTCTTGGCAGTGCTTGGTAGTGTTTGTAGCTTGATAGTGTTTGATAAGGAAAATAAACCAGCAGCATGTCAATGTGAACTTGGATGCATCTTTGATGGGATGTAGATTTGCAGTTAGATGAAAAAGATACACGGTGAAAGCATGTGGTAGGACTTTGCATCTACACTTTAAATAAAGGAAAGGAAAACTTAGAAAGTCATAATGCCAGAGAAATAGAAACATAATTGAAAATCTGCTTCTGTTTCTTGCTGGAAATTCTAAAAAACTCTGTGTGACTTTTGTTCAGATCGGTTCCATGATTACCAGCATGGGACTGGATACTGCCAGGTAATAGTGGAAGAGAAGTTTTACTTAGTGCAGTTTCATCTGCACAAGACATTATGCAAGAGCTACCGTGACATCAAGATTTGTAAAAAACCAATCAGTGTTGCTGTGTGCAAAAACACACTATATTATGTTGACATTGCAGTCTCATTGGGAAGTTTGTTTACTTATTTATATGCAAAAATAATTTTTTAAAATTTGCAAATATTTATTATATAAAGGTAAAGGTAAACGGTAATGACTGGGGAAGGCACTGGCAAACCACCCCGTACTGAGTCTGCCATGAAAACGCTAGAGGGTGTCACCCCAAGGGTCAGATATGACCCCGTGCTTGCACAGGGGATACCTTTACCTTTAAAGGTAAAAGTATCCCCTGTGCAAGCACCGAGTCATGTCTGACCCTTGGGGTGACGCCCTCTAGCGTTTTCATGGCAGACTCAATACGGGGTGGTTTGCCAGTGCCTTCCCCAGTCATTACCGTTTACCCCCCAGCAAGCTGGGTACTCATTTTACCGACCTCGGAAGGATGGAAGGCTGAGTCAACCTTGAGCCGGCTGCTGGGATTGAACTCCCAGCCTCATGGGCAGAGCTTTCAGACTGCATGTCTGCTGCCTTACCACTCTGCGCCACAAGAGGCTCTCATTTATTATATAAAATGCACTAATTCAAAAAATTTAAAAGATCTATAAATCACAGTAATCATAATTTAAAAATATCACAGCTCTAACTAAACATTAAATTGACCAACATGGAATGGACCAAACGTGTTTCGACCCCGAGGGGCCTTCCTCAGTGGTCAAATTGTTATGAGAAATGCACGTATAATGCATATATAAAATGCATGTATAAAATCAAAGGGCTTGCTGGGTTGCAAAGAAAAACCCTGAAAATAAAAAAATTGTTCAAAAATATTAGAATGAGCATTTATTTTAAAAGTATCTAATGTAATATATTTTAAATTTATAGATTTAATTTATATAAATATGGTGGTAACTTACTGTTTGGTGCTGCTCCAACTAGTCTTTCTAATATAAAAATATCTGATTTGCAGCCCGCCATTTAAAATATATACTTCCAGAGGTTACCACTCTGTAAAATAGATGGAGATTAAATTACACAATTCAACATGACCATATATGGCCCATATTTCAATAAAATATCTCCATACATACCTTTGCCCAGCTCTCAATCACCAGGCCATTCCCACATGTGTCAGAAAAAGCTTTGTCGTTGCAAAAGTGGGAGGGGGGGGGAACACAACTTTTTATGCCCACCTGCTAGGCTGATCAAATCCAACTGGTATTGCATCAGAGATTTTCTACGGGCTAGTATTGAAGTCTTGTGAAGGCAATGGGGAGGGCGGAGGGAAAATGAAGCAGAGATAAACCACTATGTTAAACTACTTAACACAGTGGTCCCCAACCTTTTTATCACCGGGGACCACTCAACGCCTTTTACTGAGGCCCGGAGGGGGGGGGATAGTTTACTCCTCTACTCTCAACCACTGCCCTAACGCTCTCTGATCGCTATGGTAATGTTTAAACATCCCTTCAAAATAAGATACAGACACGCCACAACAATGACCATAAGGAACATTTTATTTTCATGGAAATTTTAACTCATGACAAATCAATGGGAACCCTGAGGTTGGTTCTCTGCAACGAGATAGTCCCATCTGGGAGTGATGGGAGACAATGACACCCAAAGTGTGTTGTAAAGGGCTGGGGGGGATGAAGTAAAGGTCCGGGGGGGGGGGAGAAGGCGTCCTTCGGGGCCCACCTCCAATTAGTCGAAGGACCACATGTGGTCCACGGCCCACAGGTTGGGGATCGCTAACTTAACAGACAGTTTAAAATGCAATCATCCAGTCCATTTCAAATGTGAACATCCAGTCCATCTCCTCAGTCATTCCGTGTATGAAAGAGTCCAGGTGGTACATCCAAAACAACTCCCTTTTCCTCGAAAGTCTTGAGAGTGTGTTCTCCAGTGCAGACACCTGTTTGATTGCCTAAAATCTCAGCTGTGTCTCTGCGTGCCCAGGTTCCACAAAGTGCTTTGCCAGGGGAGCTGTTATCTATCTTCATCTTATGTTACTCCTGTGCTCACAGAACCGTACCCTGATGGCTCTCGACATACATCCCACATACTTTTATATAGACTGTACATTTGCTGGAATGGTTTATGAATAAAAGTTTTTATCTCCTGCCTGATTATGGAATGTGTTTCTCTTGCATGCAAGAGCACAGACCGAGCAAGGAAAAAACCCTTTATATCTCGTGGTTACGTCATTTTTGTTGTCACAAAGTTTGCTTCTAACCAACAGGGCAGGGTGATTGTCCTTTGAGAGAGGACTTATTGGGGCCAGCTATACAACTTGCTGCCTCACAGCTTGTGTACCGTATGCAGACTTGGTTGCTTGCTACAATTCAACAACAACCATCATACACAAGCCAGTGTGTGGTAGTGATTAGAGCAGCCTTTCTGAACTTTACCATTGAGAAATCTAAGAAAGGGTAAAATAAGATGTCATTGGGGGGGGGGGGTGCTAGATATTAGGTGATCCCAGAATTTGAATTAGGGATGTTCCCCCCTACTTAAATTTTGTTGAAATTTTCTTGCAGTACAGCCACTTCATTTTTATAACTTGGTAGGAATGGGGGACAACTGAGATCACCCTTATCCGCATTTGTGGATCCAGAATTCAGGAATGGTTTGTATGTGTAAGCTTCACACATACAAGCCCCATAATGTCAGCAGTATTGAGATTGCTTTTAAATTTGGTTAAATGCAAGAAATGTAGTCAATGTAAAACCTTTAATTGGCTGGTATGCTGTTTGAATATTCATATAATCCTAATGGGAGAAAAATGGGAACATCTTAAGTAGGCTATTGAAGAAAATTACAGGTAATCAAGGGTGTAACCACGATGCTCTTTTAATAAAGGAAATACTGTCAGTCTTGGAAATTGAAATGCAAGTAGGTGTGGTCCTAACTCCTTTAAACAATACGGATCCTTAGTAGTATAATAGATTGGAGGCAAAAACAATGGATCCTTTCACTATTCTTGGATTAGTTATTTGAGAACATAAATTTTTACAGAAGATAGCTAATGTGTTTGGATCTTTCGTAGGACTGTATGTTATGATTAAATTTATTTTAAAAAGATAATGTGATTCTGATTACTGTCATTTGAGTTTTTGGCTTGGAGTATACTAACAAACTTAATCTGTTGTACTAAGTCTTAATTTAAAGCTGAGACAGAGTAATTTCCATCAACACAAAATACAGGTTTGATTCATTTTAGCAAGTTTAAATCCATTTTTCATTAGGCAATTACATAAGTTGTGCCAATGTAAGACTTCATGAAGGTTGATAAGGCTCATTTGGGAAACAAGATGGTAAAGACCATTGTTGCTTGTTTACTGAAGAAACATGCTTTGGCATCAGAACTATATCACAACCACAATCTTTGTTGTTCATAAGGTTATGTGTTCTTGTAGTGTGATAATTGGGAGAATTTTAAACATCATTATATATATTGGTCTCCCTTGGCCCATCTTTGAATTCTAGCAGCAAGCAGTCTGTCAATTTGTACTAGTTGAAGAGTTGGCCATTATTTATTTAATTATAATATTAATACCTCACTATCTCTTTTAAAAATGCCCAAGGAATTTGCTATGGAAATCATAAGGCTGTCACTCATGGACTTATCCTCTTTCTATACTCTTGGTGTAGTTACGTTCTTTTGGGAAAAGAACAAATTTGTTTTCAGACGAGGCCTTTACCTAATGCCTTTTATTTATTTGTTTGTTTATGGGATTTACCCACCGTATCTTTACAAATCAGAATCAATATATCTACAGTATTTGCTGGCGTATAAGACTACTTCCCCCCCCTGAAAAACATGCCTCCAAGTGGGGGGGGGGAGTGGTCCTATATGCCGGGTGCACTTCAGTTGGGATAGACATAGCTGCCTTAGAGGCCCATAGTACTGTAATGTAATGTAACAAACTCTATATTTTGAGTGGAAATGTTGGGGGGGGGGTCGTCTTATATGCCCAGTTGTCTTTGTTATTGTTGTTAGGTGTGAAGTCGTGTCCGACCCATCGCAACCCCATGGACAATGATCCTCCAGGCCTTCCTGTCCTCTACCATTCCCCAGGTTCCATTTAAGTTTGCACCTACTGCTTCAGTGACTCCATCCAGCTACGTCATTCTCTGTCGTCCCCTTCTTCTTTTGACCTCGATCGCTCTCAGCATTAGGCTCTTCTCCAGGGAGTCCTTCCTTCTCATGAGGTAGCCAAAGTATTTGAGTTTCATCTTCAGGATCTGGCCTATGGAAATCATAAGGCTGTCATTCATGGACTTATCCTCTTTCTATACTCTTGGTGTAGTTACTTTCTTTTGGGAAAAGAACAAATTTGTTTTCAGACGAGTCAGGGCTGATCTCCTCTAGGAGATCTCCTCTAGGACTGACCGGTTTGTTCGCCTTGCAGTCCAAGGGACTCGCAAGAGTCTTCTCCAGCACCAGAGTTCAAAAGCCTCAATTCTTTGACGCTCGGCCTTCCTTATGGTCTAACTTTCGCAACCATACATTGCAACTGGGAATACCATTGCCTTAACTAGACGCACTTTTGTTGGCACAGTGATGTCTCTGCTTTTTAGGATGCTGTCTAGATTTGCCATAGCTTTCCTCCCCTTTGCTGCAGTCCCCATCTGCAGTGATCTTGGAGCCCAGGAAAATAAAATCTGTCACTATCTCCATTTTTTCCCCATCTATTTGCCAGGAATATGCCAGTCGTCTTATACGCCGACAAATACGGTAATTCTCAGCATGGGCCTATCTCTGAAATCCAGAGACTCAGGCCATGGACAGATCAGACAGGTCTTTCTACAAACTTGAGAAAAGCCACAGGTTTGCCAAAACGTCTGACATCTTAAAATAAATGAATATATACATACATCTATACCCGGGGTATTATAAACCCCAAATAAAGCAACATTGCCTGTATCTTTAAGAAACAAATGCTACCTGTAGTAAATGCTAAACAGCCAAAACACAGCACTCAAATCTTGGTCTCTATCAGAAAAAGGCAGGCGAACAGGGCAGGGTGATTGTCCTTTGAGGGAGGACTTATTGGGGCCAACTACACAACTTGCTGCCTCACAACTTGTGTACTGTATGCAGACTTGGTTGCTTGCTACAATTCAACAACAACCATCATACACAAGTCAGTGTGTGGTAGTGATTAGAGCAGACCTTCTGAACTTTACCATTGAGAAATCCCTGAAACATTCTTCAGGCTTCGAGAAACCCCAGAAGTCGCACAGTCATGCAGTCATGAGCTGCCATTGGTGCGTTGCTGTGGAGGTTCATGCTCTGCAACTGTCTATGTCCACGTGGGGGTCACATTTCAACAGGACACCTGGTGTTCTACTGAAATGTGTCCCCCCTGGCAAACAAAGCAGTAATGGATTAGTTCTGCCACATGGGAGAGGGCTGCGGGAGACGGGTTATTTTGCAGGAAGGTGGGATTGCGTGGAATGCAGTCCCACCTTCCTACAAGATAAAAATAAATGCCCCAGTCATCCCCACAGTGCAGAAAAGTACCACAAAGTTGGCCAGGGCACTTTTTGCCCCCTCTGGGCCACTGTAGGACATGGAGGAGCCAGACCTGGAAGACCAGGCTCTTCCCCGTCCACAGAGGCCTGCTGCAGGACAGGCCCTGTTAGCTCCTGTAGTGAGTTAAGGCATCTTGGAAAATTCCACATTCCCTTAACCAGGACTTCTGGGGCCTGATCTGCACCAAGTCTGGGAGGGCGGTTGCATGGTGGCAATGTCATATGAAAGCAGGTATTTTCCCCGCTTCTATATGACTGCCCTCTCAGCCTTTTCTGCCTGTGTGGAAAAGGCTGTTGCAAAGCATAGCTGTGGGCCCCTCATCTTACTATCTCCACCAGGCCCATCATTGGCCATTTTGGGAGGGGGAGAGGTCAAAATGACCATATGTGGTCATATCACTAAATAAATGTTTAATAAATTTTAAAAAAATATTAAAAATTAATTACCTCCCACCCATTTGGGAAACCCTTCCAGGGTTTTCACATTCTGCTAGAGAATGTCACTGAGTGACATATAGTCATTGAAGATAAAATCGATGGGAAGAGAATGATATGAGTTGCTTTGGATCAGCATTGTGAAGAAAGGCAGAGTATAAATGAGGAATAAAGAATTTAGCTGAAGATGGGAGCAGGTAAAAGGTAAGTTGGTTGGTAGGAAGGAGACGAGGAAGCAGGGAGAGGAAAGAGCCAATGGGATTGCCGGGAAACGGGGTATCACTAGTCCTTGTGGGTACTCCACAGTTTATTTGGGCCCAGTCTGGTTGGCTAGCATTGTTCTACCGTTCCCAGCACCAGAGTGTTGTGCTGCCCTAGCCTGGCACACGCAGGGTTAGTGCAAGGGCAAGCACGGTCACAAAGTCAAGCAAGTTCAAAGCACATACCAGAGAGTAGTCAAAAGTCCAGTCCGGGTCTTATCAGGAATTGCTAGTGGATGAAGTCCAAAGGGAATCTGTGGAGCATTCAATCAAAGCGTAGTCTAGTTGGGTGAAGCAGGGTCAAGCCGGGAATCAGTCAAGCAGAGCCTCACCGAAGCATCGGGGAGCAGGAAACCAACCAGTCAAGGCAACGGGTGGACATGTGCACAAAGTTGCAGCCACACTGGGAAGCACTTCGGCTGTGCTTAAGAACAAGCTGAGCTGTCACACCAAGTGGCTGCACCTGGCACTCAGCCTTCCTCCGATGAATGAGCCCCACCTGAGCCCAACCTAGCCTGTTGCTGTAGTCTAAGCCGAGCACTTTGCCTGTGTGTTGCCAACGTTGTCCTCCTGCATTCCCTCCTGCACTCTGGAAATGAGTCTGGGCTGTTGCTGCAGGCTGAGGTAATGCTGGTGCAGAGGGCATGGTGCTTAACTGGCTGGGACCTGGTTGTGGCTCCCTCTCGGGACTTGCCTCTCTAAGCAGCACCCTGCTGCTTTGCTCCAGGTCCTCCACTTCTTCCTCCGAGGGAGCTGGCAGAATGAGCTCAGGCAGTGGTGCAGAGGCACCCTCTGGAGACGGGGCCATGACAAGTGTTTTCAGGTGCCAAGGGAGGGAAGGAGAGAAAGCTGAAGCTGGGTGGTAGGTGGGAAATAGAAGAGAAAGCAGGAAAAGGAGATATGTTATAGGAGGTTTCAGAAAAGGTAAAGAGGAAACAATGGGAGAGGGGGAAATTAGATGTCCGCTTACAAGTCCTCGAGTGTTCCTCACTTGTATACTCTAATGCAGTGGTCTCCAACCTTTTTATCACCGGGGACCAGTCAATGCTTGACAATTTTACTGAGGCCCGGGGTGGGGGGTAGTCTTTTGCCGAGGGACGTCGCCGCCGCCTGAGCCCCTGCTCCACTTGCTTTCCCACCGGTGCCCCTGACTTCCTGCTGCCCGCTGGGGGGCGTTGCCAGCAGCAGGTGCACGGTGCCACACCGAGGGGGAACCCCAGCCATGGAGGCTGTCGGAGAGCACCAAAGGTGAGCTGGCGGCAGAATGGTGGGGCAGCCCTTGAGGCAGCAGCCAGGGAAGAGGACGAGGAGGAGCTGCGGCCCGGTACTGACTGATCCACGGACCTGTCCCGGTTCTCGGACCGCGGGTTGGGGACCACTGCTCTAATATACTTCAGACCTCTCTCAGCTACTCTAAATACTTGGGATTGAAGCAGGCACATGGTGATACAGCACCTAAAATCATACTGGCGGCTAGTGATAGAGAGATAAATGTCTGCTTCAAATTATCTAGCTATGAAAATGTCTATGAATATATAATCTATACATCTGATATTCTATATGGAAGTGATACGTACCCAGCTTTATATAGTTAACAGTTTTACTTTCTCCCTGCTTATTTTTATGCTAATATACAATGTTCGCATTTTGTCATAGCTTAGCAATTTTAAGAAGTATTTAAATAAAAGTCCAGTAGTGCCTTGAAGAGTATTTCAGGAAAAAGTTGGAGTCCTATGGTTAAAACCAACAAAGTTTTATTTATGGTATAAGCTCAGATACAGACAAAAACTTCTGCCTTGAATAAAACTTTGTTGGTCTTAAAGGTACCACTGGATTCAAACTTTGTTCTGCTGCTTCAGAACAATGGGGATACCCACCTGAATCTGTCAGCATTTATTACAGTGTAAGATTTTAGTAGGAAGTTAGCTGTAAATAATGAAACCTCATAGTAAAACATTAGTTTTTTAGTTGCGACTGAACTTCTGTTTTATTTTGTTATAGCTTTCGCTATGGCTACTTTTTTTGCAATAATAAAAATAAGACTTGGAAGATAATGGATAAGCAAATCTACTCTGACATTCCAGGCGCTGGTTTTATAATTCAATGTATGTGGAAAATGAAAACGTGTGTTAGAATAAAGAAAGGCCAATTAAACATCTGCAAATAAAGTACAGCTGTGCAAACATACAGTGTACCAGTCTGAGTTGAAGTATGTGTAGATAGCACCCTCTAAGTCAGCCGATCATGTGGTTACTTTGTAGAATCATTTGCCTTCTGACAGTCTCGAGGGGCTGTGTCACTAGGTGTGAATTATGCTGGTATTCCTTAAGTGTCTAATTCCAACTTGTCCAGTGGAGCAGAGTGGACATAATGTTGAACAGGGACCTCCTTGGGTTCAAATATCCACAAAGCTGAAGCTCACTTGGTAACCCTGGTCCAGTCTTATTCTCTTGACCTAACTTACCTTGCAGAGATGCTGTGAGGATAAAGCTGGACAGACAGAGCAATGCTGAGTTCCTGGGAGGAATGATGAGCTAAACAGCACAATGCTAAGAGCATTTTCCTGGAAGTAAGCCCCATTTGTTGTTGTTGTTATGTGCGAAGTCGTGTCCGACCCATCGCGACCCCATGGACAATGATCCTCCAGGCCTTCCTGTCCTCTACCATTCCCTGGAGTCCTTTTAAGTTTGCACCTACTGCTTCAGTGACTCCATCCATCCACCTCATTCTCTGTCGTCCCCTTCTTCTTTTGCCCTCGATCGCTCCCAGCATTAGGCTCTTCTCCAGGGAGTCCTTCCTTCTCATGAGGTGGCCAAAGTATTTGAGTTTCATCTTCAGGATCTGGCCTTCTAAAGAGCAGTCAGGGCTGATCTCCTCTAGGACTGACCGGTTTGTTCGCCTTGCAGTCCAAGGGACTCGCAAGAGTCTTCTCCAGCACCAGAGTTCAAAAGCCTCAATTCTTTGACGCTCGGCCTTCCTTATGGTCCAACTTTCGCAGCCATACATTGCAACTGGGAATACCATAGCTTTGACTAAACGCACTTTTGTTGGTAGGGTGATGTCTCTGCTTTTTAGGATGCTGTCTAGATTTGCCATAGCTTTCCTCCCTAGGAGCAAGCGTCTTTTAATTTCTTTGCTGCAGTCCCCATCTGCAGTGATCTTGGAGCCGAGGAAAATAAAATCTGTCACTATCTCCATTTCTTCCCCATCTATTTGCCAGGAATTGAGAGGGCCGGCTGCCATGATCTTTGTTTTCTTGATGTTGAGTTTCAAGCCAACTTTTGCACTCTCCTCCTTCACCCGCATCAACAGGCTCTTTAGTTCCTCTTCACTTTCTGCCATTAGAGTGGTATCATCTGCATATCTGAGGTTGTTGATATTTCTCCCTGCAATCTTGATCCCAATTTGTGACTCCTCTAATCCCGCCTTTCTCATGATGTGCTCCGCATACAAGTTAAATAGGCAAGGCGACAGTATACAGCCTTGCCGAACTCCTTTCTCAATTTTGAACCAATCCGTGATTCCGTGTTCAGTTCTCACTGTTGCTTCTTGACCTGCATATAAATTTCTCAAGAGACAAATAAGATGCTCTGGTATTCCCATCTCTTTAAGAACTTGCCACAATTTGTTGTGCTCCACACAATCAAAGGCTTTAGCATAGTCAATGAAGCAGATGTAGATGTTCTTCTGGAACTCCCTAGCTTTTTCCATGATCCAGCGTATGTTGGCAATTTGATCTCTAGTTCCTCTACCTCTTCGAAATCCTGCCTGTACTTCTGGAAGTTCTCGGTCCACATATTGCTGGAGCCTAGCTTGTAGGATTTTGAGCATAACTTTGCTAGCATGAGAAATGAGTGCAATGGTGCGGTAGTTTGAACATTCTTTGGCATTGCCCTTCTTTGGGATTGGAATGTAAACTGACCTTTTCCAATCCTGTGGCCATTGCTGAGTTTTCCAAATTTGCTGGCATATTGAGTGTAGCACTTTTACTGCATCGTCCTTTAATATTTTGAATAGTTCAACTGGAATGCTGTCACCACCACTAGCTTTATTGTTGCTCAGACTTCCTAAGGCCCATTTGACTTCACATTCCAGGATGTCTGGCTCCAGGTCAGTAACTACCCCACTGTGGTCATCAGGGATGTTAAGCTCGCTCTTGTATAGTTCTTCTGTATAATTTTGCCACCTTTGCTTAATCTCTTCTGCTTCTGTGAGGTCCCTACCATTTTGGTCCCTTATCATACCCATCTTTGCATGAAACGTTCTCTTCATATCTCCAATTTTCTTGAAAAGATCTCTGGTCCTCCCAATTCTATTGTTTTCTTCTATTTGTTTGCACTGTTCATTTAAGAAGGCATTCTTATCTCTTCTAGCTTTTCTCTGGAATTCTGCATTCAATTGGGTGTATCTTTCTCTTTCTCCCTTGCGTTTCACTTCCCTTCTCTCCTTAGCTATTTGTAAAGCTTCCTCAGACAGCCATTTTGATTTCTTGCATTTCTTTTTCTTTGGGATGGTTTTAGTTGCTACCTCTTGTACAATGTCGCGAACCTCCATCCATAGTTCTTCAGGCACTCTGTCTATCAGATCTAATTCCTTAAATCTATTTGTCACCTCTACTGTATATTCGTCGGGGATATGATTTAGTTCGTACCTGAGTGGCCTAGTGCTTTTCCCTACTTTCTTCAATTTAAGCCTAAATTTTGCAACAAGAAGCTCATGATCAGAACCACAATCAGCTCCTGGTCTTGTTTTTATTGCCTGTATAGAACTTTTCCATCTTTGGCTGCAGAGTACATAGTCAATCTGATTTCTGTGTTGACCGTCTGGTGATGTCCATGTGTAGAGTCGTCTCTTGGGTTGTTGGAAAAGAGTGTTTGCTATGACCATTGTATTCTCTTGACAAAATTCTACCAGCCTGTGCCCTGCTTCATTTTGTACTCCAAGGCCAAACTTGCCTGTTATCCCAGTTATCTTTTGGCTTCCTACTTTAGCATTCCAATCCCCCATGATGATAAGCACATCATTTTTTGGCGTTGCTTCTATAAGGTGTTGTAGGGCTTCATAGAACTGATCAACTTCATCCTCTTCAGCAGCAGTGGTTGGGGCATAGACCTGGATCACTGTGATGTTGAATGGTTTGCCTTGGATTCGAACTGAGATCATTCTGTCATTTTGGGGATTGTATCCCAAGACTGCTTTTCCTACTCTCTTATTGATTATGAAGGCTACTCCATTTCTTCTGCGAGATTCTTGTCCACAGTAATATACCTGATGGTCATCTGAATTAAATTCACCCATTCCTGTCCATTTTAGTTCACTGATTCCTAAAATGTCGATGTTCAGTCTTCTCATTTCTTGTTTAACCACATCCAGCTTGCCTTGATTCATGGATCTGACGTTCCAGGTTCCTATGGAATAAAAATCTTTACAGCATCGGACTGTCTTTTCGCCGCCAGTTACTTCCACAACTGAGCGTCCTTTCGGCTTTGGGCCAGCCGCTTCATTCATTCTGGCGCTACTCGTACTAGCCGTCTGCTCATCCCCAGTAGCATATTGGACACCTTCCGACCTGAGGGGCTCATCTTCCGGCGTCATATCGTTATGCCTATTGGAACTGTCCATAGAGTTTTCATGGCAAAGATACTGGAGTGGTTTGCCATTTCCTTCTCCAGTGGATCACCTTTTGTCAGAGCTCTCAGCTATGACCTGTCCGTCTTGGGTGGCCCTGCACGGTATAGCTCATAGCTTCACTGAACTACGCAAGCCCCCTTGCCACAACAAGGCAGCGATCCTTGAAGGGGGAAACCCCATTAAACAGACCCAAATACAATTCTGAGTAGACCTGTTTGGGATTACTCTCAAAATATACTACAGTGGAACAGCTGCAGAGAACAATTCACAATAGCAAAAGGAGTAGAATGGCTACACAACAAACTTTTAAAATCTAAGGATGTAACATGTATTCAAAGTCCATCTCATTCTCAGAAACATGGCTCTCAGACAACAGATGCTCCGCTTCCCATGGAACTACTCCAGATCAGTCCAGGAAGCACAGACAGATGTGTGCCCACCATCTCATGGAATACAAATCAGAAACACACCATCCCTTTGCACCTGACTCCAATCCCTGTGTTCAAGTTGCCCTTCTTATGAACTGCTGCATTGTTTACAATCAAAGAGGAAAATGTGGAGCGGCTGTTGTCAGCTTTATTTCTGAACAGAGAAAGCTCCACGCTGGGCCAGTTCAGTGCTGATACCTTCCCCCCCACACACACACACACCCCTAAATTGATTGGATGGAAGGCCTCCAGGAAACACGAGGGTTATGACATGGAAACAGGAAATGGAAAACCACCTCTGAACATCTCTTGCCTGGCTGGCAGACAATCCTATAATTGTAGGATCCCTTGGCTGCACTAATATACACATGCCATATGATAAATAATAATAAAATAAATAATAGTACATACATAGTAAGTAATACAAGGGGAAGAGATCAGGCTATAAATCTGGGGAGCCTGTATTCACTTCTGCATGGTAGTTAAATGAGATATTCAGAATCTGTAATTAATGCCATTTCTTTTGATAATGGATTTTGATAAAAACTCTGCACTAAAATATAAGAACAAAATGATAAAGTTTCAGATTCTCTCTAGGAAAGTATGTAAAGTTAATGGTCCATCTGTTCACATTTAATCACAACGTAAAACTATACAAAAGCAGCTTGCAGCCTTCAATGTACTGCTCAAAACACACTCAGTTCTACAGGCCAACACAGAAACGCACGTTTTTATTTCAGAGTTTTAGTTGCGTTGGATTTGAAGCAATGCATGCATAATCCTTTGCTTTCCCTAACGGTGAATTTTGTGACTGCATTATGGTGAAGTCACAAAATGTTACAGCAGCTGCTGCCCCTTACGTTCTTCAGATGGAGTTCTTGTGAGTCTGGCAGTTAGGTCTCTGTGGACAGTAATAAATGTGAGTAGTTGCAGCATGAATAGAAAGTGGTTAGTTGAACAACTGAAGCGTATAAAAGGACTAACTGGCTTTCTAGAATGCTTGTGGTAATAAACAGAGTCACTAACACTTTGTGATGTTACTCATGGCTGGAAAATAGGTGGAGGATGGCAGCCATAAAAATGGCCAGAGAGATGTTTTTCTAATGCTACAATGTACAGATTTGGAGCTCCTGAAAGCCTTTCTGCAGATCATCTTGTCATGTACCTGTATTTGACTTCCCAAAGACACATGCTTTTTAGCTAGTGCCATCTATAGTCACGTGTCTGTGCAGTAGAGAGTAATTAGTTTTGGCAGGTTTTACTGCATTTTTAACCATGTAGTATTTCTAACTTGTTGATGGATGGTTGTGATGTTTCTGTGGCCTTGCAGGTCCTGCTGCTTGATTAGCTGCTTTGAGTGTTAGGCGATAAGGTGGGGTAAAATATTAGGAAAAAAAAACAGTTTGTCACATAAGAAATTCTGATGTTACTCTTTGAAACATGTCTGAATTAGGAAGATTTGAAAATGTGTCTAAGGTTAGATGACAGTTTGAATACAAAACAGGCTAGATTGGCCTGCCTGTGTTTTGTTTATAGATAACAGCCAAACTGCAAACCAAAGCATTAGTGTTCCCCAACATGATGCCTATGGGTACCATGGTATCGGCAATTTTTTTCAGAAAGTAGGCAAGGCATTTTAAGGTGGCCCATGTTGTATCTGTGGCAGGCTGAGGCAGGATTGTAAACCTGCACTGTAATTGACCAATGCTTGGCTGGATCCCATCGGCTGGATCCCATTGGCTGGATCAAGTGAAACTGACCAATAACACACACTGGTGGGAAGATCTCTTGTGGGGTTTATGTATATATGTGTTGGGGTTGGTTGTGGGGTTGTTTGTTCTCTTGTTGTACTATGTTAGGGTCCTAGTAAGGAGCTTCTAGTGTCCATGTCCCCCTGAACCCATGGATTTTACAGCCATCATTCAGTTGAATGTTTTTTTTCTTGTACACAATATCAGCAGCTTCCACTGGAATAACAGAAATGAGGACTAATATGCATCTGTGTTTGTGGCTCTGTTTCCCAATAAGAATGTTTTGATTTTTATCTTCCCCTTTTATTTTTACCTTCCTCCTCCTAGGGTTTTTAAAAAATATTTTAATACAGGAGTAGGCAAACTATTTTAATACAGGGGTAGTGCTTTCGGCTGATCCTGCGTTGAGCAGGGGGTTGGACTAGATGGCCTGTATGGCCCCTTCCAACTCTGTGATTCTATGATTCTATGAAACTGCATTTGCTGGCAGGGGCTCTTGGGAATTGTAGTCCATGGACATCTGGAAGGCCGCAGTTTGACTACCCCTGCTTTAATATGTCTTTAACTCTCATAACTTCCCATAAAGAACTACATATCCCAGGTTCCTTGGGGGAGAGAAGTTTAAGTATATTATGCAGATATTGCTTGCAGTTGATGTTAGCCTGCTTCCTGGAGTGTAAGGGCAAATGTCAGCCTGTCCATCTCAGCATTTGCATAATAAGGAGTGATTTTTCTCAGTTCCGTGAGCTCTGAGGCTTCAGAGATTAGATTGGATATGATCAATGGGAGCTAAAATTTTTATAAAGGGTCTCCAGATTCATGAAGCACCTTTTGATATTATTTCTTTAATTTACAAATATCTATTTCAGGTGTTTTTCTTAGTAAGGATGTTGAATGCCAGTTTGGATTTTGGTAGCAGGTAGGAAAGTCAGCTGAAATCATCTTCTGGACCCTCTTGAATGTAAAGAGGCCTGCTGTTTCAGAATGCTAGATTAAATTGCTGGAGAAGCCCATGGGGGGAAGAAAGATCATGTAGGCCTAATCATTGCACAGCAAGCGGGATCCAGCACTGCCCCCTTCCTCCTCCACTGATTACTCCTTGACTTCTGAGTACATAGAGAGCACTTCAGTTGGAGGCCTATTCGCCAAGTCTCCCTCCTATTCCTCCCCCTCTCCTCCTAGTTGATTAGAGAACTTTCCAGCTGACTCTGTAACCTAAGTAAGAGTGTATTTTGATTGTCGGCTGAGGTGGGTAAGATTACCAGCTACACTGAAAGCTTTTTCTTTCGTTTCTGTCACCTCTACCCCCCCCCCCCAGTTGTCAGGGGTGAAGGGGGGGAGCATTTGGGGAATATTTGGGAAGAGATTTGTAATTTTAGTCTTCTTCGGACCACACAAGTCAAGAGGCAGCTTCCCTACTCAGACTTGTCAGCAATTGACTTAATCAGGTTAGGAATGGGGCAATGTTATATTTTCAGCCCACACTTGGAGATAAGTGCTACAGAGCCAGGCAGTGTGTGGTGTTTAATAACAGAAGCTCATGAGGGCCTCTTTCTTGCGCTGTGCCCTAAGGACTTGATGTGTGAATGTGTTTTGTGTATTTGTGTATGTGTATAACATTGGTGGGAGGGAAGCTACAGGGATTTACTCAGCTCTGAATGGTTTCATTCAGTTCATACCTTGAATTAGTCAAATAGGTTAGCAGATTTTTTTAATGAGGTAACAAATGAATGGATACTTTGACAATCAGTAGCTACAAGATGCAGATGCTAGGAGAGGCATTTCAGTGCCTAAATGGCAACTTGCAGAGCTTTCTGTTGAAAGAAAAAAGGAAATGACACTCGCACATCAACAACTTAAATCTGTAGATGTAGTATGACGGGAATAACAGTTATAACATTTATGATAAAACGAAGAACTGAAAGGTGGTTCTTAAAGTCTGAGCCAGACACTCATACCTATGGGAAATAGAGGCTGAATTTAGAATTCCCTTGCCAAGTATTAGCATCTTGAATCGTTTTTCTTTTTTTAGTTGATATATGTAGCCAGTGAAGATCTTTATTCCATCCTCAGTGTCCAAAGATGCAACTTGGCACAGTGCCCAAGGTGCTGGGGTGGGGGATTCAAAGAGCAAGGGAAAGGTAGCCAGCTGGCTAGTTATCTAGTCGCCCAGTGCTTCTGTTACTATTCACTGGCTGTACCAGAAGCAAGTAACCAGAGTTAGGAAATCAAGAGAAGAGAGCTTCTTCTGTGGTTTGGCTATATAATATGAGCAAGAGAAGAACTAACATTTCTAATGTTCAATCTAGTACTGAAAGTAAGCATAATGAACAACCAAAGCACATATAATGAGTTCAGAGAATACAAACTGATAGCATCTCTGCAAGCCACAGGAATGAGTCTCTGGCTCACAGTCTTTAATACTCTGTTGTTAATGCAGAAGATTTCCCCCAAGGGTTCTTTTTCAATGTCACTCATAAATCACTGGACTTTTTCAGAATCAAGCCTAAGGAAGTTCAGCCACCTCATGTGGTGTGTTACACAGAGGAGACAAGTGGGAACCCACAGGGATTTGTGGGAGGCATGTTATTTCTACAGAGATTTAGGGTTGCATGCTTTTCCAGGATGGGAAAGTTGGGTGTAGGGTGAAAGAAATGGTAATTTCTCTGTGCCTGAGGGATTATGCCTCTTCAGTTCTTCAGCCCTAATCATTTTTACTATCTACTGTACCTTGTATCTATGGCAGGGGTAGTCAAACTGTGGCCCTCCAGATGTCCATGAGCTTCTGTCAGCATTTGCTGATCTATGGTCTCACTTGCCCTAAGCATCTCAACCTTATTTTTCTCCTTTTTTGGTTTTCTCTTTGTGCATCAGTAGTAACCCTCTAGAGCAGTAGTCCCCAACTCATAGTCTGTGGACTAGTAGCGGTCCGTGGATCAGTCGGTAGAGGACCGCGGCTCCTCCTCGTCCTCCTCCCCGGCTGCTGCCTTGGGGGCTGCCCTGCCACTTTGCCACCGGCTCACCTTCACTGCTCTCCAGTGGCCGCCATGGCTGGGATTACCCCTCGGTGTGGCACTGTGCAGCTGCTGCTGGCAGCACCCCCCAGTGGGCAGTGGGCAGTGGGCAGCGGGAAGCCAGCAGGAAAGCAAGTGGAGCAGAGGCTCAGACGGCAGTGGCGGTGACTTCCCTCGACAAAGGACTAACCCCCCGGGACTCAGTAAAATTGTCAAGCGTTGACTGGTCCACGGTGATAAAAAGGTTGGGGACCACTGCTCTAGAGCCTCTTGTGGCGCAGAGTGGTAAGGCAGCAGACATGCAGTCTGAAGCTCTGCTCATGAGGCTGGGAGTTCAATCCCAGCAGCCGGCTCAAGGTTGACTCAGCCTTCCATCCTTCCGAGGTCGGTAAAATGAGTACCCAGCTTGCTGGAGGGTAAACGGTAATGACTGGGGAAGGCACTGGCAAACCACCCCGTATTGAGTCTGCCATGAAAACACTAGAGAGCGTCACCCCAAGGGTCAGACATGACTCGGTGCTTGCACAGGGGATACCTTTACCTTTACGTTTACTAACCCTCTAATCTGAGAGTTTAGTGCTAATTTGATTCTGGGTGAATTGAATTATGGAAAAACCTCATATACTATGGGTAAATCAAACTATTAAAAAACTCTCATCAGGAAGGCAGGAAATGGCTTGCCAGAAAGCAGAGATGCTTCAGTCTCTGTAGTTGATTTAACAAGTTCTGTGGAATTGTAAAAAAATTAATAGGCTGAGCTGTAGCAGCTTCTCGGTAGTGTTGGAACAGTGGACCACCTGGGGTTGTGCCAAGAGCCAGTTATGACATTCAGAAATAATTGTAATTCTCTGGTATTTCTGTCTTCAGGAATACCTTCAGCACATGGCTATAATGGGCTCATGCCACAAAGCCATTGTCAAAGAAAGGCATCATTATTGCTACATGAAGTATTTTATCGTCTCTGTTTTGACACCCAGTGATCATGAGCAGAGGTGCTTTTCTGTTTTCCTAGATAATAAATATCAACCCAGTTTGGGTGTGAGAAGCCAGATGTTGTTATTGCCTAGTGTGCTATTATAAATTTTTTGCTCTTCCAAGACAAGGGCTCATAGAACCTTACATTCTAAAGCAGGGCTGGACAGCAGCATATTTTCATCTTGATCCAAACCACATCTGACAGGAGACTGTTTTCTGCTGAGGGTTACGCAGAAAAGGGAATGATGACGTACACGTCATACAGGATTTCAGTCTAAACTTTTGAATAAGAGAAGTTTAGGAACTGGTTGAATTTTTGTGACTATTGGGTTTTTTTAATGTGGAAGATATTGTTTTGATTAGGAAAACATTAATGTTTGTATATTAATGTTTATCCCTTACACAACTGTGGCTATCATTAAAAATTGCTGGTGAAAGATTTTAATGCATTTAATGACCGATTACAGCATTCTTAAATTATCAAATTATTATCTCAAATGATGTCAGCATGGGTTGGACCGGATGACTTTCCAGTCAGTCTACCAAACACACTGCACAGGTTCTTCCTATCAGCACATGGGCATAATATCCTGCCCTGTGACTGTTCTTTTTTTAAGATTCTTCCAGTGAGAATCACTGATTTGCTTCCTAAGTCCATTAAAAATTGGGCTACAGTCAGATTTCACTTTAGAAACAATAATGCAAAGACCTGGGTGCCTGATATACATAGCTGGTAACATAATCAAATCATTTCCAAAATAAGCTTGAAGTGATTGAGAAATGGTAATGAGAATATGGGAAGTATTCTGCAGTGTGTGCCACAGGATTCCATTTTATCAGTTATTTATTTATTATATACTAGTAAATAAGCCCACTGTCTCCTAAATACAGCGGGAGCTAGGCACCATGAGACCCTTCCCGGACCGGCTGGCAGCATCCAAACCGGGCCCCCCGCAGGTGAGGCTGGCCAGGTGGCGTGCTTGGAGCCTTCCTACCGTTGGTGGGGTCTGCGTAGAACGGAGCGTCAGAGGTGGGCTCGGGAGAGAGCGGGGTTGGGCAGCTCATTGGCGGCGGCGGTGCTGGGTGCGGGCGGGGCCAGGTGCCTGTTGCGGCGTCCACATCCTCGGGGCAGCAGCCCTCTCGCGATCGGCGGCGGGAGGGCAGCGGCTCTCGCAGCGGGCTTTCTGGGTGGTCAGTGGCTCTTGGCAGGGCACGTGAGCCGCGGGCGTGACATTGTTGTTTTGCTGCTGGTGGCGGTAGGCGGGCGTGGCTGGCGGGCTCCGCCTCTTGGGCCTGGTCGTGGGTGGGGCGTCTTCGTCTTCGTAGCACCTGCAGAGGCTTTTGGGTCGTGTGGGTGGCTCTGCAGCCAATGGCGGCAGCTGGACGAAGCTGGGCGAGGCTGGAGAGGGTAGGCTCAGGAGAGAGCGGGGTCGGGCGGCTAGCGATGGCGCGGGGTGCGCGCACGGGTGGGCGGGGCCGGGTGCCTCTCCCGGCGTCTGTGTCCTCCGGGCACCGGCTCTCTGGCGATCGGTGGCCAGCGGCTCTCGCGTCGGGCTTTTCCTCCAGTCTGCGGGCGTGGGCAGGGCATGCAAGCCGCGGCCGTGGCGTCGTCCTCTTGCTGCCTCTTGGGGCTGGCCGGGGATGGTGCGTCTTCTCAGCTGCCGGGCGAGGTTGGAGGGGGGCGGTTCGGGAGGGACGAAGCGGGGAGGCTCTTCTTGCCGGCGCGCCGGCTTGAAGGGGCGAAAGGCTGCTCCGGGGTTTTTTTTTTATCCTGCCGCTTCTCGCCGGCGCCGGCTTGAAGGGGCGAAAGGCTGCTCCGGGGTTTGTTTTTTTGGTTCCATGTTGCGGCTGCCGGGGCTCCCAGGGCTGCGGCGACTGCCGGGGGCTCCCTCGGGGCCTCGGAGGCTGTGGCTCTGGAGGTCAGGTGAGCGGCTGGAGTCCTGTTCTTTTCGCGAGTGGCTGGAGTCCTGTGTTTGCGGTGGCGGCGGCCTGACGCGGCGAGAGGCGCTTCGCGCCTCTCACCGCATCAGGCCGCCGGGCAGGGAGCCCCCGGCAGCTGCGCTCTGCGAGACTGCCGGGGTCTCCCTCGGGGGCCTGTCTGACGGGTCGAGAGGCGCTTTGCGACTCTCGGCGCGTCAGGCCGGGAGCAACTGCGAGCCGCGCTGCGCGCGGCTCACAGTTACTGGGGCTGGGAATCAGAGGGACAAATCGGCAGGCGCTTCGCGCCTGCCGATTGGTCCCTCCGGTTGTCTGTCATGAGAAAGGGTCCAATCCGGACCCTTCCTCATCCCGGACACATCCCGCCCCAGAACCCCTTACTCTTTTATTTAGTCCGTGGCGCCCGCGGCGCCACGGGCGGTGTACAGATGTATGCGGCCATTCTCTGAACTGCTGGCTTATCGCGGCTCACAACAATAAAAAATCATATAGTATAGATTTTTTTCTGTGTTGACCGGACAGTCAACACAGAAATCAGATTGACTATGTGCTCTGCAGCCAAAGATGGAGAAGTTCTATACAGTCAGTAAAAACAAGACCAGGAGCTGATTGTGGTTCAGATCATCAGCTTCTTGTTGCAAAATTTAGGCTTAAATTGAAGAAAGTAGGGAAAAACACTAGGCCTCTCAGGTATAAACTAAATCATATCCCTGACGAATATACAGTAGAGGTAACAAATAGATTTAAGGAATTAGATCAGATAGAGTGCCTGAAGAACTATGGGCAGAGGTTCGCAACATTGCATAAGAGGTAGCAACTAAAATCATCCCAAAGAAAAAGAAATGCAAGAAATAAAAATGGCTGTCTAAGGAAGCTTTACAAATAGCTGAAGAGAGAAGGGAAGTGAAAGGCAAGGGAGAAAGAGAAAGATACACCCAATTGACTGTAGAATTCCAGAGACTAGCTGGAAGAGATAAGAATGCCTTCTTAAATGAACAGTGCAAACAAATAGAAGAAAACAATAGAATGGGCAGGACCAGAGATATTTTCAAGAAAATTTGAGATATGAAGATAAGGGACCAAAATGGTAGGGACTTCACAGAAGCAGACGAGATTTAAAAAGGTGGTAAAATTATACAGAAGGACAATACAAGAGTGAGCTTAACATCCCTGTTAACCATGATGGGGGTAGTTACTGACCTGGTGCCAGACATCCTGTAATGTGAAGTCAAATGTGCCTTAGGAAGTCTGAGCAACAATAAAACTAGTGGTGGTGACAGCATTCCAGTTGAACTATTCAAAATCTTAAAAGATGATGCAGTAAAAGTGCTACACTCAATATGCCAGCAAATTTGGAAAACTCAGCAGTGGCCACAGGATTGGAAAAGGTCAGTTTACATTCCAATCCCAAAGAAGGGCAATGCCAAAGAATGTTCAAACTACCGCACCATTGCACTCTTTTCTCATGCCAGCAAAATTATGCTCAAAATCCTACAAGCTAGGCTCCAGCAATATGTGGACCATGAACTTCCAGAAGTACAGGCAGGAAATTGCCAACATACGCTGGATCAGGGAGAAAGCTAGGGAGTTCCAGAAAAACATCTACGTCTGCTTCATTGACTATGCTAAAGCCTTTGATTGTGTGGAGCACAACAAATTGTGGCAAGTTCTTAAAAAGATGGGAATACCAGAACATCTTATCTGTCTCTTGAGAAATCTATATAGAGGAGAACCATATAGCAACAGGGAGAACCGGGCATGGAATCACTGATTGGTTCAAAATTGAGAAAGGTGTTCGGCAAGGCTGTATACTGTCGCCTTGCCTATTTAACTTGTATGCGGAGCACATCATGAGAAAGGCGGGGTTTGATGAGTCGTAAATTGGGATCAAGATTGCGGGGAGAAATATCATCAACCTCAGATATGCAGATGATACTACTCTAATGGCAGAAAGTGAAGAGGAACTAAAGAGCCTGTTGATGCGGGTGAAGGAGGAGAGTGCAAAAGTTGGCTTGAAACTCAACATCAAGAAAACGAAGATCATGGCATCTGGCCCTCTCAAATCCTGGCAAATAGATGGGGAAGAAATGGAAGTAGTGACAGATTTTATTTTCCTAGGCTCCAAGATCACTGCAGATGGGGACTGCAGCAAAGAAATTAAAAGACACTTGCTCCTGGGGAGGAAACCTATGACAAATCTAGACAGCATCCTAAAAAACACAGACATCACCCTGCCAACAAACGTATGTCTAGTCAAGGCTATGGTATTCCCAGTTGCAATGTATGGCTGTGAAAGTTGGACCATAAGGAAGGCCAAGCGTCAAAGAATTGAGGCTTTTGAACTCTGGTGCTGGAGAAGACTCTTGCGAGTCCCTTGGATTGCAAGGCGAACAAACCGGTCAGTCCTAGAGGAGATCAGCCCTGACTGCTTCTTAGAAGGCCAGATCCTGAAGATGAAACTCAAATACTCTGGCCACCTCATGAGAAGGAAAGACTCCCTCAAGAAGGGCCTAATGCTGGGAGCGATCAAGGGCAAAAAAGAAGGGAACGACAGAGAATGAGGTGGCTGGATGGAGTCACTGAAACAGTAAGTGCAAACTTAAATGGACTCTGGGGAATGGTAGAGGACAGGAAGGCCTGGAGGATCATTGTCCACGGGGTCGCAATGTGTTGGACACGACTTCGCACCTAACAACATCATAGATTTTTTCATATAGAACCAAAGGATTCCAACCCAGTTCCACTCCCGTCAGTCCTGACAACTCCCACTCCCAGCCCACTTTGCCATCCACTGGCTTCAGGGTGATGGCCTAATTGCACATCGGAAGAGGGGAAGATCTTCTGGACCCTCCTGGCCTCAGCCAAAAGACTGGCAGAAGAGATCCGTCTTACAGGCCCTGCAGAACTTTACAAGCTCCTGCAGGGCCCTCAACTCTTCTAGGAGCTTATTCTACCAGGCAAGGGCCAAGGCTGAAAAGGCTTTGGCTCTGGTTGAGACAAGGAGGACTTTGTGTGGCCCAGGGACCTCCATCCTATTTGCTGTTGCAGAGTGAAAGGCCCTGAATGGGGCAGTTCCTAAGATACACTGGGCCCATGCAGATGATCTTAAAGGTCAAAATCAGAACCTTGAACCTTATCTGGTATTCAACTGGTAGGCAATGTAGCTGCCTCAGCCCAGCCTGAATATGGGTCCTCTGTGGTATCCTAGTGAGGACCCTAGCAGCTGAGCGAGTTACAGAAGTGCAGCCTGGAGATGACCATCACATGGATCACTGTGACAAGGTGTTCCTTGGGCAAATAGGGTGCTAACAGCCTCACCTGGTGCAGGTGGAAAAATGACAGTTGGGCTACTCTCGTGACCTGGACCTACATAGAAAGTTCCTCGCTGTGTGCAAGGTCTTAAGTTGCACACTGTCCAGGCAGAGGAATCATGCTTCCTGATCTGGCCTTTTCCTACCAAACCACAGGACCTCCGTCTTGTCAGGGTTTGGTTTCAGCTAGCTTTGCTTGAGCCAAACCATCACTGCTTCCAAGCAACTGGCAAAATACTCGGGGGCGGGGGGAGTTGTGGTGGTCACCCCTCAAGAGGTACAGCTGGGTTTCATTAGCGTACTGATGACACCCCACAGCTCCAAACCAGCTGGGCCAGAGGGCAAACGAAGATGTTAAACCATGTGGGGAACAGTATACAGAGAAAGGAGCCCAGCCACTGCAAGGCTGTCCCCTGAAATCCACTGCTGACAGATCAAGCTACAAGAGAAGGGCCAACCCACCTTGATCCAGCTGGCATCGGAGGTCGTCTATCAGGACAACGAGCACCATCTCCACCCCATGACCAGGCCAGAAGCCTGACTGGAATGGGTCCAAGGCCGAAATATTCTCCAAGTATGCTAGGAGCTGATCTGCCTCAGGCCTTTGAAACACCTGAAATTATGATATTATCATTTAACATTATCATAGAGCTCATGAAAATGTTTGATTATCAATACGCTGGCTATACTAAGTTCTGTTTTCCTTTCTCATATGGTGGAAGCTTGGCTTTAAATCAGTGCCTGGTGGTTTTGTTATTGTGTATGAAAGTGAATAACTTAAGCTAAATCCAAACTGAAGAAAAGTTGTAGTAGCTTAGAATCAGGCAATTCATATGACTGGAATCCATATAATAATCTTTCTGGTACTTAGCTTGTCTTTTATAAAGTGAGGATAGGTTCACATAACCAGCTTGTGTGACAGGCTTCAAGTAAGGAGAGTTTCTTCTCTCCTGGCAGTGGTGGAATGGGATCTTTGAATGGGCTGCTCTTTGTAATCCACTCATAGGTGCACACTTTAAACTAAGGGGTGAACATCACAAATGCCTGCTTGCATGGATGTGCATCATATAGAAACTCCCCTCAAGGAGCTATCTATTTGTTTATATATTTATATTCTGCATTTTCCCAAAGCTCTAGGTGGTTTACAATTTACAATTATGCCATGCAACAATAAAATCCCAAATTCCCACCTCAAATCTAATAACACCTAAATAAAATCAAATAATAGATTTTAATGCGATAAGAGAAGCTGTATGGTATAATTTTTAGAGTGTTGACCTGAGATCTGAGACAACTAAATTCAAACCTCTGCTCTGCTGTGGAAGCTCATTGAGTGATCTCTAGCCCTTCACAATTTCTTACCCTAACTGATATCACAAGGTTGTTGGGAGAATAAAGAGGTTAGAGAGAAAAGAAAGGTATAAATAAAATAATGGGAACAAAAATAAATAAAAATACAATGAAAGCTATTCTCTGTTGAGTGTCTACTTGGTGATACACCTAGGTTTGCCTTTGTATATACCTGACAGTGTTCCTGAAATGTTAGCTGACACATGATAGGAATTTGGGAAATCGGGAAAATCAGAATACTCAATAATAGTTGCATTAATTGTGGATTAATCCAAGAGTATTTCTTTTTATCAGGGTTTGGGAGGTAGGGGAATTGCTGCGTGAAGCCTCCTTAAAATGTATAAACTTAGGTCCAATGAATTGTCTGGCAAAAAGTGTAATTTGTAAAAGGCACGTCGCTACAGCAATTTTACTCATTTGTATTCGCCACGCTAAAGCCACAGGCCCTCTTTGTTCAGGGTTCCCACAGATTTTTGTTTATTTGAGCATTCTGTTATTTCAGTACAGGTGGTGCAATTTTAACAGTTGGGAGGCTTCTGTTTTTCCATAGTCAAATCATAAGTTTGGCCAAAGCAGCAAGTGATTGTGGCGATTAATTAAATCTTTAAAAAAATTGTATGCTTAAGATACAACATTGTATGAAAAATGGACTGGGATATGGAATGAACACCCCCCCCCCAAGAAATAAAGCATTTCATTCCCCCCTTCTTTCACGAGAAAGATAGCAAAGGTGTTGTTGAGATTAAATAGCTTCTCTCCTAGAATCTTGACACCCTAAAGGAGGAGGATGTGTAATCATTAGAATGGTAAAAAGAAATAGCCATGGAGTCCCTGTGAGACACAGTTCCTGTCAGTGTTTCTTAATTAGTTTTCTTACTCCCTACTGGGAAGTGAAGGTCCTTATGCCATACTTTCTCAGGCCAAAGATATTTAGCCATTTTACCTGTTTTCCTCCCACCCTTCCCACCACTTGGTATTGATGAATGATTACATTAATATAGGTCCTTGTTATCTTCTCTTTTTAAGAGCTTGAGCTTTACACAACATGAATAAGTAGAAAGTTTTTTAAATTAACATATTACAATAAGGAAGAAACAAAATGATATGAAAATATAATAGAGGGAATAAATACATTCTAATTTTCAATATAGACCAATGTGTAGATATTTAAATTCAGGCACTGGAGCCATGAAAAGACAAGACAAATCTTTCTACAAACCTGAAAAAAGCCCCAGGTTTGTGCATATGTATGATTCTGAAATCTAACACCCCCCCATGATGGAAGCAGCACCTGTAGCTTTAAGAAATGAATGCTGTTTCAGTGACCCTTGTAGCAGTTGCTAGGCAACTCCAATAGAAATGACAGCCTTCATGCTTTGGTTTCGGTTAGTAAAAGGCAAGGGAAGAGACCAGGGCAGAGTCTGCACTTACTTCGTTTATTCCATTATCAATCCTGTTGAATTCAGATCACTTTGAACTCGAGTCTTCCTCTTCCCCCCTCCCCATTGAAACAGGAAAGTCTTTTGCACGTGGTTAAGGAGGCTCAGAAGAGGGGGGGGAGGCAAATGGAGACTCTTTCTTTGTTTTCTTGAAGGGGGGAGAGGATCCAAGAAGTCAGAGGAGGGAGGAAAAAATCCTTTCTTTTCTTGAAGGTGGGGGGGGACGGGACGAAGAAGGCACAAAAAAAAAAATCCAAGGCCGACAGAAGTTGAGAGAAATTAGGGGCTTCTCCTTTAAGGCAGGCTTGTCACATGACCACCTGTAGCCAATCATGGGTCCTCTACCACGGAGGATAGCCCAGATTCAAAACAATGCGATTTTAAACTATATTGAGCATTAAAAGCACTCTAAGATATCGCACAATAAAGGTAGGGTCACTCCGGATCAATCCTTGCTGCAGAAGGAAATTTTAAGTCGCCCCAAATTCAAACAGAAATCACATTCTGTGTAGAGGGCAGGGACTTGAATCGATCTGGGGTTGGAATAAAAGCTCTGTGCAGTTTACATCCAGGGCTTTTTTGGACTTTGAGAGAAGATTTATCAGGATAAGGATCACCAGCAAACACTGGCCAGGTTGATACCTTATGACTCACACAGGACTGGCTACTTGACACTGTTCAGGAACAGCTGCCCCACAAAAGATAGTGTGATGAAGTTGTTAGGACTTCAGACTTCAGAAAACCTTTCATTTGTTTATTGTACAATAAAAATACTGACACTAACATGATAGAGCCTTTCAGTGGCTCAGTGGTGATGGTGGGGAAACATTATACAATTGCTTGATCAATCCCATTTCATTCTGGCATCTCCCTTTGGAGTTCTTCTGCTGAAAAGCTGTGACTTTGAAGTTAGAAATAATGTGTCCACAATCAATGAAATGATAGAGTTACTGGGCGTCTACAATAATCTGTTTCTGTTACTATCCTGATGTTTTGATTTTGTATCTTCTGATTTTAAAATCTGTTCTTGTCCATTTAGTTCAATTAATTTTCTTATAAATTCTAAATTATAATGTAAGCTTCTTTGAATACTTAAACTAGAAAGGATGGTATAGACCTTGTATTGTCCTGCTTTGCTACCGCCACCTTTAACTGGGTCTAGATTTCTATACAGAAAACGTCTGCAAACTTTGTAGATTATTTAATAAGAATATTTTATGCAAACTTTATTCTTTTGAGAAATTATTCAAATTTCTTAATTTATTTCAGATGCTAATTTAGGGTTCATAACAATATTTAGAATTTCTTGATTATATCTGGAGTTGTAGAAGATGCCAGTAGAATTTTGGAGCTGTATGTGGTAGTTGAAAAGAAGTGCTGTGGGTTATGGAGAAAAAGACTAGGAAGTATACACATCTCTACTAAACCAAGGAAAGTACTATTATTATTCTTTCTGATTTCTTAATATAACGGATACATTGTCAATAAATTTTCAAAGCTTTATGCAGAGCCACAAGGGAAATTTACTTGCTGTGCTTTAGAAAGAAATAATCAAATCTCAGGACTTTGTACGACAGCAGTTTCTGGGCCATGAAATATGTAAATATCCAAGCATTTTTTCATTTGTTTCCTGTCTGTATTAATTCTCTAGTGGTCATCTAAGTGAATGTGTCTAACAGACTATGCATACATAATTTTTTGTATAGAATTATTGACTGGGTAAACATGTGCCCGAGGCTGTAGAAATGAGATTCGTAGACATCATAAAGGACTGTGCACTGGAACACTTGGTCACAGAGTCAGTCAGAGGGGTAATGGTCTTGGTCTTGGTTCTGTTCAAGACACACACACTGGTGTGATCTTGTTTTCCTTTTGCACCATTTTGGAGCAGTAATCACAATACTATTAAGTTCAGTATTCAAGTTAATGGAAAGTTATTTCTGAAGTCCAAAACCATAACATTTGGTTTCAAAAGAGGGAACTTTACAAAAATGAGGAGAATAGTAAAAATGAAGCTGAAATGAAAATACATGAGAGTCAGATCTCTGTTTGGAAGATATTTAAAATCACATTAACTGAAACCCAGATAGAATGCATTAAATTCAGACCTTCCATCTTCTCCGTGGGCTTAATCAGTCTACCTCCACAAACTCCAATAAAGGATGACCCGCCTGGAGGAATCTCTGAACCTATACTGCATCCGTCTTCACTTGGGACCATAGGTGTGTAGGTGACCCAGCCTCAAGGGGCGCTGCCTCATCATCACATCTGGGTAGCAGTGTGCGTGAATGTGATCTTAGGGTACTTGTGGACTGTAAGCTAAATATGAGCAGACAGTGTGATGGGACAGTTAAGGCAAATGCAGTCATGGGCGGGATCAGTAGAGGCATCACATCAAAATGATAAGATGTTGCAGTCTTGCCATATACTGCCTTGGTCAGACCTCACCTGGAGTACTGTGTGCATTTCTGGAGGCCTCACTTGAAAAAGGACGTGGACAAAATTAGACGGTTCAGAGGAGAGTGATGAGGATGATTTGGGGCCTGGGGACCAAGCTCTATGAGGCAAGGCTGAGGGACTTGGGGATGTTCAGCCTGGAGAAGGGGGATTTGAGAGGCTATATGATTGCTATCTTTAAGTATTTGAAAGGTTGTCAATTAGAGGAGGAGAATAAGAGCTGGTTCTTATATGCCGCTTTTCTCTCCCTGAAGGAATCTCAAAGCAGTTTACAGTCCCCTTCCCTTTCCTCTCCCCACAACAGACACCCTGTGAGGTGGGTGAGGCTGAGAGCCCTCATATCACTGCTCGGTCAGAACAGCTTTATCAGTGCTGTGGTGAGCCCAAGGTCCCCCAGCTCAGTGGTCCCCAACCTTTTTGAGTCTGGGGACCGGCAGGGCAACTGCCCGCCCACGCATGCGCGCCCGCGCATTGCGCATGCGTGGCCCGGCCGCACATGCGCAATGCACAGGCGCGGCCCTGATTCCCTCTCCCCCCCTCCTGCAGTAAGAAGCTTCCCGGGCCGCAAGCTTGCAGCCTGGGAAGTTTTTAACTGCGGGGGGCGGGGAGAGGGAGCCGCGGCCCGGCGTCAAGTATTTTGCAGAAATTGCTTTTTAAAATGCTGACATACTTCCTCCCCGCCCACCGCCCCCAATTTTCCTATAGTCTAGCATCGCTGAGAATGGAGAGTAATGCAATAAGGCGGGAGAGTAAAATCATATTGAACGTATTGCATTATGTAGGTTAGCAGAGTGCTCAAGACCCATGGCACTGCAGAATCCATCTGCTATTGTATGCTGGTAGGAGAAACAAAATGACAGAGTCTCTTTATTTTTGTGAACTAAGAGTCATTTATTGTTAGGAGCTCCATTCTAGCTAAGATAGGGCAGAGATAGGATTCTAAACTAACTAGCGAGGCTGGATAGAGATGCAGGAAAGCAGGGAGAAGTCTGGCAAAGTGTGGAGAGAAGGTGTCAAGTCAGAAGGAAGCAGGTTTTCCTGAGAGTAGAAATCTACACATCAAAAGGATAGCATCAGGGCAGTAGAAAAGAAAGGATGTTCAGTCTCCTGGCCTGTCTGTCTCTCTGAGTCTCTGTAGTCCGCCCTCACAGGGCCTGTAAAATGGAGCTCTTCCAGCAGGTCTATGGTTGAGGCTAGGGCAAAGAGAAGATCCATGCCCCATCCCCCCAATGGAGGAGCAATGAGGGAAGTTATTCCATTGTATTCTAGCAATGGTGGCCATCAGTTCCCCTGTTTCCCAGCAGGGGTAGGTGGGGGTTTGGTTTGCCACCATGTTCTTGTGGTTTTGTGTTGTTAACTGCTGTGTTTTAATGGGGTTTTTAGGGGATTGTATTTTTACTATTTTATCTTATAACCCACCATGAGCTGGCTTTGCTGAGAGTGGCGGGTAATTAATAAATAATAATAATAATAATCATCATCATCATCATCTGAAGTCTGAGGCTAAGAGACAATGCAAAGCTGTTTGCTTCCAACAGGAGTAAAGCAGAGAGAGAAAGTCTGATACAGACTTGATTAAAACATATTATGCAAAACAGATTGTATATTGCCCTAAGGACTACTGAAGTACAACCACCATCCTGTGAAGTAAGAAGGATTGATAAGGTCAGAGTATGGATTCGCATTTGATTATTCCATATCCAGTACTCTAGCTAAATGCATGTTGGCTGGAAGACTGGTTATAACCAACTTTTCTGTTCCTGTAGCTCGTGGTGCAAAACATGGTATTTATGTAATCTAATACAGTTTAATTTGGGTAGTATCTCTTGGACCACCTCATTAAAAAATTAAGAGGCCATCAGGCCCTCAAACAGCTAACCCCTTTTTAAATTAACATATATCCTAAAGAAGAGCGGAGAAATTAGGTAAGATAGTGTTTGCCCTTTAGATCAGGGGTAGTCAACTGTGGTCCTCCAGATGTCCATGGACTACAATTCTGGCAGGGCCTCATGGGAATTGTAGTCCATTAACATCTGGAGGACCACAGGATGACTACCCCTGCTTTAGATTGTTGAGTTGATGGTAATAAAAATGTTGTAGGTTTCAAGTATACTGAGGTTCTTACATTGTTTTACACCATGCTAGCCTTTTTCAGCCTTTGACAGTGATGGAACCCCCGAAATATTTTTCAGGCTTCAAAATATCCTGGAAGTGGTGACATACCCTTCAAAGAAGTGGACACAGAAGTAAGTTACGGAAGCCAGTCAATCAATGTACTGCTCCATTGTGGAGAAAGAGACTAAGCAATGGGGAAGTGGTCTCCAGTGATGTTTAGTGATGTCAGCAGCCATCCAAACTTCTGAGAAAGACTAAGGAACCCTAGGGTGCTCTCACATAACTCCAGGGTTCCCTAGAACTCTGGTTAGGAATCCCAGCACCAACTTGAGTCTCAGTAAAAAAGACAGACCATAAATAAATTAAATAAATCATGGGCTAGCCATCATTGTAGTTATTTGGCAACAAAACATTCTGGCCACAAGGCTGGATTTAGCCCATCAGCATGTCATGATTGTGGCCTGCTGTGTGCTTGAGAACTCCCCAGTTTTTGTGGCTATAGTTGGATAGAAATAATCAGAACTTTTATTGAGCTCTTAGTGGGATGCTGTACATGTGACCTGGGGGGGGGGTACTTGTTAAGCAAACATGGTACTGGACAATTGTTGTATGACTGTTTGGCTTGAGATATCCAGTCTATGTACACACCAACAAATTGGTAATAAGAAGACTAGCATGCAATTGGTCAGTGTGGCGTATTAGTTGGAGTGTCAGACTAGGATCTGGGAGACCAAGCCTGATTCTGCACTTACTTTATTTATTCTGTTGTGGATCCTGCTGAATTGAGATCAATTTGAACTCGGGTCTTCCTTTATCTCCCCCCCCCCCCACCAGTTGAAACAGAAAGTGTTCTGCACTTGATTGGGAGTACTCAGAACAGGGAGGGGAACCAAGCGCAGGAGTCTCACTCTCTCTTTTCTTGAATGGGGAGGGGGAGACTGGAGACAGCAGAGGAGGGGGAAATAGCAAGAGGCAAATCTCTGCTGAGAGAAGTTAGGGTTTCCGTAGCACAGTCACTGTAAGGGAAGCCTTGTAGCCGGGAACTTTGAACTGATGCCTTGGCCAATCAGGGAAGACTGCTTGTTATCAGGCAAAGGAGTTAATTTGGAAAAACAGAAAGCTGTACTCTTCCTGATGCCGTTTTTTTCAAATATAGAGGCTTATATCCACTCCAGAATATCACGGGGGAAAGGTAGGGTCACCACGAATCAATCATGCTTGGTGCAGAGGGAAAATTTAAAGCTCCCCAAATCAAAATGGAAAATCAAATTCAGTGTAGACTGCAGGGATTCATTCGGACTGGGAATGGGTAAAAAGCCCCATGCAGACTACACCCAGGTTCGAGTCCTCACTCTGCAATGGATGTGGTGATTCATGGCTATTCACACAGTCTGACTCTTCCTGAGGAAGAGTGCTTGCGCTCAAAAGCTCACGCCTTGAATAAATCTTTGTTGGTCTTAAAGGTGCCATTGGACTCTGGTTTTGTTTTGTTGTGCTGCTTCAGACCAACACCACTACCCACTTGATTCTACTTTTAATTTGGTCATTTGTGATACAATAATCTCAGCTACTCAGGCTGCAACCATCATTGTATTTATCAATTCTTTTACCTATGAGAAGATTTTAGTTTGCCCTTGGCAGTGGGAATGAATTCAGTTTCAGTAGCATCTTACTCAACCTTCGCTTGAAATAGAACCCAACATTCCTTGTTAAAAAAAGAAATGTGCTGTTATAACATTGAATAATTTCTCCAAATTTTGAAGGGTTCTATGCTCTTCTTTTCCTGCTGGCACTTTGGAAATGCATGCCAAAGTACCATGGACATTTCAAGTTGACACGAAGCCGTACCACCAGACCTATTTCTGTGAGGTTTCCTGCTGAGTTTTAAAGCGTAAGAAACGCTGATAGTGTACATAACTTGGCGCTCTCCTGTAGCTTGTGCTGTGAAGCCCAAACATACATAGCTTGAAGTCCTTCTGCCTCTGTTTCATTCACACCTGTGGGACTACTAACTTGCTGCTCATTAAACCCAGCAACATGCCCCCTGGAGCTCGTATAGGAAGTGTGCAGATGCCAGAATATAGTAGTTATGCTATTGAAACAATCTGTCTTAGGAGCTTCAATGTACATAATGATGATTTAACTTCCTTCATGCCATATGTAGAACACAGTAAGTCATTCCAGTCTCAGTAGCTTTTCCTGGAACAACCTCATAATAGTTCTGCCAAGGATAAAGTTTGAACTTTATTCTACACCAATTTGTATGCTTCTGTCTATTTGGTAGCTGTTTTATTAGGAACTATTTCCAACTGTCCCATCCTGATTTATGTAGTGACTAGGGGCAAAGCCCGTTGTACCCCATAATACAACAGGCATTAAGATCTCAAGGTGGGGAAAGAAAGGAATGAAGGAAAGAGGATAAAAGGAGGGAGGGGAGGGGGAAAAGGAGGGAGGGGCAGCTGCTCAGCACAAGACATGCTCAGATGTTCCACAGTTTTCTTTCCTCCTCATGCCTCTGGCCAAGTCCAGACTTCAATTCACCATACATATGAAATAGATTTAAGATTAGCTAGTAAATTCATGACACAGGTAAGATTAGGATTAGAAACCTTTTAGCAACTATGCAATACCAACTTCTTAACACTAAGACAAAAATACACACACAAGGGAGTGTCAAGTGACTGAATGCATCTGGATCAGCTTCTCTCAGCTCCAGGTAGTGCAGAACAACCTTCTCTAGGTGTCAGGATGCATTAGATGTGCTTTACATGGCTGGCTTGATGTTGCAAAGATTAGGGATCCATGCATCCCTCCCATTCTTATTTCAGTATTGATATACAACCAAAGTTCCTGGTGCACAAGACTCTTGGAAGCTGCCACAGTTACTGGAGTATTTATATTGCTTGTTCATCCTCAGAAAAGGTTTTATTTCAAAAGATTTATTTATAATAGCATTCGGAATCTTTCATGCTGAACTTTGTCTGGTTCAGTGTATAAAATGTAGTTATTCTCTGGTCAAGCCCAGTGCCAGAGGGGTGGTTAAGTTTCAAGAACAACACCAGGTCTGTTGTGTTAAGGAACTGGAGCAGGAGAACTGGTTAAGATTTTACAGCCTTAATCACCCAGGTAGAAAGTAAATATGAGGCAAGGTGCTGTGGTATAAAAGGTAGAGCTCCACTCTTCTTTTTTGTTCCGGTATAAGTATAAAAGAAATGATGCAATTGCTGAGTTAAATTCAGAACCATGCTTTTTATGTTTCCTCTATTCAATTTTCTAAAAGATAATCAATTTTTTTCATCCAGAAAAAATTAAGCAAATCAGGCTATGTCCTGTGGAAGCTGTATTTATATGTATAATTAATTGCATGTGTGAAACAGCATTTCAAATCCAACACCACAATCTGAGCTTTCTATTGGAATTATTTTAATAAAGTAAGTTACTTCACTTATTAAAGCTGAGCTTCTTCCATTGATCCAACACCCTAGTCAGGGGTGGCCAAGGTTTGGCTCCCCAGCTGTCCATGGACTAAAATTCCCACGAGCCCCTGCCAGCATATGGGAATTGTAGTCCATGGGCATCTAACGAGCCACACTTTGGCCACCCCTGCCCTAGATTTTTAAAAGGTTCTTTTTCAGCAAGGGCCAGAATATCAGAAGATAAGCATAAAAGAAAATTAAGGAAAGGAAGGCATGACAGGGACAAGTGGCATTTATGATGGGACAGGATTTTCCCATGAGTCTCTGTTGCTGTTTTCTCACATAGATGATTTGCACAGTTGGCTGCCCAGTTTAAAGGTGACACCAGAGGCTTTTACTAAAACCAGAGTTACAGCAAACCATGTTCCATGTAAGAGAGGAGGCAGGATCTATGCAGGCAATGAAACTCAACCATGAGCTTTTTGTACATATTCTGATACAGGTTCTCTAAACTGCTAACTTTTCTTTATGCTCCAGTGAGCTAAAAACCACTGGGGTAGAGTGTGCGTGTGGGAATTATAGATGAGTATCTTACAATGCCAAGTTTTACATTAAATACAAAATAATTCAGATGGTTGCACATTCTGATGGATGTATTAAGATCCTTTCCAGTACAGATTTACTGGAGATCATCCATAATTATGGCAATGTAGCCAGTGTGGCATAGTTGTTAGACTGTTGGACTAGAATCTGAGAAACCCAGGTTCGAATCCCACTTTGCCATTGAAACTTGCTGGATGACCTTGGAATGGTCCTACACTTTTAGGCTATCCTACTTCACAGGGCTGTTGTGAGTGGAGAATGGAGGACAGGAGAATAATATAAGCTGGTTTGGTGTGCAAAAATAATTGGTATTTTTGAGTTCAAGTCTACTGTGGATTTTTGCCGCCATTGATTGATTGTACTGGGGTTTCTATGATGTTGTAATGATTTTTATGTAAACCGCCATGAACTGGCTGCGCTGGGAGTGGCGGTCTATAAATATACATATAAATAAATAAATTAGACTAGGAAAAAATTTCACTATTTCTGAAAAAATCCCAAATCCCAACCGCACCACAGGAGATCTGGCTGGAAGCTCTCAGATCCTGTTGCCCCAGGTGATCTTCAGTATAGGTGAATATTTCTGAATAAAAGCCAAAACAATTGGTTTTATTCAGTCTCAGCTATACCAGTAGCTGATCAAATCCTCTGTATTTGACTTAAATAATACCCAGAAAAGACAGATGAGGTGTTTTGGGGATATTTTTTTAGCTCGGTTTATGCCGAGTGCATACACATAGCTTTGAGCCATCATTGGGGAGAAAGGTGGGATACGATTTAAGTTTGGGTTTTCACTTTTTAATCAGAGTATAATAGAAACATTGCACCATTCCTGATACACTCTGATTCCTTGGCTAAAGAGAATTGTCTGGTGTGTAGCTCAATCAGTTCAAGTCCCCTAGTGTTTCCCCAACCTCACCTAGGCCTCTCTTGTGCTGCTATTGACAAAACTACTTTTCAGCCACTTTGCATAAAGATGTATCATGATTGATTAACCAATTAATCTTAGCCTGCTGAGTAGTTGTTGATAGTAGTTAAATAGTGAAAATAAAATATTTGAACATGTAATAAAGATGAAATGTAATTAATATGACCTCCCAACAGTGAATACTCCCTTATCCCCTCCTCTCTGGTACACTCTGCATCCTTTTTCCAATATCCAAATATTAGCTTTGTGGAACTCTGTTTGCCTTGATTCAGACTTCCTCCCTCCTCTCCCCACCAACTAAGCAAAACCAAAAAACAAAACCAGATTTACTGGGAGAAAACAGCATCATCATCACTTTTATGTCCTGCTTGTAAGTCTCCCAGGAAAATGGCAACAGTATATGCTGACTCAGGAATCCACAGGTTATATTGAACTTCTAAAAATGAACCATCTTTCTTTTTTGCATCAATGCTTCACTCTACCTCATTCACTTTTTCCCATTCCCTTGGACGTCCAATCCTTTTTAGAGTATTGTCACTGGTGATTTTGTGTAAACTGTTCTTCAGGATGTTGTAGTGTTCTGTGCTCTCCCTAATGGGCATATAACACCGCTGAGATTGTCCACAGGTTTGGGCATGATCAATATGCTGATGACGCCTAGCTCTATATTTTCCTGAGCCTATAAAAGCAGCTGTCTGTGGTGAGCCAGTACTTGGATACACTGTTCCAGTGGATGGGGAAGCCAAATTCTGATGGGATGGAGGTGATGCTAGTTGGTTTCATTGATATCATAGAGGGAATTGCTATACTACCATTGAGTCTCTTTCTTTGAGGCTATGTGAACAGTTTAGCAGTGCCCTCAAATCCAGACTTCTTGTTAAAGGAGGAGAATGGTATACTTGCCAAAACCACTCCCTTTCAACTACATCCTATGTGATCATTACCTTCCTTCTGACTCAGCTAAACCAATTTCACTGTTCCGGATTCCTGTAACCTTGGGAATAGACAGCTGTGAACATAGTCTACATGGGGCTGGACTTCCAACAAATTCAGTGTGACTGCACATCTTTTATCTGAACATGTAACAGCTAGAACGCCAAATTGGTTGCCTCTTTATTTCCAAGTTCAGTTTAAGGTGCTAGTTCTTATCTTTCATGACCCGGGGCCAACATATTTTGGGGACTGTCTCTCCTGGGATGCAGCCATGCACCAGTTTTGCTCCTCCAAATTGTTTCTACTTTCCATTCCATACTGCTCCACAGAATTGAGAAGCATCCTTTGCTGGGGAACAAGCCTTCTGAAATAATCTCCCAAATTAGGTATACTGTTACTAGAAATAGACCTGTCTCCTGAATTTATGATGGGGGAATTAGCAATTCTATGATACAGCTAAGCAATGTGAGAGGTGGTAACAAGTGACATACTCCATTTATGTATACAAAGAGAGTATCTGGTCAGAAATAGACAAAGGCAGGTTCTAAACATTAATAAAAAGGAATTTTATTGAAAACCAAAGAAGGATCCCTAACAACATACTTACACTTTAATTTAAATCAGCCATACAGAGGAAAGTAAAGGGATGTTTGGATGCAACATAGATTTAGAAATTTGGGTCAATAAAATTCAGTGAGGGGGCGGGGTTCCAGAAGAGGCAACCAGGTCAGCAAGCTGGGTCTCACATAAAGTAGAGCCAAACACAAGAACAGAAATGGCTAGTCTCTGCTCGCTTTAATAGCAAATTTGTATCTTAGGGGCTAGGGGCAGGGCATGGAAGCAAAGGCAATGTTAAAATAAATGGAGGTTTGTTAATGAGCAAACCAGATGTTGATAAAGAAACTGTAATGGGCCTTTAGGGGTACCTCTGAAGTTGGTGGAAGACTTCAGGTGAGTCCTAGGGAGTGGACTACATTTGCATCTGCACTCCCATACTCCCTTCAGTCACCCTCTACAATCCTCTTTCAAGTGCCTGAACATAGGATGGCTTTATTAGCTATAACTAGGGGGAAAGCAATCTCAGTTGTGGCCCCTACCTTGTGGAATGCATTCTCTGATGAAACCTGTGCTCTGAGAACTTGTTTAGTTGCTACAAGGCATGCAAGGCTGAATTGTTAAGGCTGGCCTTTGGGGAGTAATCCACATACCTGGGTTGTTTCTGTTAATTATATGATGCGTATATATGTGTGTGTGTGTACGTGTACCCTTTTGGTTAGTGGTTACTAAAAGCAATGAATGAATGAATATCCAACTTCTTGCAACATCATTTTCCAGTGTGCAGAACTATAATGTTTTTTGTTAACCTAGAATAATTGCTTTCTTTTTCCTTCTGCTTGATTTTCAGGACCCAGCATTCTCTTCAGCAATTCATAACAAACTACAGGTGCCCAATACTACCCGGAAGGCCTGGAATGAGAGAGACAATCGGTGTGATGTATGTGCTACACACCTGAATCAGCTGAAACAGGAGGCTATTCAGATGGTGCTGACACTTGAACAGGCTGCCAACACGGAACCTTGTGATGCTTCTCCTGGCTCTCCTCCTCCCCTTCCCACTATCCCAACTTTAGTGGGATCCCGACATATGGGCAGTTTACAACCCAGAGACTGGGCCTACATGTCTGCTCCCTATGCTACTTCCAATTATGTTGGCTTTCTGCCTAATAAACTCACTGGGAAACCGAACAACATAGGGATCGTAAATGGGATAGAGAAGAAAAATGGTTCCTTGGGACACCAGGCAAAGGTCAGTGTACAGATGGCCACGAGTCCAAACAATGGTAACATCCTGAATTCTGTGGCTATCCAGGCTCATCAGTACCTAGATGGCACCTGGTCTTTGTCAAGAACTAATGGCGTTACACTGTATCCTTATCAAGTAAGTAGAACAAGATGCGTCTTTAAACTCTTTGAAATTCTTTTTTGTAATGCACCTTTACCATTCCTAAGATGAGGCCCACAGTCCTGAGAACATTTTAGACATGGTTATCAATTAATCAAAATATGTTTTGCTTTTTTCCCCCAAGGGCCCAAGGCTGCTTGTAAAAGATGCCCATCTGCATCAAAACAATTTGGAAAATACAGAGATCTCTTCATTATTCAATTTTGCAAACAAAGCTGTGGAAGGAAATGACAATATTTGTATGTTAACTAAATTACACACTGTTAAACATTACTCCTATATTTTAAATATGGAACAGTTTTTACTATTACAGGTATTTTTGAAATAATTTTGGGGAAAAAAAGAAGGCATGACATTCCTTTCTTTAAAATCATTTACTAAAATTACGAAGCCTAAGAAACAGAAAACAGATGAATTGCTATTGTAGACCCTTAAATAATACAAGTTCAGAAGAATAATACTAGTTGGAAGACTCCTGGTAGACAAAAAGTGACATATAAGAACTAACACTTCTTCTTCTAGCAGTATCGAAACTGTCAATTGTGCCATGTTTTCTCTTATTGGCTGGAACACTGGGACAACAGAACAGGCTGCTTCTGTTGCATGAATGAGGTATATGTTTTGCCTTCAAGAAGAAGAGTTGGTTTTTATGCCCCACTTTTCTCTACCAGAAGGAGTCTCGAAATAGCTTACAATCACCTTCCTTTCCTCTCCCCACAGGTGCCCTGTGAGGTAGCTGGGGCTGAGAAAGCCTTGATGTTACTGCTCTTTGGGAGCAGCGTTATCAGATCTGTGAGCTGTCTGCATGTGCAGGAGTGGGGAGTTAAACCTGGCTTTATTTGTATCCAATTTTTCTTGCCATTGGGGACATAAAGCAGCTTACATTGTTCTCCTCTCCTCCATGTTATCCTCACAACAGTCTTGTGAAGTTGGTTATGCTAAGAGTGTGTGACCCAGCTAACTTCCATAGCAGAGCAGGTATTCAAAACTGGGTTCCTAGATTCTGGCATGACACTTAAAGGTAAAGGCATCCCCTGTGCAAGTACCGAGTCATGTCTGACCCTTGGGGTGATGCCCTCTAGCATTTTCTTGGCAGACTCAATACAGGGTGGTTTGCCGTTCCCTTCCCCAGTCAGGCATGACACTTACTACACCACAAAATGGCTACAGGTAGAAGATAATTACCAATAGAAGGGTGAAATGGTAGGGTGGAGCAGAGGAGGAAAGCAAATCCCTTGCTTTTATGATACATAAATAAATGTTGATAAACACATATCTTATTTCTTTGTTTAATATTTCCCTTCAGTAGATTATAGATACAGAGTGCTTGTGGCCTTTGGTAACATGTATTAACTAATTACATAATGCACATTGGGACCCGTGGTACTCATGGAGGGAAATGCTGGGGAATCCCTCCCACCATTGCTGGAAATTCCCCACACCTGTTTCCCTTCTTACAGCTTGTGGGGGACAAGAAACTGATGGGGGGATTCATTATGGTCCCCCTATCGCTAGGCATGGCACAGCCATTGGCCACACCACCAACTAGTGAGCCCAGCATTCTCCTTGGCCTCGGCTAGGCCCAGTGCAGCTGCTGGCATCCTCCTCTGCCACAGTTGGGCCTGGTGCAGCTGCTGCTGTCCTTTGAGGCTGAACTGGGCCCAGAGCAGCTGCCAACATCCGCTGCCAGGCAAAACTCAAGTGGCTCCATTCTGAGCTACTAAGAGCATTGTTTGCACAAATGATGCAAATGTTTTGGGGTTTATTGTTAAACTGCTATGTATTTTTGCTTTATTTAAAGGTTTTTCTGTAAGTGTGTAGGGCAATATGTATCGTACCCATTTGGATTTAAGTATCCATAGATAGGGGCTGTTGAATCCGTGGATTCAGAGACCAGGAGACCTGGAATTCATTTCAGTTCTTTATTGACCTCAGCTCTAGAGTACAGAGAACCAAAACTGAACTGAAGAAAACTGCATGAAGTACCCCAAAACAAGACATAATGGAGATCTCCGCCACTGTGCACTATTGGTCAGTTTTGGTTCAAACTAATTGGATCCAGCAGTCGGGATCTAGCTATGCATTGGGCAGTAGCAACAGCAGGATTAGAGTCCTGCCTCAGACCTCGAGCTTAGGTCCTCTGCAAGTTACATACACAAAAGGGGCAACACACCACTAATCGCATATAGATAGTCTGATGTTATTCCACACCTCAGTCCATCCCATTGTAAGAATAGGGGTTAGAGCTCCTGGAATAAGGAATAGAATACAGCTCTTTTTATACTTTCCTCCTCCTCTTATACAATAACCATCCTAAAGATCATTAAATTAATACTGCATATAATGTTAAGGAACCACATGCATCTACATATCTATAACCCTTAACCACCCGCTCCCCCCATTAATGTGTGAGCATGTGTGGAATAGAACTGGATATTGGTTCATTGCTGGAAGGGTAGCAAATGTAGATGCTAGAGTCATTCACAGCAGAGAATAAGTAATTGCTTCAGTTGTAATATTCAATATGATATGTCCTGGATGTAATTATTACGGTATGTTAATTGTACAAGCTAGGGAATACTAATAATAGCACTTGGCTCTTGTGAGCAGTGAAGCAAATATTGGTCTCCAAGTTTAATTCTAGGAATTGCTTTGCTGAAGAGGAAAGAATAATATAGTTTGTGAAATACACAGTGATTTTATGGTGAAAATACAGTCAGCAATAAAATTATTAGTTCTAATATTCAGTAGCTAAACGATCTATTAATTTTGTCTGCTAGATTTTTAAAATTATTGATATACCTATGCATGTTGCTGGTTACAATCTGTATTGCATCAGGAAGAGGATGTATATTTATCATTAGGTTAATACTTAATCCTACCACCTGATCCTAAACATGTCAACTTGGAATTGAGGTTTTTCTCCCTTTTCTGGGAGTGCTCCTGTGTCTCTAAACAGATGCACAACAAATGGAAATGCATCAGAAAAGAAACACTCTTTCAGTGACAGGCCCTTCCTACCAATTGAGGGGACCCACACAGCCTTAGTGAGTTCTGGGAACCAAGTTTGTAAACCCCTGGGTCAGGAATATCTTCTCCTTCCCACACCTCTCGGATGATGTCCTGAAGTCCTCACAAATGCTGACCATCCAAGAGTTCACGGTGACTGAGCCCAGTGCTTTCATGCAGGGCTTCTCTGTAAGTGAACACCAGGTGCTGCAAGTGCTTGTCCCAGTCACATGGGTGTATTGCAGTACAAGTCCTGATCATCCTCCTCAGAGTTCCATTGAAATTTTCATTGAAACAATTCATCTTAGGAAGACAGAATAAGAAGAGCTAGTTATTTGTACCCCAGTTTTTACTACCCAAAGCATCTTACAATCACCTACTTGTCCTCTCCCCACAACAGACAACCTCTGAAGTAGGTGGGGCTGAGAGAGCTGACAGAAAGAGAACTGGCTGCATATGGAGGAATGGGGAATCAAACACGGTTCTCCAGAGTAGAGGCCACCTTTCTTAACCACTAGACCAAGCTGCATCTCAAGGTACAAGGTTGATGTAAGATGTTTGATGCCAGACACAACCCATAGCCACTGCATAAGAGTGGATATAAAGGGGGTCCTGAGGTCATTCCCAATTTTATTACTGTAACCAGGTCTGCTGGGGGAAAACAGCGGTATGTCCACTATGGTGTGTGGCTCAGTATTGATCAAAGGCACCTTGGTTTGCCCCCAGTGAGGCAAACAATAACATATTTTGTAAAAGTCTGCCACATTTCTTCCAAGCCAACGAAAAGCTGAGTCAGTTTGTGCTTAGTTTTAGCCACTCCCTGATATTCTGCAAAAGAATTTTAATGTACCTTTGACAGTAACTAAATCTGTACTTTTGCACAGTAATCAGTGGATGTCTCTTCCATGCAGTTGCAAACTTTTCCACCAAGACTCTGTATACCGCTTTCCCTCTTTAAACATGGATCTTACAGGGTGCTCTACAGACACTTCTGGTGGGCGTTCTCTGGTTAGCTGTGATAAGTAAAAGTTTGTATTTTGAGCCAAAAAATACGCCCCAAATACCTTACTGGCATTTCCCAAGTACCATTTAAGACCATTACACATTAGATAATCTGACTGGCTACTGATATAGGGGAGCCTGCATTAAAGCTAAATCATTTGGCTTTTATTTAGAGATATTAAACTATACCAATCAGCTGGGGTGGCAGGAGCTGAGCACTCTGCGGCACCTTGGCTGGGGCTGGCTCTTGTTGTAGCTTGGTTTAAACCATCTATCTCCTATCTCTTATCTCCTTTTTATCTCCTAACTCCTAGCTTTCTTTTTATCTTTCTATCTTCCTATCCTCCTAACTTCTATCATTCATCATTCATCTATCTTTCTTTTTGATTTAGATTTGCTTTTTGCCTTTGCCTACTGGTCACTACATTGACCTGTTTGATCTGTCTTGCACAGTCATTGCCCATCAAAAGTGAGGATATGATTTCCCCCCATCCCCCAATCTCCTGCTTGTTATCTGTATGTTAGCCAAGGGCATATTAAAATGTGGCCCTCCCAATCCTTTGGTAGCCATTACCTTTTTGAGGTAAGTACTGTTCTCTCCTCACAAGCTCTGGCATTTTTAGGATCACTTGAGCTCCCTGAGTACAAAGACTTTGGTATTGTTCAAAAAACCTTCAATATTGTCTCCTTTCTGAAATTTTAGAAATTTCTTTTGACCATCTAGCCTAGTACAACTCAACTCAGCCCTTACTTGTAATTCTTCCATTTTTATTTATTCAATTTGATTCCATGCTGCCTTTATCTCAACAAAATTCTTAAATATTATCTGTCTGTATGTTTCACTACCTTGGGCACCAGTTTGCAACATTTTTGGTCTATATTGTACCACAATGGCATCAGTTTGTGACAGGCCCTTTCTACCAACTCAGAGACCCCCCACAAAATCTCTTATGATTTGGGGAACGAGGTTTGTAAACCTTCCCCACAGTTACAAGATGTTACTAAGTTTGTTATTGGGTTCACTGCCATTAGTTGTGTATTGTGCTGAGCAAGAACACAGAGATCACTAAGTTGTATGTAAATAAAAAAAGAATATTTATTTACAGGTAGGTTTTAAAGAACAGATCAGTCACAAAGGTCTTCAGACAGTCAAAGGAAAATCCTGGCTGAAGCACATAAATATGAGCCAATAATATTTTCAGACTGTCATTTGCTTTCTCTTTTATGCTTGCAGATACAAACAGACTGGGTCAGGTCCTTTCACACACACTGGATTCTAACCAGAGGCTGGTATAATATCCTTCCCCACTTTGCCATGCAAACAGGAAGAGTTATGCTTCAAACTGTCTGCTCTTTTGCTGAGACAGAACCCAAACGATCACGGCCCTTTCCCTGACCTTTTCTGCACCAGGAATCCATCCCAGCACAGTGTCCATCAGGTCACTGGGCTAGCTTCTGCTTTTGGATGATGTTGGCACCAGTTTGGGCCCTTGCCGTGGGGCAAATGGTGGCCTGTATTGCAACAGGTCTGGGATCGGCACCAACGTTGTCCGGAAATGGAAATTAGCCCTGATTGGACGAGCACTGTGCCGGGCCAGATTCCTGTTGCAGAAAAGGCCCCTGAGACACATCTGAACTAAGGATTGCTGTGCTTCCTTCCAAAATCCTATCCCTATCCTCTGAAGGAGGATTGGATGGTGGAATATCACTTCCTTGGAGTCAGGGATGAAACAGCTGAATGGCTGTTTTTCCCTTCAGGAAGCAGGACAGCCTCCTGTCCATCACACCCAAGTTTCCCAAAAAAATAACAAAAAACGCTGGGCTTATTGGATTTCAGTTTCATTCTGTATAACAAAACCAAAAAAGAACAAAAAACAAATTACCAGTATTCCTGTGTGTGTGTTTCGCTTCAATGTATCACAACTCTCTTTGTCTAACTGTATGCACTCCAACAATGTGTTTGAAACATAATAAGGAAGATATTCTGATTTCTTAACTGAAACACTGATGATTCTGGTATCTATTATTTGAAGTTTTTACTTCCATTGTATTTGCATGGAAGATACACTAACTAAACTACACAGCATAGCTGAACATGATTTTGTTGGGTGGGCTGTTGGGCACATTTCCCCCCCGCTAAAGACTGCTGAGCTAATAAGTCCTGAAAAATATTGTCTTGGATAAAGAGCATGGCAGGTCCACCAATAGGGTTCGTTACCCTCTTCATCATAATTTGTCAGATTGATGCCCAAGAACAAGGGCTGTGGGAATGGCTAGACTTAATGGCTCCTGATGTGGGCATCTCCCCATTGTAAATCAGCTTTCAGTTAGATTGTCTAGACAGCTTGCTAGAAATGCTTGACTGCTTTGTGAAGTCTGATCTTAATTTTTTCCTAGTGATTCTCTGCCTATACAGTAAGAGAAATGGTGACATTATAATAGAAACCGTTTTATCTAGGTGAAGGCATACTTATTGCAAAAGGTTCTTGTTGCCATGCTCCCAAAAGATTTGTCCTATTAAACGGATTTTCATTATTCTCTACTGAGTAGTGCTACCACCTTTTCAGCCAGTTAATAGCTAGTCAACTAGGACAGCATTTGGCTAATTTAGTTTTTATTTATTGCCATTTATAACTGAGATTTTAAACTTTTGTCCTTTATGTGTTTTATAACTTTTTTGTATCGTAAGCTGCCTTGAATGCCACACAATAGAAAGACTGCTAATAATTTTTTAATGAAAGAAAGTATGTATACTGTTGGATCCAGTCCAAGTATTGAAGATCTTTTCAGCTTCCCCCTCCTTAAATGTCTTTTTGGACCCCAGGACAGTTATTCCTTGGGTTACAGGACCCATGTGAACTATTATTCCTCTGATTACATTGTTTCGATTATACTAATCCGCCTTGAGTCTCAGTGAGAAATGCAGACTATAAATGTATTAAATAAGTACAATAAAATAATAACCATACAGATGGGGGGTGGGCTGCAGTGGGGAGGGCTCTGTCAGAAGACTTAAGAATAGAAAGAGCTTATGCCAATAAAAGGTTACTGACTGACTGACTGACTGAATAGAAAGACCCAGCCCAATTTTTGCTGTCACTTATTGCCTGAAATGTCTTCATTTCTTAGCAGACTTGTGTTGTTGGGGCTTTTTAACATCAGGTTACTAATAATTAGCTTTAATAGGGTCATAAGTTATCATTTGACCTTTTTTACCAAGAAGTCATCATTTGAATGAATATATTACAGTAATTGGCTAATTATATCTGACTTTCATACTTTGGTCTATTTGTACCTTAATTCCTTTATGCCATAAGGGGAAGCTGGATTTCATACTAATTGTAACTTTTAAAAAACAATTATTCTGGTGTGATTTGATTTTGCATGACATTTTTATGCATGGCTTAATGACCCTGGAAACATTTATTTTTCCTTCATGATACCACATTGAACAAGGGAAATGAGGAGGAAAGAGTATCCCAGCAACTGAAAAGAGTTAAGGAGGCTTATCCTACCAATATGAGAGCCCCATGACTCAGCTATGATGGGAAGAAGCAATCTGTGAGCTCTTAAAAAGAGTGAGATAATCCTTTAATGCAATGCATGTCATGAGATCACAATTAGCAAGGATTTGGACTCTTGATTTTCTGCAGTCTAGTTTGGTCAGATATGAGATCTTGTCTTCTTCCAGTAAGAAGATCTAGAACAATAGGGATATGAAAAAGCTGGAGCAAAAAGTAAGTAATATACACAAAAATTAATAAATGTGTATGTTTCCTGATGAAATATAACTGCAAAACTATACTGTGAAGAACTAACCATTTTAAAGAAAGAAGCTTATCATGGCATGTTGTTAAGCACATATTATGTATGAATTTGGAGGGGATATGTAGTTCAGTTCAAAAATACGTGTGGCTTGTTTGGAAAACCTTTTAATTTGTTCCCTCTGTAGTTTATACAGACAGTCAAATAATTAATTCTAAGCAATTAAATGGTACCTGAATAATTAGGGACTGTTTCCTGCAGCATTCCTAAATAAAAGGCCAGGGTGGGGGAAGACGTTGTGATACTTGTCCAGGAATCTTTTTCCCTTAGGGCAATCTGCATCTCAGTAATCCCAGAAAACTAATGTGTGGGCCTAGTGTAGGATGCAGTGGAGAATTTGGTCATCACCTTGATGTATCAACTGCCTAATGTGCTAGCACATGCCCTGCCGAGTTTCCTGGAGTTGCTATCTGGGTGGGCCTTGCAGTTCACCCAGCATGCCTGTCTGCACCTCCCCACTGGCAGTGCCAGCACAAGTGGCCACCATCCCCGTGGGCACCCTGATGCCGTTTGCCACCTCCTGACTGCTGGCAGGGGTGTCAGGGGGCTGCCATGTCCTTTGCTGCCCTCCCACCTCTCTCTCCAGCCTACTGTGGTGAAAACTGGCTGGGGTGCCAGATGCCAATCCACAGCCTTCTTTTAAAGCTGTCTTTGCCCCTAGAAATTACAGATTTTCTGAGAGGTTGGATGATGTTAGTCTGTGGGCGGTTAGATAAGTTCTCAAGCAGAGAGGCCAGCATTACAAAGATAATTCTCTCTCTCTCTCTCTCTCTCTCTCTCTCTCTCTCAGACACACATACACACATGCACACATACCCCCTTGAATGGCTTTTGTGAAGAATGGTTGTTGGGGAGATCCACTGAACTTGTAATTAAGATGTGATTATTTTTTTAGATGTTTATTTTAAATATATGTTATCTTGGTTTTTTATTGGTCAACTGGTGCAGATGCTAGATAGAAAGGTGAACATATAAATGAGCTAAATAAATTTATTTAATATTTCTCCTGTATTTCTCACTCCCTTCTCTCTGACCAGTCATAGCATAGATTAAAAATCTGTTTCCTTTGATGAAAAATTGAATACTTTGTTTAATTCACCTGTTTTAATGCTTCCTGAATTCTTTGTTGACTTAAGGAATGCTTCCTGCTCATGTGAGAGTCCTCTTGGGGATAGAAACACCTGCCCATATTTCATGGTAATTGGATAAGTAGCTTTCTAGATGCTATAGCCAACATTTTCTAACGTACAATCTTTTATTTTAATTGCCTATGAAATGGATCTCTTGCATGAGCAGTACAGTCCCTGAATATTACATATAAATTGGATGGAAAACAAAGAAGGAGCAGCTGGAAATGTGTTGTTTTCCATTAAAAAGAGAATCTTCTAAAATTAAAAACCCTTTGGTTTAAAAGAATAGTTAAGACACAATTTCACTTGTGCCTCCAAGAGCATGGAAAGCATAAGCTGAGCAGTATATAGGTTGTGTAGTCTGACATTTCATTCTCATTTTCAGTTTAGATTCCATGCAGTTATATTTTGCATTGCTATTTTAGATCCTCTCTCCCTTCCCCATTGAATTTGTTGTTACATTCCTTCTTTCCTGTCAATAGTAATATTTGGCATTTATTTTTATATTGAAGCAAATTTTTGTTAAACAGTTATGTAGCACCAACTGGCCACATGTTCAGTTTTGTACTCCACACTGCAGAACAAACTGCGGTAAAAGAGGGAAGGGAAATGTAGCTACATAGAAGGTGTACATGAAACATCCGACTGTTCTACATATTTACTATAGACATGGGACACGAGGTAGGTTGGCAGACTAAACTTGTAATTAATATGGCTTATGGGAGGAGCATCAATGGATTCATCTTAACAAAGCCAAAGGCATTTTGTTATTTTAAGATTAATTTGTAGGTTCAGTAGATCCAAAGAAGCATTGTATGAAATCTCTCTCTCTCTCTCTCTCTCTCTCTCTCTCTCTCTCTCTCTCTCTCTCTCTCTCTCTCTCTCTCTCTCTCTCTCTCTCTCTCTCTCTCTCTCTCTGAATTCCCCCTCCTCCAGTTTTTAACATTATATTAAAGTCTGGCATGACCAAGAGCTGGAGCCTAGGATGTGACTAAGCAGATGAAGGCTTGAGTCTTTGTGGGCAGGAACCTGAGTTTCATGAGATTGTGTTGCATATACTTCTGTAATCCATTTAACCAATATTCAGTTTTTAAAATTCATCAGAATGCAGTTTTTTGGGGCTGCAAATTGGATATTGTCTTAGAAGAGCTATTTATTCTAGCTCCGTTTCCCACCTGAAGAATTCCACACGCTCCTCTGTTGCCATGATTTCACCAGTGGGAATAAAAGTATCTCTAGAATGATGATGGTCATAGCTGAGAGCTCTGACAAAAGGTGATCCACTGGAGAAGGAAATGGCAAACCACTCCAGTATCTTTGCCATGAAAACCCAATGGACAAGTTCAAAAGGCAAAACGATATGACGCCAGAAGATGAGCCCCTCAGGTCGGAAGGTGTCCAATATGCTACTGGGGATGAGTAGACGGCTAGTACGAGTAGCGCCAGAATGAATGAAGCGACTGGGCCAAAGCTGAAAGGACGCTGAGTTGTGGAAGTAACTGGCGGTGAAAAGACAGTCCGATGCTGTAAAGATTTTTATTCCATAGGAACCTGTAACGTCAGATCCATGAATCAAGGCAAGCTGGGCGTGGTTAAACAAGAGATGACAAGACTGAACATCGACATTTTAGGAATCAGTGAACTAAAATGGACAAGAATGGGTGAATTTAATTCAGATGACCATCAGGTATACTACTGTGGACAAGAATCTCGCAGAGGAAATGGAGTAGCCATCATAATCAATTAGAGAGTAGGAAAAGCAGTCTGACAGAATGATCTCAGTTCCAATCCAAGGCAAACCATTCAACATCACAGTAATCCAGGTCTATGCCCCAACCACTGCTGCTGAAGAGGATGAAGTTGACCAGTTCTGTGAAGCCCTACAACACTTTCTGGAAGCAACGCCAAAAAATGATGTGCTTATCATCATGGGGGATTGGAATGCTAAAGCAGGAAGCCAAAAGATTACCGGGATTACAGGCAAGTTTGGCCTTGGAGTACAAAATGAAGCAGGGCATAGGCTGGTAGAATTTTGTCAAGAGAATACAATAGTCATAGCAAACACTCTTTTCCAACAACCCAAGAGACGACTCTACACATGGACATCACCAGATGGTCAACACTGAAATCAGATTGACTATGTGCTCTGCAGCCAAAGATGGAGAAGTTCTATACAGTCAGTAAAAACAAGACCAGGAGCTGATTGTGGTTCAGATCATCAGCTTCTTGTTGCAAAATTTAGGCTTAACTTGAAGAAAGTAGGGAAAAGCACTAGGCCACTCAGGTATGAATTAAATCATATCCCCGACAAATATACAGTAGAGGTGACAAATAGATTTAAGGAATTAGATCTGATAGACAGAGTGCCTGAAGAACTATGGACGGAGGTTCGCAACATTGTACAAGAGGTAGCAACTAAAACCATCCCAAAGAAAAAGAAATGCAAGAAATAAAAATGGCTGTCTGAGGAAGCTTTACAAATAGCTAAGGAGATAAGGGAAGTGAAAGGCAAGGGAGAAAGAGAAAGATACACCCAATTGAATGTAGAATTCCAGAGAAAAGCTAGAAGAGATAAGAATGCCTTCTTAAATGAACAGTGCAAACAAATAGAAGAAAACAATAGATTAGGGAGGACCAGAGATCTTTTCAAGAAAATTGGAGATATGAAGAGAACATTTCATGCAAAGATGGGTATGATAAGGGACCAAAATGGTAGGGACCTCAGAGAAGCAGAAGTGATTAAAAAAGGTTGCAAAATTATACAGAAGAACTATACAAGAGCAAGCTTAACATCCCTGATAACCACGATGGGGTACTTACTGACCTGGAGCCTGACATCCTGGAATGTGAAGTCAAATGGGCCAAAGAATGTTCAAACTACCACACCATTGCACTCATTTCTCATTCTAACAAAGTTATGCTCAAAATCCTACAAGCTAGGCTGCAGCAATATGTGGACCGAGAACTTCCAGAAATACAGGCAGGATTTTGAAGAGGCAGAGGAACTAGAGATCAAATTGCCAACATATGCTGGATCATGGAGAAAGCTAGGGAGTTCCAGAAGAACGTCTACTTCTGCTTCATTGACTATGCTAAAGCCTTTGATTGTGTGGAGCACAACAAATTGTGGCAAGTTCTTAAAGAGATGGGAATACCAGAGCATCTTATTTGTCTCTTGAGAAACCTATATGCAGGTCAAGAAGCAACAATGAGAACCGAGCATGAAATCACTGATTGGTTCAAAATTGAGAAAGGAGTTCGGCAGAGGATCATTGTCCATGGGGTTGCGATGGGTCGGACACAACTTCGCACCTAACAACAACAAGAATGATGATATCTAGGAAGAAATTGCGGTGAAAGGAAAAGGGTGGAACCAGCCCCTCTCCTCACTTACTGGCTTACCCCTTTTATTTGAAGCCCCAACATGCACATAAGTTCACAAGGTACATATATTTCTTGACATCAGAGGAACACCCATCTCATCCAATACTACTGACAAGGTGAGGGGTTTGTTTCAATTTTTTGTATCTATGGAGATGATGTGGCAAAAATGGGTACTTGCTTCTCTTTCCGGTAATTGTCCCCCTTTTTTTAGTACAATCTGTCTTCCTCCATTTTATGCTTCCAACAACCCTATGGCTGAAAGATCGTGATTGAGCCAAAGTCACCCAGATAACTTAATGTCTGATGCCAGTAATTAGAATTCTGTTGTCTGTTGGCCAGCCAACTCTGCTTGGGTGCATATCTTTTATATCCAAGTGATATTCTGCCACAGAAATTTACAGACACACCTGATCTTGTCAGATCTTGGAAGCTAAGGAGGGTCGACCCTGGCTAGTATTTCGATGAGAGACTTCCAAGAGTCATGATGCAGAGACATGCAATGGCAAACAACTTCCAAATATCATTTGCCTGGCTCCCAGACAATTTTAGGATCTCCTGGCTACACTATACGCTAAAATATTTCTGATATTTGTTTAATTATCTTTAAAATATGAATTAAGAATTGAATAATTGAAGTAATATATGAAGTAAAAATGTTCTTGTCAAGGCAACAGCATATTTAAAAGAGGTGACTATAATCAAATATAATTTTATGCAAGTTGCTTTGTTCTTGAGCAGTCATCATAGGTCATATATGCTATCATAAGTTTATTGTGCCTTTATGTGCATATATGTAAAATATATTGATATATGAATGCAGCCCATAGTCTGACCCTGGTCTGAGTATATCTGCTTCAGGGTGTCTTTCAGAACTGCCTCCATTCTTAATGTATGAATGACACGAATGAAAAAGTGGCAGTTCACCAGCTGCTTCTGAACTTTGCAACTGCCCTGGCTTCATTTTCCTGAAGAGCAAAGAGAGGTTACCCATGACCAGAGGTGATGAAGCATCACTTCCAGATAATGAAATGACTTTAAATGCAACTAATATTCTCTAAGGCAGATTTAGACAGTGCTTCACCTTTTGCAACCACTCAGTGTCTTTGGTTATCCCTCAAAGAGTTCAAGGATTCAAGAATTGGGGGTAATGACCTGTCACCTTTGAAAGAGTCTGTCGGTCATGTTTAAGGTCACTAAGAATCTCAGCTGAATATCTGTAATCTTGATCCATAGAGAGATAGAGTGAAAACCAGTTTTAGCAATTCAAGTCTCTTCATGAAGCTGAGCCTGTCCTGTACTTCTAATAAATATTCTAAAGAGATAGTAGGCAATCTTTATTTTTAGAAAGAATCAATAGCCTTTAGCTAATCTAGAATATATTGGCTTTCTCATGTTGGTCTGGAAAATAAAAGCTTTATATTAATATAAATAATTTAAGAGTTTTTACTGTTCTCTGTCATAGACTGTATTCTGAATGCTTAATGTTTAATTTTTTTAATATATAAAATGACAGACAAGATTCGTGCATTGCTAGACAGCCAGAACCAATAAATGCAAATTATTTTATAAACTGTTTAAAAGAAAACACTGTGTGAAGTAGCTATGACTTTCAATGAATTGAAATTAATATTTTAGTACTTCAATATTTGGGAAAGTGGAAGATTATTATAGTGTACTATGTCTGACCAGTAAAATAAAACCTTCACTGTCTGAAACCCCTTAAAACTATGTTGCATCAGTACAGAGTTATGCCCCTGTTATAAATTATCCACAGCTCAAGGTTATTTGATGCTCTCTGTATAATTTTATACTTCTCCCCCCACACCATTGGCATCCAGGTATTCAGACCCAAAACTCAATCCTTCAGTTACTTTTAAGGGATAGCTGGAGCACCATATTTTAAATAAGAAATTAGTCTTTATTTGTTTACTGTTTTCAAACCATGTAAGTATGGGTTTTTTACATGCTGTCAGCTGCCCCAAGGTTGTTGCTAGAGTTGTTTGCTATATTTGAGCAAAACAATTTCAAATGAATCATAAGACTGAACAATAAATGAAAGATTGGCAATGTTTTATTTATCAACAAAGTAGGTACAGAAAAGTACAGACAGTCTCCCTGCTCCAAACCGATTTAGGCATTTTAAAGTCAATGGCAGTACTTTGAGAAGAGCCATGAAACAACTTGATATAATAATAGTATGATCACCCTGGCCCATTATGCATGGCCGCCGAAACGGCGATTTCGGGTCACATGGAAAACGCGGAGGGGGAAGAAGCGAAGCAAACCACTTATGCACGGAATGGGACGCAACGGTGGCAAAACCCAGAGTAACCGATTATGCACGCGGCGATCCCAGCGCCGCTTCTGGTAGCGCCCCAGTCACCCAGAAGCTGCGCTTTCTTCTGCATTTCGCTAATGGGGCTTTTTCGGCGGCAAGTACCGAATCTGCGGCTGGTTGCAGCCGGCACCATGCGTTATCCGTGATTTTAGTCGCCGCCATTCCACCCCGATTGTGCGCTATTCCCCCCGTGCATAATGGGCCCCTGGGAAGCCCTCTTAGCATTCTGGATGATACATTCTACAACAGCTAAAACTTCCATACTCTTTGCTGCCCCAGATTTCAGTTAGCATTTGATTGTATCTGCTTCATAAGAACATAAGAAGCTGTGTTGAATCAGCCAGTGGCCCACCTAGTCTGTATCACAGTGGTCAAAACCCTGGAGCCTTTAGGAGGTTTAGCAGTGAGGCCAGAACTCCAGAAGTCCTCCTGCTGTTGCCCCCCCCCCTCAAGCAACAAGAATACAGAGTATCATTGACTCAAACAGTGTTCAAGCACATACCTACTCCATTTTGTGCCTGGGGCAAGCAGTGTTCAAGCACATACCTACTCCATTTTGTGCCTGGGGCTTGATGACACAGGGATTGGGGATGGGGTCTCTGCAGAGGAACATCCATCCACAAACTGTCCGCCCTCCCTAGCATACAACATCCCTCTGCCTCTACTGAGGGGCAGTGGCAGAGGGGCTGGCTGCCTCAGACCATAAGTCCCTTGGCTCATTCCCACTGTCAAGGAGGTGGGACAGGGAACCAGGCCATCAGGGGGAAGCCCACACAGACGCCCAAGCCAGAGGGAAGGCCAAATGGGCTTGTGCAGGGTGGCTGTCAGGAGTTCCTCCATATGATATGAGCAGCCACCATTCCCTGCCCCCCTCCAAGTGACAACCTTTAAAATATTTAAAGCAGGCTTTCTCAACCAGGGTTTCGTGAAAGCCCGGGGTGTCTTGACTGTCCTGGAAGCGTTTCTCGAATGAGTGGGAGTTAATTAATTTTAAACATATTTTTTAACTTTGTTAAATATTTATTGGGTGATATGATCATATATGGTCATGTCGACCTACCCACCAATCCCAAAATGGTTAATGATGCAGCTGGAGGGGGTGGGAAGCGGAGTGGCCCCAGGTGGGCGTACACACAGCTATGCTTCCTAACCATATTCTGCATGATCGCACCACTTCTGGGGGCTCTCCGAGCCTGAAGAAGGGTTTCTCAACAGTTAAAAAGTTGAAAAAGGCTGACTTAAAGAGAGAAATCATGTCTCATTTCAACCTCCTCCAATCTGAACATTCCCAAGTCCCTCTAGTTTGTGGTATTGTACTTTAAAATAGTTTCCAAGTATCCTGAAGGGATTTCTCTCAGTTTCTTCATTCACATGTGACTTTTGTTTCAGTAGGACTATAAGCATCAGGGAAACTAATTACAAATATGCCTTATTTTCCTGTTTTCTTCTTCCCTCAGCATTGTTCTTGAGCTGACACTCTTCCATTTATGGAGCTAGGCTGAGGAGAAAATTGTGAGAGTGAAGTGCTACAGAGAGCTCAGTCAGGGAAAAGGATTCACTGTCAAATGAAGCATGATATTTACTGTCTCTCTCAAATATGGTTTAGCACCAAGAAATATGTGTGTGAGATTTGCATCAGCTTTCTACTAAATCAGGAGGACTTTTCGTCCAGTTTTTTTCCTGAAGAAGCCTTTTTTTCCTCTGTCACCTTAGCTGAACTGGATGACCAGCTAACTGGATCTACGTGTCTCCCTGGGGTGGGGTGGGATGTTCAGCCATTTATATGGATCCTGCCCGTAACATTAGTAACTGAATTGCTCTGTGGACGTATGGGGACACTGGTTTCTCATTAAACTGTAAACCCTCAACAGTATATATGCATTATCTGATAAATATATAGCTCTTAAGTGCCTAAATTAAAATATTTCAGATGGGGAAACCTTAGAACAATGTGGACATTAAAACTAATTTCTGAAATAGAAATAAATTTAACATATTCCCTTAGTTTTGTGTTTATTTTTTTAGCCTTTAGTTCTAATTCCCACTGACCCCTGAGCCCCCCTCCTATGAGAACCACCACTGACATGTCCATCCTACTGGGCCATCAGTATGTTACAGTTAAAATTAGATGTTCTCACTATGTTTGTTCCATTGTGTTACTGTTCTCCTGTTATGACTCACTACTGTTCAATTTATCATGTTATCTGTACTGTTTTTATTCCTGTTCCATGTAAACTGCCCTGAGCTTCAGGGGAGAGCGGTATATAAATATAATAAATAAATAAAGTGGGGAGGGGAGGGGACAGTCTGAATGTCTTCTTAGTTATGTTCACATTTGTTATGAAAGTTGGCGGCAAGGACCTTTTATACTCTAGTTTGTCAGTACAAAACAAAATGACTTGATTTTAACTTTACCCCTTTAGGTTGTTGCAATGTTAGGTTTAGAATGCAAAATGGATTATTTCAACCTGGATAGAAACCTGTGTGTATTCTGCAGCTAAAGACCCTCCATATCAAGACATCTTTCTCTAAATGTCACTGATGAACATTTGAAAGCCCCATAGTTTGTGTTTAATCCAATAATGATTTCTGTGGGAGATTAGATGGTAAATCAGGGGATTAAGTTGTTCTTAGATAAAATGAAGTTGTTAGGATTAAGAAAGAGGGTGGGAAAAGGGCTTTTTGCAAACAGCTGTCTTACTGATGACCTTGTTAGACCCTGCAGGTGCCTGCATCCTCAGCAATAATCCCAAATGCCCTGAAGCAATGTTAGCAGCCACAGCTTAACTGGATCTCCAATTATCTCTTGAGACTTGCATTGCGCTTCCTAGCCTGCTTTAAACATTGACAGAGGTCAGTTCATGTATCAGTTTTTACTGGAATTAAAAGTCAGTAGTATACACCTGGTCAGTTGGCAGACAACAAATTAGGGTACCAAGGAAAAGAAAGTATATAAGAGAAATGAAATTCCAAAGAAGCTGTCCTAAGGATGAGTAAAACAGTGAGCAGAATATAAAATTGTATGTCTACATGAGCAGTCCTACTAAGGCCTATTCAACAAAGCTTTCTCACAGCAGTTTTCTTAGGATTGTTCTTTTGGTTGCTTTCCAGAGTTTACAATAAAACCCTTTCCATACCGTGCCGGGCTGCTGCCGGCTGTTTGCAATGAAGCAGTTTGCCCCACCTCTTCCCGGGTCTAGTTGGGGGGTGATTTCCCCCACTGGACCTGGCAGTCTGGGTGGAAAGGTTCTGGCACACAGCGGGGCAGCAGGGCCATTTTTTTTCCTCTTTAGGAATGTGTTAGCCATTATTTCACAGCCGTTTTGCTGTTCCTTTTTTTTTGGTCTGCACCTGAAAGTTGGCACTTCTAGGCTACACCAGTTACTTTGACATGCAATCTACAGACTTTGTAGTCAGTGGAAGATCTGATATTGAATTCAGTGAGATGTAGATTATCTCTTTAGATCTTTGTTCTATGTATTTCTATTGTTATTAATATATTTATTTACTAGAAGAAAAGCCCATTTATAAAAATGGGCTTTTCTAGGTGGGCGGCGAAGGCGGGGTGGGGCCCTGTACTCACGGGCGGGAGCACAGGCCGCTGCTGCGCTCTCCAGCAAGGCGGCCACATTGGCGGCGGGCAAAGAGCAGGGCCATTGTGTGGAGGCAGCGATCCTGCTTGCGTGCGGGCAGGCCTGTCCCCAGGCAAGGCGGCTTGCTTGGCGGATGGAAAGAAGCAGGGCCACCATGGCCCTGTGGCACCCCCCTACCCGGGCAAGGGCCGAAAGTTGAAGGAAGATGGGCCAAATATTGGAACTCCACAGTGTTTCTGTGCGGACCCTGGCCACTGCATTTTTGACTAGCTGTAGTTTCTGGATCAAGGTTAAGGGCAGGCATGCATAGAGTGAGTTGCAGAAGTCCAGTCTGGAGGTGACTGTCACATGGATCACTGTGACTAGGTGTTCCGGGACCAAGTAGGGTGCTAGTAGCTTGGCTTGGCAGAGATGGCAAAATGCCAAGCGCACTACCTTTGTGACCTGGGCTTCCATTGTGAGGGAAGCATCCAGGATCACATTCCTGGCAGAGTGAACTGTAGAGAGCTGCAATGGTGGGCAGGTGTGCTTCCTCACATGGGCCCTTCCACTTGAATCCATAAGTCTCTGCGGGTGAGCCGAAATTTGTCCTGCTCCCAACTGGATGCCTTAGCCAAGCTTTCAGGGCATTGTGGTCTGACCATGGCATGGGATTTGCCGTGACCACATCCACATTCAGAACAGTGCTGAAAATGAGATCCACAGTGTTCCCTGCTTGGTGGGTGGGGCTAACAACCAATTGTGAGAGCACTAATGTTACCGTAGTTGACATCAGGTCCAGCCTATCTCTGCCTCTTCCCCTGATTATTGGAATCTCTGACCCTTTTGGGTCCCCTGTTGTTCATCCTCCCACTGTTTCTTTTTGGTGTTGTTGTAATGTCAATTTTAGTGGTCTATTTTCGGCTGTTCTGTTTCCTATGGAACCTATTGGCTTTTCACCCTTTTTTATTTCTTTTTATTTCAGCTAGGGTTGTTCTTGTGCTCTGGTTCTGTACTTGCTTGAGTGGCTGGTTTCTTTGTGGTATATAGTGGTTTGTGTGTTTCTGGAGGGATGTCCCCAATTGTCGCTTATTGCATCTCAGGGCTTCCCATTCCAGTTGTCTGTTGTATGTAGGGGGTGGCTGTTGTGTGGTGTATGTTTCTGGAGGGTAATCCCAGTCACCAGTTTTGGCATCTCAGGGTTGTCCATTCCAGATGTGTTTTGTGTATTTGTTATGAATTAAATCATACTGAGTATTTGTAGGGGTCTCTGTTGGGGTGAATCAGTGTGGTTGATTCCATTGTTGTTTTGGTTGATGGGTGTTTTGAATTAGAGTTGGTTAGGGGATTAGTATGAATAGGTGTTGGTTAGATAATTGGGTTGGGGAGATCAGTTTGGGGTAACGCTGGAGTAAATTGGGGCAATCAGGCAGGTTGAATTGATTGGGGATCAGACTGGGGTAAATTGCGGTAATCAGGCAGTTGAACTGATTGGGGGTTAGGGAGATCGATTTGGAGTAAATTGGGTAATCAGGTGAGTTGAATTGATTGGGGTTGGGGTAATCAGTCTGGTAGGGTAAGTCTTGGGGTTTGAGGTAATCAGTGTGGGTTGGGCAGGAATTTAGCAATTGGGTTGGTTGAGGTGGTTAGTTTGGGATTAATCACTGGTGGTAATCAACCATTTTAAGTGAATGATTGCTAAGGTGCTTTCCTCCCTCCCTCTTTCCCTCTTTCCCCCTTTCCCCCTTCTTTTCCCACCCACTATAATATATAGGCAAACAGACCCCAAATTTACATGATGTGAAATGTAAAAAGTGTTTGACATTTACTGAAATACTTGACCAATTTTAGAGATCTGTGGCTTGGATCAAATGGGGCATTTTGACAAATAAAAGGATTTTTGCCTGCAGAGCATGACTTACTTAACTCATCTGTCTCTGCAGCGCCGAATGCCTCCCTCCACCATGCTGTTCCTGGAGAATTCCTTCTGTCTACAGAAGCACCTTATTTGATATAATACATCATTTATTCCAAAAATGTATACATAGACATAGCCTAATTAAGACATGCAGAGGCCTTCAGCTATTTTACATTTAAGAAGCTTCATGACATCCCCCTCCCCGTAACTTAGTACATTTTAGGGGGCTTTTTTATTTAGAGGTCTCATAAAATAGAGGCCTTAAAATATAGTTAGTTTATACATAAATCCAGCTCTGCACACAAATCTCTAGTGCACACAAATCTCTAGAGTTTAACTCATTCAAGTGAGGAAAGTGACTGGGAAAGACATAATAGGTAGAGCTCTTCTTTTACACTTGATTGTGTTGCAGCAACTATGTTTAAGCATAGTAGCAAGAGACATCCTGTGGAAATTGCTAGTTGACTATTTCTCATGGAACAGACTGTGATTTGTGATGCTGGTGAATATTTCAGTGCAAATTCACACAACTGCTTAATCACCAAAGTCCAAATATATACTAGAATGTTCTCAAGAGAAGTCGCATTCAAAAATTGGTGGATTATGCTGTTTATTCTAGAATCTTTAATTTAAAGATTAATTTAAAGATTATTTTAAAATAAAATATTCTGGAAGTAAAACAATCTTAGTCCAAAAGGTTTCTTGCAAGCATAACTTTGGGGATTCAAGAGTGGAGATGATAAGATCTACATTTTAGGGTTTTTTCCCCCAGAAATATCTCTAAAGCTGTCCTTGAAATTTTGGCAAGTCTAACATTCCCTTGGTTACTTAACTTTGGGATGTATATCAATAATCATTCAGAAAAATCTTGGGTTAATAGTAAGGTTATCCCAAAGACTTGTTTGACCATTTTCAAAGGAGAACTGAAATGACTACACTTGAGATTGCTGCCACATAATCAAATAAAGGTTTAGGATATGGCTTTCCTGACAGATGTGCTCCAGGGCAACATCAGAAAAGCAGATGTGCTGGCACTGTGAGCGGATATATGCCAGCAACAAATATTCAGGAATGGAGTGTTAAAGCACCTTCATTTCATTTTTCAATCTACAAAATCTGGGCTCCTACTGGATTGCTTTGAGTATCAGACTGTAAATCACTTGAACATTTTCCTCTATTGCTTCACTTTGTATGTTGACTATTAAGGAAACACATGGGTTGGAGTTATTGGGTTTGAGCCTTTTAATCAGTGAACGATAAATTCCAGTTGAGAGAACAGAATCAGTCTCCTTAAAGTTCCCAGCAAGCCAAGTGCCCTAAGGGAGAGAGCAGGAATGTGACATGTCTGGCATTCAGATGTCTTAGTGAAGATGGATTATGATGGTCCATACGCATATTAGTACAACATTGCGTATGTACAGTAGTACATACTTAAGCAAAATGCTATATCAGTTCCAGATAATCTAATGTTCAGTTGGCACAATTCTATTAATGTTGTAACAGTTTTCCTGGATGTATAGGAAATTAGTAGAGAACAGTTATTTGCTGAATAAGTGAGTAGTGACTCAAGAAAGCTTACACTTTGCCACAACTTTTGTTAGCCCTTAAGGCGCTACTGGACTCTTGCTCTTTTCTACTGCTGTACAGCTCCCCATCTTGAGTTATTTGCAGGAATTAGAAATAGCTGTTTTTTATTTCTGCCAAACTCTAATCAATGCTATGTATTGCCTTGCTGCTGATTATCTTTAGTGTAGCATAGTGGTGTTAAGAGAAATTCTCTTAATGTCACTTTACCCTGTTTCTCCTTGTTTATTTATTTATTTATTTATTTATCATACTTTTATACCGCCCTCCCCGGAGGCTCAGGGCGGTTTACATTATAACAGAGAACCATACATAAAACAGTCTGTAGAACATGTACACCAATAACCAACAATTGCAACCAAACCAAATCCTTGAAATCCAATTGTCTCATTATTATCCTCTCTTTACGAATTTGGAATCAGTTTCTAGTCACACATGAAGAAAGAAGGGGCAGGAAAGCAAATTTTGCAAAATTACAGGATTTCACTCTGTAGATCAGCTTTTCCAAGTTTTTGAGCATGGAGGAGCCCCTGAAATACTTTTTTCAGGCTTCGAGGAGCCTTGGAAGTGATGTCAGCCAACCACGCCTCTCTGCCACACCCCTGGAAGTGATTAACAGGCAAGCTCGAGGAGGACTGGAGGGGGCGAGATGGGAGGCAGTTTAAGGTGGGAGTAGGTGTGCAGGCTCTGTCTCCTCCCAGGAGCAGAAGCCACGAGAGAACTCACTCATCTTCAGGAGTGGGGGAGGGGAGCAAAAGAATTGGCTGGTTCTCTAGGTTTAGGCCAAGTCCATTAAGGCAGAAGGGGAAAGGCTGCGGACTGCTTCTGGAACCCCCAGGAACTCCTGGTTGAAAATCCCTGCTGTAGATGCTCAGAGGGAGGCAATGCCTTCCCAAACCTTCTTATCTTCCTGTTGCAGCACCAGCTGCAAGGGCTGACATTACAAAAGCATGCGTTGATTTCTGTTCAAAGAGAAATGAAAGAAAAATCCCTCTTCTAAAATAGAAAAAAATAGAAGAGGAATCAATGGCTGAAGGTAAAATGGTGACTTTTGGAAAAATAAATTCCCTCCCCCAAAACACCACTACTTCAGATAACCCAGCACATATGGTTGACAATCTCCCTCTATTACAACTGATCTCCAGGCAACAGAGATAAATTCACCTGGAACAAAATGGCTGTGTTGGAAGGTGGATCTATGACATTGAAGTCTCTCCTTTCAAATCCCTCCCATCCGAGGCCAATTAATTATTCATGAGTAAACATTCCCAGGGCAGGGGCCACGTCTTACTCATGAGTACACATTCCCAGGGTAGAGGATTTTCCTGGCTGTCTGCATGCAGTTTGACCTGATTGGTCCTCATTGGCAGAATGCGCTCTCTCTATTGGTGGCATACCCCAAGAGAGGGCTTATCAGGTAGGGCGTGAGTTGGCTGCACACAAGTTCAACTTTATAATGTTTCGTGATAGTGATGTCAGCTTTTCTCAACTTGAGAATCCCTGAAACATTCTTCAGTCTTCAAGAAACCCCAGAGGAGGAATCTCCAGGATGGAGGCTGGCATCCCTGTCACTGTTCAGGGACTTCAGCTTCCAGGTGGAACCCTGAGAACCTCCAGAATGAAAGCTCCTCTCCAAACTGCAGAGATCAGTTCCTCTGAATGAAAGGGCTGCTTGGGACAGGGATAGGGGCTGTGTGGCAGTCACTTTTACACACACACATGCAGAGAGAGAAAGAAAACACAGAAGACAAAAGTATTCCTTTCTTCTTAAATTGCAAACCTTATTAACCACACAATCACTTCTCCATGTAGGAAATACCTGAGGGTCTCCCTCCTTGGATTGCTCTGAGAAGCCATTGGCCAGAAGAAGAATTCCATAACAGTCAATGATCAAGTCAAAAAAGATGCCAGGTTCCTGCAACAAGTTCTTCTGCCTGTGCTCTAGCTCAGTGGTCCCCAACCTTTTTATCACCGGGGACCGGTCAATGCTTGACAATTTTACTGAGTCCCGGGTGGGGGGGGGATAGTCTTCTGCTGAGGGATGTCGCTGCCACCACCTGAGCCCCTGCTCCACTTGCTTTCCCGCCAGTGCCCCTGACTTCCCACCACCCACTGGGGGGGCACTACCAGCAGCAGCTGCACAGTGCCACGCTGAGGGGGAACCCCAGCTATGGCAGTCACCAGAGAGCACCAAAGGTGAGCTGGTGGCAGAGTGGCAGGGCAGCCCCCGAAGCAGCAGCCGGGTAGGAGGACGAGGAGGAGCTGCGGCCCAGTACCGACTGATCCACGGACCGGTCCCAGTCCCCAGACCGGGGGTTGGGGACCACTGCTCTAGCTGTATCTCTTTCAGGCAATGGCAATTTTTACAGCTTGGTGTAGTGGTTAAGAGCAGCAGCTTCTAATGTGGTGAGCTGGATTTGATTCCCTGCTTTTCCACATGCTGGGTGACCCTAGGTTAGTCACAGTCCTGTAAGAAACAGAGCAGTTTCTCTCAGAGCTGTCTCAGCCTCACCTACCTCACTGGGTGTGTGTTGTGGATTATAAGCCACTCAGAGACTCCTTTGGGCTGTGAAAAGCAGGGTATAAAAAACAACTCTTATTTTACTGGGAAGGTGCTACTGGGAAACTCTCCCTTCTCCACATGTCCCCATGGCCTCTTGGTGCTTCTGTGCCCCCTCTATAGTTTCATCTTCTATGCCATTGGTCTCAAATTTGCTTTTTTGTGATGGTCTTGGAAAGACTGCAGCAAGACCAAGGTGAGATCCGTATGGAAAGGGAAAGTCTGCATCTTCCCAGTCCACCCACATCATCATTATTTTCCCTGCTGCAATTGCCTGTGATGGCCACTCCCAAAGCATTCCTCCCTTCTCACATTGCAAATTGCAAACCTCACATGACTTATTCATGAGTAAACATTCCTAGGGCAGAGGCTTTTCTTGGGCTCTGTGATTGGCTCCGAGAGGGCCAGCAGGGGGGCTGTTTCTGGGGCTTCTGCAGCCCCCCACCTCCAAAAGGCACACAGTGGCTGCCCTAGCTCCCCCATGTTCTCTGAGTTGAAAGAGGCCACAGCAACGTACTGGCATCTGGGCATGTTCTGAGGCCAGCTCCTCTTCCAACCAGTAAACCCTCTTTCAACTTGGAGGACATGGCGGGGGGGGGGGGAGCTGGGGCAGTCTCTACGAGCTTTCTGGAGGTGGGAGGCTGAAGACAGCCCAGAAACAGCTCCCTGCCAGCCTTCAAGGAGTCAGGGTGCCAAGGAAATGCCTCTGGCCTGGGAATTTTTACTCATGAGTAAGTGATGGCCCACCCTGGTAAGCCCCAATCAGAAGTATGTCCTCAGCCAGGAAGGGGTCATCTCTCCACCTCCAACTTCCTGCTGGTTTGAGAAGTTTACTGGTACTTCCTGGTGACCAATCAACCAAAGAAGGTCATTTGGTGGATAATAAAGAGAGGTTTTTTTCAAAGGCAGTCCCACGTTTATAGAACAGCCTCTCCAGCAGAATGTACCTAACCCCTCTTTATTCTAGATAGAATTTAAAGAATAAGGCATTTTGGCTTCTGTGTAATTTGATGATTTTATAATTTGTGGTGAAAAGGTCACAAGGTGCTACTTTATGATTATTTATTTATTCATTAGTGCAGGTAAATTAGGTTGCCACAAAGTTATTGTAGAGAAAAGCACAGGAAATACATGGAAGAGCAAAAAATAGCTTAATTGTAGTCATGATAGCAGTTCTATATCATTAATTGTGGTAGGCCAGTAAGAATGTGCTTTAGGATTATATATCACACACTTTTATATTATTAGTTTTAAATTTATTTACTGTGCCACTTTGAAACCTGTAGCAAGGTTGGAATCAATCTTGAAACTAAAGCTCTAAATGCCTATACACATTAAAACTGGAAGTCATAACTGCAGTATGGAAATTGGCACTGCATGAGGAAAACATTCATGCTGGTTGCCCCCAACCTACAGGAATTGTGTCTAGAGTCAACCAGGGCCAGGGCCTTTTCAGCTGTAGCTCCAGCCTTGAGATCTGGGCCCTTACAGAACCACCTAGATTCTGCAGGGCCTGCAAAATGGCAGTCTTTCACCAGGTCTTTGGTTGGGGTCAGAATATGTTTGCAGCTAAGAAAATCAATGGGCCTCCCTCCATTCATCTCTGGGTTATTCCTTCCACCAAACCAGAACCTAATTAAAATGGACTGGGGCAGATTGATGAGCCAATGAGGAGAAACAATGGGGTGCTATTGTAATAATTGTTGTTGAGGCAGGATGGTGGTGGTGAAGAGTTTTCATACCCCATGTTTGGCAGCATTGGATCCTCAGTTGTGTGATCTAAGCTCCATCCATTTTCTCTTTTGTAATAAAATTGTATTTCTGTTTATAAGATATGATTAATTCCTCCTCCCCCGCATATAGGAAAAAATCAGAGAAGGAACATCTTTTCCGTTCTTTCCCGTTAATGCAGAAAAATGTTGAGAATAAAATCCCCTTGTTCTCTGCTGCCTTTTCATGATACAATTCTGAAGAGTAATTTTCTTCCTGCCACTCTCTCTACGGTAATAGTTTGTCATATGTCTTTTAAATAAAGACTAATGACACAGCTTAAAGTGTGCCTGTATGAAGAGGTACAAGTTCTTTATATTGGTTACTATCTTGCTGGAGATTACAAGGAGGCTATTCTCTAGCTCAGAAATGCCATTTAAGCAGAGGCTGCACACTGACACACTTGGGTAGCTTCTGGTGGCGTTCCTGTCAGCAAAGAAGTGAAAGGTCAGTGGCTTACAGATTGCTTCTTATGATGTGGCAGCAGTTATAGTAAGATCTCAACTTTACACAGTGTTCTGATTCTGCCGACTGCTTGCTTATTTGTGGATAAAAGAAATATCTAATTATAACTAATAGTACAGGCAAAGGTTTTACAAGTCATTGTGTCAGTTCTCAAGGCAGCTTGCTGGTGAACAGGTGATGATAGTGCCCCTGTAAGGAGAGGCAGTGGTGGTTGTGGAAGCTTCGTATGCAATTCATTTTTGTGCCTTCAATGTATCATCAGAGACTTTAGATAAATAACATCTCACTGAAGCATTTTTAAAACAGCTGTGCATAGAGATTTATACTGAAAACATTTTTAATAGTTAGCTTGGTGCCATCAATAACAAATGACCATATGCATTGATTTTTAAAAGTTGTATCTTTTAAGAATTAACTACTACTACAATGAAAAAATTATTATATAAAACTAGAGGCAAAGCCCGTTGTATCCAGGAATACAATGGGCATTAGAGCTTGGCAGTGGGAAGAGGAAGGGGAGGAGTTGTCCAGTCTGTAAGGGCATGGGGTTGAATGTGTGTGTTGTGTGGGAGGTTGTGGTGCCGTGGAGACAAATGAGGGCATGGCTGTGGAGATATGGGTGTCAAGAACCTGTGGTGTGGAATGTTCATTGAGTATGGGAGAGGACTGACCTTTGGGAATTGTGGCATAGTGGTTCAAGATGAGCTTTCCAGAGCCATGTCTTCAGATATGTGAAGGGGAAATCAGACTGGAGACTCTTCTTAGGGGGAGATTACATGGCAACCAATTCCTCCCAGTTCTGCATTCAACATCATTTCCCTTCTTGTCCCCCTGCCCTTATACACATGGGGTAGTCACAGTACACAGGTATCCACCCTGCTTCTTCTGTCTCCATTTTTTACTGTTGATAAAATATTACGTGCCCAAATGCTTCTTTCACAGTTGCTCCTTAGAAGAACAAGAGCTGGATTTTTGTACCCTGCTGTTTACTACCCAAAGGAGTCTCAAAGTAGTTTACAAACATCTTTTCCCTTTGTCTCCCCACAATAGACAATCCATGAGGGATATGCGGCCGTGAGAGGTCTGAGAGAACTGGGAATGGGCCGCAGTGACCCAGCAGGCTTCAGGTGTCTCAAAGCAGTTTCCAATCGCTTTCCCTTCTTCTCCACAGACTCTCCGTGCGGATGGTGGAGTAGAGAGCCTCACTTGGAAGATGGCAACCCTAAGAGGAGGTCCCTCTGTGCACAGCAGTCTTGATCTTAGTCAGGTTTATGCACACCTAGGTAGTGTGGAATTCCAGAAGATGAATCTACACCCATCTGGCAGCCTTACCTCCTCTCTGCAATGTTTTCTTGACCTAAAATAGGTCAAGGGGTGCTAGGTAGCTGTGGGGGCATTACACACTTTTGAGGCCCCACTTTCAGACTTCAAGGAATATGTTCAGACCAGGGACAGCCAACCTCCAGGAATTGCTGCTCATCTCCAGACTATACAGACCAGCTCTGCAGGCAAAAATGGCTACTTTGGAGGGGGTGACTGTGTAGCAGGTTTAGGGATGCCAGCCTCCAGGTGGGGTCCAAGAATCCCCTGGAAGTACATCTCATCTCTAGGCAGTCAGGCTGAAGGGAAAGCTCTCTCCCCTCACATGCATGCCTTCAAAAGGAATGCACATAGCCCCAGAATCCACTTGGTCTACCCTTCTGAAGCCTGGGACCTACTGCTGGCAACTGCATTCTCTGTTGTTGTCTGCAAGGCCAAGTCATTTCCTAATAAAAGTGGATCACTTAGTTTTTCCCAAAGTCTCACTGTCTACTTTCCTGTATTTCTAACTACACTTGAAATTCTGGGCCACTTATGTTTTTGAGTTCATAGGAGTTTTTATTTACTAGGCCAAGCTTGAAAAAAAGTCACTTCAGTTCCCATGTCTCTCCAGGCATTTACTTGTTCACTATTTACAGTTTCAGACTGTAAATATTCTTTATTTAGATCTTCCTGAACTTTCCAGACTCCAGAAAGGGCTCCTATGGAGTTTGGATGCGGTTGAGGAGACGAAACATTTAAGGTCTCCCAGAAAGGTTGTTGTGGAGTTGAAACACTTGAGGCCTACTGCACAGGATTGTCGTGCAGTTGAAACAGGAGGCAAAAGAATTTCTACAACAGCTTCCAGTTTCACCTGCACAGCAACCCTGTGTGGTAGATCTCAGATCTGCAGAGAGTTGCTTGGCTGTTTCTTCCCTCCAGCAGCATGGCTGGCCAAAGCAGTATTTTAAGTGAGAAGGGGCTTTTCTGTGGCCTCCCTGTCAGCCAATTGTTTGGCAGAAGGGGAAAGTCCCCCCCCCTCAAAAGGAAGGCCCTCAGGCTCCCCTGCGATGCTCTTGGAAAGGCCTCCCTCCCCTTAGTCAGGGGCTGTCAGAGGCTCCTTCGCTGCAGGCCTGAAGGGGGGGGAGGGAGTGCACTCTCCAGCCTCCTGCCAGCTCTGTCAGGGTTCTGAGGCAATTTACAGTTGGACATGACAGTTAGGACAGCCTTGTCCAAGCCTCTGTTTTCATCCCCCTTGGCAGCCCTACTGACCTCCTCTCCCTGCGGTGGTCAGGAGCAGACTAGCAGTGATGTCTCCAGATTGCCTCTGGGTGGGCAGGCCCTGTCAGAACTTTGGTCCAATGATTGGGCCACCCGACTGGCTTTGCACCTTCTGACTGGCTAGAACTCTTGTCTGTCCTGATGAGGGCCCAATCGGAGTGCGCTTCACGTCTTCTGATTGGGCCCTCACCCAGACCAGCCCCGCCCACTTTCCGCCCACTTATCCCTTAACCAAATGTGTATGCCTCTCCTTGTGCTGTTTAAAGATAATAAAAATAAGGTTGGTTCCAACCCATTTCTCCACTGGTGAAAAAGGGAGGAGTATCCTCTAAGCATGGGAATTGACCAGAAAATGCAGTTTAATTCAGTTTGTAGTTTGTGGCATACCCAGTTCACTAACCACGAACAGTCACAAACTTTTATCTGCTAAACAATCCAGTTTGGTTCATAAGGTTTGTGATGTGGTAGAATGCCCCCTAGCATGCTAAAGACACAAACAGCTTGAAAGTTCATGGAAGGTTCATGCTGGTTGAATTTCCACAAACGTCAGTTCATGAACCACAGATCAGCCAAAATTCATCACAAACTTTAGTTCATGAACTGGTTTTTGCCCATCCCTATTGTCCTCGTTTGACTACCAATAAAGCTATGTTGGGGAACATGAGACTTACATGGACAAAAGCTATTTAGGAAAGGGGCTGTAGTCAAGGTGAGAATTGGGTAAGATCCAGCAAAGAAAATGGTTGGATCCAACCTATTTTCCTCAGCAAGCCATACCTAGCAAAGATTGTCCAGAATTTTGAAAAGGTTCTAAAATCAGATTTACTCAGCTCTGGCAGTTGTGCCAACCTGCAACACACCAGACTATTTTGCTGAGTAAACAGAGCTAATTCTTCATCCAAGGGATTGAGGTGAGACACTGAGGCAATGGCAGCACTGCTGGGGTCAGATCACTCCTAATGTGTCTAGTCAAGTATAAATCTCTGTCTCTCTTGTTTGTCATCATACCAGTATCGTTACAGGAAAACCTTGTGGGTCAGGTCAGCCTATTTCCCCAAAGGAATGTTCTGCCTTTTGCAGTCTCCTGCAAGAAGTCTTTCTGGGGATCCCATTTAAAACTATGCTCAGTTTCAGGGTAGCAGGAAGATGGGATATAAATGCCAATATAATAATAATAATAGGAAGAAGCAGCAGTGAGGTTATTGTAGGTACACAGATATAGTGCTGGCTTCTTTCTGCTTCCACATTGAATGGATCTGTTGAAACCAACTAGACTGGCCAGATTACTTTTCTTCTGTGATATAAATAGTACAGATTACCACTGTGGCATAGTGTGCATTGTCTGGGATCTAAGATAAATTTGATCAACTATTGGTTGTATTTTGAGCTGGATAGCTTCCATTGTTATCCCCCCCCCCCCCAGTATTCCAGAAGTACAGTCTGACACAAACTAGTAGAGCCAGTTTGGTGTAGTGGTTAGGAGTGCAGACTTCTAATCTGGCATGCCAGGTTCAATCTGCACTCCCCCACATGCAGCCAGCTGGGTGACCTTGGGCTCGCCACGGCACTGATAAAACTGTTCTGACCGAGCAGTGATATCAGGGCTCTCTCAGCCTCACCCACCCCACAGGGTGTCTGTTGTGGGGAGAGGAATGGGAAGGCGACTGTAAGCCGCTTTGAGCCTCCTTCGGGTAGGGGAAAGCGGCATATAAGAACCAACTCTTCTTTTCTTCTAGTACTCCCCCATGCTCAGTGAATTCAACTACGCATCCTGCAAATGGTGCAGGGAAAGAGGATTTAACACCATGGCTTGAAATATATGTTTTTTTCTTCTCTCTTAAAAAAAAATCCATTCTAATGAAGAGTTCTGGAAAATTAAAGAGCTTGCAAAGCATTAGTTAGTCCTAATAAAAGGTATTTTGTGTTTGGATTTTGCTAGGGACAAATAGGGTTACCTACTTTTAAAGAGATCAGTACAAAATCTGATCTGAGTACTAACCTTGCTATTTAAAAAAAAACTTAGAACATTTTTGTGTAAAAACAGGAGGTTCATTTTGGGATATGGAAGCTTGTGGAAAATGAAACATCATTATGGGGACTAATGAGGATAAAATAAATCCAGAATAGCTTATATGTGCATATGTACCTCATTGTCATCTTAATGCTGTAGGATAAAGCTCATAACTTCTTTCTAGAAATGACACAAAATAATTTTGTTAAAGTGAAATAATATTAATTTAGACACGTTGAGAGATGATGTGGCGTGTAGTAGTTATATGTATCAGTACAAACTGAAAATTCCTAGTTCAAATGTCTTAGACAACCCACTATAAGCTTCACTTGTTTTCTTAATAAAAGTGGCCTACCTTACAAGGTCATTATAAGGTTTACTGGGATAATGAAAGTCAACATACTAAAGAAAAGTACCATATAAAAGCTGGGTCCAGATGTCCTGATTGAGGGGGTGGTGGTGGAAATGTGACAATTAAGTTGTTTTTAGAATCCCCTGAATTTTTGTAAAATAAATTTCTAGGCCTCAGTGTTCTAACAAAATCTTGAAAGCATGATGGGACTGGATGCGGAGAGAGTATTCCTAAATGTAGGAATGTACATAAAGATAGCCACAGGGGGGTGTTGTGACAGTGACTGTTCTAAACCTTTGTTATTGCATGGGCAAACAGCTTCAGCAGCAGAAGAGAGGCACTTACGTTATCTCAGCGGAGGTAGTGGAAGAGGCCAAGATAAATCAGAAGCTGAGAGCAAATGAGAGAAATTCCTTATAAAACCATAGTAATTCCCCCTCCCTCCCCCACTGCTTCTATAAACAGCATATGTACTGTATTACTAGTGGTACATGTCAATAACATTATTCAATGAAAAACTTGAGAACTGTTTATATTTCCTGGTATTTAGTAGCATTCCAACCCCCCTCTTCACTGCATTCAGCCACCCACAGATTTTAAGACAAACATATTTTCAATCATTGTTATTGTTACACCAGGGACTGAGCCGGAAAAGTCATTCTAAAACTTTGTAAGATAGAACAAAGAATGGGGATTTGGGAAGAACATGTGTGTTGTCCACATTCACTGGATACTTTTTTTTTAATGTAGCATGAAAGATTACACTGTGTTATGCTTTTCCTATTGATGCTGAGCCAGTCAGTGATGTCCTGCCAATATATTAACAAAGGACATACACAGAACTTATCCCTTTAACCTATCCTAAGTCTTTGCATACAAAGAATGAGCCTGCTGGCAGAACACATGACTAAGGGAATGGGGAAACTCTTCATTTGATTTTCCTTTTGAACTACAGCATGCTTTCAGAACTACAAACAAAGACTGAGCAACTCTTGTATGAAAACTCTGTGATGAAGAGTGTGTGTACACATGTTATTGTCCTGTTTTATCTGCCATAATATGAAAATGATGGGCATGTCTCCTGGTGATCAGCTTGGCTACTGAAGTACAATATTTTAAGTTTAATTCTCAGAAATGTCTGGCTTTACTGTCTGTGAGAAGCATTTGTCATCAGTGCCAGATTCTTAATTTTAACATTGGACTTGAATGCTGATTTTTGCACGGTTCCTTGTTGCTTCATTCATTCATATGAGTTATTTAACAAAGTTTGCAAAGGGCAGCACAAGTGAAGGATTTCTCCTATGCTACTCCCCAATAAACCCAATCATTCTCAATTTTGGAATAAAATGGCCATAACTTTAAGTATATAGTTAAGGACAAATCAGTTTTAAAATCCGAATTTTATGGACTCTTAATAATACATGCTCAAGCATATATGGGAATAAACTTTTACAGTATGAGTTGGATCTAGAGAGAAATTTTCATTAGGGATGTGCCAAAAAAAGGGGGGGAAGAGGGGTATTTCAGATTCAGGTTAATCAACTGGAGCTCAATTCAGCCAAATCCCAGTTTTGGTACTGATATACAGTTTCTGCTTGATTCAGGAAAGCCAGATTTTTCCTGAATCAGCTGCCTGACAAAGAGCTGGTCTACAGAGAGAAGCCTCTCCACCAGATCAGCTTGTATGTGTGTGTGTGTGTGTGTATGTGGTGGAGAGTGTCATTAAATATATACTGGGGACAAGTAGATTTTAACAACCATGTGCTATTATTATCAACAATTTGCTTCAAAGCAGATTATTTCCAAGTAAACATATTTAGAATCAATACACTAGTCTACTAAGCAGAAGCAGCAATAATCCCTGTCGCAAGTTAGCAGGAAAGCACCCATGGCAGGTTTTTCAAAAGACTAATGATGATATTGTCTTTGTGCCTGATAAGTAATGGATAATCGTTCAGGCACAAATGAAGTGGTCCTTCTTTTATATTGTTGTTATTAGGTACGAAGTCATGTCCGACCCATTGCGACCCCATGGACAATGATCTCTATGGACAGTTCAAACTCTGTGGACAGTTCTTTTATATTAGTCCTGACTTATTGGCTATGATATTCTATCAAAACTATCACATTTATGGTTACAGTTTAAGCTTAGTTTCCAGGTCATGAGATGGCCTACGCTGGTGAGAAGAGGCCAACAGTGCCTTTTCTGAGCACAACAGACTCACCAAGGCACTGATATAAAAGAATGCCCATGCAGAAGAATACAGGCTAGGTAAAGCATCTGCCAAATCTGTGTGACATGATTAATCAGGAATACCCCACTTCCATAAATGCAATCAATTTTACCCTTGTATGAAAGTACTCTCTTTATTGCCTTGTATTATTATGTAGAATAATTATATCAGTGCAGAGAATGTTTCCTTTGTGAGGGAAGGGTCAAAGAAGAAAAGCAGATGCTGGCAGTACTATTTAATATGTTTAACTGGCAACTTTTTCAGCTTATAAGGGCCTTACTCTATGCTCTTCACTTTTTGATATCATTTCATAAGGAATTATAGGCCGCATTATGTGAAGCACACATTCAAATAATCATAATCACACATTTTTTTAATGAGATCACATCATGATGCTGGTCATCAAGCCCGCATTTCAGGTTGTGTTAAGCATGGCCACAATTTGGCACTCACTAATGTTTGTGGAGACTTCCTTTAATAAAGAGCCTTTGACTAATGTCTTCCAAGTTCCCCACTGTGCTCAAATGAAGCAAGGATAATGCTTTACACTTTCTCCTCCAAACAGAAGGAACACCAAGGCTATAATGGAAACTTACAATGTCAGAGGGTTATTTTAGCTCATTACTTTTAATGAAGATGAGGTGAAGTCCAAGCTAAAGGGCTTCAAAATAGAATGGTAGAAGCCATAAATGCATTTTAAAGGTCACAAAAGTGTGGTGAATCTAAAATTTCTCTTCCCATCACCCCAAATACAGTGGAATAGAGTGAAATGGCAGCCAACAAGCTTGTTATATCTTTCCCCTCTCTAGATCTCCCAGCTGATGACTGAGACTGGCCGAGAGAGTCTGACTGAGGCTGTGCTGAACCGGTACAATGCAGACAAACCCTCTTTGTACAGCCTCCCTGCTTCCCAAGGCACCTGTGTTGCCAGTGACACATCAACAGGCACCTCAGTGGCAGCTTCCTTCTTTGCTCGGTAAGGCCAAAGGTCTGACTGTTCTTTTTGTCTCTGGTTGGCAAAGGACTGCGAGTAAGGATAGGCGAAAGGAGTAGATGATATACAGAATTTTAAAATAATTTCTTGAATCTTTTCCAGTTTGGGGTGCCAACACTGAGTTAGGAAATGTCTGGAGATTTGGGGGTGGATGGACTCTGGGGATGGTGGGGGTGGACTGGACTTCAGTGGAGTATAGTGTTATATAATCCACCATTCAATGCCTCCATCTTCTCAGGGGAACTGGTCTCTCTAGTCAGAACATCAGTAGTAATTCTGAAAAATCTCCAGACCCTACGTGAAGGTTGACAATCCACTTCTAGTGTAAGGTTTTCCTGTATCACTACTTTTCCTACATGAACTTGTTGTTTTCAAAAGGAGCAAAATGTAAATTCATTACTTGGGTATGGGTTTTCCTAGAACTTGAAAAATTGCTGTGGGCTGTGTAATTGTGGGACTCATGAGGTAAAAGTACACCATCTGCCTACTGTCTTGGATCTGGTAGAGAATTTCTACTGATATATTTTTTGAGAGGGGTTCCCCCTCCGACTGAAAACCCACAACTCTCCTTTCATGCTGTTCGGGGGGGTGGGGGGTGGAGGTGGCATCCCCTGTCCCCCAGGTGCAGTATTTCCAGGGATATTTTGGGCTGCAGCAGAATGGGAAAGACTTGATCCACTGATGGAAATTCCTTCTGACTGGAGATTTTGCCCATGCTCCAACAAACATGCCCAATCAGCCAGTTGAGCCTTCAGTGCCATGAGCTTGCAGTGATGCTCCCTGAGAAAATTGATATTTTGTAGGTGACAGAGCTCCATGTTGCAAGCACAGGGGAGGACACACTGAATAAAAGGCAGGGGTGTGCAGTGGCCAGGTTGAACTGTGCCAGGAGAAGGCAAGGCAGAGCTTTTGCAAGGGAGAGGTTCTCTGAAGCTGTGTATACATCTCAGTGCTCAATTTTTGCTTATTTTTGTTTCCTGTCTTCAGTAGTCTTGCTCTGCTGCTTACAGTTCTGGCCTTGAAAACAACAAAGTCATAATTCTGGCTTCTTGTCAAGCCCTCAGGAACAGGGACCACATCCCCCTGGGTTTGTGCCATGATATATCTGTGTTGTCAGTCAATACTCAAGAAATGCAGAGGTTTTCGTTTTATTGCCAAGCATAATACAGTTCCCAGGGTTATCCTACAGCCTGGCTGGTTTACTCCATATTCCCTTGGATTTGCATTCTAGGTCTTTTTTCCCCATTGAGGTCCTCCTCCAGGATTTGCTTACTCCTAGCTGTGTACATTGCCCCTTCTGGAAGGGCTAAAACCTCTGGTATCTTGGCCACCTAGGTTTGAGACCAATGGTAGTTGTTGTCACTTGGCCAGGAATGCCATTTTCCTGGTCTACTATCCAGACAGAGTCCTGGCTGTCTTCTTTCTTTTGCTGTTCCTCTGGTCCCACTGGGCAGTTTCTTCTCCACCTTCCTCAACTGTGGCCTTTTTATCCTTTTTGTGTACCTGCTGCCTTGTATGTACTCCTACATAGCACTTTCTTCCCAAGGAAACTTTTGCCCTAGGGTACTCTGCACTGAACATGAGTCATCAGTGTGATGCAATAGCTAAAAATGCAAATGTAATTTTTGGTTGCTTTATAGAAGTGTAGTGTCTTGATCATGTGAAGTGACAGTATCAGTTTGCTCTGGTTAGACCCCATTTAGAGTATTGTGCTCAATTTTTAGCACCACAGTTTGAGAATGTGTCTGGAATGTGTATAGAAGAAGACAATCAGGATGGTGAAGGATCTGAAGACCAAGTCCTAGGAGGAAAGGTTGAAAGACCTGAGTATGTTTAGCTTGGAGAGGAGATGACTGAGAGGTAATATGGTAGCCATCAATAAGTATTTTAAGGGCTGCCATATGGAGAATGGAGCAGAGTTGTTTTCTGTTGTCCCAGAAGGGCGGAGGAGAACCAATGGAATTATATGAAATTAAAAGAGTTTTCAGAAAAAACTTTCTGAAAGAGCAAGATCAATTCCTCAGTGTAACAGACTCCCTTGGGAGGTAGTGAGCTCTTCTTTTTTGGAGGTTTTAAGCAAAGGGCTAGATCGGCATCTAGTGCAGATTCTATGAATTTAGGCCGATCATGAGAAGGAGGACAGGAAAGGAAGAGCCAGTTCTTGACTCTTGTGGTCCTATTCTTACATGCAGATCATCACTTTAGGTGATTTTCCTCCAGGCCAGATTGGCCCAATGATCCTAGAGGTTTTCTGCCTTTTTCAGAACTTAGATCAGGGAAGGCTGGGGGGAGAGGGTTGAGAATTTCCTATATTATGCAGGGAGCTGGACTAGATTACCTTTAAGGTCATTTCCATTTCTGTGTTTTAAGTTGGTGTTTTCTGACTCAGGAACTGGTCCTGGTTGTCTCTACTCTGAGGATGTGGCTTACAAGCATCTTCCCTTCCTCTTCCCACAACAGGCACCTTATGAGGTAGACTAGGTTTCAAAGCCTATTTGTAAGAACAGGCTTTGAAAGCCCCCCCCCCTGGTGGCGAGCACACCCAGCGGCCCAGGGAGCCCGCGAGTGTGCTCTGGGGCTGTGGGGAAGCCGTCACCGGTCCTCTCCCTCCCTGGCGAAGCCACGGCTTCCCTGGGGCCCGTGGAGTGTGCCTGCCACCTCACAGAGGTGGCAGCAGAGGTGGCAGCAGCAGATATTTTCTTCATCTTGTTATGTATTATAATATTTGATGATAGCGGAGGCTGAGCTAAATTATGGGTTGAGTTTTATGTCTCTGCCATTTCCTGCATTCTGTCTCTTCTGATATATATCTCACAATATGATGACTATTTATTCTCATCATCACTTAATGGAAGAGCAGTAGTCAAATTCTGCGGAACAAGGAAAATTAAAATATTGATAGCCTGTCTAGCATGATGAACAGAGCTAACTTCTTGTCTCTTTTACTCAGATGTTTAGGGACATCTAGCAGTTAACCGTTAGACGAAAGAGAACCTTTTCATTTCTTTCTCTGAATGCCTCAATACATATCCATTATAGCTATAACTAGGCTAAGGGTTATGTTTACCAGTAAAACAGGAATCCTCAGGACATCATTACACTTAATATGTGAGTAGCTGTCACTAAAACTCTATGTCTGAGGTCCATTATTCCCATACTGTTTAATAATGCAAAGTGTGTGATGTCACTGTGCTGCTTCATTTCATTGGCTATTGTATGTTGGGGCTGGAAAACTGAGATATGTTGAGATTGTATCATCTGTGTAATATCATCAAATATGTCTGGAGGAGAGAAGAGGAGAAAAGGGGGGGCTGTTCTTCTAATGTCACCTGTGCTTTGGTAACACCTGTATGTTTAGTTATGCCCTTTGGAAAAGAGACTTGAGGGCTGTTTTCCAGAAGAAAGCCATCACAGAAGGAGTCGAGGTCTGAAATGGCTTGATCTATGTAGGAGGAGACAGAGAAGCTGCATAGGTAAAGGTAAAGATATCCCCTGTGCAAGCACCGAGTCATGTCTGACCCTTGGGGTGACGCCCTCCAACGTTTTCATGGCAGACTCAATACGGGGTGGTTTGCCAGTGCCTTCCCCAGTCATTACCGTTTACCATCCAGCAAGCTGGGTACTCATTTTACTGACCTTGGAAGGATGGAAGGCTGAGTCAACTTTGAGCCGGCTGCTGGGATTGAACTCCCAGCCTCATGGACAGACAGCTTCAGACAGCATTTCTGCCGCTTACCACTCTGCGCCACAAGAGGCTCCTGAGAAGCTGCATACAATACATTTATTGAAGATTTTGAACCTGTAAATTCTGTAGCATCTTGCTGAATGGCTACATGTACATATGGGGGACAGATGTAGTTTAGTTACAAGATTCCTTAAAGCTACTTTGGTAATCTATTTCTGGAAGGGAGTATGCTTACTTGAACCTTCAGAGATCTAAGAAACCAGTTATTATCAGTCTGTGCCAGGAGGGCATGTTTTCCTCTGTGCAGGCATAGTGGAAGGGTACCTGACAGCATCTTACTCCTCCTTGCAATGGACCCTGCAATGGCAGATGGAAGCGGAAAATGTTTAGTTTCTTGCTACTCAAAATATGCAGATTCTAACAATACGTAATTATGTTCACGGAATACATTGCACTCAATAGTAAGATTGTGGATGTCTTAGAACGCATGTTAACGGGTATGGCAAACTGAGTTTTCCTCTTTTTTTCCATTTTTAAACAAGTAATATGTAACATAATAATATTAGAAAATGCTCATTTGTAATGCTGGCAGAAAATTAACAACATCTGTGCAACATTTTCCCTCATATTTCTAAAGCCCAATTCAGTGTATTACACCAGCAGGGACTGGTGAACAGAGTGACTTTTGTCAGCCTGAAATTAGCTTGAAAGGTGTCTCTGTGCTTGAGTTTTCCAGTGCAAAAATTAAAATGTTGATTTAAAAAAAAATCTGTTGAACTTCTGAACACTTGTAGTTGGCTCTGATTGGATTGGAAATGTTTGGCTCTCAGTATTTATGAATTGAGGCAAGAAGGAAACTTAATTACCCCAAATTACTGACTTGTTTTGGAAATGAACGCCTGTTTGCTGAATGTTTCCTTTTGTTTTACAAAGCATTATGTAAATTGAAACGGGACTCTAATTCTTAAGCTGCCCTTGATTTGACACAAATTAAAGATGCCTACAGATATGGTTACATTGAATCAAACCACCTAAAAATTTGTGGTTTACTCATCAGCAGCAACTTTAACTAAACGGTAGTGAACTACTCATTTAAATGTTGGTCAGAAATCTGGCTGCAATATTTCCTTTGGCACAGCGCTCGTAATGTAAATGATTCTCTTTTGCTCTTTCATGGTGTGTGGGCACTGGGCATTGGCAGCAAATGACTTGAAATTTTTACATTTTTTTTAGCTTGGATTTTTCATTTTGCCTTGTAAACATGAAGTTAAGCATGAAGGGAAAATTCTGGACCTAACAAGTAGTATCTGAAGAAACTGCCAAGCTATTGATCTAATACTGCTTAGACTAGAACAAATCTCATTGATTTTTGAAAGCCTAGCACTCACATGAATACATTATTTGAGCCTTGCAGCCTTAGTTTTTAAAACACTTATAGATTCTGTACAGAAAACAAATGTGTTTATAATTCCAGGGATTACTATTATTCTCAATGGCCATTTCGGATCTTTCCCATTGCACTTCATGAGATATAAATCTCAGGACCTAATCAGAACCATGATTTCCTTTAAACTATAGCTTATCTAGACAACTATCCATAATTTAGCGTAACTTTCATTTTGCATGAACAGTTTGTTGGCTGCTGAGAACTGAAGTGTTATAATCAATAATAAAGGTATTATTCAGAAAGGATGTGGGCACGGAAATATGTTGCACCTGCCTTGGAGAGGGGCCTGAGAGACTGGGCCTCCTGATGTTGCACCAGCCGCTCCAATGGCTTACTCAGTATTGATCACAAAGGGAACAGCTAATGGGCTACAGCCCAGTGGGGGCTTCTCACATGCATATGCTGCAGAAATTAATGGATGCTACCTGTGAATTTGCTTCCTTTTCACTGCCCTGGTGTTTTCCAGGAGAGATTCCTGGTGGATAAGGATTAACAGTACAGTTCAGAAGAAGGAGAAGACGAATTGGTTCTTATATGTGCCACTTTTCTCTACCCGAAGGAGGCTCAAAGCGACTTACAGTCGCCTTCCCATTCCTCTCCCCACAATAGACACCCTGTGATGTGGGTGAGGCTGAGAGAGCCCTGATATCACTGCCCGGTCAGAACAGCTTTATCAGTGCCGTGGCGAGCCCAAGGTCACCCAGCTGGCTGCATGTGGGGGAGTGCAGAATCAAACCCGGCTCACCAGATTAGATGTTCACGCTCCTAACCACTACACCAAGCTGGCTCTCTCTGTTATCAGGGCTTGCCATCCAGTTGTGATGCATACAAAAGACACTGCTTGTGTTTCACACCCCCAAACTCACAAGCAAACAGGATCTCCTTACCTGCTTTTCAGTGGTTTTACCTGATTAGAAAATAAACAAGCATAATATTTTTGTTAACATTCTGGCATGTGTCATCCCATCCTGTTCAGCAAAACTTCTTGCAGATTCAAGGTGTTTCTTCCAGCAGAAGTGTCTAGCTCACCACAAGAGCATCCTCTATCAGAGAATAGCTCCTTTGGTTGGAAGAAAGCATCAATCTTGAGCACAGTCTTAGAAGAGAGGCCACTATGTGTAGCTATGCAGTCACTTTAAAGGAGAAGAAGACTGCCTGAGGTAAGAGGAAGGCTTCAGTCAGTGTTTGTCAGAGTGTAGACTGCAGGCCTTTCATTTGCTTCTCAGAGCCAGTTGTTTTCTCCTATGCGGCACAAGCAGCCAAAGCTCTTCATAGCTGTATATGTGCCTGCAACTTCATGGAGAAGATGAACTGACTGGTGCAGTGATACAGTTGGTTGATCATGACATGCTATTTCAGCAGCTTTATCTAGAATTATTACAACTGCTTCCATGCACTGCCTGGTGAATTTCTGATAACCTGGAGGGTAAAGTCCCTGTGTTTGCCAGCCCTTACTAGTACTGGCTTTTATTCTGGGAGATACCAATCAAAACAATAATGGATATCCATGTGACAGAAAAATTAAACCGTAAAATGTATGGATGCAGTCTTTTATCTAGTTAGGCATGCTAGTTCAGCTGATATCAAGTTCATGATTGCATCTCAACGAATTTAAGAGACCTTGTGGTCTCTGTGCATCACTCTGATGAGCCTTCCACTCCCCTTGGGTTTTTTAGAAAACGCATCTCATGCTGCTTTCTGTTCAGATGTGTTCTTTTCTTTCACCAGTTTTGCAGCATTCATCATGGAGTCAATTCACTTCCTCCCTGCCTTATCGAAAAGTGCATTAATCCCAGGTTTTTAAATTAATGCACACCTGTTGCAACATGCATAATCAGTTCCTTAAGGGTTTATGTCCAAACCCCAGAGCAGCTCATGAGCATCTTGCCCTCAACTGTTACACTGACCACATTTGAATGACCCACCCGCTGAGTGCCTTTGATAACCAAAAGAGATTTTTTTCATCATCTTTTTGCTCTCCTCAAAGATGCAGCTTTTACACACACACACACACACACACACACACACACACACACACACACACACACACACCCTTTACTGGCATATAAAACTATATCACAATTAGAATTAGAGTGGGTAATAATAAGGACAAATTGATTAAAATAACAAAGACATTACAATGATACCATAAAATTGATAAGTATACAGAGATTGTCTTTAACAATGGTCCTGACACAATTTATTGTTGTTGTTCTTATTAGATATATTTCCTGCCAATATCAGCAAGCCGTCTCGCGGCAGGTTACATAGTAAAAACCCCACGTAAAATACAACAATTATAAGACCCCATTAAAATGACATAGCCCAGCAACAAAAAACATATTCTCCTGCCTTCATACAGCTCACTTTCTCGGTGCCACCATAGGGGAATCCGCAGATGCCAGCAATCTACTACAAGGCAGTAATCTGGTCCAGTGGTTATCTCTCCTGAAGGGGCTCATCTGATCTTCCATGCCCTGACCTCAACCATAGCCCTGGTGTAAGAGCTTCATTTTACAGCATCTGCAGAATGTAGACAGCTCCTGCAGAGCTCTCAGCTGTTCTGGGAACTCATTCCACCTGGTTGGGGCCACGACTGAACAAACCCTAGCCCTAGTCGAGGCCAGGTGAGCTTCCCATGGGCCAGAAATCACCAACAAGTTGGTACCCACAAGGTGTAAAGCCCTGCAGAGGGCACAGGGTGACAGGCAGGCCATCAGATATGTGAATCCCAAGCCACAAAGTGCCTTAAAGGTCAGAACCAAAACCTTGAACCTGATTTGGGCTGCAACAGGTAAACAATGGAGCTGCTTAAGAACAGGCTGGATATGGGCTCTCCAAGATGTTCCTGTGAGGACCTTAGCAGCTGTATTTCGCTCCAGCCGCAATTTCCGGGTCAGAGACAAGGGCGGGCCCATGTAGAGCGAGTTGCAGAATTCTGGAGGTGACCATCGCATGAATCACCATGGCCAGGTGCTCAGAAAAGAGGTAGTGTGCTAGTAGCTTCACCTGACCCAGATGGTAAAATGCTAGGCAGGCTACCTTCATGACCTGTGCCTCCATAGATTGTATGCGTTCAGGATTAGCCCCAGATTTCTGACTAGAGGTGCGATGTTAAGTTGCATCCCAGCCAGAGTGAGTAACGCACTTCCTGACCTGCCCTCTTCCTTCCTAGCCATAGGACCTCCATCTTGTTGGGGTTGAATTTAATACGACTCTGCTAAAGCTACCCAGCTATGGCTTCCAAACATCTGGCGAATGGTTCCAGGGGGGGAGTCCAGGTGGCTGTCCATGAAGAGAAAGAGCTGGAAGTTATCTGCATATTGATGACAAACCAGCCCAAAGCTCTGGACCAGCTGAGCCAGAAGGCACATAAAGATGTTAAAAAGTGTAGGGGAGAGTAGCGCCCCCCCCCCCCGTGGGACACCACAAGGGAGTAAAGAGGGGCATGATAACTGCCCTCTCACTGCCACCCTCTTAATCCGGTTCTGTAGGAAGGAGAGCAGCCATTGAAGGGTTGTCCCACATATCCCCATCCTGGCGATGCGGTGGGCCAAAAGCTTGTGGTCAAATGCATCAAATGCAGCTGACAGATCTAACATCACAAGGATGCCTGAACCGTCCCAATCCAGCTGGCATCGGAGATCATCCATCAGAGCAACCAACACCATCTCCACCCCATGGCCAGGACAGAAGCCTTGGTTGAGTGATGGTACCTTGCAGAAATTTAGCTATCCTTTTTATTATTTCTCTACTGGAGTTATCCAAAAGAAAGGAAACTTTTAAAAGGTCAGGAAATCCTCACTTTTCTGCCAAGATAGGGTTCAAATATTTTATACGGATAAAAAGGTAAAGGTATCCCCTGTGCAAGCACCGAGTCATGTCTGACCCTTGGGGTGACGCCCTCTAGCATTTTCATGGCAGACTCAATACAGGGTGGTTTGCCAGTGCCTTCCCCAGTCATTACCGTTTTACCCCCCAGCGAGATGGGTACTCATTTTACCGACTTCAGAAGGATGGAAGGCTGAGTCAACCTTGAGCCGGCTGCTGGGATTGAACTCCCAGCCTCATGGGCAGAGCTTTCAGACTGCATGTCTGCTTCCTTACCACTCTGCGCCACAAGAGGCTCTTTTAATACGGATACTTGTATTAAAAGGACAATATAAAAAGGATGTGTGGGACTGTTTCGATATTATTGATTTTACATGGACAATATCTATCTGAATTGGGCATTTTTTTGATATCTTCCTTAAAAAATAGCTGAGGGTAGGGCATTGCATATTTGGCTTTTAAATCCCCCCCTTAATGCATAAACACATTGAATTTCAAACTTTTAATGCTGGATTCATGCAACTCACAGGAGATTTATACAGTGCTGAAGGGGTGTGTGTGTGTGTGTGCCATCAGCACCAAAGACTAGTGGGTTAAATAAGGGCCATCGTTCACAAACACACACAGACATACAGACTTGCATGGATCCCATCGTTGCAGTCATGTCGAAGAATCATGGTGTTAGTTAGACTGTGCTTCAGTAAATCACTCACAAAAGTATTGTACATGAGTTTTGTACTAGACATAAAGATTGAATTGCTGGGAGAAATGGCATTACTGAATGTAAACATTAAAAATATACTTGAAAATATGGGAGGGGGACATAGGAATCACACATTGCTGGAAAAGGCCAAAAATTGCCATCAAGTCCAGCCTTCCACTGTCTCAGGAACTTAAAAATCATGCACCCCTGACGTGCTCATCCAACCTCCTACTAAAAACTTCCCATCTATCACCCTGCAAGGTATCATATTCCATTTACGAACAGCCCTCACTGTCAAAAAAAATGAAATCTAACATTTAAGCTAAATTTCCAATAATTTGAATCCATTGCTATTAGTCCTTGACTCGAAAGCTACGGTAAATAAGTTGCCCCCCCTTCAACCTGTCTATTTTTTATGTAATTAAACACAGCTATCATATCACCCCTTGTCCTCCTCTTCTCTCAGCTACACATGCCCAACTCTCTCCGACTTTTCTTCTAAGGCATGGATTCCAACCTCTCAACCATCCTAGCTGTCTTTCTCTGAACACATTCCAACTTGTCAGTATCTTTTTTGAATTGCAGCACCCAGAACTGGAGATAATATTCCAAATGAGGTCTAACCAATGCAGAATAGAGTGCTCTAGATCCTGTTACTAGCAATGCAGCTCAATATTGCATTAGTTTTCTCAGCTACCATATCTCATTGTAAGGTAAAGGTAAAGGTATCCCCTGTGCAAGCACCGAGTCATGTCTGACCCTTGGGGTGACGCCCTCTAGCGTTTTCATGGCAGACTCAATACGGGATGGTTTGCCAGTGCCTTCCCCAGTCATGACCGTTTACCCCCCAGCAGCAAGCTCATTGTGGCTTATATTTAATTTACTGTCCCCCGGAACTCCTAAGTCCCTTGTACTACTACTATCAAGTATGAATGAGCATTGCCTGAGGGAAGTGGCAATTTCCCTTGAGTTTTGCCTGCACTGTCAGCCATTTTCTTTTCACATTGGGGGAAGTTCAAGAACACACCGACATCCTAAAGAACACACCGACATCCTGGATAACCAATCAGGAAACTACTGACTACCACAATCAGTGGCCCCACAATTTAAAAAGAAAGGCCAACATGGCTAAAAAGTGAGTCTTCAAGAGGTATGCAGAATTATTCACTCAGCATACACACCACGTCACAGTGGAAATCCCAGGGGGAAAAATGGAAATACATTTGAATCAACCAGTTTAAATTCATAGCGAATCCATGTCATGAAAAATCTAGAGTGCATGCAGAATCCATCAAGGTAGCTTTTGGGCAGAAAGATTCTCTGCCCACATACACACAGCTCCAGCTGCACACTTGTAAAAGGGATTTCTCTTTCACCAGCATTAGGGAATTTTCAGCAGTACTAAGGAACTCATCAGCATTAAGGAAATCTTTCTGCAGCATTAAGGGACTTTTTTTGTAAGATTGTCACTCAAGAGCAATCTTTATTCTCATCTATAAAAAGATAAAGGAGTTTGCTGAAAGTAATGTATAATCTTCCACCACCTATAAATTAAGGAGCTTAGATATTATATTTTAGTTTTTTCTTCTTAGGACAATAAAATTGAAATGAAGAATATTTATCTTCTGATAATTTGTGTCATCTTGTGTCAATTAGCTTTATGCTGTGTTGATTGCATAACACAGGTTTCATATCTAGTTTGTATGTTCTTATTTGGTTGGGGAAATCAGTACAACTAACGTTCTGCCATGCTTGAACTCAGTAGAAGTTCAACCGCAACGAGAAGTTAGTTCAACCACAAACAGTGAAAGTAGAAGTCAGCATTCATAGCTCCACTAAAAATGCTAAACCTCAAAGTACTCAATTACAGATGTATCTGTATAAGTTAAACTGTAATCCTATGATAACTGCTTTCCTATTATAAAAATTACTGAATAAGACAGTTGTTAAAGCACAGCTGAAGCTTCTTTTCAAATTCCTGCCAGGTTTTACTATGTCCACTGGTTACTGTTAACAAGGCTGCTAAAAGAACTAGTGTTTTCTTAAGACAGCAATTCATTCAGCTAACTTTCCTCATCTAATTAATGTCAAAACTGGTGACTGCTTGAAACTCTAAAGGAACCTCTGTGCAATTTCAAAGATGTTAATATATGTCTGGCTTCCAATATGGCTCAAATATATACAGATATTCAATGTGGTGTTACTTTAGAACAAGAATACAGTATGGTAGAATAAACTATATAATGCCCATGTTGCTTGAATTCATAAGCTGGTTTGCACCATTTCAAATTTTACAGGGCCATCCTATGGTCCTACTATACCAGTGATCCATCAATACCAGTTCAGCATCAGCATGATCTGATCATCTGTGCTCTTCCTGCAGAAGAAAAAAAAACCCTTCAAGAAATGCAGAATATAGGAACACCACCAGAGTCTATGATGATGCCACTGATATGGTAAGGGGTTGGGAGACCAAGACATATGAAGAAAGGTTGGGGGAGCTTGGTCTGTTTAGCCTGGAGAGGAGATGACTGAGAAGGGATCTGATAACCATCTTCAAGTATTTTAAAAGCTGCCATATAGAGGATGGAGCAGAGTTTTTCTCTCTTGCCCCAGAGGGACGGACCAACACCAATGGAATGATATTAATTCAAAAGAAATTCCGTCTAAACATCCAGAAGAAGTTCCTGACAATTAGAGCGGTTTCTCGGTGGAACAGGCTTCCTTGGGTGGTGGTGGATTCTCCATTTTTGGAAATTTTTAAACAGAGGCTGGATAGCCATTTGATGGAGAGGCTGATTCTGTTAAGGCTCAAGGGGGTGGCAGGTTACAGTGGATGAGCGATAGGGTTGTGAGTGTCCTGCATTGTGAGAGGTTGGACTAGATGACCCAGGAGGTCCCGCAAAGCGGCTCCTGATTGGCCCCTCCTGATTGTCACTCAGGAGCCAAGTGGCCAGTGGGGAGCCGTGCACAGCACGACTCCCCATTGGCTACTTGTCCCATCCTTGGCTTGGCCGCTGGCCAGCCAGGGACATTGCCCAGGGAGAAGGGTGCCGGCGAAGGACCATGCGTTGAAGACACGGCAGCCCTGCTCCTTTCCTGCCACCGAGCCTGGGACCTTGCCGGGGGAGGGGGGTGGCTGCAAAGGAGCAGGGCTGCCGCATCAACGCGGCCATCCTGTTCTTTGGCCGCCACCAAGGCACCCACCTTGCCCGGGGAGGGGGGGGCCGGCTGTGTGGCGGCCGCCAGCCACAGCCTTCTCCCGGCCTATGGGACAGCCCTCTGTGAGTGGGGGGGGGGGGGTCTGGCCAGCCTTCTGCTGGGCCATGGAACTGCCCATTTTTATAAATGGGCTTTTCTACTAGTCATGAGATAAAGCAGTAAACAATAATACAACAATATTTCATTAAAACCCACCTTCTAATGTTGTCTCCTCATGGGGTTTGTCAGAATATGAAGGGGTTCCAGTTGACGTGTGTTTCAAGTAGGGAAGCCAGCATTTCATGATGTCGTTGCCTGTTCTCAGTCATAGGCCTGGTAGAACTGCTCAGTTTTGCAGGCCGTCTGGAATTGTGGGAAATCTCCTCAGACAGGACATTCCTCCATGCCAGTCCCACTATGCTGTTCTTCATGAAAGTGTAGAAGCTATAATTGATGGTAACCAAGTTGGTGTAGGAATGTTATGTCATGGATAACTTTCAGACATTTCTCTTGGGCAGAAAAATGACAATAAATGACAATAAGTTGTAATGTATACATTATTCAAAATCTTCTTTTATATAGCCAAAGAGTAAGTGTGTACATTTAGGTTAGCAGAAGAAGAAGAAGAAGAGTTGGTTCTTATATGCCGCTTTTCCCTACCCAAAGGAGGCTCAAAGCGGCTTACAGTCGCCTTCCCTTTCCCCTCCCCACAACAGACACCCTGTGAGGTGGGTGAGGCTGAGAGAGCCCTGATATCACTGCCCGGTCAGAACAGTTTTTTTCAGTGCTGTGGCGAGCCCAAGGTCACCCAGCTGGCTGCCTGTGGGGGAGTGCAGAATCGAACCCGGCATGCCAGATTAGAAGTCCGCACTCCTAACCACTACACCAAACTGGCTCTCCAGCAGTTATTGAAACCTCAAAACATGCTGTCAGCCCGAGAACAACCACCCACCTTTAAGGAAAACACCAACTGCTAGCTTAAGTAGCTGATAAATAAGACCTCACTTATATGTGCAGGCTTGTTTGTTTGTTTGAGAGCGGGTGAAATCAGAATTGACAAAGCTTAGTCAACACAAATGATGGGCATGTGGGCACAAAGGCCTTCAGTGAGATTTGCTTTGTTCACCTCTGTGAAGAAATAACTGATAAAATGACCCACCTGAGTCAACAGGATTAAGCAATCCCATGTGGTCTTAGACAGCTTGTGTGAGATGTGGCTAGGGTGGAAAGTATCACGTTTTCAGGGATGTTTGAAACAGTTGCTCAGTCAGAAGTTAAACAATGGGATTAGTGGCTTACTTTCAGATAACATAAAACTTGTCTTGTAAAGTGACCAAACTGTGAGAAACAGGAGTTTTGCTGACTGTTGACTGTTCTTGCACATAATTTTCTGTGGAACTAAAATACAGTTTCTTATTTTTCCATTTGTGCCCACTTTCCCTCTCTCCTCTCTTTTTCTCACTGTCCAGGGCTGATACTCTGATTTCTTGCTCTTTTACTAGGTATTTGGATGTGTACTTTTATTCTTTCCCCTTTTTATCTCTTCTTCCTGCAATGTTAAGGTATCTCTTTTGTTGTCTTAATTGTTCTAAAATCTGTTATTTTCATTCTACTGATAAGGCTTATTCTTTCGTTTATTCTTTAAATTTAACTAAATTGGGGTTTTTTTCTTGTTAGTTACCTCAATTTAGCCTTTCAGTCTTCTACTTGTTTTATTTTTTGATCTCTGCATTTGATCGTATTATTCTTTTTGCTGCTTTCTAGTTGGTAACCACAATCTTATAACACATTAAGTACTAGCAAACAATACATTTATTACTTTCCAGCATGTTACAAGATTTTTCATTGTTTCTTTTCTTCCCTTTTGATCTATTCTCCTTTGTGTCTCTTCACTTCTCAGGGCTGCTGTTGTTGGGTTTTTTGCTTTCTAAACCATGGGCTTCTGCCCCCTCTTGTATGCTTGTTTTCTTTGATTCAGGGACTGTATAATGATTGTTTGGTCGCTGACCCTGTGTTCATTTTCATTTTTCTTTTTTTTTATCTCTTGTGTTTTTGTTAGATTACAAAATTTGGACTGGGTCACCTAAAAAAATTAACACTGCCTAGTTCCTATGGGTGCTTCATAAATAAATATGTTTTTTGATGTGTCTCGTTTCTAAGATTTGGTTTGTTCCATTTTCTTCCATTTCTTAGTTCATGTTTCACAATCAGAGAACTCTGATATGATTTTCTTAATAGTTCAGGAAGAGGGCAATGTAGATCAATGCACCTCTAAAATTGAGATTAAAAAAGAAAGAAATTGTATTATACACACTCAAAACACAAACTCATTAGCTCCGAAGAAAGAAGAGTGTTCTAAATTAAAACAGATCTCTTTCTCCTTGTGCCAGTTCTTTGTTTAAGCAGTAAAGAGGTTGCTTACATTCATCCCAGATGTCCATAGGAATGATTCCGCTCTTAATTTGCAGCAGATTCTAGCTTTCTTCTTTACTGTCTTTTTATTTGTTATAACACTTATAAACATGTACAGATTTAGTAGCATTGTGTTACTATTGAATGGCTTGTCAAAAAGCACGCATTTATATGTTGTGGATAAAATCATAAAGCCTCCTTCATCTTTAATGCTTTCTCAAAGGAAAAGCTTCATATAAAATCTGTACATATGATCAATCAGGAATTTATGGTAAACCTTGTAGGACCCTGAGGCCAATTCATACAACAAATTTGGTATGTTGAGAATGTGGATTGAGTCAGTGGACCAGCACAGTAACAATGCCATGTTTTTCAGTCAGTAATTTGCTCACAGTCATCTAGCAGTTACCAGTAAAGGAAAGCAAATATTTGGTCTGACTATATATGAGTTCACCTTTAACTCTAACAGGCATTTGCTGTTGTGTGATTCTAATCTCTCTTCCTATCTCAATTCAGTATCTCCATAGTTAAAACAATACAAAGAGTTCAAGAAGAAAAATACATGTGTTTGATAGCTGATGCAAAGCTTTAAAGCAAAGCTTTAAAGCAAAGCTTTAGCAAAGCTTTAAAGCCATATGCTGTCTGGCCACAGTATGCTCCCAGAAGGACCTTAAGATCATCCAACACTAGCATGATGGTGATCCCTGGCCTGGGGGAGGTGGTCTGGCCATAACCAGGGCCAGGGCCTTCATGGCTGTGGCTCCTAACTGATGGAATGAGCTGCTGGTCAAAACCCGGGCCGTGATGGAACCACCTCAATTCCACAGCACCTGCAAGATGGTGCCCTTCCACCAGACATTTTGTTGAGGCCAGAACAAACTAGTGCTAACAGAACCAATGGACCTCCCTCCACTCATCTCCATATTCCAGCTGCCTAATTAGAACTAAAACATCTCCATACAATCCATGTGACTAAGAGATATTATTGTTGTTGTTGTTGTTGTTAAAATTTATTTCCTGCCACTCCCGAGACCGGCTCATGGTGGATTACAAGTTGTCCATGCTAAAAACCCCAATACAACCCCATTAAAACAATGCAAGAACATAAGAAATCATACAACAAAAACCAGAACAAACATGGCGGCTTTACTCAATTTCATATCCCCCCAGTAAGACATCTAATAAAAAGAGTGGAAAGAGGGGGCTGTATATAACACATGGCCTAAATGCTGTCTAACACTTGGGGAGCCCCACTCAGAACTTCCTTGTTGCCCCAGCCGCAACCATAAACCCGGCAGAAGACCTCCATTTTGTAGGCCCTGTGAAGCTCCGGAAGCTCCCGCAGGGCCTTCAGCTCTAATGGGAGCTCATTCCACCCGGTAGGGGCCAGGAGCAAAAAGGCCCTGGCCCAGGTCGAGGCCAGGTGTGCTGCTCTGGGGCCAAGAACAACCAACAAGTTGGTACCCGCAGAGAGTAAGGCTCTGCAGGGGGCATAGGGCGACAGGTGGTCCCTAAGGTATGTGGATCCCAGATCGCGAAGGGCCTTAAAAGTCAAGACCAAAACCTTGAACTGGATCTGGATGGCAACTGGCAACCAATGCAACTGCCTCACCATAGGCTGGATATGGGCCCTCCAAGGTGTTCCTGTGAAGACCCTAGCAGCCACATTTCGTACCAGCTGCAATTTCCAGATCAAGGACAAGGGCAGGCCCACATAGAGTGAGTTACAGAATTACATAGATCACCGTGGCCAGGTGTTCAGAGGACAGGTAGGGCACTAGTAGCCGTGCCTGGCGAAGATGGAAGAATGCCTGGCAAGCTACCATCTTGACCTATATAACTATCTTCAAATACTTGAAAGGATGTCATATAGGGGCTGGAACAGGGGCTGTTGCCTCTGTAGACCAGAACCAGTGAATTCAGATTAATTCAAAAGATTTTTTGGCTAAATACCTGGAAGTAGATCTTAACAGTTAGACCAGTTCCTTGGTGGAAAAGGTTCCTCAGGAAGTGATGAGTTCTTCTTGGCAGTTTCTAAGCAGAGGTTAGATAGTCATCCAACAGAAATGCTGATTCTGTGAATTTAAGCAGATTGTGAGTGGTAAGCAGAAGGGATTGTGTCGGTGTTTGACTCTGTGGCCCTTTCTTCCATCCCTTTTGTGAACCTGGAAAGTGGCCACAGCTGAAGATGAAATTTGCCCTATGAGAAGAACCAAAAGAGACAGGAGGAGGAGGAGAATGGAAGATTTATACTTCACTAGTCTCGGTTAAGAAGACCTATTCTAGACACCTTCCACCTGCAGAATGCCTTTATAAGCAGACACACAAAGACAACATCCATTGTATAAAAACATATAGACTCCACAGTTCAGGCTTCAACTGAATTTCCTTATCAGATGGTAATTAAGATCATCTACCACCATTTCAGTTGGATAAACATCAGCAAATGTTAGCTTGGTACATGAACCACTATTATGTGAATTTCATTGTCCCCTGCAAAAACTGAAATTTCACTTTGAATGTTTCATTTAATTAAAACCTTGTTTTAGAATATGTATGGCAGAGGATTAGGGTTAGTTTTCTGACACCCATTTTGTTTTGAGGCACAGGGAACTCTTGAACAACGGGTCTCCAGGTAACAGTTCAAGGTACAGTCTGTCTTTTGGTGAAGGGGAATTATGTTGCAGTCCTTTTCTGCAAGCACATCCTTAGCCCCCCAATATTCCTCATCCACCAGCACCACACTGGCTTAGGTGGCTCCCAGTGCCCAGAGCTGCTGTTCTCCCCCTTGTGGATCTCCCAGCATGCCCCACTGGGCTGTGGTGGAACCTACATTCTGCATCCCTGTAAGCCAGGAATTGTTCACTCCGGTCCACTCCCAGAACATGCCTTTCTATTGTTGTTGTTGTTGTTATTATTATTATTTCTTGCATATTACTGTTGGCACAGCGGTTCATGGCAGGTTACAGCATAAAATCCCCATAACAAGAAACCCCCATTAAAACCAGAACAGAACAAAAAACCCAGCATGGCGGAAGAACAATCCTTCCCCTAACAGAATGCCTGCCACCGGGCGGCAGTAGGCTATGTCAACTATCATCACCCAAGATGTTCAAGGGTGGCGTACTTCTGGGGGGAGGAGGGGCAGCCAGATCTTCCTTCTACACTGGCCTCATCCATAGACCTGGCAGAAGAGTTACGTCTTACAGGCCCTGCAAAAAGCCAATCCTAGCCAATCTAGCTCCAGCACTAAGGGGTATTTCACCACTAGGACTACCAGCAAGATTTTTCACCAGTGCCCTCCATTCTTCATTTCCACCAGTTCAGTCTGTTTGGACATGGCCCCATCCCATCGGGTTTCCATCTAACTGAACAAAGGTGATGGGCCACTCAAGTTTGTCAAACCTCAGTTTCAAGCCCTCTGCCACAGTGGGTTTAATGTCTGGCTACAGCCAGAGTCTAATATCCCATGCAAAGACACACTGGCAGTTTGGCAGGGTTTTGTTTAAAGTCACTGGCACTAAGAGGGGGGAGGCATTAGTACGCACCAGCTGGAGAAGAGTGCCCATCTCCCAGACCTGCTGTTGGACACTTCTCACAGTAGGCTGTTTCCATTTCCCACCAGCTTTCCTGGAAGGCCCTCTAAAGATTCATCAGGAGTGAAAGATCTGGACTTAGCTATAGGCGTGAGCAACACTGTTGCAGGGTGTAGCCCTAACTTGTGTTTGTGTTTGCTGTTCTGGTCTTCCATCCAACTGCGTGGAGCTTGTGTGGGTGACTGGGTGGTTGCCGCTACCAGATTTCCCAGGGTGAGGGTCTTCTTCGGATACTTGGTGAGGAAATGCCCAGCTAACCTGCATCCCAGGAATAGTCCCAGCTGTCGACAGTACTCTTTTTCCAAGGATTCCAGTTTCTCTCCTGACCGCAGTTCAACCTTCTGAGTCCTATGGCCTTTGCTCCCAACAACTTGACTCCCCGGTGCTGCTTAGCTAGCTTCACTCATTAAGCCTGATTTGCCACCTCACTAGCTAGGTGCCCCCAACCAATCAGGGTGTGGGGGTTGTCTTAGATCAGGGCCCACTGAAGGACCTTGAGGTTCAAACATTCTTGGAAGAATTGGACCATTGTGGCTTCAATCCAACATGAACTTTACTTGCGAGGCAGTAAAATTCCCTGGCATAGTGTGCCACAGGTCAAGTCCACTTCTTGAGGTGCTGCAGCTGGTCCTTGTCCTTCTCCTCATGGAGTAGGTCTTCAAAGCTGTCCTTCAACACCTGCTTGAATGCATCAAAATCTGTCAGCTCTGGGGAATCCATGTCAAAAAGATCCACTAGCCAGTCCGCCACCTCTCCCTCTATATAAGCCCCTACGTAGCAAACCTGGCTGGCATCAGTCTCAAAGGCTGAGACTGCCTCATGAAGGCTGAGACCTGCACAATAAAATAAGAGGGTCTCTTGGCTGCTTCATTGGGCATGACACTCAGATTCTGGAAAATGGTAGGATACCCTGGCTGGGGTCTCACTGGGGCTGGAAGTGGTGCTGTTTCCTGATTTTTCCCAATAAGCAGACTCTTGGTTGAAGAAATATTAACAATTAGCAAAACAAGTAACACTAGATATCACCCTGCCAACGAAAGTGCGTTTAGTCAAGGCTAAGGTCTTCCCAGTTGCAATGTATGGCTATGAAAGTTGGACCATAAGGAAGGCTGAGCATCAAAGAATTGAGGCTTTTGTACTCTAGTGCTGGAGAAGACTCTTGCGAGTCCCTTGGACTGCAAGGCAAACAAACGGGTCAGTCCTAGAGGAGATCAGCCCTGACTGCTCCTTAGAAGGCCAGATCCTGAAGATGAAACTGAAATACTTTGGCCACCTCATGAGAAGGAAGGACTCCCTGGAGAAGACCCTAATGCTGGGAGCGATTGAGGGCAAAAGAAGAAGGGGACCACAGAGAATGAGGTGGCTGGCTGGAGTCACTGAAGCAGTTGGTGCAAATTTAAATGGACTCCGGGGAATGGTAGAGGACAGGAAGTCCTGGAGGACCATTGTCCATGGGGTTGCGATGGGTCGGACACAACTTCGCATCTAACAACAACAACAACTAAGTGTTAGCACAAGCCTGCCTAGGTTTAGTGCTGCCCCAAAGCCCACCCTCGAAGGCACCCTTTGGAGCCAAAAACCCAGGTGCTATAATTCATTATTCCAATGCCACAATCCTGCCACAATAAAGTGATAAAGCAAACCGCCCAACATATGCCACAAACACAGTCCCTGCCATCAAAGGACTGGAGATAGCTAAGAGGTGCCTAGGAGGAAATTTACTACATGCCTCCCTAGGATTGAAAAGTTAGAATAACAAAGTTCACAAGACATTTCCCAACTGCCTCTGTTCCTTGGTCAAACATAACGACAGCAGATAAATGATACCAGAGTACACAGAATAAATGCAATTATAATGCATCATTAATACAAACATAGATCACACTGATCCTGAAGACTTCTTGGCAAGAACATGTGACAACTGGATCTTGTTGTTACCAGAAATATATACAGTATTCCAGATTCATATGGGGTTTGCACCATGGTGGGGGAGCAGCATGCATCGGCGGCCCCTGCCCACTGTCCCTTCCCCACCGACTGCTGCAGCTTGCCGGCACTTCTGGCCCTGCGTTGTGTTCATGGGGCCATTGCGCCTGGGATGCCCCGCCCCCGTGCATACTCGGGGGACGGTGGGGCCAGCACACTGGAACAACGGTAGCCCGGCGTGGCTGCCGCTGTGCATAATTGGTCAAAGAGTCTCAAAGTGGCTGTCAGGCTTCGAGGGGTCCACTCCTCTTCTTTGCTCCGCCACGGTGTCGGCAGACGGGAAAGCAGGTCGGAATAGCACTTGAGGCAGATAGTCGACGTCTCAGAATGGAGTCCACCGGGAAACCCGGGCTGAAACTCCCGGGTTCGTGATAGTTTCTTGCACTATCCCAAACCCCACCTCCTCACTGACGCCGACCTTTCCCATTAAGTAGCTTTCCTCCCTCGCATCCCCCACTCACCGAACCCTTAAAGGAGAAGCTCCAGCGTCTTGCATCCGTCGTTTCAATCTTGGGCGGCTCCTTGCCCGGCCAAGACCACTCCTCACTCCTCTCCGGTCCTCCAAGCGCAAACACTGCTCCTCGTTGGGGACTCCCCCCGCTGAGGACTCCCCCAGACCCGACTCTGCAGGGTTGGATAAAGGTCCAGGTGATACGCCTCTCGTTGGTGAGTCCCCGGGTAGGAGCGGCAAAGTCGGAGAAACCCCGACATCGGCATACATTTGCCTTCCCTTTCCTCTTCCCACAAGAGACACCCTATGAGGTAGGTGACACTTTACCAGTGCTGTGGCAAGGCCAAAGTCACCCACCTGGCTACTTGTGGGGGAGTAGGGAATCAAACCCAGTTTACTAGATTAGAAGTCCGCACTCCTAACCACTATACCAAGCTGGATTTTATTGTCAGTATTTTTCCTAATACTTCCCAGCATTCATATTTATTATCATGGCAAATATGTAGTTGAAGTATATCCTTCCCACCTATGCATGCTGTTTTCTTTTTTAGATTCCAGTAGGAAGCTCTGTGCTTGTCTGAAGCAGCACAACAAGTGTATGCACTCGAAAGCTCACACTTTGAATAAATCTTTGTTGATCTTAAAGGCGCTATTCAACTTGTATTTTGTTATTTTGTTGTTGTTGAGGGTGTGGCAGATCTCAGTTTAAATGTGATATATTCCTGGATCTTTTTGACCTTCCCCACAGAGAGAAATGTGCTCCTGTTTGGCACAATACAATGTCTTGTGCTCACAGGCTTGAATGCTAATTATAGTTTTATGGTGAGTATTTCCTTTTTGTGCTTTTGTTTGCAAACAACCAATTATGCACACACTGCATGGCTGGAGAAATACAAAGATGACACTGAAGTGTGCAAATCAATGCTTGTTGCCAAATTATTTGGGTTACTTTTTGTTTTCTTTCTCTTCTTGCTGGCAACAGATCAGATCTGGAAACTTTCCAACTCACTTACTGATTATTTGTCCAACTGGATCCACCCAGCCTCACCTGCATTCAACCTGTGCTGAGTTGGCAGAAACTGTAAAAATGAATGCAGAGCAAGCTAAGCATTTCATGGAGTCCTGTTTGTTTATCAGCTATTGAGGAACAGTATTACAAAAGTCAAAAGTCTTCAATTTATGTACTTCAGCCCATGCTTTTAAAAAGAAAAATGTGCTGTTGCCGACTCACAGCAATACTCTCCACAGGTCATTCCAGGCTTAAAGATTTTTTGCAAACACTGAGGTCATTCCAAGAGGTAACAGAGGTGGTTGGCCTTCCTCTGCATAGCAACCCCAATCCATCTTGGTGGTCTCCCATCCAAATATTGACAATGGCCAACCCTACTAGCTCCTTAGTACTGATAACCAGCTTGGGCCAAACTGGTTATTTGGGCTACTAAGCTTTTATATCCAGTGAGTATTCTTAACCTTTGGATCTAACCAAGGCTGAGTCACTTGCAGTGTATGGGCTACACAATTCAATAGTATGGAACTGGGTATAAGATTCTATTTGGACTATCAGAAGTGTTGGGGGGGGGTGCATGTTTGCAAATTACACTGTTTATGTTTTAAATTGCAATACAAAGTCCCATAGAATCATACCATTGGACTGGATCTCCAGGATCATCTAGTCCAACCCCATGCAGAATGCAGGAAATTCACAACTACCAGCCCATCCACAGTGGCCTCAAGTCCATGTCCAGATGATGCCCCCCCCCAAAAAAAACCCAGAATCCCTGATCAGTCTGGTATGGAGGAGATTCGCCTTCTGGCGATCAACATTTCCCTGGGCATGCAAGAAAGGGCCTCAAGAGCCAAGCTCAGACACAGTCCCTTCTGCCCACCCACTCACAATCTGCCTAAGTTCACAGAATCAGCATTTCTGTCAGATAGCTAGTTAGCCTCTGCTTAAAAACTTGCAAAGAAGGAGAACCCACCATAGATGTTAAATAACACTGTGGAGAGGACAGCTCCCTTTGAAAAACCATAAACCAATGCAAATGGGAGAATTTATCTCTGACCAAGGAGGAAAAATTGCAGCAATTTATGGGCCATACCGTGAACCTCATGTTGCTACATGATGGGCTAAAAGCCCAAGGTAAAGTGTATTGTACACTGCTACCAGATCTAATAACAACAGCAGCAGCGATCCACCAAAATCCATTGGTGTCTGGAGATCGTGGAATCATAGATTTGGAAGGGTCCTGCAGGCCTTCTAGTTCAACCTCCTGCTCAGTGCAGGATCAGCCAAGCATCCATGATAAGTATCTATCCAGCTGCTGCTTAAAGACTGCCAATGAGGGGGAGCTCACTACCTCCTTAGGCAGTTTATTCCACTGCTGAACTATTGACTGAATTTCCCCCCCTGCTATCTATCCAGTACCATTCTACATGTAGTTTAATCCCATTACTGAAGGTCCTATCCTCTGCAGCCAACAGGAACTGCTCTCTGCCCTCCTCCAAGCGACAACCTTTCAAATACATAAAGAGCAATCATGTCCCCTCTCAGCCTCCTCTTCTCCAGGCTGAATGTTCCACAAGTCCTTCAGCCTTTCCTCATAGGGGTTGGTCCCCAGATCATCCTCATCGCACTCCTCTGCACCCTCTCTAATTTCTCTCAATGTTGTTCATGTCGTTTTTGAAGTTAGGTCTACAGAATGCACAGATTGCTCCAGGTGTGGTCTGACCAATGTGGTATGCAGCAGGACCATGACATAGTGTGATTTTGATGTGATGTGATGCCCTCTGTTGACACCGCTGAATCACACTGTCTGCTCATATTTAGCTTACAGTCCACAGGTACCCTAAAATGCTACCTAGTATTGTCTCCCATTCAATATACATGCTTCTTATTTTTGTGATCCAGATGTAGAACTCTGAACTTTTCCTTTTTGAATTGCATGATTAACTGGTTTCCTGCATGGCTTACAGAGCCAAGGGGATGAAAATGGCATAAGAAGCAAAACTTTAAAATGTTCACTCCTTAAATCAGTATTTTTTTCTAAGCATAACTTACTGTTTCATGAAGTTATATTTGTATGGGATTCATGTTTTTCTTTGTATATGGGTGAAAGCCCTAACCTAAGTGAAATATACTATTTCAAGAAGGTATTTGTGTATACTTTGAAACTGTTCTCACTTTTTTCAGCATCTCAGGGCCAAACTGGACATAGGGCAAATCATAGCACCCATGACAATGATAGCATTTTCAAGTGATTAAAAACTGCTACAAGGGCTTGATCCTGATTCGTTGTAGAGATAGCAGGCTGAAGCATTTGTTCCCCCTCTGTATACTTTTCAAGTGCTGAAACAGTGGTGGTGTGTGTGTCTGCACTTTTAAAAAGTGCACAAGGAGACAAGACTGTTCCCACATTTTAAAAATTGGTTTAAATTTGCAGCAGCTACACCAAGTTTGAACTGTACCCACCATCTCATCTAGTTTGGCCCTCAGGGTTTGCAAAAAAAATTTTAGGCATATTTTCACAGTCACAAGGATTAACATCTTACTAAAATACGCATACTCTGATGAAGTCGGCCATGGCTCATGAAACACACAATGCATTTTAAAGTCTTTAAGGCACTATAAGACTATCTTAAGTTGTCTGCAATTGAGTGATGATCAAACAGGACAAGACAGAGACCACAGATTTGCTAGAATCTTTCAAAGTTAAGTTTCATGTACTTTATATTGGGGTCATACTGGGCAGGGAAAGGATTTAATCCTTCCTCCCTGCATGATTTTTCCTAGGGACACAACCCTATCCTTTCAATCTCTGAAGAGAAAAACAGGCACCTAACTTTTGCCCATCCTTTTCCCCTACCAAAGCCAATAGGATCTCATGGGGAATAGAAGGAATTCATTACCCTAACATGGATAGCCCAGTCTGACTTGATCTCATCAGATCAGTCCTGGATAATATCTATCTATCTATCTATCTATCTATCTATCTATCTATCTATCTATCTATCTATCTATCTATCTATCTATCTATCTATCTATCTATCTATCTATCTATCTATCTATCTATCTATCTATCTATCTATCTATCTATCTATCTATCTATCTATCTATCTATCTATCTATCTATCTATCTATCTATCTATCTATCTATCTATCTATCTATCTATCTATCTATCTATCTATCTATCTATCATACTTCTATACCGCCCTCCCCGGAGGCTCAGGGCGGTTTACATTATAACAGAGAACCATACATAAAACAGTCTGTAGAACATGTACATCGATAACCAACAATTGCAACCAAACACAACACAGTATAACAGTAAACAATCGTAATACAAACAGGTCCAGGGCTTGTTGATGGGATTCTGAGGGGGGTGGCTTATTGATTGAATTCTGAGGGGGGGGTGGGGGGAGCAGGGGCCCTTGGTCACTGTAGATTACGTCTGGTCTCGGCCAAATGCCTGGTGGAGGAGCTCCTTTTTGCAGGCCCTGCGGAACTGTTTAAGCTCCGTCAGGGCCCTGATCTCCTCTGGGAGCTCATTGCACCAGGTAGGGGCCAGAACAGAGAATGTTCTGGCCCTGGTCGAGACCAGACGGACTTCTTTAGGGCCAGGGATCCTTATCTGATTGGAGGCAGTAGAGCGTAGAGCTCTTTTGGGGGGATAGGCGGGGAGGCGGTCCCTCAGGTACACTGGGCCCTGACCACGTATGGCCTTGAAGGTAATTACCAGAACCTTTAGTCTGATCCGGAATTCAACTGGTAACCATTGCAGCTGATGGAGAATAGGCCGGATATGGGACCTCCACGGTGTTGCCATGAGGATCCTGGCTGCTGCATTTTGAACTAGTTGTAGTTTCCGGGTCAGGGCTAAGGGCAGGCCTGAGTAGAGCGAGTTACAAAAGTCCAGTCTAGAGGTGACCGTCGCATGGATCACTGTGGCTAGGTGTTCCGGGGCCAGGTAGGGCGCTAGTAGTTTGGCTTGGCGGAGATGGTAGAATGCCAGGCGCGCTACCTTTGTGATCTGGGCCTCCATTGTGAGGGAGGCGTCCAGAATCACGCCTAGGTTCCTGGCGGAGTGAGCTGTAGAGAGCTGCACGCCATCCAAGGTAGGCAGGCGCGCTTCCTCGCATGGGCCCTTCCTACCTAGCCACAGGACCTCCGTCTTTGAAGGATTGAGCTTCAGACGACTCTGCTTGAGCCATCTCGTCACTGCTTCCAGGCAGCTGGCTAATGCTTCTGGGGGAGAGTCAGGGCGGCCATCCATCAGGAGGAAGAGCTGGGTGTCATCTGCATATTGATGGCAACCCAGCCCAAACTTCTGTACCAGCTGTGCGAGAGGGCACATGAAGATGTTGAATAGGATAGGAGAGAGGACCGCTCCTTGTGGGACTCCACAAGTAAGTTGCCGGCGGCCTGATGTTTTCTCTCCTATTGCAACCCTCTGTCCACGATCCTGGAGGAAGGAGATCAGCCATTGAAGGGCTGTCCCTTGTATTCCAGCATCGATGAGGCGGCGAGCTAGAAGCTCGTGATCGACTGTGTCGAACGCTGCTGAGAGGTCTAATAATAGCAGCAGTGCTGACCCGCCTCGATCCAACTGGCGATGGAGGTCGTCCATCAGGGCGACTACCGCTGTCTCTACCCCATGGCCAGGCCGGAAGCCTGACTGGGATAGGTCTAGGACCGAAGCTTCTTCCAGGTATTCTGTCAGTTGGTTTGCGACTGCCCTTTCTATCATCTTGCCCAGAAATGCTAAGTGCGAGACGGGCCTGTAGTTGTTAGGCTCTTGTGGGTTTAGAGATGTTTTTTTCAACAGTGGACGTACCACAGCCTCTTTCAAACCCTCCGGGAATTCTCCTGTTGTTAGAGATAGGTTGATTATCTCCCGGAGGGGGCCCATTATTTTTATGCCACCTGTTTTCAAGAGCCAGGATGGGCAAGGATCTAGTGGGCATGTAGTTGGTCTTGTTGCTAGAATCCTGTCCACTTCGGTCAGCGTGAGTCGTCTGAAGTTACTCATAGTTTTCTCTAAAGACAGCCAAGGGGTTCACTTTTTGTATCTAAGGTTGGAGGGAGGTCATGGTGGAGTGTCGAGATTTTGTCCGCAAAATGACTCGCAAATGCCTCGCAGCTGATGTCCAATTGGCTACTGTTTTGTTGCCCTTCAATCAGGGCAGTGAGGGATCGAACTACCTTAAACAATTGAGCTGGGCGTGAGTCTGCAGATGCGATGGTAGCCGAGTAAAAATTGCGTTTTGCTGACTTCACCGCCATCTCATAGGCTTTCATCTGCATTCTATAAGATGTTCTCGAGGCTTCGTCACGAGTCTTCCTCCAAACTCGCTCTAGCCGTCTCAGTTCCCGTTTCTTGTCGCGAAGCTCCTCGGTGTACCAGGGAGCTCACTTGAGACGGGGCTGGAGAGGGCGTCGGGGAGCTATCTCATCAATGGCAGTCAGCACTCTGTTATGCCAGTCACTGACCAGGCCATTGAGAGAAGTGCCGGGAGGCATTGGTTCCCGTAGAGCATTCCGGAATCCTATTGGATCCATAAGTCTCCGTGGGCGAGCTAAAATTTGCTCAGTGCCCAACTGAGGAGGTGGTGGGAGCCTTAGCTAAGCCTTTAGAGCATAGTGGTCTGACCATGGCACGGCTGTTGTTGTGACCAGATCCACATCCAAACCTGCGCCGAAAATAAGATCCAGGGTGTGACCTGCTTGATGGGTGGGGCCAACAACAAATTGCGAGAGCCCTAGTGTTGCCATGGATGACACTAGGTCCTGTCCAGTTCTAGAGGACAGTAGCTCAGCATGGACGTTAAAGTCCCCCAGGACTAGTAGACTGGAGAACTGTAGCGTCCAGGCCGCCACCGCCTCTAGCAGGGCAGGTAGGGCATCTGGCGGTGCATTGGGCCCGCGATACACTAGCCAGATGGCCACGCTCTCGGTTGATCCCCATCCGAGGCCAACACATTCAATGCCTGGTATTGACGGCGCAGGAAGGGTTCCAAAGGAGAAAGCCTCTTGGGTTAGGATTGCCACCCCTCCTCCCCGTCCTGCTGTCCGGGACTGGTGGAGGACAGAAAACCCAGCAGGGGCTAGATCTTTGAGGGCAACCGTTTCCCCGTCCCTGGTCCAGGTTTCTGTCACGCACGCCAGGTCTGCTCTTTGCTCTACAAAGTGGTTTTGCAGCGTAGAGGTTTTGTTGTTTATTGACCTGGCGTTGCACAGCACCAGTGTCAGAGGCGGGTTGTTTACCTTTGCCTCCACCCTAGTGTCACGAGGGATGGGGCGGAGTCTGGAGGGGGCTCGAGTATGGTTGGATGGGAGACCTCCAAGGATTACCAGGGTTGTGATGCATAGGCAGACAATGACAAACCACCTCTGAACAACTCTTTTTTTAAAAACCTAGTGGGGTTGCCATAAGTCAGCTGTGACTTGATGGCCAAAAACAGCAACAAAGGAGGAATTCTTTAGGCAAAACTATGCAGGCATAGAAGACTTAAATTCTTCCCTGTATAGCCATGTTACGAATCAGTGACAGTCATGCCTGAAATATACTTTAAAAAGATCAGACCATAACTCTTCAAGCATCTGTTATCTAGATAACTTTGATTCGTAGAGATCTATTAACAGTGCCTGTATTGTACTGATTGACATGCTATTATCTCTGTTTTTAAACCAATAAATATTCTCTGTCACATATAAACTTTGAATAATTTGATGCACCTAAGAAGCTGTTTCTCCTTTCCTTCCTTCTGCATGTTGTATCTCTACCTTATTTATAATTGGAAGTATGCCTAAATATTCTGGGTACCTATCACAAGGCAGTTCAAAAATATGCCTACAAACTCTTAGGCTTTAATCTAAAAAACAAATGTACCATGCAATGCTTTAAAAATACAACTTCATTTAATCATTCCTTAATACACACATGCTAATTGGTTCTTGGGGATAATTGTTTATCAGGAGAACAAGCAGCTAGGGAATGTGACTGACTGTATAGGGGAACGTTGGAATAGGCAGCAATGTCTTTTGATTAATTTTAGTTGGATTCTTTCCAAGGGACAGGAATGCAACTGTGGCCTTAAGAAGGGATTTGTTGTAGTGAGGTTTGGGTAGCTGCCTCAAAGTATAGTCTGGTTTTCAAAGCTAAACACAGACTTATTTCTAGCAATAATACCCTAACTATGTAAGAAAAGTTTGGCTAGGTCCTTCTGATTCAACCTCTGGTTTTCCAAGGTGTCCAACCAAATTCCCATTGAAATTCTACAAATAGGGCATGAAAGCCAAAGCCTTCTTTTTTGTTCCTCTCCGGAACTAGTATATAGAGATTCTTCTTAGCCATCGTGGCTAATGCTGTTTTTGTATGACTTTTATTCTCACACTGCAATGTATCATGTGATAATTTAGCCCTTCCTTTTATTGGGTGGGTGGGGGGAGCTTCTACACTGTGTTGTAATGCTCATGATGTGTATGGCTCCCATACTTTCCCTTTTTAATGGAATTAGAAGAAGAAGAAGAAGAGTTGGTTCTTATATGCCGCTTTTCCCTACCCGAAGGAGGCTCAAAGCGGCTTACAGTCGCCTTCCCATTCCTCTCCCCACAACAGACACCCTGTGGGGTGGGTGAGGCTGAGAGAGCCCTGATACCACTGCTCGGTCAGAACAGTTTTATCAGTGCCGTGGCGAGCCCAAGGTCACCCAGCTGGCTGCATGTGGAGGAGCGCAGAATCGAACCCGGCATGCCAGATTACAAGTCTGCACTCCTAACCACTACACCAAACTGGCTCTCCCTTCTATTAAACCCTTCTACCTTCATTGTTCTGAATCCAAGGGTAAAGCACAGCATTGGAATATCTATGTGGATGTTTTTCTCACTGTCAGTGCTGGGAGGAACAGAGCTAAGCTCCACATTTGCCTCCCCTTCTAGTTCTATTAACCAGTTTTACCCACTTGTAGCTGAGACAGGGGCTCTGCGGGGAAAAGAGAAAGTGGGTTTACCTAGTGAGCAGAGGGTCCATAAGATCACAAGGCAGCTAGGCCAGGGAAGGAGAAGGAGCCAGGTGGTGAGCTGCTGAAGTGGTAAGTGCTGCTTCTTTCTGTTACAGCAGGAAAGTGGGAGCTGTTTGAGTAAGTGTTGTTTTTGTCTGTACATTGCCTGGGTGCTAAGTGACTGTGTCTGATTGGTTTATGTGATTAATAGTTGTGCAAAGAGGGAAGGATGCTTGGGGCTGACTGCTGATTCATCCCTCTGCACTATAAAAGGGTTTGCTTGCCAGGAGTGCGAGCCAGTATTCAGGGGCATGCAGGAAGATACAAACTACTTTTGCAATGGACCAAAGTGGCATGGCTGGTGATGGAGCCAAGGCATGTTTGTGTTCTTACCTCAGAGTAACTTCAATTGCACTTGCAGCAAGTGTAAGTTGGTAGTTGTAGTAGAGGAGAAGATATAGAGGCTAGAGGCATGCCTGTCCACATTGAATTCTATGGAGGAGGATGAAGTGTTTTTGGACAGAACTCATGAAGTACTTTTGATGGAGGAGAGAACGGCATCTCACAAAATAGAGAAGCATCCAAAACAGCAGGACAACACAGGGAGGAAAGTTACAAATAAGTGTTGAAAAATAAGAAGATATTCTGCCCCTTTGGATCTCAGTAACAGATTCCAGGATCTGCTCAAAAAGATTTTTTCACAGGCCCCTGCAGACAAGAGTAGTCTGGCTCTCCAATGTAGGAAGAGGTAGGTGCTGGTAATTGGGTCAAAGTATGTTGACCAGACCTGTTGTCCCGAGAGGTATGCTGTCTTCCTGGTACATTCATCAAGGATGTCACAGAAAGGCTGGAAAGGCTCGTAAGCCCACAGATCATTATTCCTTCCTCCTCATTCATGTGGGAACAAATCATACTGCCCGGTACAGTGTGGAGCATGTTAAAAGAGACTGTGACTCTGGGGGGAAAGGTGAAGGACCTGGGAGTGCAGGTTGTGTTTTCATCAGTTCTCTCTGTTAATGGCCATGGGTTAGGAAGGGAAAGAAAAATAGTGCAAATAAGTGTCTGTCTATGTCATTGGTGTCATTGTGAAAGGTTTGGGTTTTTGGACCATGGGGCTTATGTAAATTTGGGCTTCCACCCTCCAATAATACGCAGGAAACCAGTTCCTAGGAATAAAACCATTTGATCAACAAATGTGTGAAATCAGGAGACGAGTGGTCTGCCCATTGCGCCTAATTTATCCCAGCTGCCTCTAGCAGCTAACTCAGATGTTTATATCTCACAGCAAGAACACCAACATAGTGATTTGTGTTTCACAGGACTTGGCCAAAACTTTGCCTGAGAGAAAACACAGAGGAAGCAAGAGGAGAATGGTGGAGGGATCCAACTCCAGCCTGAGAAAGGTTGACATGGCACATGACAGAAACAAGAAGGAAGAATTAGAAGTCCTAACAGAGAAAGGGAATTATGACCTCATAGGCATTACAGAAACTTAGTGGGATAGCACTCATGATTGGAATATTAAGATTGAGGGGTACAACTTATTTAAAAGGGACAGACAAAGAAGGGGGAAAGAGTAGCAGTATATGTTAAGAATGTGTATACTTGTGAGGAAGTACATATGTCTGAGCATGAAAGTTCAGTTGAGAGTCTTTGGGTAAAAATAAAAGGTGTAGGAAATAATAGTAGCATTATTGTGTGGGTCTGCTTATAGACCACCCGGCCAGGCAGAGGACTTGGATGTGATGCTCCTAGACCAGATTACAAAGTTCTCAAAGAGGCAGGACACTGTGGTCATGGGTGATTTTAATCACCCAGATATCTGTTGGAAGACCAACTTTGGTGGAATGAGTTTCCCAGAAGTGCTAAGGGCCCTGACAGAGCTGTCAAGGTTCCTCAGGGCCTGTGTGGGAGTGCTTGTCATTTTGTACGATGAATGGACATCCTGGCTTGTTCCTGCTTGCTATGTTTTGTCTAATACCATCTGGATCTCTACTGGAGGTATTCTGTAAACAGTGAAGGCAATGGAACTGGCATTTGAAAGATTATGCAAGCTGAACTATGGTTTAATATATGAACCAAGCCAGGACTTCGTTCGTACCAAGCCAGATAGGTTTGGGGATGGGTACTGTAGCTCTGCTTTACCTAATATTTAGTTATATATTTTGAGATATGTGAAATGAATAAATATACCTTTCACCTACCAACAGAAACAGATACAATTTAATTTTTTAAAAATCATTGTTTGAGACTAACATTATCTAAACTCTGTAACAAAAGATCCAAAGAGCCATTTTAGGCAATTTGAATGCCATATTCCAATGGACTGGCTACTCTTCTTTGAAAAGCAGATTCCTTCCTTCCCTAGGGATATCACAAGCTACTTTTGAATGCTTCTGAGGTACAAAAATGGCTTCGCAAAGGGCAATTGCTATTTGTGAAGTGAAGACTTAAAAACTAGTTGTTTGCATTTTTTATCCTAGTCTATGACATTTATTTCTTTTACAAACAATGAACAAATGTATATACACCTTATTTTTCAAGCTAGCAGTTGGCACAGAGAACATTACAGATAAACACAATTATTCTATCTCCAGCAGTTTCATGAGTTGTTCTTGCTGGTACATGATAGAAATTTATAGGAAATGTTTCTTCCTCAATCTGAAATTTAAAAGCCACATTCCCTTGATCTCAGCTTGGTGTAGTGGTTTAGAGCAGTGGCTTATAATCTGGTGAGCTGGGTTTGATTCCCCACTGGTGCAGCCACCTGCATGACCTTGGGCTCATCACAACACTAATAGAGCTGTTATGGCCAAGCAGTAAAATCTCTCTCAGCCTCACCTGCCTCACAGGGTGCCTTTTGTGGGGAGAGGAAAGGGAAGGCAATTGTAAGCCATATTGAGACTTCCTCAGGCTGTGAAAAGCAAGGTATAAAAAACAGCTTCTTCTTTGAATGCTAGGATTACAGCAGTGTATTGAATAACTGGATGTCTCTTATAGTTGTGCTATGAAAGACAAACATGTTCATCTTATTTTGCATCCTGTTACTATTGATGAGTGCAGTTGTATATATAAATATAATTTATAAGCAGGAGAAACCATACAGGATTTTTAACAATGTTCACTCCATGTGGAAGAAATATTTCTTTGCATGGCAAAGAAATATAGTGGTCAGAGGCTACCCCAAGTCTCTAGAATACTGTGATACACGAGCAGTTATGTAAAGAGAATGGAATCACATGCATTAGAAAGCACCTGTGTTGTTGGAGACTCCAGATTTCTTGACCCACAAGGGAAGAGGGGTGTCCCTTAAAGACACCTTGCTCACTGCTGGGGTTTATATTGACTGATCCCTGCAAGTCTGTTGGAACCAAAATAGACTGAGGAAGTAGGAAAGGGAAATAAGAATAAATGCAGAGAAAGTGGGAAGGAAGAGAAAATAAAGGAAAGAAGGAAGAAACAGCATGTTGGGAAAGAGAGGGGAAAAAAGAAAATATAAGTCTCTTGGGAGGAAAAATGGGAGTATAAAGGGATTGTTCCCTTCAGAGTATTTGAACATGAAATTATCTCAATTGCTTAAGCCATAGTTGGGGACTGAGACTTAGTTATCCTACAATTAACATAACTGGGGAACTGATCTTTCTTCCTTATTCTGATGGCTGGGACTTGCCCTGTGTGACAGAATGGTTATTGGCCCCATAAAGTCTACTGATGTTATGGTAGGCTTGAGTTTAATAGAGGCACTTTGGAAAATGGCTGCTCCAGAACTGCACAGTTGCTGCCTGTAATAAGGAACTTGTGCATACTGACAACATTGTCTGGAAGCCTGCAGAAGCAATTGGAAAGACAGCTGGGGGCCTCACTGCAACTTTCCAGGCTGTCTGTTGGAAGAAAACCAGCTGTGCTTCCAGAGCTAACCTCTGCTGAAGAGAAGTGCAGGAAGAAGTCACCTTAAGAGATGAGGAGCAGATTTGCTGCTGGAGACAAAAGTTTAGTATGGTCTGTTGAACGTGATAGGGAACCCCATGATTGCACAATCCTGTATATTTGTCTATTAGTTTTGTACTATTGTGTACTGTTTTATGCTACAGAATGTTGCTGCTTCTATCTTCTACTCCAGGGGTAGTCAAACTGCTGTCCTCCAGATGTCCATGGACTACAATTCCCATAATTGTAGTCCATGGACATCTGGAGGGCCGCAGTTTGACTACCCCTGTTCTAGTCTGCAGTTTGGAGTCTTTTTTCAGTCTAAGGAGCCATCTTACAGTGTGACTTTTCCTCTGGTGCATCAGCCACTTCCACTGGATGGCGTCTCCTTAGGCTGGAGTATGGCTTTATGCTTCACTTCATGGTGTGGTTAAACGCAAGACACTGTTTTCAACAGAGTAGTGTGAGTCAATAGATGCCTTTGACTAGCCAAATAATCACCAGTGTCAAAATTGATAATATATAAGGCTATGAAGAAGAAAACAATTGCAGTCATTATTTTTGTTTTTAATCATCGTCTCAATTATTTCTTTTAAAAATAAATTTCATATGCAGAAAATGCACAAAATCTTATTTTCACAGTGGTACAAAACAGTATGTAAGAATACACCATGCCCACTCCTATAATGTGAAGGTTCATTTGGTTTGTCCTCTAGTTTCAATTCCTAAGATCCTAGTGAAACAACATGGTCCTGGTTAGTTCTCCCGTCTTCTGTAATGAACAGGGGTTTCATGGCATACCCTCAGGAATCTTTCAGCAGACAAGTCAGTATGAAAGATGTTGCTTAAAGATAGAAAGTCTGAAAATAAACCCCGATTTACTGGAAAGGAAGTTGTATCCAGAATCATTAAAACCCTTAGTTTCCAATGTAATTTGATTCTTCCCAAGAAGAAATGTACCCCTCCCTATGCAATTACAAAAACCTTTGGCATGAATTCTATCACTTTAGATCACAAGTACCTGATAATGAACTGAATGCAAGTCTTAGCCATTCAGATGATTGTGCTGGAAGTACACTTACTCATTAGTTGCATATTCCCATTATAAAAATCATTTGCATTGCTTTTTATTATGAATTTTGTGAAGTGTTATGGGCCATTGAACAGCTGTTTGAATGCAGGTTGCCCTGAATAAATGATGCTGAACAGCATTAGGCAAACCATACTTCTTTCTGAAGATACGTTTAATTAAATTTCAATTGACCTAACAAAAAAAGAATTATAGTTATTAAGAGGTATTTCTGCTGATGGTAGTCTGGAAGGAGAATTATGTTGTGGAGAGGAAATCCTTCTACTATGTTTCTTAGTGTGCACTTTGTATATAAGGCTTTTTCTGTGAGATCTTTATTCACACTGGGAAATATGAGCCCAGAAAGTATAAATCTAATGACCGTGTATCAAGGGTGCAACATATAAAATTGTACCCAAGTCTCATAGAAATCATTGGGACTTAAGGGCTTAACTGTGCTGTATATTTTTATACAACGTCAGCCATGTTGTTGGCATTAGGTAAATATTTCATAATTGTACCTGGTTTAAGTTCCTTCAGATTGCTCCCAGAAGGGGTGACCCACAGCCCTTGAATATAAAGGAACTTCACATTCTATACATGAGAGGAGGCATTCTTCACGAACGCTGGCATCTCCCATAGCACACACGGAACATTTCCCTTTCATTTTGTTTACAATGTTACAGTGAAAGAGTAACCATATGTAAGCTAGTTCCATTCTACCTGTTTTGGATTCCCAAAGAAAGAGGCAGCTTCCAGTAGAACAAGGAAGTTCAGTTATATCGTTGATAAGGAGAAAGCAGCAAGATTCCCTCTAAGAAGGAACTGATCTTGCTGAAAAGGAATGCAGGATGTTGCCACTGAGAGCTGTCTTGCTGCTGGGAATATAGGGAATGACAAGGTGAACATTTTATGGTATTTACAAAAGGAAGGTAAAATATGGATTCAATAAATAATATTCACACTTCACATTGATATAGAATCACAGCCTGCCTTTTCTGGTCTCAACTCAAATTTAAGGGAGGAGGGTAGTATAAAAATCCACTCATAAATAAACTATTTCTTGTTATGATGCTGGAAGATTTTATCCAGTGGTGGAACCATTATAACAGTGAAGCTTCCAGACTAAGGGCCGTTCCGCATTCGTCCAAAATAGCACAATGGTTACTAATTGAAATCGCTACAATTTTGCCGTTATGCACAACGTCATTGACAATCTGCAACACTCCTGAAACCGATCCGCAAAAAGCGCTTCATTGTAGCGCTTTCAGGGAATTCCCAAAAAGTGGATTCACCCTCCGGAAAGTGCTACACTCCTGCAACCAATCTGCAACACTAGCGGGAAAGTTCTGTGCGTTACCATTGTTGCGGTTTCTGCAAAGTCCCTCTCCCTGGCTCTCTCCTCTGATCTTCCGGCGAAGCGATCGCCATTTTTTTTTCTCCGAGCGAGCGGAGATCAATGCACCGGCAAGCCTTCGTTTACCCAGTGAGGCTTCCCCGGCTGCAGTCCCTCTGTTTAAAGTCACCAAGCACAAGCATCATAGAGGCCTGTTTGCTGGTTTATTTTCACTTTATTTTTCACACTGTTTTCGGCTGAAAATCGCGCCCCTGAGGGGGGGGATTTTTTTTTCATTCGGGGGGAGCGTGGCAACGATGAAACGGCAGCTCAAACATCACCTGCTAGCTGGATGGGTCTCTCCGTTGCAACGAATCAACACATATTCGTTGCAACGGGTGTGTTTTTTTTTAAACCTTCCTTAAAGGGAAAGGGGCTGTTTGGGAGCATGCTAACGGCCGCCCATTGGCTGCTTGACGGCCAGGGGCGGGACACAGCTCAGCAATAGCGCTTCCTTTCTCGCGATTTTCGCCAAGACCGGAACCCTGTGGGAAACGATAGAAACGCAACTGGATACAAAGGCAGGTATGCGTTACGCCGAATTCCACTATTTAAAATGGCGATTTTTCGTTCAGCAAACAATTTGCTATATGGATCCCGGTGCGGAATGGCCCTAAGTCTTCACTTCTAAATCCCCGATTAGCTAACAGTTATCTGTACTTCCATTGTCTTCCTTTTGAAATATACAGTAATTCTCTTTTTTTGTTTCTTTTTCCCTTACCAAAATCCTTCAATTTCATTGATTTTTGGAGGATTAAGTTAGTTCCTGTTCTTTCACTGTTTCTACCATGATTTTCAGAATTCTACTAATAAAACTTGAGCAATGTTCAGTCTTCCTGGTGACAAAATACAATATTCCAATTATATTGGCTTTGTTCTATATTATATTTGGTTCAAGACCCTTGATATTTACCTATAAATAGACCACTCTGTGACCTGTTCCAGCCATCAAACACCACCATTAGTGAGGCTTGTGACAGCACTGTACAAAATATGGAAGGAACAGTGTACCACAGAGGGCTTAGAAGCTATATTAGACAGAGAACAGCAGTAGGGGTACAAGGAGGCAAGGATATTGATACAAAATCAATTTTGTATTGATCTACATCATTAATAACTTTAAAAGCTCTTTTATACGACTTCGCACCTAACAACAACAAAAATTGTACAGCCCTAGTGGCCATCTAAATAATTGTATTTACTTGTGTAAGAAGATAATCTGCATATATCCATCTTTGAAATGAATGGGAAAAAACAAGGGAGGGATCATAGCTTGGTTTTAGAATGTGTACTTGCCATGCAGAAGGTCCCTGATTCAATCCCCAGCATTTCTAGCTAAAAGATATTGTGAAACTTCTCTGCCTGATTAGACATTACTGACATGGAGGGACCAGTGACCTGGCTCAATATGAGGCAATTTCATATGTTAAGTGTTTTTGTGCTTTAAAAAAAACCCCTGTGTACTTGAACATTTGAATATATTGCATATCACATCAAATTTAATTGCGAAATTCTAAATCTTGTTAATAGTGCTGGACTTGGGACTAGATGCTTTTTCCTCCAAACTGTATAATGAAAAAATGCCTGATATTAGACATAATGGGACCGAGTAATTTATTAAATGTTCCGCCCTATCATGAATCTGCTTTGTTGTTGTTAGGTGCGAAGTCGTGTCCGACCCATTGCAACCCCATGGATAATGATCCTCCAGGCCTTCCTGTCCTCTACCATTCCCCAGAGTCCATTTAAGTTTGCACCTACTGCTTCAGTGACTCCATCCAGCATCATATCGTTTTGCCTTTTGAACTTGTCCATTGGGTTTTCATGCCCAATATACTGGAATGGTTTGCCATTTCCTTCTCCCGTGGATCACCTGTTGTCAGAGCTCTCTGCTATGATTTGTGCGTCTTGGGTGGCCCTGCACGGCATAGCTCATAGCTTCACTGAGCTAAGCAAGCCCCCTTGCCACGGCAAGGCAGCGATCCTTGAAGCCATACATTGCAAGTGGGAATACCATAGCCTTGACTAAACGCACTTTTGTTGGCAGGGTGATGTCTCTGCTTTTTAGGATGCTGTCTAGATTTGCCATAGCTTTCCTCCCCAGGAGCAAGCGTCTTTTAATTTCTTTGCTGCAGTCCCCATCTGCAGTGATCTTGGAGCCCAGGAAAATAAAATCTGTCACTATCTCAATTTCTTCCCCATCTATTTGCCAGGAATTGAGAGGGCCGGATGCCATGATCTTTGTTTTCTTGATGTTGAGTTTCAAGCCAACTTTTGCACTCTCCTCCTTCACCCGCATCAACAGGCTCTTTAGTTCCTCTTCACTTTCTGCCATTAGAGTGGTATCATCTGCATATCTGAGGTTGTTGATATTTCTCCCTGCAATCTTGATCCCAATTTGTGACTCCTCTAATCCCGCATTTCTCATGATGTGCTCTGCATACAAGTTAAATAGGCAAGGCGACAGTATACAGCCTTGCTGAACTCCTTTCTCAATTTTGAACCAGTTAGTGATTCCATGTTCAGTTCTCACTGTTGCTTCTTGACCTGCATATAAATGTAATGTAAACTGACATTTTCCAATCCTGTGGCCATTGTTGAGTTTTCCAAATTTGCTGGCATATTGAGTGTAGCACTTTTACTGCATCGTCCTTTAAGATTTTGAATAGTTCAACTGGAATGCTGTCACCACCACCAGCTTTATTGTTGCTCAGACTTCCTAAGGCCCATTTGACTTCACATTCCAGGATGTCTGGCTCCAGGTCAGTAACTACCCCATTGTGGTCATCAGGGATGTTAAGCTCGCTCTTGTATAGTTCTTCTGTATAATTTTGCCACATTTGTTTAATCTCTTCTGCTTCTGTGAGGTCCCTACCATTTTGGTCCCTTATCATACCCATCTTTGCATGAAACGTTCTCTTCATATCTCCAATTTTCTTGAAAAGATCTCTGGTCCTCCCCATTCTATTGTTTTCTTCTATTTGTTTGCACTGTTCATTTAAGAAGGCATTCTTATCTCTTCTAGCTTTTCTCTGGAATTCTGCATTCAATTGGGTGTATCTTTCTCTTTCTCCTTTGCCTTTCACTTCTCTTCTCTCCTTAGCTATTTGTAAAGCTTCCTCAGACAGCCATTTTGATCTCTTGCATTTCTTTTTCTTTGGGATGGTTTTAGTTGCTACCTCTTGTACAATGTTGCGAATCTCCGTCCATAGTTCTTCAGGCACTCTGTCTATCAGATCTAATTCCTTAAATCTATTTGTCACCTCTACTGTGTATTCGTCGGGGATATGATTTAGTTCATACCTGAGTGGCCTAGTGCTTTTCCCTACTTTCTTCAATTTAAGCCTAAATTTTGCAACAAGAAGCTCATGATCTGAACCACAATCAGCTCCTGGTCTTGTTTTTATTGACTGAATAGAACTTTTCCATCTTTGGCTGCAGAGCACATAGTCAATCTGATTTCTGTGTTGACCGTCTGGTGATGTCCATGTGTAGAGTCGTCTCTTGGGTTGTTGGAAGAGTGTTTGCTATGACCATTGTATTCTCTTGACAAAATTCTACCAGCCTGTGCCCTGCTTCATTTTGTACTCCAAGGCCAAACTTGCCTGTTATCCCGGTTATCTTTTGGCTTCCTACTTTAGCATTCCAATCCGCCATGATGATACGCACATCATTTTTTGGCGTTGCTTCTAGAAGGTGTTGTAGGGCTTCATAGAACTGATCAACTTCATCCTCTTCAGCAGCAGTGGTTGGGGCATAGACCTGGATCACTGTGATGTTGAATGGTTTGCCTTGGATTCGAACTGAGATCATTCTGTCATTTTGGGGATTGTATCCCAAGACTGCTTTTCCTACTCTCTTATTGATTATGAAGGCTACTCCATTTCTTCTGCAAGATTCTTGTCCATAGTAGTATACCTGATGGTCATCTGAATTAAATTCACCCATTGCTGTCCATTTTAGTTCACTGATTCCTAAAATGTCGATGTTCAGTCTTGTCATTTCTTGTTTAACCACGTCCAGCTTGCCTTGATTCATAGATCTGACATTCCAGGTTCCTATGGAATAAAAATCTTTACAGCATCGGACTGTCTTTTCACCACCAGTTACTTCCACAACTGAGCGTCCTTTCGGCTTTGGCCCTGTCGCTTCATTCATTCTGGCGCTACTCATACTAGCCGTCTGCTCATCCCCAATAGCATATTGGACACCTTCCGACCTGAGGGGCTCATCTTCCGGCGTCATATCGTTTTGCCTTTTGGAACTGTCCATAGAGTTTTCATGGCAAAGATACTGGAGTGGTTTGCCATTTCCTTCTCCAGTGGATCACCTTTTGTCAGAGCTCTCAGCTATGACCTGTCCGTCTTGGGTGGCCCTGCACAGTATAGCTCATAGCTTCACTGAACTACGCAAGCCCCCTTGCCACAACAATGCAGCGATCCTTGAGGGGGGAAACATGAATTAGCTTTGATAATATTATGAAGTGTGGGAAACCTGGAACTGTGGTTTCCAGAGCAGAAAGAAGAATAACCACTGAAGTCTTTAGTTTTTAATTCTGTCTTTCCTGTGAACAAAAAGAATCCCTCAAACTTTTTAAAGAATGCTAATCCTAGAAAGATTGATACATGATATCACTAAATATATCCTGTTATTTTTATTTCACAGTTGTTTTAGATAGATATCCCTGCTGATTTGTGATAGAAGAACAATATTCAAGGCCAGTAGAATCTTTAAGACCAACAGGTTTTCCTGGGTTTAAGCTTTTGATCTTTAAGATGCTCCTTTGCTGAATATATTCAGCTTCCACTGTATTCATCGTCTGCAGAAAAGCCCTATGTGTTGAGTGAAGCCCTTTTGGCTCCATCAGGCATGGTTTGCCCAACTTCTCAAGAGGTCCCAGGGGATCTACGTGCATCTCCTAGGAGGTACCAGACCACTTGATGTTGGGACAACTACTCCACCATAAATATTCTCCACTTCTACCTCTTGGCATCGAAACTGACAAACAATTGAGTCTATCCTCACATATTTAGGAAATTCTACTGAGTTCCCATAAAGCATCTACCAGAAAGTAAATGGAAGTAGTTACAACTTTGGGTCTGCTCTTTCACTCAAATTGTAATGGATCCAAGCCTTGTTCTTGGCTCATTTGTGAAGGCAAATTCTAAGCTGCTGCCTTTTGAGCACTTCTAAGTAGCAAGGATATCTTGCTATGTCAGTAGGATCTGATGTAATGGCACACCATAATTGAATTTAGAAGAAGAAGAAGAGTTCATTCTTATATGACGCTTTTCTCTACCCGAAGGAGGCTCAAATAATCATAGTTTAACTAACCATTTAGCTAATCATAGTTAACATGGACTGCTTGCTGTTCTGCATACTTTCCAAGTACCACATCTTTAAATAAATGGAGAGCCAGCTTGGTGTAGTGGTTAGGAGTGCGGTCTTCTGATCTGGCGAACCGGGTTTGATTCCGCGCTCCCCCACATGCAGCCAGTTGGGTGACCTTGGGCTCACCACAGCACTGCTAAAGCTGTTCTGACCAAGCAGTAATATCAGGGCTCTCTCAGCCTCATCCACCTCACAGGGTGTCTGTTGTGGGGAGAGGAAAGGGAAGGTGACTATAAGCTGCTTTGAGCCTCCTTTGAGTAGAGAAAAGCGGCATATACTCTTCTTCTTCCTCTTCTTCTTCTTCCTCTTCTTCTTCCTCTTCCTCCTCCCAGCCACTTGAAAGTGAGTTTATAACATAGTGAGGCTTAGTTATGAACAGGGCACTTTGGGTTGCTGGTGAGGGTACCAGTGATAGCACTCAAACTAGGAACTGGTGGACAAGCCAGAAATTTGTGCATGGATTCCTGCTTTCACAATCTAATGATAGTAAAATAAGTCATGGTTTGGCATGAAGCCTAAACTGACCCAGTGACTTTTCATTGCAGAAGGCCAGGATGTGGCACAGGGTAATCTCTGTTGTCATCCATACTTCTGGAATCAGTTACAGAGCAGTCCTGAGAACTGCTGAGGGGAGATGGGCAGCCACTGGAACAGTAGTAGCATTGACTCAAGCAGGTGAGAATTCAAAGATGCTCCAGAGAAGCATCTCCAGGGGAGAAGATCAGGGCAATGGAGTCATTAGTCAGAAGGGCCCACCTGTGCAGTACACAGCCTTCTTACTTCTACCCCTGTGTGTACCTGCCACAGTGGTTGCATTTTCATGCATATTCAGAAAGACCATTTTTTGTCTCATTTTTTTCTTGAGAAGGAAACACATTTTCTAGTTTTCTTTTATGGTACTTCATAAACAGTTTTACAATTTTTATGGCACACTTTCTATCAAATTATGTTCAAGTGATCACTGAAAAAAGGACAATTCCCATTTTGTCACAAGTGCTGAAAAATCATAAAAGAAACTTGGAATTTTACCAGAATTGTCACAAAATGTATCCTAGTTTCATATTGGTTCCAGCACACATAATATAGGATAAATGTTTGTCATTTGGTAGTACAGTATTCTGCAATGTTCCTGAGGCTAAACACACTAGCTATCTTCTGTCATCTTTCTTTTTTATTAACGATAGAATATTTTGATACTTCTGATTTACTTTATTTCTCTCCCAATTTTTCAGGTATTTTGAATGCAGAGGTGTCAAAATATATATATTTTTTTCCATTTGGAGTACTGGAGTAGCAAAGCAATCTAGACACTGTTGCAAATCTAGTGCCTATAGAGAAGTTTTACTTTTTCTTGTTTTGCAATTTCCGTTTGCATACCTGCTTTAGTGGGTTTTGGAAAATTCAGTGTTTGCACTGAAAATGGACAGTACAATTTTTGTTCTGTTCTTTCTGATAACAGCAACTATTGCTGTAGATTTAAGAAGTAATGAAATGCCTTTTTACATGTCAATAGACAGTACAATCACTACCCAAGTATTTTCTGCAGGAAAGAGGGTGAAGTAATGATAACTCCTGAAAACTATACTGACACCCAGCCAGAATGAGGAAATCTGCCCCACACCCATCTGACATTCCAGCAATTTTGGTTCTGATGAACCACAGTATACTAAATTTATTTCTTGTACATATCCTGTTTAGCTACTGTACCTCTGTTAAGATATATTACAATAATTTCTAAGGATCTTTCCTGTCATTGAGAGAATGGGTTTTGTAACAAAAGGGGGAATGAATAAACTAAGATAACCAGATATAAAAAACCACAGTATAAAGGTGAACAGGTAAATCCATTGAAGGCCATTTAAGTAGGCCATGCATTGCATCAAATAATCATGTTGTATCCATACAGCTTTTTTCGGCATAGAATAGTATAGATTATTATATACAGAATTATATTGTACATACAGTACATATTATATAGTACATGCAGAATTCTGACTGGAGTGGGTTGTAAAAACCATATCACATCCATCTTGTTACATCTACACTAGCTTCCAGTTTGTTTCAAGACCCAATTCAAGATGCTGGTATTGGCCTTTAACCAGTAGATGGCTTGTATCCATCACACCTTAAGGACTTCCTACTCCCATATAGGATCATAGAATTATAGAGTTAGAGGGGCCATATAGTCCCCTGCTCAATGCAGGATCAACCTAAAGCTTCCATGATCAGTTTCTGTCCAGCTACTGATTGAAGACTGCCAGTGTGGGGGAGTTCACCACCTCTTTTGGCAGTCCAATCCATTGCTGAACAACATTAACTATGAACCCCCCCCCCTTCTGATACCTAGCCTGATATAATGTCTGATAATGTGATTACTAAGGTCATCTTTGAAGGCTGTGTTTTGGATGCCCCCCACCACCATCTGAGTTTAAATGAGTGGCAACCTGAGAAAGGGCCTTTTATCTGTCATGGTGCAAAAACTCTTTTAATTATATATTTTTTAATCTTATGCAGCCAATTGACATTTTCATGGATGCCACATGAGCATTTTATGCAGAGTTTATTTAACACATAATTTTTTTGAATCCAAGTCTTGATCTTCAGTTCCTAGGATGATAATGAAAGACTTGATCATTCTGTCACATGATACTATTAATAAACATGAAATACTGTAAAAATACATTTGTATACTGGATATTCCCTGCTGAGGTTCTTTTTGGAAATCAAACAATGCATAATGTAGTCCTAGAATGAAAATCAAAGCTGTGTCACCCTGTATGAATGGGTGTAATGGCTCTCAGAGAAGCTGAAAATATTGTCTCGATTTATCATGTTCAATGACAGAAACATTTCATATGCATCAAGGGAGCCTTCAGAAATGCTTGTTCTAATAGATCCAGTTTCACATTCCTTTTTGTGTAGAACCTTTGATTTTTTTCATTTTTTCTTGGTTTGACTCTTTAATGCCCACTTTTCAACCTTTTATCATCAGATCTAATTTTCAACATGGCCCTATATAAGGATACTTAAATCTGGAGATTGAAGCCTTAAAAGACAAGTCAGATATTTAATAAAACTGTGAAAAAACACGTGTTTGCAGAAATATCAATTTAAAAACCCTCATTGGTTGGTTAGCAACTCCCCTCAAAAACAGATAAAGAGGAAAGTGAGGACCCTCCCTCAAATATTTGTGGTTTCCCCACCATGCAGTTGGGCTTGACCCAGCCCAGTGGCTAAAACTGCAAAGAGTTTTTCCAGGGAAAGGCTTCCAGGGGATGGGAAGGACAGAAAGGTGAAAATGGAGAGCAAATACATGTTTGTGTGGGAGTGGGTGGGAAGAAAAGAAGGAATCTGGAAAAGGAGACAGACTTTAGGGGCTTTCAGGGAAGGGATATAGTGTGGGAGATAAAATTAGCTGCCCCCAGAAGTTTTTGTGGGCCCCCCACTTATTTAAATTTTTGTTTGACTATAGTTAGCATGCTGGCCCCAAGCCCAGGTAAATGGGGAGGATTAGGGAAAGACCTGGCAACTTACCTTGTAAAATTCTACCTAGAAAATTCTATGGTACAGCTCTCAAATGATTTGAATGTGGTGCCCAATGGTGAGTCCTTCAGGTGATAGGGTACCCAGTAAGAGATTGGGGAAGAGCAAGGACCTACAGCAAGTAGCCCTGGATTTTATGACATGCCTGGGGTAAATCCAACAGGAACCCCAGGTGCTGATGTTGCCAATGGTGAAAGCAAGGGTCTGTGTTTTACAAAGATGCACTGAATAGCCATTTGGAATGTTAGAAGACTGACTCAAGGAAAATTGGAAACTGTCAAAAGAGAAATGGTCAGGTTGAATACTGACCTTGACAGATTATGTTTTTTTTTTTTTTCAATTGGAGGATTTCATCATTTACTGTTCGGGACACAACTCTATAAAAAGGAATGGTATGGTTTTCATTGCAAGCAAAAAAATTTTCTCGAGCAGTAGAAAACTTTTTGATGATCAGTGATCGAATCATGACAATCTGAATTTGTGCAAAGCTAGTGAATATCATGGTTGTTCAAGTATATGCTCCAACAACTTATGGAAACTGAAGACTTCTATAGCGCCATTCAAGACACTTTAAAGCAAGTATCCAAGAAGGATGTCATTTACATAAAGGCCGACTTTAGTGCAAAAGTTGGCACACAAGCAGAAAGAGACATTACTGGCAACTTCGAACTTGGAGAAAGGAATGGTGCAGGTGATAGTCTGGCAAAATTCTGTCATGAAAATCGGTTTCAAATAATGAAAACTTGATTTAAATTGCATAAATGTCACCTATACACTTGGACATCACCAAATGAACTATACCGGAACCAAATCGACTATATCTTATGTAGTTGAAGATGGTCCAGTTCAATCCTTGCTGTCAAAACATATCCAGGTGCTGATTGCAGTTCAGATCATGAAGCAAGGGCAGCAAGAGTGGCACGTCCACTTGAGGCACATTCAATCAGAGCACAAAGTTCACCATCAACTGCATTTCATTGGTTCCGCCCCTCAACATTTGTAAAGCAGCAACTTGGTCGACAGAGGACACATTTGTGAGCACTGTATTCTGCATCTGCAGGCAAAAAAGGAGTTGGGTGTTGGAAAGGCAGTGCTGCAGACTTTCTTCCAATGAGAGGTTCACCCTGCCTCCTCAGGTGAGCAGTTTGCTAATACAGTGGTCTCCAACCTTTCTGAGGTCAGGGACCGCCTCCGGGGGTGAGGGGAGAGCCGACAGCCCAGGTGCCGTGCACATGTGTGGCAGCTGCGCGCAAACACGCATGCACAGTTGCCACACATGTGCATTTTCGACACCAGGGGGTGCAAACATGCATGCGCGGCAACTGTGCACATGCACGTTTACGTCGCCGGCGTGCCAGCGGCCGCGCCTGCCTCTTCCCTTCCTTCTTGCTGTGGGGGGGGGGAGGCAGGCGCAGCTGCCGGCAGCCCGGTACCACGGCCTTTGCAGCCCGATACCGGCCGCGGACCGGGGGTTGATGACCCCTGTGCTAATGGATTCAATGTGGAGCTGCACAAGAAGATGGAAGATGAAAACAGAGTTCCATTTATGTCTTCTGGCAAACACACATTCCCTCCCTCCCTCCCCCACTGAGAGGTCTTATTGGCACTTAAAATAGATAATATTAATTAGAAAGTTAAGTTTGATAACATAATTATGAGAACTCACAATGACTTAGTGGGAACTGAGGGAAGGGGGCATTGCCATCGGTGCACATGAGACATGCAGTGGGAAAAATGGCACATTCACCAACCCAAAACAGATTTGGGGGCTTTTAAAGGTACAAATAAAATGCCTGCAGCCAGCTTACGTAAGCATAGCCCTAAAGTGTGTCTGTACAGAAGACGTCAATGAATAACAGTTGCAGGTAAGTGCAGCCCTGTTTTACTGATAACTATGCTGATCAACTGGATGCACCTGGAGAGGTAACTGTACACAGGTTTTTGTGTGGCCACTAGCTGGTGATCAGCACCATAACTCTCCACTGTTGCTTAATAATCAGTTAGATATAGCAGTTACTGTACTCGTAGCTCTTAGCAAAAGCTGAACAAATGTTACTTGAGAACTGACAGTAACTGCTAGGTTGCTGCTGCGAGTTCATTACAGATAAAACATTGTAAAGAATCTTGTTAAACACTATCCTGAATGCACCACTCTCTGGGGAGCAGAAAAAAAATGTAAAAAATGTTCTTTTCAGTAGACATCAAGTTACAAGGCAAACAGGAGCTCTAAAGGACTGTGTCTTACATGTATCGCGATACAGCTGAAATAACAGGGGGAGGATCTGTATTTGTCAGTCTGAGGACAGTTTTTCATATGTCTCCTTCACTCCGCCAACCAAACAATGACTTCACTGCTGCCATCTATGGATGATTGTAAGTAGCAAAACAAAGCTAAAGAAGTGCTAAAGTATTTTGCATTTCCATCATAATTATTCTTGCGTGATCAGAGGAGCTGGAAATTGAATTGGAAACCTCAAGAGTTTCCAAGGTGATAAGACTGCCGGGGACCTGAAGGTTATCATTGTCAGTTCCATATGCTTAATTAGAAGTTGAGGAGAAGATTATTGTTTACTCCACCAGAGAGTAAAAAAGCTAGTTGGAAATGAAACTGATCGCAAAGAGCATGTAGAAAACCGAGTTTGTGGACCGTAACTAAAACCTGTTTATCTTGGGAAACCACTGGAAAAAGGAGAAAATGCTGTGGCTGGCATTTTTCAAGCAGAACTTTGAAATGTTCAGTGAAATAATTAGTTGTAAACCACTACCTTGCATAAAAAGCTTCCAAACTGTCTCTTGCCATCAAAGAGGTCTACCTCATTTTGTTTTTGATTTGTATTGCTTTTTAAAACTTAAAAGCAATGAGATCAGAAGTTTTTCTCTTTACCTCACAGTGGGGTGAGTTGTATTTTTCTTCCCACTGTTCAGGTAACTGGTGATTGAAACTGAGGCTGATGCTTAAGATGTTCCTTGTGTGTGAACATTTGGGCAGGGAGGCCAACATCTTCTTCATGTTAGCTCTGGCCTCAGCCCAGGGCTAAAATCTCTGGTTTAGGCCAATTTCACCACTAATTGGAGGTGGCAGAGATTGAGTCTGGGAGATCCTCTGTACAAGGTGTATACTCAAGCACTAAGCCACAGCATGTCTCATTGTAGAGGCTTAATTCATTGCTGTAATGTATTGTTGGGTACAATTTGCCAACTCAGATGAGAATGCCTGACTCTCTAAAAGGATAGCTATAAAAATATGTTTATGTGCTTTCTTCAAAAAATCCGTCCCCTGGCATTTATAAGGTGTAAAGTTCTAGAAAATGAGAATATACTTTAGAATGATCATTTAAAACAAAAATCAACTATGAGTACAATCCAGAGACATGCACACAGGTTTTACAGAATACTGCAGATAGTCCCTGAAGATGACCAATGGACAGCCCATGCTTTTCTTCCCTTTAGGTATTTCTGCCCTTGATTTTAGCTTGAAGTATCTAGTGCCATTTTCCTGCTTAAAATGGCCTGAATTTGAACAACCTGCACTGTCATGGCAGGGGCAAATATAAATTACTGGGTTATGTTTACACTTGAGAAAAAGATTATCCCCCAAGCCCCAGTAAAGTTCTCTTCCTCTTGTATGCAAACAAGCTTCCCTGTGCTTCTGGATATGTTGGTTTAGATAATGAACCCATTTGAAGTTTCACCCCCAGCTGTTGATTTAGTTCAGTAGATTTACATCAGATAACTTATTGAAATAAAATTGAGTGACAGGCAGAGGGAAGACTATAAGAAAACTGAAATAATGTTGGTAAATGGAAGTGGATTATAAGTTAGTAGGTTTGCAAAAATCATGTTAAATTAATAACATTAATGTGCAGGATGCTAGAATGGAATTGTGTAGGTTTTTGTTTATGTATTAGTGGTACTAATACATAGTGGCATTAATACATAATACATACCTCTTGCAGATGTATTCATGGCTAGCATCTGTAGGGAATTCCTAACTTACTGTAGTGAATAGTATAATTTAACAGAAAAATTCCCAGTTTTATTCCTAATGTTATTAATATTGGCTTATGTTGATCTATTGAGAATCTATAGTCATTTCCAAATTATGCTCATATTTTCATCTGTTCTATAGAAAGGTTATATGTATGCGAATCCCAAATTAAGATGAAAAGTGAAGGCCATAATATTGTCATGAATTATTCCCCCTCTTTTGGATGCCTACCATGTACAAGCAAACTCCCCTACTGGCCTTTCTTGTACTTGTGCACTTTGGGGTAGAAATACTCCTGTTCTGTAAACTAAATTCTGAACATGGCATTGATCACTGGACAAGATGAAAACAAAGTTTAGGGCAAGGAGGCAGTATGAATGGCATACAGAATAATACCTGTTAGCACATTGGATGCATTGACTTTGAACATATTGGCAGTGCTTTTCCTTCCCTCTGCCAAGAATTTGTCAAAATTCTTCTGGTTTCTCTCAAAACTCTCAGAAGAGTCTTCAAGAGCTGTGTTAAGGCTTATGTTGTCCTAAAATCCATTGTGGGCAGCTCAATCCACTACCTGCTTGCTAGGATTTAGGTTGATTCTGTTCCATTGACCTCAATACAGCAAAAATTGGCTTCAGCACAAATATTTTGGTTTTAAGTGGTCTGAGACTGGGCTGTAAAAATTTGGCTGCTATCCAGTTTGGGGATAAACATGGATTATACAACTAAGATGTTACATTTATTCAGCAATGAACTTGCATAGCATCCTGCTCCCTCTTACCTCCCTCAGAATCTGGTTAATTACATTGTGCTGTAATAGATGTAAGTTACTTTGGCAGGTCATATTACTTAGCTATGTCACTAGTTAACTGATACACAGGTGGAGGTACCTTTTTCTCATTCAGTTAATTGTAAAAGTTGAGTTGTCCAATGAGATTCTGTTCTCTTTCCATAAGCAATTACATACAATGAATGATGGAAGTGTAGATTTTTACAAATATTCCTGTGTCCTGCATGTCATGTATATGACTGTTTTCCCCTGGCAAATGATAAACATGTAAACACATTGATCATTTTATTGTTCCTCTCCCCACATGCCTGCTACACATGATTATGACTCCATCACATTTAAGGGGCTTAAATTTGCAGAACTTGGCAGAAAATTGCAACTGTGGAATAAGAAATTTAGTTGCATTTTCTGTCAAAATGTTTTAAAATCATTGAACACCCACTGCACTGGCATCCACCAGAGATGTGAATGCCTGTGCGGAAAATTGGGACAATTCAGGGTTCCCCCCCCCCTCATGAGTCCCCCAACCCATTTTTTGGGAGCACTGGAAAAAAACCTGTAAAATGTTTTCTCTTTTGGAATGAGCAATATATTTTTAAAGACAAGGTTTGGTTTACTCAAAATGTGTGGGGTACAAAGGTGGCAGCAGAGGCCAGGAGAGGCTCCACTTATGGGGCAAAAGACAGCAAATGCTTCAGGACAAGGCAGGGTACCTCACAGGAAGACAGTAGCAGCCCAATCCAAGCCAGTTGGAATGAGGAAAGGCAAGAAGAGGGTTAAGAGAGTAACAAGGCTATGAGAAGGGAGAGGCTGTGTTGGGCTTGATCAGCATGGGCAGAGCCCCAGGGATAAAAAGGGTGATGTCAAAAGTGATTGGGGGGTGAGGTCAGGGATGAATGGTGGCTGAGCAAAGTAGAGAAGTTGTAAAGGAGGATGAACCTAAAGGAGGAGCTGAGGCAAGATAAGGCTACCAATTTGGGACTGTTCAGGTGGAATTGCACACTTCTACATGAAAGCTCATGTCTTGAATAAATCTTTGTTGGTCTTAAAGATGCCATTAATTTTGCCTATAAGTCTTTGATAAGCGGTTCAGTGTTTTCATTGTTATATAATTTAACTTTATATTTAAGTTGGTCAGTAGTTTTGTTTGCTTGAGTATAGCATATAAGCACCACCACCACTTTCGTTGCTGTACATGCATAGCTTTTTTTGGGGGGGGGAGGGACTAGATATGTTGGGGGGCAGGATAAATGGATGTACCTGTCATAGCCTGAGGTAGAGGATTTATTTATTTATTTATTTATTTGGACTTCTATCGTGCCCTGTCTCAGCTGACTCAGGGCAAGTCACAGCACATGTTTATCCTGCTTATCTTTGTGTGGTACATTGTTTTTGCTCCCCAGATGGAGGGGTAGAAATTCCTGGTGGGTATCAGTCTCCTGAAATGGGGTACTTGAGGGAGTTCTATGCAGATCAAAGTCAATCATACATTACAATAATAATGTTCTTTCCCTTGCTTGTCTGTGTAAAGCAGGGGTAGTCAAACTGCGTCCCTCCAGATGTCCATGGACTACAATTCCCATGAGCCCCTGCCAGTGAACACTGCCAGAGGCTCATGGGAATTGTAGTCCATGGACATCTGGAGGGCCGCAGTTTGACTACCCTTAGTGTAAAGTGTTTCCTTTTAGTGCAAAATGCTGTTTTTGAGGGGTTACTGCAAGTAGATGTCCCTGTTGTATGAGCAGCATGGAGTTGGAAAGGAATGTCCCCATGCTGGCCTCCATACCTTCTGTGCAAAGGCTAGGATCTGTGATTGGAAGGGTGGCAGACTTAATTGATATCCTTAGCTCTGCCTGCTGTTGGGGGCATGATGAGATCCTGAGCAGAGGAAGTATTTAAAACTCCATGGGTGGAGATGTTTAAAGTTTTGCTGAAATAATGTTATGCCAGTGTTGGGGGTGTATTCAGGGCTGCAAAGTCTTAGGATACCAACTAAGCTCCACCCCTCCCATGATTGCTGGGTTGCTAATACGTTCTGCATGCCCATTCTTAACCCATCACACAGATTTACTCTTCCATATTGGTTTATCCAGTGCATCTGGGAGAAACAAATACTAATGTACATAAGAGGACTTTTTGTTTGTGTGATTGTTGTGGTTATTGTTTGCTTGTCTCATTTCTCCTGGGGTGGGAACAAACTACCTGGTTTACCTCTGTCATATTCCAATCTTGTTGGTTTTGCCTGCCTAATTACTAGCTCTGATTGATCCAGAAAGTTCAAAGCATGTGCTAACATGATAAATGTGTCAACTGATGAATGCTGCCAAGTGTACAGGTGCAAAAGCAGCCCATACTTTGTAACGTATTCATTTGAAGCCATATACAACTTGCCTAGAGGAATGTATAGTGGCAGGAAGCCTGTGAATTGTGAGCATGAGTCAACATTGTCTGATTACCTGACATTATGAATATTGCTTCTGTAAACTAGGAAGACTGTAGTGTACTACTAAAAAACTACTGACACTGTTCGTAATTTTAAATTGTAAGTTAATCATCAATATGAATACATGAGCTGATCAACTTAACAGAAAACAGGCACTGCCAATAAAGTACATTCAGGTTTCAAACACTGAATTGTCCCCAATACATCCCAAGCATACCCTTCTCAGCCCATTTACATTAGTGGATTTCGAAAGAGGCAACTCTTCATACAGTGGCACTGTCAGTAACACTGTCTCAGTGTTCACCAAACCAACACTTGAGGAGTGGCAAGACTGCCGGTTTGGACCTATTATTGTGACTTTCTTTCTTTCTTTCTTTCTTTCTTTCTTTCTTTCTTTCTTTCTTTCTTTCTTTCTTTCTTTCTTTCTTTCTTTCTTTTCTCTCTCTCTCTCTCACACACACACTCACACACACACACACCCTGCTGTTACAGCAATTACTCTGGCTGCTGATCTGCTCTTGAACCCAAATCAGGGTGTTGAATTTTTAAAGCCTGCCATTGCCCAGGACTGGGGTATCTGAAGTACCATCCTCTGCCATCTGTTCCTGCTCAGGAATTAAGATTACAGAGGAAAGCTTTCTTGCTTGTCCCATCAGTCAAATAAATTTCTTTAGCAGGCACACGAAAGGGGGGTCTTTTTGTTGGCAGCTCAATGATTCTAGTACAGCCTTCTCACTATTGACATTTAGGAGACAGCTGAAGACTTTCTTATTTAGAACCACATCCCTAAATAGGGATGAGTGATGATGTTATCCATTCAGTCATGTCCAACCGTCGGCGATTTTATAGGAAAGTCTTTGCCACGCGCCCCTGTCTCTGACTGCTCCTTTTAGTTGGTTCATGGTCATCCATGTATCAGCTTTCATAGAATCATAGAATAACAGAGTTGGAAGAGTCCTCATGAGTCATCTAGTCCAACCCCCTGCACTATGCAGGACACTCACATCCCAATCGCTCCTCTACTGTAACCTGCCACCCCTTTGCCTTCACAGAATCAGCCTCTCTGTCAGATGGCTATCTAGCCTCTGTTTAAAAATTTCCAAAGATGGAGAACCCATCACCTCCTGAGGAAGCCTGTTCCACTGAGAAACCGCTCTGTCAGGAATTTCTTTTGAATTAATTTCATCCCATTCATTCTGGTCTGCCCCTCTGGGGCAAGAGAGAACAATTCTGCTCCATCCTCCATATGCCAATCTTTTAAATACTTGAAGATGGTTATCAGATCCCCTCTCAGTCATCTCCTCTCTAGACACGATACTCCATTTGATACAGCCCAAAATTCCATTTGCCTTTTTAGCCACTGAGTCACACTGCTGACTCATGTTCAATGTATGGTCTACTAAGACTCCTACATCCTTTTCGCACATGCTACTGCCAAGACAAGTCTCTCCCATCTTATATTGGTGTATTTGGTTTTTCCTACCTAAATGCAGAACTTTACATTTTCCAAGAAGATGCTGAACCATTAACAAGTACCCTCTGGGTATGATTTGTCAACCAGTTTTTGATCCACCTGACAGAATTAGGATCTATACCGCATTTTACCAACTTGTCAACAAGAATATCATGTGGAACCTTATCAAAAGCTTTACTGAAATCCAGATAAACTATGTCCACAGCATTCCCCTGATCCAGCAAGGTAGCCACTTTCTCGAAAAAAGAAATAAGGTTGGTCTGACATGACTTGTTCTGGCGAAACCCATGCTGAGTCTTAGAAATCACAGCTCTCAGTTCCAGCTGCTCAAGGACCGAGTGTTTGATTATTTGTTCAAAAACGTTGCCAGCTACAGATGTCAAGGTGACGGGTCGATAATTACCCGGATCCTCCTTTTTCCCTTTCTTGAAGATTGGGACAACATTTGCCTGCCTCCAATCGTCTGGCACCTCACCTGTTCTCCAAGAAGTGTCAAAAATAATGGACAGAGGTTCAGAGGTGACATCTACAAGTTCTTTTAGTACCCTTTGATGCAGTTCATCTGGCACAGAAGTCTTTGTTTCATTTAAAGAAACTAGGTGTTTGTGGACTGTTCCAACAGTGATCCTAGGCCACCGTTCCCGTTCCCCATGTTGTGTTACGTTTTTGCCACATTGATCACTATTTCCCTCACAAGAGAAGACCAAGGAGAAATAGGAGTTAAGCAGTTCAGCCCTCTCTTCATCATCTGTTATAATTTCATTTTTTTGTCCTCGCAGTGGTCCAGGGTGTCCCTATTCTTTTTCTTGCTTGAAATATAACTAAAGAAGCCTTTTTTGTTATGTTTAGCATTTCTTGCTAGCCTAAGCTCATATTAAGCTTTAGCTTTTCTAACACTCCCCCTACAATTATTGGTTATTTTTTTATACTCATCCTTGGTAATAAGGCCTTCCTTCCATTTCCTAAATGACTCTTTTTTATTCCTCAAATCTTTTGACAACTGCTTATGGAGCCAACTTGGCTTCCTTAGGCTCCTTCCATCTTTTTTTCTCAAGAGAATTGTTTGTGATTGAGCCTTCAGTATTTCACTTTGATCGTGTTGAGCCAGCGGATCCTTTGGTGACCATGTTTCCTTTTGCCGCTGACCATGCCGAGCATTAATGATTTTTCTAGCGAGTTTGATCGCGTGAAGCGTTCAAAGTAAGCGAGCTTTAGGTGTAATATCTTCACTTCTGATGACATAGTTTGTTTGCTCCTCTCTAAAACTATCTTGTTGGTAACTATGGCTGTCCATGGTATTTTCAGCATTCGTCTCCAACACCATAATTTGAAAGCATCTATTCTCCTCCTGTCTTCAGGGATGAGTACAAACCAGAAAAATGCTATTTGGTTTGCGAACCATGGACCATCTTACACTTTTAGCTGTTTCACAACGGGCTCAATTTTGTGAGATTTATGAGGTGTCATAACTGCCCATGGCATGCTAAAGACACCAAACTCACAGGGGATTTCTGGCAGACTCACAGACAAAGTACTTTCTGGGAAACATTTCCATTTTCCTGAGGGCATCTTCAGGGGGCGGGCTGTAACTTGGACCCCGTAATCCAATCCTTACTAAACTTGGCCAGATAGAGGAGAGTCTGCTGAAGATACCCTGTGAGTTGGGTGCCTCTAGTGTGTACAGAATCAGTTCTGTACAGTACTGAACCTGTACCTTTCAAAATGACAGGATCAAAATAAACAAGCTCTCAGGAGGCTTCCCTTGGATGCTTCTGTGCATGTGCCTCCCCCCCCCCCCCCAAGTTTGATGTCTGACACAGAATCCATTCTATACACTCCTGAACCTGCACCTGTCAAAATTGCAACAGCAGTCATTTAACCAGGTGCTGGTTTGGGAGTGTATAAAACGGAACCTGTGCAAGTTAGAGACATCAAAGTCACAGGAGCCCTTCCCTGGCTGTTCCTCTACTTGCCTTCCAAGTGTTGCATTGAAATTATGTAAAAAAAAATTAATTGACCTGAGCCAGTCTGTCTGGAAAAGTCTTTGCTCAAAAGTCAGGAAGAACTTCCACAAACAGCTTGAAAGTTTGTGGCAGTTGACCTGCTAGTAAACTGGACTTCATGAATCCCAAACCAGCCAAAATTCATCATGAACTTTAGTTCATCCCTAGTCCTAAATTGTGATTTTAATTTTGTTTTTTAATGAGTTTTATGTATTATATTTTATTTATTTTGTCTATACTATAAGCCTCCTTGAGTTCCATAGGGCATAAAGGTGGCTAAGACTTTTAAAGAATAAACTTGTTCACCATATCTAAACTTTCCAAACCTGTTTCCACTTCAAAAGTTTCCAAATGTGAACCTAGAGATGCCCAATCAATGTGCAGCTGCATTTACTTTGTTTTGTCTAACATTTTAAACTCTGTCTTCAACATGACTAACAAATGTATCAAATATATTAAACAATAAACTTTGTTGTTGTTAGCCATTCAGTCTTGCCAACTCTTGGCAATCCTATGGCACAGCTGTCACCACAACCCCCAATCCCGTACTGCCTCCCTCAATAAACTTAGAATATGTTAATTTTAAAACAGCAAACTGATTTCAAATCAGTCTCAAGCTCCATTCACTTCTGGAAAAATAAGTCTTGATTTGTGATCTGATAGGAAAGAACAGAATAACGTCCACATTTTCCACTGCTGCTGAGAAGACCCTTTCACGTGTGGCCTTCTCACAGGTCTTCAGATGGCAGAGACACCTGAAACAGAGCCTTGGGTCTGACAGCCACTTGGTAGCCAAACGGTAGGAGATTTGTGGGTGCACTTTGGGCACAGAATGGCAAACCTGTGTTCTAACCCGATTGGAATTTCTAGCTGCCGTGCCATATATGGCAACTCTAGGAAAACTGTGAGGTGATTGGAAGAAGTTTTGTACATAGGTGTAGTCTAGGTGTAGCCTTCATCAGATAACGCTCACTTTCCTTTTCTTGAAATATCCCCAAAGTTCCAGTTGCCTCTCAGTCTTCTATGTATGAGGGAATTGTCAAGCAATGTCAATAGTGCCTTACTGTTATAAAATTTCCCTTATATCTGGGGCAATGTTAGGATCCAAAAGAAGCCTGTCCTATAAAAACACACATGAAACTACGTTATACTGAATCAGACCATCAAGGTCAGTATTATCTGGTCAGATTGGTGGCAGCTGTTCAGGATCTTAGACAGAGGTCTTTCAGATCAATTACTGTCTGGTTCTTTTTAACCAGAGATGCCTGGGATCGAACCTAGAACTTTCTGTGCATAAAGCAGACACTCTTCCATCGAATCACAGCCCCTCCCCTAAAGGGTGAACGGTGCAAGTTATTACATTCCATCTGGGTTGGGGAGACTGGTTACTGGGGAGACTGGTTACACAGGGCAGATAGAACCATACTGAGGAGGAGTGGATTTTGTCTTTTTACTAGGGAAAGAAGAACTCCTTAGCCCCAGCAGATCTCTCTCTCTCTCTCTCTCTCTCTCTCTCTCTCTCTCTCTCTCTCTCTCTCTCTCTCTTTTGTAAAATCCAGACAAAGGAATGCAAGAAAAGATGCTTAAAAGTTCTCTTGCTCTGTTGAGTAAATGGCAGAAGGATAAGTTGTAGCCTAGAATAAAATAAGGCTTCTCTGAATGTTACTGTGACACAGTGTAAAGGCAAACAGGTGCACAGAAATGGCAAAGAGAACTGATTAATGAAAGGAATAACCTCCTGTGTATCTCTGCCATTCTGTGTGATCTTGCTTCAGTCTCAGTTGATACCCCTTGCCTCATGCTGGCCCTGTTCGGGATGAGCCCAGCTCTGGGGAATTTCCGTTACAAACATAAAGTGAGATCCATGGGGGCAGGGTGTAATTGGACATTTTGATTTTTTTTAAAACAGGAAAAAGTGCTTTTCAGAACAGACAGTTCAGTACAGTTAAACAGGAGTAGGAGGTTGTTGTTCTTGGAATAGTCTGTAATTTTAAAAGGGCATAAGATTCCCAAGCGCTTTCCTGATTTTTGTGTAAGTGCCACTTTAAACTTTGGCTTCTCAACCCTTAATCATATTAATATTTTCTGTAGCACCCTGCAGGAACAGAGGTGGGAGATATAGCTTATGTGAATCAGTAGGACCAGTTATGCAGGGTGGTGGCCATGCTTGGCAGCTGCCAGTCCTGTTCAGTGGGACAGGATGCCCTGCCTCTTCCTGTGTACCTACAGGGGATTGTTCCTTATTCTGTCTTCCATTGTATACTTCAGAATGATGCTGTGGAAAGGAACAGTAACATAGGAGGATGGGCAAATGGAAAGGTGTCTAGCAGAAATCAAAAGAGGCCCTTCTATGTCCCTATTCCCTAGTAATTAATCCCATGATCACATTACGATACTGTTTAACAAGACAGCCTAGCAATGGATGAGTTTTAATATTATACCAGAAATAGCTATTCGTGGATTATCGGTTCATAGGCCATATTTCCCCATAAACATGCACAAAATGCTCTCAGAACTAGCACACGAAAATGCTCACTGAAAGGGGAAGTAATGGATTTTACAAAGTTTGGATGTCAGCTTTACTTTGTTGATGAAGGATTTTTCAGTCTGCTAAAGGCAGTTACGATGAATGATGACTAACTAAAGCAGCTTTTTCCACAGACGGTACCCATTTACAGTGGGTGTTGATGGGAAAATGTTCTGTGGCAGAGGACTATCATGGGAATGAATGCAATATACACCAACAACCTTAGCATATAAATCATTCCTGCACAGGGAAGTCATGGCAGCTCCAGTGTGCAGCTGCGTGTTCAACAGTGAATTAAGTATTGACATAGCTGGGAAACGGCGGCAAGATGGCGTCCAGATAGAAACTCCAGCTATCTCGCTCCGCAAGTCTATTTTATTTTGTTTTCTTATAAGCCTAATTCGAACTGCAAATTGCCTTGTAACAAGGAGTCAGGGCTTTGTGAGCTGCCTTTGAAGTTTTTAAGAACTTTTCAGCCCAGGCTGCCAACATTACAGTTCCTGGTAGGATTTTATCTTTGTTTGTCTTAATTTATCAAGAGGAGCCTCAACGCCCACAGCCTTGAATTGAGCTGAAGAACGCTAAGGACCTTGCTCGAAGCCAGGAACAGTTATCCTGGAGGGGCAGTAGGATTTTAGATACATCTGGTGGCTCAACTTTGATTAGAATTTTATTTTTTTTACTGGAGAACTGTATTGAAAGAAAGTAGCAAATCCTTTAATTAGCAGCTAATGGCAGTCAGCTGTCTGAGTTCTAAGGAGGCGCTGTGACAGAGAGCTGGGGAATTTGATGTTTGTTAGATTGCAGGCTGGGAAAACACCGTTTTGTTTTTATCTCATACTCACTCTTTGCCTGGAAAATATCTTTTAGACGCTCATAGGAATTATTTTCTGCTGGTGCTTGGGCTTGTGCCTTTAATTATGGGCGTTAACAAAAGGCCACGAGAAGAATCATGCTCGCCTCCAGGAGCCAAGCAGTTAAAAATAGATGATTATTTTGCCACAAACAATGTATTGTGCGCTCATCCAACTGCCAATACATTCTCTCCTCTGATCAACCTTACAACTGATAATTGTTGTGAAGAAGAAAAAGACGATTTAGTTAATTCGTTGCAAGGAGAATATCCTGGAGACCCAGATAACATATCAAATGACCCTCTACGCCTGACTGCTAAAACAGTGAAGTTTATTTTTGAAAGGCTAAATGAAATTGATGCCAAAATTGACAATCTTTCACAGCTTATCTCATGTCATATAAAGAGGGAAGCTACTCACTATAGTTCTAATGAAACTGTCCCACGAAAGCAGAATCCTAAACCCCTCATGACAGTGGATAATATTCCAAAAATACAAGATGGCAAGAGTCTACAATACCAGCTAAAATTACAGCCTTGCAAAATCTGTGTGACTATCTGCAGATATAAAGGCCAAATGCCTCTTTGGAAAACCAAGCACCAGGTATTTCAACACCTAAGAGATCTCCTTGGCAAGTCTATATCACCTATTGATTTGATTTCGGTTGAGCCTCTCAACAACTCAAATCAGGTACAAAGAACCATGCTTGTTTTCACAACTCCTAAGGTACCTACAGCTTTTTTGCAACAGAAACCCTTTCTGCGTACAAAAGGGATATTTCCAGTCCGAGTATTCGATAACCTCATTTTAACTTCATTGATACCAAAGCCTCCACAACTTAAATCCTCAACGATAGATAAAAATCATTCTGAAGATCAGAAGGACGCTGTTCATGGAGATTTGATAAACTGGACTGACTCTATGGATTCCATGAATAAGAAATGTGAACATTTTATTCCCGATTATTCCATAGAAGAGAACTTAATCAACTCCTTTTCAGCCCTCCCACCTGCTGAACAAACTGAGATCACTGATAGACTGGATCACCTAAGACAAAAACTTCTGAGTACAAAAAATGAGTTGTCTCCAAAGGCGCCAGTAGTAAAGCCGACAAGTGAAACAAGAGACTCTTATCCATCAGATTCAGCCCCCCCACTTTCACTTCCTCCCAAAATAGCTGCTGGAAATACTGGAAAGCCCAAAAGTGTATCACTCAGTTGCTCACAGACCAAGATGGAGACAGAGATTATAATAAACCAGCAGACTAACCCTGACTCCATAATATCTTCAAAAAATGGCTGTGTTTTTTTAGATCATGATGGTGACCTTAATACTATCTCTAAACTGGATTGACAACTAAAAATTTTATCCTGGAATCTTGGAGGTTGGAAGAACAAGCTATATGACTCAGATTTCTTAACCTTTTTACAGGGCCATGATATCCTATGTCTCCAAGAAACCTGGTCCCAAGAATCTGATTCCCCCACCCTCCAAGGTTATCAAGCCTTTTCAGTTCCAGCAGTTAGGATCAGCTCAAAGGGCCGGGGTAGTGGAGGTTTAGCGATATTGGTAAATGTTGATTTAAAAGTTGATGTGCAAGTTTTAGTAAACTGTTGTTCCAACCAATTCCAGACAATTTTAATTAAGGGTCTTTATTCTGGAAATCTAGTGTGTATCAACGTATACATACCACCCAAGAGTTCCTTAGATCAGGATAAGGAGAATCCCTGGGACTCATTGGCCATGATAATGGAATTTTTGATTTACCACTATCCAAAAGCCCAGTTTATTATTTGTGGTGATTTTAATGCTCGAATAGGGTCTGGTTTTAGAGATATAAGACCAGAGACCAATGCCCAAATAGCTCTCCATGCTACCATTCTGGACCGTTTATCAAAGGATGTAATTGTTAACAAGTTTGGTTTGAAATTCTTGGAATTTCTTTCTTTATTTGATTTACATATTTTGCATGGTACTAATTATGACACAACCTGTGGTACCTTTACCTATCTGTCAACTTGTCGGGCAAGTACAATTGACTATATTGCTATATCGCCTAGTTTATTGAATTTAGTATCTTATTTTGAGGTCGGTAATTGCCCTTGGAGTGATCATTGTCCTCTGAGACTATTGTTGTATACTAGTGATAATATCCTACTGAAACCAGTACAAGGTTTTGCAGAAGATACCATTCCAGGTTTCAGAAGAGTTAAATGGTCTGAACAACTAAACAACAAATTACTTCAAACCTTTAAAAATTTAGAATGGGAGTCCCTGCGATTAACTCTTTTACATCCTAGTAATGACGCTATTAAATGCTATGAGACTATAGTCAATCGCCTCAAACCACTGCTAATAAACAATAGACCAGTAAAAGCTATACCTTATACAAGCAGTGGATGGTTTGATCAAGAATGCAAAGCATTCAAAAAAGCCTTGATCTCTTGCATGAGACAGGTTAGGCGTAGTAACTCTGGTGTTTTAATGCCCCATCTTCTTCAACTCAGATCTCAATATAAACGCCTACTTAAACAAAAGAAAATGGATCATGCTAGACAGTTATGGAATGAGTTGGAATTGGCAGTCTATGAAAAGAATGACCCTCGGTTCTGGGAACTGGTCTCTAATGGTTTAAGTAGTTCACTGCGTCAATTTGAAGCACAAATTCCAGGGAAAGTTTGGTTTGAGTATTTTAGCAAGGTTTTTGGAGTTAATTCATCTACACCGAACATGTCACAGATGCAAAATACTTTCCTTGACATCTTAGACCTTCCAGTTTGGCCCCCAGTAACAGAGGTAGAAATTAGGGGCTTAATTTTCTCACTGACCTCTGGAAAAGCGCCCGGGGAAGATCTGATTCCCCCAGATTTGTTTAAAGCCTTTTCAGAATGGTGGGCACCTATCCTAGCCAAAGTTTTTACACAAATAAATGAATCAGGTCTAATGCCATCCAGATGGAAGTTGAGTATTATTGTCCCTATTTTTAAGAAAGGTGACAGAACGGATCCACAAAACTACAGACCAATAAGCCTGTTGGATATATCAGCAAAATTGTATAGCAAGTTTTTGCTACATAAACTGGAAGACTGGGTGAATGAAAATCAGGTTATACATCCCCAACAAGCAGGATTTAGAAAAGGTCTTAGCACAGTTAATCACTGCCAAACCTTATATCAACTAGCCTTTTCTGGTATAAATGGCCCAACAAAATCATTATATGTAGCATTCGTTGACCTGGCGGCAGCCTTTGACTCCATTGATAGAAACCGCTTATGGTCAAAGTTAGCAGGAACAAACATTGACAGACGGCTACTCTCTTTATTACGTGAGTTACATACAGATACACTTGCCCAAATCAGGGTAGGAACATCAGGATCTTTAACTAACAGAATCCCAACAAATAAAGGAGTCAAACAGGGTTGTGTTTTGGCTCCCCTCCTATTCAATCTGTATATAAACAACATAGTTAAGAGGCTTTCCGGTCCCCATTTTTTTCCACCATCTCTTGGCCAACAAAAAATCTCCATTTTATTGTATGCTGATGACATGGCCCTAATTTCTTTTACTAAAATAGGACTAAGAAGGCTGTTGCAAGAACTAGGTGCATACTGCAAGGAGGAGTCACTCAACATTAATTATGAGAAGACAAAAGTAATTGTATTTAGAAAAAGACCCAAAAAATCACACTGGAGTATACAAGGGCACCCTATTGTACAATGTAGCTCTTTCAAATATCTGGGAGTCACATTTAAAGATACCCTGAATTGGAATGCACACCTAGAAACCATCAAGTCCTCTGCACTGAGGTTAGTTGGGTCTATTCTGAGATTCTACTACACAAAGGGAGGACATCTTATAGACCCAGCCTTGAAACTATTTACTAGCAAGGTCGTCCCTCACCTCTTGTACGCTGCTGAAATCTGGGGTTGGAAGGAAGATATTATTACCAGCTTAGAAACTATTCAAAATCTTTTTCTCAGGCGCATCTTAGTCCTTCCAAAGGGAACATCAGCAGCTCTTATCAGAGCAGAAACTGGCCTGCCCTCAATTAGGGCTCGCATACATTTGGCCATTGTAAAAGTATGGAAGAAATGGAAGCATGGAACATCAAGTTCAAATTCACTTAGTGAACAATCTTTTAAACTTCTGTTGGCCAAAGATCCTTCTCGCTCCAGATTTTTAAATAACATCTTGTCACGGTATTCCATCCCAGATGACCTGTTAAACCCTTCAGGAGATAATAACCAACTCAGAGACTGGGTATTTATCTCAGATGCCTTGATTGATAGATCATTAATCCTGCAATCTAAAAGTTCACCCTGGTACAAATTATTCAAAACAAACCATTTGAGATCTTCCTATCTAGTCTATCTTTCAACTCATAGTCTCAGAGTAGCTTTTACCTCCATGCGATTTCAAACAATGCCAACAGCTGTATTGAGTGGGCGATACCATAAAACACCAAAAGATCAATGCTTCTGTATTTGTGGAGCTTTAGTCCTGGAGGATCTCCCACATTACATTCTCACTTGCCCATTGTATACAGATCCTAGGGCCAAATTTCTAGCTGGCCTACTAGATGGGCTAAATGATAAATCCGAACAGGAAAAACTTGTGTTTTTGTTAGCTGATACTAATTCATTTGTTTCTAACAAAATGTCATTATTTGCCCTTGCAGCAAAGAAAATAAGGGCCAGAGTGGTGATGCAGAGAGCAAGTACCTAGAGGAGCTTTAGGATAGGTGGACATATGTAGTCTGGAAATGTTTTTATGATGTTAAGTGATTGTTGTCTGAGATTGCACATTCTTTTTTATTACTGATTTGAAATGTTTTAAATCCTTTTATATTTTCCTTTTGTATTGTAATGGCCTATGGCTACATGCAATAAAATCTGACTTGTGACTAACAAGTATTGACATATCTTTCCTCCATTCCTTCTCACTCATATTTCCCCTATTGCTTCTGGCATGAGCCAAGTTTTTGACAATTCATGTTCTCCCTGCACTTTCCCTTCTTCAACAAATTGTTTTCCATTCAGCATACCTTTCCCGTGGAAGCAAAAATTGATATTTTCTTCTGTGAACTTATGGAGCTTACCTGCCATTCTGTTGTCCACCCATCCCGTCCTTGGCTTTCCTGTCATGCATCATTTAGTCTATCCTCCTTTCTCAACAGTGCAGTGCAGTGTCTTCTACCTTTGTAAACCCAGTTTGATGCCTTAGACAGATTTGTTAGCATATATTTTTCCCGCCTTTGACAATTTTCTTGTCTTTCCATGGCTCACGGAGAGCCACATTCATAACTGTGCATGTGTACAATGCCATCAAATCACAGCGGACTTAAGCTGACTCCATAGAGTTTTCAAAGCAAGTGAATAAGCAGAGGTTGTTCTCCATTGCCTTCTGCAAACTCTTCCTTGGTCTCTTTTCCAAGTACTGACCCTGCATAGCTCCCAAGGTCCTGTTCTGAGTCTTAATCTGATACTCTATATTAACAGCTGCCAACACCAAGATGTTGCCACTAGCCCCCCGGGTGCATGAAAAGCAAGCACAAACTGTTGGAAAGACTTTACCTCACCTGCAACAATCTGAGTTCTGTGCTTAAGCATAATGTTCATTTTTAAAAGAAGACATGAAACAGCCAAGCATTCATGAAACACCGGTACAGTCTAGTATCTAATCCATCACATGTAGCCTAATAATCCACAGTGAATAATCAGAGCAAGCATATCATAAATCAGAGCAAGCATATCGGGGGACAGGTAGCACCCTACCTGTCCCCCGAACACCTGGCCACTGTGATCCATGCAACGGTCACCTCCAGATTAGATTTCTGTAACTCGCTCTACGCGGACCTATCCCTGTCTCTGATCCGGAAACTCCAGCTAGTACAAAATGCAGCCGCTAGGGTCCTCATCAGCACACCTTGGAGGGCCCACATCCAGCCTGTGCTGAGGCAGCTGCACTGGTTACCAATTGCTGTCCAGATCCGGTTCAAGGTTCTGGTTCTAACCTTTAAGGCTTTACGCGGGCTGGGACCCACATACCTGAGGGACCGCCTAGTGCCCTATGCCCCCCGCAGGGCTCTGCACTCTGCGAGTGAGAATCTTCTGGTCGTTCCCGGCCCTAGGGAAGTACGCCTAGCCTCGACCAGGGCCAGGGCTTTTTCGGTCCTGGCCCCCACCTGGTGGAATGAGCTCCCGGGTGAGCTGCGGGCCCTGCGGGACCCTTCAACGTTCCGCAGGGCCTGCAAGACGGAGCTCTTCCGCCAGGTCTATGGTTGAGGCTGGGGCTGCTGGGGTACATCGACTGCTCTCCCCCGGGCTTCTTGACATCGTTGACCTCCTTCTCCTCCACCCCCCCTTTTTTAGGAATGGGGGTAGGAAGGGGATCTTATTATTGTGCTGCCATGTTGTGATATTTTAAAGTCTTTTAATGGGAGTTTTAATGGGTTTTTTAAGACATTGTAACCCGCCGCGAGCCATTTGGGAGTGGCGGGAAATAAATCGAAATAATAATAATAATAATAATAATAATAATAATAATAATAATAATAATAATAATAATAATAATAATAATAATAATAATAATAAAATTGGTAGACCATTCAGAATCTTATAGCTCATGACTGTCATCAGCTATTTTGGTGAGGAACAGTGCCCACTGCAGACAAGGATGCCTGTTAAATGTTAATCCCATTTAGAACAGGAATAAGAGACAATGCACAAAATCTTTTCCTAGCAGCATCAGACAACAGCCTGGAGAAAAGGAGGTTGAGAGGGGACATGATAGCCCTCTTTAAGTGTATGAAAGGTTGTCACTTGGAGAAGGGCAGGATGCTGTTGCAATTGGCTGCAGAGGAAAGGATGCGCAGTAATGGGTTTAAACTACAAGTACAACGATATAGACTAGATATCAGGAAAAGATTTTTCATTGTCAAAGTAGTTCAGCAGTGGAATAGGCTGCCTAAGGAGGTGGTGAGCTCCCCCTCACTGGCAGTCTTCAAGCAAAGGTTGGATACACCTTTGAATGCTTGGATGCTTTGGGCTGATCCTGCATTGAGCAAGGGGTTGAACTAGATGGGCTGTATGGCCCCTTCCAACTCTATGATTCTATGATTCTAATAGTTCAGAGTATTGAAACTTGGAAGTGTAAGAAAGAGGTGATGTTCATTGAGTGCATATGAATGCAGCTGGGAGCTATGAGTAATCATGATCCACCCTGAATTGGCTGAGACAGGGTGGAATAGATGTCCTAATAAAGAAATAAAATAAATGAAGAGAGTTAAGATTTATAATCCATCCTTGAGATATCTCTCTCCATAATTCTGTAGGCTCATGGCACAAGCAGGCCATTTTCCTCTATCCACTAAAGATGTGAAGACAAGTAATAGAATGAGGAATGAAAAAGTCTTAGGGGGGATCAGGAGCAGAATAGGGGATAATATGACAAAGGGGGGTACCCTGTTTAATGATACTAATTTCTAGACTAGCCTTTCTTAACTTTTTTATCATTCTTCAGGCTTCAAGAAACCACAGAAGTGTGACAAACATGCAGAATATGGTTGGGAAGCATAGTTGTGTATATGCCCACCCAGGGCCCCTCCCCTTACTCCATTGGGGGGGCAGCAGGGCAACATGACCATATATGGTCATGTCATGCATTAAATGTTTAACAAATGTGGAAACCTCAGGGTTTCACAAAACCCTGGTTGAGAAAAACTGACCTAGGCCAAGAAGCTGGACCACCAATTGGGTCAATATGGACTGAATAATTCATCTCTGTTGCACTCAATTACATATATTGAGTGGAATTCTTCAGGCCAGTCTTCCAGGGAGTGTTGCACTGTCTAATATGTACTACTACTAAAGTAGCATTTATTCCAATGGTTCTCAACCTTCCTAATGCCTTGACTCTTTAATACAGTTCCTCATGTTGTGGTGACCCCCAGCCATAAAATTATGCAAGTGTTCTTTCACAGAAATTAAACCGAAACTGACCAATGGCGTGAAGATCCATTGTTCATGATTGTATATAAATTGGGTTTTTTCCAGGCTTTCTTATTTCAGTTCCTCTTGTCCCACTGAGGTTCACCGCCACCTGGAGCTCCTGGCGGGAGACTGTGCTGTGCTGAAGGTACTGCTTGGAGTGGCTGGCGGCCAAGTGCGGGAGCCTCCAGGAGGAGCGGCAGTAGCGGCAGCACCCCCCTGGCCAAGCTGCTTGCCCTGCCACAACCCCTTTGAAAGGGCTGTTTGACCTTCAAAGGGGTCCAAATCCCCAGGTTGAGAACCACTGACTTAATCAATGAAGCCTAAAATCTGACATGTTCCTTAGGCATTTTTGAAAATGGCTGGTTAATCCCAATCCCTTGGATATAGAAATACTTAGGAGCAAGTAATTTAAGGATTAAAATATGTTACTATTCAGCACTATGAAAACTCAAATAGTTTACCACTGGAAACAGAGTTGTGCATCTGAATTGAGTAATACATTCAGGAAAAATCTTAGAAGAGATTGCAGAAGGAGATGAACATTTTGGCAAGATGGGCATTATGTGAGGGGAACTGAGATGGCTGCAGTTGCCTTCAAGAGACATTTTAATTTAAGATATCCAGGAAGGCCATCATCTGAGTCTGTTGCCTATCAGAACCTAAATGAAATATTGAAACAGAATACAGGTTGATCTAGAAGATCCTGCAAAAGATGCCTGAATTATTATATTCATATTTAAATTTCTGCTAAGCAAAATAAATTTCCTGTCAATTTCCTCTAAACATAATCAATTTTTTAAAAAATCAGTTAAAAATTCATAAGAGCTGAAAAGTGTGGTGGGACTGTTCATACATTCAACATACCTAAAATTGTATGCTTTATTTGCAGAAAAATTTACTAAAACTCCAGTTTAATCTTTCATATATGGATACTACTGTTTCAGCATATCTCAACGAAGAGAAGTACTGTATGTTCTAAAGCCAGCTTTTTCTGCAATAAGATTCTAATTGTATTTTAACAGATGACATGTTCTTACATAATGTACATTTTCCTAAAAGAGCTTTTCCCTAAAATAAGACAGACTTGGAAATCTTATCATGTCAGCAATCCTAGATTTCCTATTACTTAGTGCCAGACTAAATGTTATATGCCTGTAAACTGAACATTACCTTGATGACCCTTTTTTAATTGGGAAAACCAATTCTGGTGAGAGAAGATGCAGCTCTTTAACCATTGGTGCACCTACTGTGCTTCAGATCACCACAAAGCCTTCAAAATTCCAAATGCATGTTCTATGTCTGGTACTTTGCAGGAGGAAAAGCTGCTGAGGAGCGGAGGAGATTTGAAATTTAAGACCGCTTTGTGGCCTTTTGGCTAAGATCCAATGTATGTAGATGTGAAATTAGACAACAGCAGGCAGGGAAAAGGATTAACGCCCCACTCACTTCTACAATCACCCCTTGCAAACTGAGATTTCCAGTTTTAAAAGGGCTATTGTCCTTCAATTGTAACATCTAGTTTGTCTCTTAGCAGCAACTATCAGAGGTAGAAGTTTGATCTTTTAGTCATCAAGGTATATACAAAATCAGACTTTCTCAGCCAGGGTTCCATGAAGCTCTGGAAGGGTTTCCCAAATGGGTGAGAATGAATTAATTTTAAAGTATTTTTTAAATTTGTTAAACATTTATCAGATGATATGACCATATATAGTCATGTTGACCTGCCCCCCTCCCCCCGCAACAGCCTATGATGGGTCTAGAGAGGGTAGAAAGGGGAAGGGCCCAGGTTGTATGTATGCAGATTTGCTTCCCAACCACCTTCTGTACAATTGTGCCATTTTGGGGGTTTCTTGAAGCTTCTGAGGTTTTCTCAATGGTAAAAAAGTTGAGAAAAGGCTGTACTAAGTTTTTATTTTTTAAATCCATTGTATTAAAAACAATGAGTCATTGTGATTCTTTTAGTCACATTTTCAGAGGAGTTCATAGTTGAGTGGTAACTTTTAATATCTTAAATGCAATGGTGTTCGTAATTGTGGCTGCACATAGTCAGGCAAGGCTGTCACTACATAAACTATGGACATTCCCAGACATGTAACAATGGTTTATGTAGAGAATGGTTCTACTGCTCTGATGTCCAGGGCTGTTGAGAGAGGATAAAAGAGAAGGGCCCGTGTTTCAGGGTGGCAATAGTTTGATTAGTCAAAAAAATGTATTGTGTTGCAGATATGCAAAATATAGAACGTAACATTTCATTGGAAGTATGGAAAAGACTATGGCTTAAGGTACTCAAGCTTACAAAATGTCAAGAAAATTGGCACAAAATGTTTTATCGTTGGTATATCCCACCTAAGGTTATAAGTAAAATAGTGAAAGATCACCATGATATCTGTAGGAAGCGCAATGATAAACCTGGCTCTTTCATATATCGTGGAGGTGCAGTAAAGTAAGCAAATTTTGAGCCAGGATTCATTCTGTATTAGAGTGTACGCTTAATGTTAAATTCCCTATGAAACCTGAATATACGTTGGTAACGGTTTGTCCAGAGAATTTGCTGCATCAAGCGGAGATCTTTTTTTATGCCACAAGTTCGACGAGAATGATCTTGGCTAAAGACTGGAAAGTTTGAGAGTATCATCTATATCGATTTGGCTTGATAAATTGGCATAACTTTTAAAAATGGCCAAATTAACCAGTTTAGTCAATGGGAGAACAACACAAGAATTTCAAGAACAATGGCAGTATTATACAGGCATTGAATAGAAGTAAATAATGTGATCAGGGAATCAGAAAACCTCATTGGGGGTTCAATATGTTAAACAACTGTATCTATTTTCATTTATTTTCTATATGTTATACTGTAATAAAACAATAATAAAATTTAAAAAAATGTATTGTGGCCTGCCTGATTCAAAATGTAGGCAAAAGTAACTTGGTATGTGAAGCTATCCAGTGGTATTTTTGTACTTTGATTGATTTTCTTTTTGCTTCTCTTTAGCATGTGGTTTCATATTTCCCCTTATTTCTCTGCTTTATTCTTTGTGGACAACTGTCAGCAGACAAAACTAATTTTATCATTTGATCATATTTTGTTTGAAGAGGTGGTGTCTTACAACGAGGACTCACGCTTTCTCTGTCATGTATCAGGCCGAGGCAGTGCTGGATTGAGTTTTATTTTGTTTTTTACCATGATGCTTTTCAAATTACATCTCAGGAATAGTATGACTCAACCCTTCCCACCCTAAAAGTACAACACTCCTGACAGTGCTAAGCCTCAACAAAATTGGTTTGCTCATCCATAAAATACTGTCAATCTCTTGTACCAAGAAAAGTACCAACAAAAGAGGCCTTCTTTGCCCAATCATGTAAAATGTCATACATTACTTGAGTTGACTGCAAGGTTGTAGAGCAATTGCTTTACTTTATCAAACAAAAAGTTCATTTCTTGTCTTCTTTGAAGGCAACAAGAATAGTTTCAAAGGCTGCACAGAGAGAAATAACCAGAACATAATATTTAGGGTGATTCTTTCCATTACAATGATTGAAATTATTTTCAGTACCAAAACAGATCTCTGGAAGATGTGAAATTAGAGTTTAATGCATTTACATAAAAATTGTATTTTATGGTTTCTGCTAAGCACTTTTCAGCTGCTGGTTTCTGCTGTACAGTATACAGTTTATGTAATTTAGGGGTTCATTCCATCTGGAAACCACCAGAATTTTGTCTTTAACAAGACATTATCAGTCATCCAACACTTCAAATTACATCCACTTTTATACTTGGACTTAATTTACTTTGGTACTTCCGTATAGAAATAACACAACAGCATCAACAAAATATCAACCAGAAATAGGTAACTTCCTCTAAGGAGGCCATACGCGGTTTGCACACACACACGGTTTGCACACACGCGGTTTGCACACACAGGCCCAGTGTATCTGAGAGACAGCCTTCCTGCCTATACCCCCAAAAGAGTTTTACGCTCTACCACTTCCAACTGGCTGCAGATCCCTGGCCCCAGAGAAGCGCGTCGGACCTCAACAAGGGACAGAGCCTTCTCGGTCCTGGCCTCCACCTGATAGCACGAACTTCCCAAGGAGATAGCACGAGCTCCCCTGCCCGAACTTCCACTGTTCCGCAGGGCCTGCAAGAGGGAGCTCTTCCACCAGGCATTTGCTTGAGGCTGACCGACTCAGAACACCTGCTGGTCCCCCCAGACGCCTGCCCATGACTCTCCCAAAGTTACTGTTAATTGTTATTATATTATAATTGTGGTTGTGTAATCTTTTGATGTTTTATTGAAAGTTGTTTTGATTTTATAGTCTGCATAATGTTTCATGTAGGTTATAATGTTCTGTGTAAACCGCCCAGAGCTGCAAAGAAATGGGAGGTATAGAAATCTAAATAAAATAAAAAATAAATAAAAATAATGGGATGATGACAGCATGCCCCTAAAAGAACGGGAGAGTTTGATAAAGCTTTTTAAAAGGATACTCTGGCTTTGCCTAGGAAGCTGAGCTGGTTTGTTCACTTATCGAAATCAGTCTCTTTTCTGTGTTCCTTACTATGGAGAAATGATTGGTTAAATTTGGGAGTGATGAAACACTGGGTTTATCCTTAGGCATTGCTTCATCGTCTCAACTCTTGGGACATGCTATTATTTTGGAGGCTACAGCCACCTGTGAGATATACATTTTTGTAGCTGATACTGTGTTGGAGGAAGGGAGGGAGGCAGTTGTTTTCATGATATATAGTTTCCATTAGTAGTCAGTACTATACCGCAAGTAAATATTTTTGGCAGTCTTTTAAAATAGGTACATTAAATACAACTCGCTCCTCTATTAAGGTCAGACTCTGACTGCCTGGTCCAAAAATAAATGTGTACTGCAGGCAGGAAGGCAAATGGATCTTTAATCTTTAAGTTCTAAAAGAGGGTCATTCTGATGTAAACCTCATTAATTCCTGGATTGTAACATTCTTCTATCTCCAGTCTCTGTTAAAGAAATGACACTTTCTGTTAATGGAATTTTAGTGCTATAGCATATTATAGCTCACTGTGCTTTAAGGATATGACCCAAAATCATTGTGATGCAAGCAAAAGAATGCTCAGCAATTTCAGGGGAGAGGACTTGGCTCCATCTTACTGTCCAGCACAATATAGTAAAAGTGTATCTATGTCAGCAGGACTTAAGTTGTAATAAAGGGCCTGTTGCATGTAGCAACTTCGCTTGACATAAATGTCAATCTATATTAGGAGAAAGTCTTGAAAAGCATACAGGTAAGCCACATGAAGCCTCTTCAACATTATTATTATTATTATTATTATTATTATTTAATTTCTAGACCGCCCTTCTCCCAATAGGTCTCAGGGCGGTTTACAACATAAATAGTTAAAACACAATAAATGCATAAACAGCTCATAGCCTAAAGTAGTGGTCCCCAACCTTCTTGTAGTCGGGGACTGCCTCCATGGGTGGGAGAGAGCCGGCGGCCCGGCCACAGCAGCTGCCCGTAAACGTGCACGCGCAGTTGCCGCACATGCATGTTTTTGCCACTAGGTGGCGCTAACGCGCATGCACAGAATAGCCGGACATGCGCGTTTTCGCCAGCAGGGAGCACAAACACGCATGCGTGGCGGCTCCGTGCGTGCTTGTTTGCATCGCTGGCGTGCCAGTGGCCGCGCCTGCCTCTTCCCCCCCTCTCGCTGCGGACCGGGGGTTGAAGACCGCTGGCCTAAAGCATCTCTCCCTGCTGCCTTTGTCTTCCTTCCTGGTCCCTACTGGACTGCTATGCAGCAGTCCATGAATGGCACCCTAGGCAGCCCCCTTCATTTTTCCTCCTCATGCACACATAGGCATGTTTGTTGCCTACCAGGCATTTAATTGTTTTGTTCTCAGACTCGCCCCCACCCCCTCTTGTAGCTGCACTGCCCTTTTGCCCCTTCCTCTGCATTCTTGGTCTCCTGATGAGAAGCAAGGAGGAACTAGGCCTTTTAGTAATCTCTGGGCCATTCCGCACGACTTAAATGTAGCAGAAGTCTTACTTTTGGTAAACATTATTAATTTTCAGGAAATCCAGAAAAGTGGATTCCCCCTAAAAATACCGCTAGACTCTTGAGAGCAACCTGCAACACATCCTAAAAAGATATGTGCATTCTCAATGTAGCGGTAGAAAGAATGTCCCTCCCTCGTTCCTGCCCCCGAACTTCCGGAGACGCGATTGCCATTTTTTCCCCTTAGACCGGTGAAAGCAATGAACGAGCGAGGCTTCTCCGGCTAAAGTCCCTCCACAGAAGTGCTTAACAGTAAAACAAAGCTCCCTACTACAAGTGTCTTTAAAGTTCCCATGCACAATACAGCCCCCTGTTTGCCCATAATTTTGGCCACAAATCACGCCCATCGGGGGGGATTTTTTTTTTTACTTGAAGAGCGTGTAAACGATTAAGCGCCAGCTCCTACACCAGCAAAAAGTTTCTTTCTGAGACAATGAATGAACAAATATTCATTGCAACTGCTGTGTTTGGGTTTTTAAAAAACAGTTTTTAAAGGGAAAGGGGCTTTTCAGAAGCACGAACACAACAATTCATTGGCGGTTCTGTTTGATTGACGGCCAGGGGTGGGAAGAAGCGTGGAAAAATATTGCTTCCTTCGTTGCGATTCCAGCGAGACCGGAAACATGTGGGGAATGAATACAATGCTACTGGGACTCAACATTCCACTAGAATTAAAGGTACGTGGAATTACGAAATTCCACTATTAAATATAGTGTTTCTGCATACTGCAAACATTCAGCAAAATTGGTCCTTGTGCGGAAAGCCCCTCTCTCTTGGAAGACCCTGTTCTGCCTGGCTCATTAGAGCTAGCCCTGTCTAGGTTTCACAGCTACTTGCTGTCTTAAGCTATGACATTTTTGGCATTGCAACTCAAGAGGTCCTGCCATTGAATACAGTGGGGAATCAGATGCAGTGCAACTGCAGGATTCCTAAGATGTCACAAACCTTCATACCTGTGCAATTGAACTACAAGCAAGGTATGCTTTGGCACCACACACACACACACACACACACACACACACACACACACAAGCTTAGGTGTAATGTTTGGTAGAAATATGCAGGTTTATTATACCACTTGAATTACTTTGGCTATTTTTGGTGATGAGGTCAAAATGCTAAAAATATGCAGTTGGATAGTTTGTTTTTGAACTGCAGCTGCTCTGCAAGAAAATTACTAAACTGCAGAATGTGAATGGGAGCTCCAGCAAGGTGTTTCTTTCTCTTTGCTTCTAAGACACACTCTGTCTGCTAATTTGACCCCCCCCCCCGACTTATTTACACACAGGCATGCACATGCACACATGGCTCACTGTCTCACTGCCTGTCTCTCTCACACACATGCTGAAATGCTTCCCAGTTCACAGAGAAGACAAACATTGAGGCTGTTTCTCCTTCCTCAACTGTGCAGTGATTTATTCATTGGACAGGTTGCAACATGTTATCTGGATTTGCTACAGATGGGGAAATTTGGTGATGGTCCAGGAGCTGAGTGGCTTAAGAAGTAAGGACTGGCTAAAATCAGGGGCACTGTCTTGGGACTGGGACAGCCAGGAGGACCAGAATACCCTTGGACTCTGGATTCCTGAGTTCCTTCTTTGGTCCCCTGTGGATTTTAATTTTTTTTTCTCCTTGCTTTACTGTCACACTGTTGCACTTCCTGGCGACATGGCTGCTGATCGACAAGCAATGTTTCATCGAACCCTCCTGTTTAACTTGCTTGAAGAAACGGATTTCACATTTAATTATTTAGCTATAATGTAAACGTGCTGATGATGGACTGGAGAGCTGTGTAAGTGGATATGCTTTTTTGTTAACAGAATTTGGTCAATGACTCAAGGGTTTTGGTTCCCTCGTTTTGTTTAAAAAAGAACCCTCAGCATATACCTTTAAAAAGATATAATGAAAATGTTCCTGGTTTTGCAGTTCACTTGACACTGGCATGCCAGTAGTGCTGAAAATATGCAGTCTTGTTATTATTGAATGGAGGGTTGAATAATGCATGTGAGTGACAAGCTTGCATCTAGACTGTTCCTTATCTTTTTGGTACAGGATCTGCAATATGCTTGGATGGATCAGAAATAGTCAGATATGGCACTAAGATTTTTATTGTGAATAACTGTTGAAATGGTCATTTTTGTCTGATGTAACTAATTCTTAATACCTTCCTCTGTGTCTGACATATAACACTGCTGTAAATTTAGAGAATATCTAATTCTGGAATATTAATCGGAAACTGGTGTAGGTTAGGGTAAATACTGAGGCAATTTTCTGCTTTGTGGTTACTGTGTAGCTGTGGTGTAACCAGCAGAACTTCTGTAAAGAAAACTGATTTATTATCCTTTACCATTGTAAAAGCCCTGACAAGATACAGGTTATTGATCAGAGGTGGTTTCAAATATCTAATCTGTTCTGGTTTTATTCTCCCCCTCAGTTAAATGTTGCTTCTTCTTCAGCTAATCAAAGCTGAGATTCTGCATTTTCACCCTGTTCCTTTGCAGTGTTCTTTTTTCTGTAAAATATATGCATTTTTCCACATTGTAATATTATATATATTTAAACGATATACATTATACATGTGCATTATAGCCACATCTGTAGCATAGCTGAGGAACCCTTGCCTCAAAAGAATCCCCAAGTTTCAAAATGTTTGGACCAGGAGGTCCAATCTACAGACACCCAAAAAGGGTGTTCCCATCCAATTTCCATTGTTTCCAATAGCAAAACAAGAATACAGAATATTTTTTCTTCACCACTGGAAAAAATGGAGGTTGGATGAGGCACTCTCTTTGGATACCCATAGAACTGGACCCTCTGGTCCAATCTTTTTGAAACTTGGGAGTTCTTTTGAGGAGAGGTTCCCACAGCTACACTGGAACTTTGGTGCCTCTACCTCAAACCCCAACCCCAAGTACATGTAATAGGTGGAACAGGAATATTTGTGTCCCTTTAAACTTGAAACTGCCTGATCTCCACATGGCCGAATCACTCCCAAATCACAGATCGGCGATTGGACCAAGGTTGATTTGGGCAGTTTAAATACAGGGGAAAGTTGTTTGGGATCAGATTAATCCAAAAGTTCAAAAAGTGTCCAAATCAATATTGATTTGGGTACTTTTTGGACTATTTGAACCAAATTGTACATGCCTACTGGTAGGTCCCTCTATAGACTCCTCAGTGCAGCCACTGTCCTGATCTGATAGGCCTCTCAGTCCCTGTCAAATGGAAACTCAGCACATTCAGCATTTTGGTTATTCCCATCGCCTTCCCCACACCTTAGCATATGAAAATAGAAATAAAAACACTTTTGCACACCCCTTCCCCCACCATTTAATCAGGCATTTAACAATTATTTCCATCCAGATAATATTTCCTCCTAAGAAATAATAGGTTATGGGGAAGAGGTGTTGCAGAATGAATGGAAATAAAGCCCTGTATTAAATGTAATGTGAAGCCATCACTACAACTCTAGTTCCAGCATGGTGCAAAATAGCAAAACAAATGTAACACAAAGAAGCAGCAATCACCTCTGTCTCGAAGAATTCCAACTAATTTTATTCCTATTAGAGCTCACACTGCTGTTCGCTGATGACAATTTGTGATACCTTCAGTTCCTAGAGTGTGGGTTCTGTTAGATTACATGGCACTCCATGGTACCCCAAGGAAGGCCCTTTTCTCCTTTCCCATACAAATGGTAACATCTAAATGATTTCTCTCCATAGCTGAATTCAAACATATGCAGACTGTTGCAAACATTCAGCAATAATTTCTTCAAAACATCATTTTGGAGCATCCTTAAAGCTCTCATGTTGTGTTTCCCTAGAACCTACTGTGGCAACATGAAGGGCCTTTTCGCACAGGGATCTTTGTTGCAAATTGTTTGCGGAATGAAAAATCGCCATTTAAAATAGTGGAATTCGTCGTTATGCATACCTGGCTTTGTAGTGGAATCAGTTGCGTTTTTTAGCGTTTCCCACAGGCTTCCGGTCTCGGCAGAAATCGCTAGAAAGGAAGCGCTATTGCCAAGCTCGTCCCGCCCCTGGCCGTCAAGCAGCCAATGGGCAGCCGTTAGCATGCTCCCAAACAGCCCCTTTCCCTTTAAGAAAGGTTTTTTTTAAAAAAAAAACGACCCATAGCAATGAATCTAGGTAGATTCGTTGCTACGGAGAGACCCATCCAGCTGCCTAATGTGAGCTGTCGTTTGATTGTATGATCATTTGCACGCTGCCTCGAGTGATAAAAAAAAAAATCCCCCCCCCCTCTCACGGGCACGATTTTCGGCTGAATTTATTTGTAAAAAATAAAGGGACTTTATTTCAGCAAACGGGCTTTTCAGTTGTTTGTGCTTAGTGACTAAAGGTGAAGGACTGAAGCCAGGGAAGCCTCTAAACAGAAAGAGGCTCGCCGGTGCGTTTATCCCCGCTCGCTCGGAGAAAAAAAAATGGCGATCGCTTCGCCGGAAGTTTGGAGGAGAGAGCCAGGGGGAGGGACTTTGAAGAACCAGCAACAATGGTAACGCACAGATCTTTAGCGCTACTGTTGCAGATTGGTTGCAGGAGTGTATCGCTATCCGGAGGGTGAATCCACTTTTCTGGATTCCCCTGAAAGCGCCACAACGAAGCGCTTTTTGCTGATTGGTTTCAGGATTGTTGCAGATTGTCTACGACGTTGTGGGTTATGTCAAATTAGTAGCGTTTCCAAATAGCAACCATTCTGCTACTTTGAAGCCGTGCGAAATGGCCCGAAGAGTTGTGCCATTCCTTTTCTGGAGCACCTTTTCCTCTCCTGTATTTTGGTGTCTCAGATTCAAAAGGTCACCAGCAACACTCTCTTCCCCAGTTTCAGATTTACATTCAGATTTTCTCCCTCTCATACTCATGCATGTCTGTTATTTCTGCTGCTAAATTTAACCTGCAAATATTACTGCACCCAGTATTATTAGAGACTAATTAAAATAATGCTCTCCAAATGGCCAGGCATACAAGTTTCCCAAGGCAGCCTTATAGTCTGCACTCAAGAATTCAAAGTAAGCTGGCTGGCTTCCTGCTGCACGAAATAACTTTAAATAGTTAATACATTTCTCTCTCTCTCTCTCTCTCTCTCTCTCTCTCTCTCTCTCTCTCTCTCTCATCACACTTAAAATATCTGAAATACAGTACAATTGCTTCTGGCTTAAGCTAAGATTTTAGGGCCATCCTGCACCTGTTATATGTAGTGAAATGCTACCTTTATGAAACCACTACATTTTGGGTGTTCTGTACAACATCGCCAACAGCCAGCATCCAAGCAGCAAACCAGTAACTACATCATCCATTTTAAAGTGCTAGCTGGGTAATCACATAAAGTGGATTGATTCCCTTAACTAAAAAGCACAAGCTAGAGGAGAGCAACCAAGAGGCCACACGCTAAAGAAATGTATGGAGGCGAAGAAGTGCCAATGTCCGCCCTCACACCCGCCTCCCTCTTCCTTCTCCTGAGGACATTTTTTTAAAGCAAACAGCTTGGAGCAACGAATAGGTGTTCATTCATGCAGGCAAAGAAAAAAATTCCCCGCACAGTTAAAACATAAAGCATGACTCTTTAAAGTTTTCTCTTCCCCCAAAAAGTCAGGAATAATTATTCCCTTGCCATGCCCCCCCCCTAAATCAAAGGACTTGAATCACTAGGAGTCCGATCTGGCTGCCTGGGCTTCGAAGCTCATGAAAGTCTATGGCGCCATAGACTATAATGGGAATTTTTGCATTCCCACCTTTCCCAGGGTCTGGGGGATGAAGGTTTGAGGTACAGCCTTTAATCTTTCAGGGTAGCTCCGGGAAGCTCTTCCCTGACTCCCATCCAAATTTCAGAATGATTGGTCCAAGAGATTCACATCTAGGGAATCCTGAAGAGGATGCCCCCATCTCTCCATTATATGCTATGAAACGGACTCTCCACTGAATATCATTCTGGGATGGGGTACCCTCTTCGGGAGCCCTTAGACATGGACCCCTTGAACCAATCATTCTGAAATTTGGATGGGAGTCAGTGAAGACTCTCCCAGACCTACCCGGAAAGTTTGGAGGCTCTTCCTCAAACTCCAACCCTACCAGGCCCCAGGAAAGGCGGGAATGCTGAAATTCCCATTATAGAATATGGAGGAAGGAGGCTGGCTGCCTGGATTGATTGACAGGCAAAAGGGAGTCATGTATGAGGTGTGTGGCTCTCTTCTGCCATTTCCAGCAGCACATGTGAAGGGTAAGGAGCGCAAAACGGCAACAGACAAGGCAAGACAGCAGAAAAGGTAAGGAATGGCTGGGAAGCGAGATAACATTTCGTGCTTTGCCATTCAGCTGGCAAAACAGTATTTTTACTGATGTACATAAATGCCCTTAGTTTGGCTTAAGCAACAGTACTGTAAGAAAGCACAGTCAGTACAAAGTTTTCTAATTCTGCCTCTTCATCAAGTATCAGGTCTGGGGCCTTGCCAAAGCTGGGCATGCTGTGTCCAGGACACATCTCATTACAAGATTCTAAGGTCTATCTCATTGTATTATAAAGATCCTCCTTGCAGCACACATTGCTATTGGGACTAAAGGTTTGATTATATTACATGAGACACTTAAAATCTCAGTGTCTGCATTGCTGGGAACACACAGCATGTTTCAGGATCGGTCTGGAAACCTTGGGAAAGAACATGTACCATCTCCACCTTACCAGAAGCTCAGTACTGGCCTCTGTAAAAAGTGATCAGTACTTGGTAAGGTTCAGCACATCAGGAATTTAATTTCATCAAGCAAGTGAATAAATATGAAATCGGTTTTATGTGCTCTTCTACATTGACTGATAAAACTCCCAGTACTGATTAAAATTCTGCCTCATTAGAACTAGATATGTCTCATGCCAGAGCTCCCAAATGTAATCAAATCAGCAAATTGAATCCTTATCAGTAAATCTTATAAAATCCAAACTGACTGCTCATCTACTACCTGATTGGCTCGTCCTGGAATAACCTGCCCAGGTAGTTTAGACCCAATCAGGAGTCAGTCCTCAGCCAGGAAGGGCTTAATAAGGGATCAAGTCTCCACCACCAACTTCCTGCCAGTTTCAGAAGTTTGCTAGGTGGAAAAGGAGCGAGTGTCAGAGCATGCCCTACTGCCAGTAAGCTGCCCTGGCCTCATTCAATTTGGAGGACATGGGGGTTGGGGGCTGCAGAAGGCCCAGAAATGGCCCCCTGCCTGCCCTCTGGGATCCAGGATGCTGAAAAAATATCTCAGACCTTGGAATGTTTACTCATGGGCAAGTGATGGCCCTCATCCAGGAAAAGCCCACCCAGGTAGCTTACCCCCAATTAGGAGGCAGCCCTCAGTGAGGAAGGGCTTAACAAGGGGTCATCTATCCACCTCCAACTTCCTTCTGGTTTCATAAGTTTGCTGGGTGGAAAAGGAACCAGCATCAGAGCATGCCCTGTTGCTAGTAGGTTGCCCTGGCCTCCTAGGCTCTTTTAACTCAGAAGACATGATGGGGGAGGGGGAGCTGGGGTTGCCTCTGTGTACTTACTGGAGTTGGGGGGATGCAGGAGGCCCAGAAATGCCCCTCTGCTGGCCCTCTAGGACCCAGGGTTCCCAGGAAAAGCCTCTGCCTTGGGAATGTTTACTCATGAGTAAGTCATGTGAGGTTTACAATTTGCAATCTGAGAAGGGAGGAATGCTTTGGGGTGGCCATCATAGGCAATTGCAGCAGGGAAAATAATGCTGATGTGGGTGGACTGGGAAGATGGAGACTTTCCCTTTCCATATGGATCTACCTTGGTCTTGCTTCAGTCTTGATTGATCTGTCACAAATAATGGAAGGCACAAATGCCAATGGATTTGCATGGGCTCCATTGAAACACATTACAGTAGGAAAAGAGTTGCAAAGAAAACATGGAATAGATTTTCCATTACAATAAGACAGACTACTCGGGGCCTGGAATGACAGGTCCCAGAGTGGAATGGCAGCCCCTGGGAGTTCCGCAGGGGATCTAGAAATGGAAAGACAGGCCCCAGATTGGTACTCCCAGGGGCTATCATTCCACTGGGACCTATCATTCCAGGCCCCGAGTAGTCGGTCTTATTGTAATGGAAAATTAATTCCAATTTTTCTTTGCAACTCTTTTCCTGCTGTAGTATATTTCAGTGGAGCATATGCAAGTCAATTGGCATTCATGCCTCCCATTATTTCCAATGCATCTTCCAGCATCTCCCATTGTTTCCAAAGGACAATCTTGTCATTTGTTTTAGTACATCCCGCAGTGGGGGGTGGGGGATCTATTTTAAAATCTTCAGTGGAGCTTGGAAGCATGCACGTGTTGAGATTGTGAGAACAAGTCAGGGCTTTAAAAGAAACAGGGTTCTGTTTTGAGAAGGAAAAAACATTGCCACGAGATTGGGCTTTAAATCTAGTTTGATTATAATAGTCTTTTCTTCCTCTCCCCACAATAGACACCCTGTGAGGTAGTTGAGGCTGAGAGAGCTCTGAGGGAAACTGCTCTGTGAACAGTTTCTGACGGAACTGTGACTAGCCCAAGGTCATCCCATACGTGGAGCATCAGGGAATCAAATCCAGCTCACACATTAGAAGCCACTGCTCTTAACCACTACACCAAGCTGTACAAATTGCCATTGCCATAAAGAGATGTAGCTGGAACACAGGTAGAAGAAGCTGTTGCAGGAGGATGGTGTAAGTCTCTTTTGACTTGCTCATTGACTGTTATGGGATTCTTTTCCTTTAAATTTGGACCTTCTGGCCAATGTCTTCTCAGAGCAATCCAAGGAGGGAGACCTTCAGGTATTTCCTGCATGGGGAGGTGATTGTGAGGTTAATTGTATGTCAGCCTCTAGCTGGGCAAAACCCAAATCAGGAATTCCACATCTTGTGTGTCTATAAATTCTCAAATAAATCAGTTCCAAAAATCAAGCATTTGTTTATTTTATTTACACTTCTTAGGCAAATAATAAATGTCTTGGAGCATAAGCCTATATGACACCCTCTACTTGTACTTTGAAAAATTATTAATCTTCAAACTAAGAACTGAGGAGCAATCATTGAAAAAGTTTTCAGGGAAATGGGTGAATCCAATACCCCATTCTGGTTGCCCAGTTTAAGGTACTTTGGTATCAACCATGGGCCTGGAGGAAGAGTGCCACTTTGCAGGCCCTGCAGAGTTTTGACAGTTTTGACATCTCAAATGGCAACTCCAAATATGCAGCTGGAATGGGCATGACACCAGGAGTCAGGTTAATGCAAGAATTTTAAAGGTTGCTAGCACTGAGTAGGGACTGGATAACAATTTAGAATGTTCTAATGGGAAGGGGCTGTGGCTCAATGGAAAGCTAGAAGGTCTTAGTTTCAATTCCTAGCATCTTCAGTAAAAAGTACTAGGTAGTATGTGATGTGAAATACATCTTTCTGAGGCCCTGGAGAGCCACTTTTAGTCTGTATAGGCAAGATTGACCTTGATGGACCAATTAAGTGTAAGGCGGCTTCCTATGTGAATGTGTTTTTAGCCAATTTGGCCATAATTTTGCTTCTAATCGTACCTGCATTATTAGATTTTAACAGGTGTGGGATCCTTAGGACTTCAGATTTATTTGTAAAGCGTCTAAAATATAGTATGTAGCTGTAGATAACATGAAAAATTATGCCAAACCAATCTGATTTCCTTGTTTATTACAGTATCTTTTATAGTATCTGATGATTAGACTGGCAGTACATGAATTTCATTAATATAATGTAGTTAAACTGATGAGCTCTCAGTTACAATGTTGTTCATTGGTTGTATTATCACCTATTTTCAATGAATTCCTGACATCCTAAGGCTGACAATTTCTTGTATTCATTTTAAACTTTGTATTTGGCTGTTTAATGCTTGTGCATTATAATGGAAGTATGAATGAACACCTCAGAAATAAGACTGACCACAATAACCTCACTTTTCCAATAGCGGCTTACTGTATCTTCAAATCTCTTTCTGTGCCATCCTAATACTTCCTATTAAACTTCCACAAAGCCTATTACATTTACTATTAAAAGTAAAACGATTAGCTGCCAAGGGCACCGTTTTTGAGGGAGCCCACAGAGCAATTTTTTCTTAGAGAACAAGTTTAGAGTTTAGATATGTTGCTATTTTCAAAGGTCCTTTTGGAAAGTCACTGATTGAAATCTGTGGAAATGCTGAGAAGTAAAATGGAAAACTCAAGGTGGGAGCACAGGAAAAGAAAATGCATGGTTTGCCTCTAAGGAGTTTCACACATGGTCTTATTGAGATCCCAGAAGCTCCAAATTGATAAAAATAGCCAGCAAAGATAAGTCTCAGACTGATCAATACTTTACAGATAGAATAAAGCTTTCATTTTGATACAAGAGTGTTCTGCTCAAGATAGTTGTTTAATTTTTGCAGGCAGCTCCTTCTGCCACAGACCACTTATGCCTTCATTGTTTCCACCAAATGAAATTCAAGCCAAGTTAGAATCTCTAGGAGAAATGAACATTCGTTGCCAACAATTATTTGGTTTCCTTGAATGACATAGATTATTTGGCTCCTGATTTCGATATTATACAGGAACTGCAATGGCTGCCTTATGTGATGTCCTATGCTGAAAGATAGACAGGGGAACACATTCCTGTCTATCTTCCTATCTTTTGGCTTTCAACACTATCTTTCTGAACTGCCTTTCTGAGCCTGGATAGTGATTGGGTACTCTCCCTTTTCTTAGACTCAGCCAACTGGTCGCGCTAATCTGTGTAGCCTCATGATTGGACTAGAACAATATTCTGTATGTGGGGCTGCCCTTGAAGACTGCCGGTAGCTAAGATTGCAAGAGCCCAATTTTTGTCAGTGGCTAACCAATGAGAACATATCTTGTTTTTTTGTTGTTTTTTTTTAAACAGCTATACTAGCTGCTTATTTCCAAGTTATGTTCAAGATACTGTTTATGATTTTATAGCCTAGGACATATATCTATGAAGAACAGTCTCTCCCCATGTATTTTGCATGCCAATTATGGCCCTCTAGATCTTACCTTCTGCTTTCCCCCCGCTTAAAGTTATCTGCCTGGCATTTCATTCTAGCCTGGTTCTCGTCAGTAATGGCCCCTGCTGTATGGAAGGAGTCTCCTGACAAGGATGCCATTTTTAGAAGCTTTTAGGACACTCTATAAGAATGTTTAATTTGCTAGGCCTGTTAAGCAGATTTGAGTAGCAGGAATTATTTTGGAGAAGGTAATGATATTTTATTGTACTATGGATAGTTTTAGAATAATAAATGGTCTTGATTCAGATGCAAAATGTGGTATGCAAATATCTGTTTTAATTATAGAATGTAGTGCTTTGAACCAATTGTTTTAATAGTGTGGTTACCTGCCCTGAACTGCACAAGAAGGCAGGTTCAAAAAATATTTATTGATTTATTTACTATGTTAGTAATAATAATTCTAACTGGCCTTTCTGTGCAGTTCAGGGTGGGTAACCACACTATTATAATTCTAGGCAAGATGGTTGAAAGGGCTGCTGTGGACCAGCACCTGGCATTCTTGGATGAAGCTTTGGCACTCACCTTGTACCAATTTGGCTTCCGTCCTGGCCATGGGGTAGAAACAAGGGTTGTGCGCGGCAGCGTCCTGATCGGCTGTTTCAGGCCCACACAACCAGCGCCGTGGGGTGGAGGGGAGGCACGGGTGCCGGTGCGTCAGCCTGCACCTACCCCCCTCTGCACAGTGCAGTGCTCGCTGTGTCGGCTTGGAACGTACGATTGGGATGCCACCATGCACAACCCTAGTAGAAACTGGGCTGGCTTCCTTGACAGATGATCTTCTGCACATATGATCTTCAGTTCGGCTATCCTCGTGATGCTAGATCGGTTGGCCATGTTTGACGTGGTTGACCACAAGTTGTTAGCCCACCGTTTCACCAGTTCAGAGATGCGTGGGACAGCCCTTCACTAGCTGATCTCCTTCCTGCAGAATCAGACACAGAGGGTAGCAGTGGAGGAAGTTATCGTGTCCCTTTCAAATCCATTGTGGAGTTCCGAACGGGGTCATTCTCCCCCCCCCACACGCTTTTTAACATCTATATGTGCCCTCTGGCCCAGCTGGTCCAGAGTTTTGGCTTCGGTTGGCACCAATATGTGGATGACACCCAGTTGTATATCCTGATGGATGGCCACCCAGACTTCCCTCTGGAAACATTTGCCAGATGTTTGGAAGCCATGGCTGGATGGCTTGGGAAGAGTCACCTGAGTCTGAGATTTGTGTATAGCCATAGGCCTTTACAAAATATCTAATCCAAATTTACAAACAGTAAAATAGAATAAAAGGAACTGTATCCTTACCATAAGTGGCTCTAATATTGTTGAAATATTTCACTGTCTGGGTCCCGGAGGTCCACCCTGTCTGGGTGGTGTCTGGGTGGTGTCCAGGTCAGCGGGCCAATCTGAATGCTCAGCTGGGTGCATCTGGATTGGAACAGCCTCTGGAGCAGGCGCCTGCAATGCCCACTCAGTCTTGCTGATGCCATGCCTGGGTCCGGTGAGGCCAGAGCCCTTCCCAGACCCTAGGCCACCTCTCCGCCACTGCGCCCGGTGGAAAGGGGCCTCTCCACTGCCCCTGGGCCCACCAAGGCTGCGAGAGGCCTCCGCGGATCCAGGGCCAGCTCTCCAGTGGTGCACCCAGAGGGAAGGGCCCCTCCACTGCCCCTGGGCCCGCCATGGCCAGGGGCCTCTCCACCTCCACAAGCTGGGGGGGCTCTCTTCTCCGTCCATTCCCTTTACCCCTTATCCCCTTTCAAAGCCCTTTTTTTAATGGGTTTTGAAGCTAGTAAAAATATAAAATTTAAGACCAAAGATCTGAAACAACATACATGTCTACAGAGTGAAAGAGTATTAAGAGCCTGCCTTAGTGGTTGTAATGTTGGCCCTTATTTTCCTTGCAGCCAAAGCAAATAGAGCGGTTTTATGTGTTACATTATCAACCTGGTCAGATAAAAGATAGATTGTCTTTTCAGCAACAGAGGGAAGGTTAGATCCCTGTAAGGTCTCACTGAGGAATTTGGCCCTGGGTTGAGCGTAAAGTAAGCAGTCAAATATGTAGTGGGATAAATCCTCCAGAGCTTGTGCACCACAAATACAAAAAACACTGTTTTTTTGGCGTACAGCTATAACGGCCCACCAATACCTCTGTGGGCATCGTTTCAAATTGAAGTGATGTAAAAACTGCTCGAGCCTCTTGTGGCGCAGAGTGGTAAGGCAGCCGCCTGAAAGCTTTGCTCATGAGGTTGGGAGTTCGATCCCAGCAGCCGGCTCAAGGTTGACTCAGCCTTCCATCCTTCCGAGGTCGGTAAAATGAGTACCCAGCTTGCTGCTGGGGGGTAAACGGTCATGACTGGGGAAGGCACTGGCAAACCACCCCGTATTGAGTCTGCCATGAAAACGCTAGAGGGCGTCACCCCAAGGGTCAGACATGACTCGGTGCTTGCACAGGGGATACCTTTACCTTTTACCTTTAAAAACTGCTCTGAGATTATGGTTTGGGATGCAAAGAGTACTACAACAACTTGAGTCACCTGAGTCACAGAGTCACGGAGGTCCATGCCAAACAATATGGAGTTTGTTACCAATTCTAACTACTTCACTATATATACCAGGCCACAAATACATGAAAATAGCAAAAACTCACTATTACATGATTTTGACAGTACTCTTTTCTCCTCTATAATTACATCTACAGCCGTCAATCACTTATTTGCTGATAAGTGAAGGCAATGTGATTGATTTTTGATTATGAGCAGTGTGATCTTTGCTGCTCCTTTAATTACAACCTTCCTTATTAGGCCTTACTTCCCATTATGGGCAGCTTTATTTCAGTTTATAAAACAAAACAGTTGTTCCTTAGAAACAAAACTAAATGTCAAACTTTTGCTTAATTATCCAGCAGTCATCAAACCAATGGATAGTATCCCCAATAATTGAAAATTAATTAGCTTTTTACCAAAAGACCAAAAGGTAATGAGGGAAGAGTTACAAATTATAAGAGCTATGCAAATTCTGCTTGTTGGTATCTTTCATACCTCTATACAATTCAATGCTTTCCAGCAATGAATTACTCTTCTGAGTAGAACGTATTCAATTTTATGTCATTTTTCATTTCACTTGATTGAAAATAGAAGAGTGAGAACAAAAGGTTTATTTAAATGCAGCCACTAAAAGCTAACAATGCTAATGCACTACAGACTCATTTTTTTTTTACAGATAATTTAGTTTATGGCACAGTTTAGAAGGAAAAATCTTTAGGGAAACTCTCTGAGGAATTTATGCCTGCAAAAGCTGAGCCTTTGTTAGTCCTGCTAAGATGGTCAGCAGATAAGGGTGTTCAGTATTTCATGGGATTCTTTCCTTAGTAATCCAGAATACCACCCCCAAGAAAAAAAAGTCTGTAGAAATGGCAAAAATATGCTACATCCTCCTATGATTGGACTGTGTGTTCAAAGAGGCTTAAGGCTGCATTCAGATGTCATACTAAATCACAATTGATCTCCAGTTTGCTGTCATGAGCATGAATATAGCATGTTTGTTGTGTCTACATGCTCCCCTTGCACCTCAACCACTTCCCATGAAGTGCACAAACAAATTCCACAGGAGCTGTCTAATGCCACTGGCACATAATGGCAGCTATACTTTTACTCACATAGTGAAGATGTGCTGTGGTGGCAGCTGTGGCCCAAGCAACATTGTAAAAAATCTGCATATCCAATCAATCAAATCTCCACTGGCCGATCTAGATTTGCAGAAATAATGAAAACATTTAAAAAGGAGGGGGTTACAGAATCCCCCAGAATGGGCAGCAGACATTGGTGTGAGAACAGACAACTGTATTTGGACCAGTCAGGCTTGTGAGGCAGAATAGGGTGGGGGAAGCAGAAGACTTTGCCACCAAGGCTGTAATGCCCCAGGTGGGTGGGGAGAAAGAGCAGGAGATGCTTCTGTCACCCACTCACTAGTGGTCAGGCTGTTAGAGTGGCAGTGGAGGCAGAGCACTGATGGAGGAGTTAGGGTCCATTGGGAGAGGACTGCCAGGAGCAAAAAGAGAGAGAGGGTGGATGTGGTACTTCAAACAATAGGAAAGGTCAGCTTTGCTTTAACTTAAGAAGGGTTTTTCTTTAGTTTTCTGGCATATGCTCTCTCTGGATGGGCCTTCTTGTGGTCGACTTCTCCATCAGCTTGCTCAGCTACAGCATGCTATACAGGAGCCCTGGACAGCCAAAACTGAAAGGCATGCAAAGCAGAAATTGCCCCTACTGGCTTTGTATACATTTGCAACACTGGGGGAAGCAGATGCTGAGCACCAGTGGTGGGAAGAGAGGCCACAGCTAGTTACAGTCTCCCTCAGGTCTCAGCATCTGCCTTCTCTGTCTGCTTCCTTCTTTCCTCCTGTTGATGGTGAGAAAGCTGTGACAAGGAGGGCAGACTGAAGAAGGTGAGGGAAGTGGAAGGTGGGGACTAGTGCTTATGGCAAGGGAGAAGGAAAGAGGCTGTGGAAGAGGAGTTGGCAGTGGGAAGAAGGTATAGAATAAGGATTCCCAATGGTCCCGTGAGAGCTCCCCAGGGGCTCCTCAGTCTTTCCCCTATATCTTGGCAATGCCATAAAAGCAGGGGCCACCAGAGAGCTAGAAACCTGAATTCTTATTGTCTTTTATTATCTATGGACTACCGCAGGTTTTGTTCTAATTCTTTTACTGTTTTTATATCAACTGATATAAATGATATTGATCGCATTGTAATGGCCTATGGCTGGAAACAATAAAGTCTTGTGTATGTATGTTTGTATGTATGTATGTATGTATGTATGTATGTATGTATGTATGTATGTATGTATGTATGTATAAAAGCAGGGAAACAGACACTTCCATTGACCTGGGGGTGGAATTCTCACAGGGTCACCGTGCCCGGGAATGGGGGCAAAGCCTGGATTCCTACTCCTGCCTCAGAGTGCCTTCTTCTTCCCATCCACAGTCCTCCTTGGCTGTAGCAGGGAGGCGTGGCTAGCTGACATCATTTATTGCTTGGTTCTGGAACTCCTCAAAACCTGAAAAACATTTCAGGGGCTCCTCCACAGTCAAAATGGTTGAAAAGGGCATGTCTGTGTGTTGGAAGCCAGTGAATATTCATGTCACTCATACGTTCCTGCTTCTAGTGCTATAATAAACGTCTCCTGTTAGTTCAGTTTCAATCGTACTTGCCACTGATTGTGAAAAAGGAAAGACTTTGCAGCCTTAAAGTGTTTGGTGGTAAAATGAGCCAGATAATTGGAATAAGGCTAAGTGATTGTAAATATTTTATATAAGGTAGTAATTGCTGTTCATTGCCATTAATAAACATTGCTAACCTCACAGTACTGGGTCCTCCATAACTTTGTGTTAAGTTGGTCAAAATTTTTGGATACAGTTTTAATTGTGCATGAGTGTAGGAGGTAGCTTTGCATTTTAAAAATGTTTAAATTAGCAAAGCAGCCTCTTCTTTCTAAAATGTTCTGGCTTCCTTTGTAAAGTGCAAAATGCAAAGATAGGTATCACTGTATCTCCTTCCAGTTCAATTTTCTGTAGTTTTTCTGTCAAAAAGAATATTAAAATTCAAGAAACAGAGTTGAGATTTCATATCCAATGTTGTCTTCTTTCAGATATCATGAAAGATTGGGGCTAGCTAAGGCAGGGATGAACTAAAATCTGCACTGTGTGTGGCCAGACTTTCTCATTGGATATAGTGAAAAAACATGAATCCTACAAATTACATGAAGCTGCAAACTGTATAACTCACTCTGTGAACTAGAAAGTTAATTGCAAGAAAGTTTGACCTTCATCAAGGGTCACGTAATCCATTCCTTTGTGTGTGCTTGAATTAATGCATTCTCTTGGTCAAATCTGTCTCTTGTATATATAAGTATACTCGATGCACCTTATATATAAGATAAGGTACATTGAGTATACTTAGTTCACTATTAGCTTATGTCTTTCTTAGCCTAACTCATTGTTCAAGTAATCACCCTACTGCAGGGACTCCTGGAACCTGAGAAGAGCTCCTAAAATGGCCATGGTAAAAAAAGGTTGAGAATGGCTGGTTTAGTGGTTAGAATGCTGGATTATGATTTGAGAGACCCAGATCTGAGTAACACTCCATCAAGAAAGCTCATCAGGTGATCTGGTACTAGTCACAGACTCTCAGCCCTAATTTACCTTGTAGGGTTGTTGTGAGGATAAAATGGAAAAAGGAGAACAATGTAGGTTGCTTTGGGCCCGCATTGGGAAGAAAGGTAGGATATTGAAATAAATAACTAAATCTTGCCTCTTAAGTACTCTCAGGAAACGTTACTTTAATAGAAAATGAAAATCTTTTAGAACTTAATAGGACAAATGCGGCCACCATTTTAAAGCAGTCGCAGATTGTGGCCACAGGAGACAGCAAGGCAAAAGCAAGCTCCATGTGGCTGGGGAGGCCCACAGGGAGAGCTGCCCAATTCGGGGTAGTTTTGAGCTGTTTCAGACAATTGGCGTAGGCCCAATCTGGTTGACTACCCCTCTGCAGCTGCAATTGGCATGTTGATGAGAGCAAGCTTAGAGACTGGGCCAGTGGTCCCATTAAATTCACACCTATGCTGGTGTCCAGCCTCTTTTCTTCCCCCAGTGGCAGCAACCCTCGTTTTCCCCCAATTTTTTGTAGGTATGTATTTCCTGGACTGATGTTTTCTGTTTTGAGTGGTTTACATATGTCACAGCTTGTGGTTTGTCCAAGGGGAGGATCCACATTGGGGGGGGGGGAGCTTCTGACATGCCAACCTTCTCCATTTTGGGGGCCTCCTTAAGGACATGGATGATGCAGAGCCATGGCAACTTACATCCAGGAGGCCACCTGGCTTGCATCTACAGGTGACAGAGGGGGGCTTTAGTGGAAGCAGATGCCCGCAGGTGCCTCAGTTTCAAATGTCACTTCCAGGGTGCTCAGCATGCTGGATCTGCCCTTGTTGGCACTTATGCTAAATTTGTATAACAATACAGCTGTGCTCATTATCTTGCCAAACCATAGTGTCCTCAGTCTCTTTCCTGTCCCACAATTCGTCTCCCTGCTATGCAGTATCTTTTGCAGAGATGTTTTCCTGGATGGCAGGATTATTCTGCTAAGTACGAGCACATATCATAATGCTGGTATTTTGCTAACATAGTATGGTACGGTATAGTAAACCATGGACCTTAAAAATACTGTAAAACCATAAAATGATCAGGGCTATAACGGGGCGGACATGAGTGCTTCCAAGTAGATGTAATTGGTTATTATAACCAGTAGTTCTCAGTTGACCTTTAAATTGAATGAAATTATTTTCCTCTGGAATAATTGAATAATTTGAAGGTACAAAGTTTTAAAATAGAATGTATTACCAAAAAGTTGTACATATATTTTCAGAAAAATTGATCACCAACGTTTGAAAAGAAAGGGCACCAGCATGGGTCTGACAGATCCCACTGAGTTGTGTATTTTTCACATGGATTCTAGGAGTACTACTCACTTAGGACATGATCTCCTGTTGAAATGAACGGGAAGTACATGAATAAACTGCTGAAACAAGCAGGAAATCACATACATGGTTCACAGCAGGGGTCCCCAGCATGGCTCCCACGGGCATGATGGAGGGCATCGACACCATTCCTTGCATCTACCAAGTGTTTTTAGCAAGCAGGTAGGGCCAGATAGAGTTTTTGTCCAGTAGAGCTTTGATTGTTCATAGGAAATTTGCCAGTTGTGTGCATAGATACAATCTGAATGGTGTCATCAGTACTGAGGCGCTCCCATGTCCTGATTCTCATTACTGGCCTGCTCCACTCAGCCAGAGAAAAGTAGAATCAGTCGGAGAAAATCCTGATGGGATCTTTGAGGGGGAGGGAATTGATACAAATAGCTGCAGTCTCATTGATGAGTACTGGCAGTTTTTTTGTTTTATGAAAAGAGCACTGGAAACTCATACATGTGGATTAGACAATATAGTGCTGGAAGTATTATATTGCTCAAAAGCAGTAACTTTTGTTGATGCCTCTTTAGCACTTTCAATTGTTTCTATTCCAAAACAGTAGCAATTTTTATATTTCAAAACAAGAAAGCAATTTTTTTCCTAATTTTTGGGGAAGGAGCGTGGCTCTGAAAAATCCTACAAACCACATTGCATTGAAATGGCACGCATTGCCGTGCTGCCAGTTATTAGCATGAAGCTGGTGCCTTGGACCAGGGGAAATTCCGCTGATTTTATCATATTTGCCAATCTGAGAAATAGGACCCAAGATGGGGAGGGGAGTGGCTCTCTGTGAGGGTGACAGATGAGACTATTAATTATGTAACAAACCAATGCAATGAATTGCTGGGTGATTATAGAATACCTTCAGCCAAGCTTGTCCAGCAGTTACTATAGCAGGCCAAAGGCTGAATGAGTCAAATGAGCCAAGATGTGAAAGGGAAATGGCTCCAAAAGGCACTGCTTGGATAGTTTTACTGTTGCTATGAAACTGAATACATATATAAAGAATAAGAACAAGCGTCAAGTATTTACTGAGTTTTTAAGAGGTGTATTTATAGATCCCTGTGCACGCACACAAGCAGAAACAATTTTTTTTCCAGATCTCGGGTTTTATTTGGTAATTATTTAATGGAAATTGCACATGTAGAAACTTACAAACAGTGATGATTTTCACCTGATGATTTTCACCTGATGTTTGATTCATCCTGCTCAGTAGAATCTTTATAGTCCATAGAAGTTTGCAATTTATGTCCCTTGATCAGCTAGGCTCATAATCAATTGCACATTAATTCTCCATCAGCCTCTTTTCTTCTTTTTTTCTGAAGGAGATGCCTAGAGCAATGGGGCAGGGGCAAAGGGCACATTTAACTATTTAATTTCAGTTATCCACTCTCAAATTGGACTCCTCCATGACACTCCTGTCTTTTGTGATGTAAAGAAATATTCAGCTCTGTCTTGTCTTCCACAGAGAATAGCTTGAGGGAAATGGAGGCAAAAATATTAAGTAGCCTGTCTCCCGCTGAGTATGGAAGCCTGAATGGATACTTTATGTCAGCGGTTCCCAACCCCCGGTCTGGAAACCGGGACTGGTCCGTGGATCAGTGGGTACCAGGCCATGGCTCTTCCTCGTTCTCCTTCCCGGCTGCTGCCTCGGGGGCTGCCCTGCCACTCTGCCGTCAGCTCACCTTGGTGCTCACCGGCGGCCGCCATGGCTGGGGCTCCACCTTGGTGTGGCACTGCACAGCTGCTGCTGGCAGCACCCCCCCCCCCCGCGGGCAGCGGGAAGTCAGGGGTACCAGCGGGAAAGCAAGCAGAGCAGGGGCTCAGGGGGCGGCAGTGTCCCTCAGCAAGACTACACCTCCCTGGCCTCAGTAAAATTGTCAAGCGTTGACCGGTCCCCATTGATAAAAAGGTTGGGGACCACTGCTTTATGCTACAGAGAGTTCTGGGGTGACACATGCATCCTGAGCCTTGGATTCTATATAAACATCTGCTTGCATTAGGCTTCCTCCTTGACTGTTTCCACACTGGGAACTTTCCTGTCCCAGCTCCTGTGTGGGAGCACAAATCCAAGGTGGACAAGGTGCACTGGGCCAAATGCTCCCCTGTGCAGGACCAGGAAGAGGTGGGCAAGCTGTCCCAGCTCAAGCTCCATCCTGCAGTCTGATGCGAAGCCTCCGGTGTGGACAATATTCTTGTGATAAATAGAAAGATGGGAAACTCACTTTTCTGTAAAATAAAATGTACAATTAAAGTTATTTATATTTCAGAGAAAGGAGGAAAAGGAAGAGGAATATGTGAAGTGAACTGGATGACGTTCTCAGATTAGCATTAGCTGTGTTGCAATTGCTGGATTATGTTGGATAATGGAAAATTGTTATCAAGTGCTGTGTTCTCTATTGGTCTCTATTGGATTGCCTGGATTGCATGTTAGCCCTTGATGAAGCACCAGTGGCATCTCCAGGCCACTGGATGGGGTCTTGGAGAAAAGAGAATGCGATGGCAATCAGACATCATGCCCAAACTATGCTTGCCTAATCAACTTCAAGTTTGCTTCTTCCTTACAAACTTTTAAACTTTTAAAATCCTAGTTCAGGATAAATCCATTGAGGCTGGGAGAAGGGAAGCAAACTGCTCATGTGCCTGCATTTGGGTGTCATAGAAAAAGAGAAATTTGAAGGCTTCCCAAGGCAGAAATCTTTCATGGTATGGGTGTTTTCCTGTACTATCTTAAGTGGAGTATGTGCATCTTTCATTCTGCCACTTGCGTGGACTTTTCCCTTCTAAAAGAGAGATGTAGCACATATATTTTACATCCATTTCTCAGTTACAGGCCAAAATGAATCCAGGTTCTTCTGTTTTAATGCCATCTCAAAGGTTAGGATTGTCAAAATGGCATATCATTCTAAGGTTTTGGAAAGGCCACCTATCTTCCAATAATGTTTCTTTTTCTTTAAGAAAATGTCAGCTATGGATCTTTTGGTTCAATAAGTACTTTAGAAAGATTAAACCACTAGTTTGGAAAACTAAACAACACCATGTCAAAGAGTGTGAGTGAAAATGTGAGAAAGGGAGAATGGATGCAGCATCCTAGAGTGTATTACACAAAAAATCAATTGAATTTAACTCCAGGTATGAGTAAAGGAAGATGTATTGAAAGTATAAATAATAAATAATATATAATGAGAATAGAAATTGTATTGTAATAAAATTGTATTAAATGTATTGAGAGTATAAACCAGCTCTTATTCTTCTTAGTTATGTTTATGCATTTCATGTGGACATTTAATAATAGTAATAATAAGTATTTATTGGTTGTTTACATTCAAGACCTCAACAGGTAATTTCTCAGCACCCAGTGACTTAGAGATGACAAACATTTTTTGTGAGGCAGAAGTCCCTTTATGGAACTGAATTGTCTCCCATAAATTGCTTTTTGTGCACCTCATTGATTGGTTAAGCTGCAACCAATTCAGTTCTGTGCGCTAAGCCAAAGAAACATATAGAAGAAAACAAGGCTTAATTGGATTCCTGTTGCTTGTTTGTGGATTTAAAGAAATGCCACGTCTTTGTAGATTAGCAAAATTATCATCTCAAAATAATTGACATAGGGAGCAACCATAAGCAGGTCTACAAAGTAGTAAACTCCCTTTCATTGGTTACCAGTCTGCTTCCGGATCAGTTCAAGGTATTGGTGTTGACCTTTAAGGCTTTATGCAGCTTAGGCCCTGCTTACCTATGGGACTGCCTACCTCCTTAAGCAAGGCACTCTGCTTTGTGGGTATGAATTTGCTGAAGATCCCGGGCCTCTGGGAGGCGCGCGAGAGCCAGTTTGGTGTAGTGGTTAGGAGTGCGGACTTCTAATCTGGCATGCCAGGTTCGATTCTGTGCTCCCCCACATGCAGCCAGCTGGGTGGCCTTGGGCTGGCCACAGCACTGATAAAACTGTTCTGACCGAGCAGTGATATCAGCGCTCTCTCAGCCTCACCCACCCCACAGGGTGTCTGTTGTGGGGAGAGGAATGGGAAGGCGACTGTAAGCCGCTTTGAGCCTCCTTCGGGTAGGGAAAAGCGGCATATAAGAACCAACTCTTCTTCTTCTACTCTTCTTCAACCAGGGCCAGGGCATTTTCAGTCCTGGCCCCTACCTGGTGGAATGAGCTCCCAGATGAGCTGTGGGCCCTGATGGGACTCTCTGAGTTGTGCAGGGCCTGCAAAATGGAGCTCTTCTGCCAGGCTTTTGGTTGATGCCAGGTGGGGGGACCCCTGGGATACGAGATCTGGTCCCCCTCCCCTGAGTTCATACGCAGCATTAGAGTTGTTGATGGTTGCCCCCGGTTGCCACCCTGGTTTTTCACCATCAATCACTGGTCACTATCTGGACCAATGCCAGAGGGCCGAAGCATGGTTGGATTTTTTTTTTAATTTTAATTGTATACTGCCATTTTTATGTTAGAGTTTTGGATGTTAATACTGGGGTGTTTTATGGGAGATCTGTTTTTATGTTTTTATATTAATTTTGTGAACTGCCACGAGCCAGCTTGCTGGGAGCGGTGGCCTATAAATGTAAATAAAAAAATATCTGAGGATGATACATTTGATAGCGTTTTATTTTTGAAGTCTTTATTTTTCTCTGGCTTTGTTTCTTCTACAGAGCTGCTCAGAAGTTGAACCTGTCTTCCAAAAAGAAGAAACACAGGCCATCCACATCCTCTGTTTCTGAGTCGCCCCTGTTTGCCACCAAGTTCAGTACTATTCTACAGACGTCCCCTCCTCCTGCTCCACCATGTTTGCTCAGGGCAGTCAACAAAGTGAAAGACACCCCAGGATTGGGCAAGGTAGGGATTAAGCTTTTTTTTCCTTGTTAGGAAAGAAAACGTTTCACACAGATTGAGGGCAGCTTCACAAGTTATGCAGCAAAAATATGTGATGTGTTTGTGTCACTTAAAAACATGTAAAATGTAAACAGGGGGGGCATTTTTTTTTTTGGTGGGGAAGAGGCATACTTTATTGGCCAACTGGTGGGGGAAAGTTTATTTTGTGCTCTGCCTGTGCAGTTGTGGGTCTATGCTGCCCTAGCTGGCTACGCTCAATGGCAGCTGTACCGGAGGAGCCTGGGCTGCAAAGCCTAGCCGGAGCAAAGTCAGAGTCCTGTCCACGTCATTCGGAATTAAACAAGCACTGTGCAGGGTGAGGCAAAGAACGGTCAAAGCAGAGCCAAGGTCAAAGTCCAGGTAGCATATATTCAAACAAAGCCAGTCCACTTTACCAAATGCATAGTCAAAACCAATGCCGGGAATCAGAGGAGTCAAGGGAAGCCAGAGATAGCCAGTCCAATTTACCAGATGCGTAGTCAAACTGATGCCAGGAGTCAGGGGAGCCAGAAAATTGCAGGAGTTCAAACCGGTCCGGAGGGTAGCTGCATAAATTGCATCCACGTCGAAGGGCTGCTGCTGCCTCGCCTAAATGCAGCCCAACTAATTAGCTGCACCTGGGGGAATGACTCACTTAGTCCTCCCCAGGAGCGATTCCAGCTGGGCCCATCTATTTTGACAGCTTGCCTGCAGCCTCTGGCTTCTTCGACCTTCTGCCAACCCCACCCTTCTGCTCCGTCTGTGTCGCTTGGGTGAATTGTCAGAGTCAGAGCCGGAATCCCTCAGCACCCAAGATGCCTCTTGTGCAGAGCCTGGCTGACTCATGCTGCCTTCCCTGGCTGTACCTTCAGAGATCCCTGTCTCTTCTGCTAGAGCTGACTCAGCTGCCGGCTCTGGTTGCTCTGACAACTCCTGGGAGACGGGAGGAGGCAGCGGGGGCGTGACAGTGTCTGTTCGTTGCTCCATGAGTTTTTTTTAAGTTCTTTTTAAAGAAAGCCCATTTCTGGGTCAAGAGAAAGGGAAGTGGACTCGAGGGCAAGACTGAAGCTGGAAATCTCACTACTTCAGCCATTTTGGTAACACATATGTGTCTTGTGCGAGTGTCTTGCTGGCTGCTTTCATCCTGCTAGCGCTATATGGCAGGGGTAATCCAGTTTTATGGATTCCCTGCAAGCGCTTTAAAATGGAGGATGTTGCTGCCAATTTGCAAATGTAACGCTGGATGTTTATGACGTCGTGCAAAATGCCAAAAATATGGTGTTTTCAAAGGATAAGACTCTCACTTTTAAAATTGGGTGCGGAATGGCCCTGAGTATTTCTAGAATTGTTGAGGAATCAATATCTAGTATTCCTGAGAATTCAAAATATCATCACTTGACTATCTGAATATATCTGGAAAATGCTAATTGTATTTGTGTATCTATATCTGTATGTAGCTATACACACACAGGGGATCCTAGATTGGAGGAGCACAATAGTGAATTAACTGTGGACTGCAGGAAGTTGCAACCTCAGCATGCTGTGTTCTCCCACAGATTCTCCCCCCTAGTTGATTTTATCAATACTGCTGTGAAATAATTCAAGAATCTCAGCTGGGAGAATGGCATTTGGGGGAAGAGGGTTTCAACTGGAAACAGGTGGACAAATATACATATTCTCCCACCCATGGCTTTGTCATTGCAAATTGTGTGCATGGGTATGCAGGTATATGGTTTCAATGCAGATTCCCAGTCTTGGGTCTGCTTCAAAATGTCTACACCCCTCCATGCAATAAGCTGTATAGTGTGGTTCATTTTCATATGCCATTAAAGTCAGAAAGTGAATCAAATCACTGGAGAGCACAGAAGGTTAATGCAATTCACCTTTTTCTATTGCCAAACCCATATAGCTACCAAGGGGAATATGCTTACTCATTAATTTTAGGATGCACATTTATTCTTTCCATCCTGAATACTTGCCACATATACTCAGGAAAGAATATTCTTAGAGCAGCTTAAAGATCTTCCCTAGGTTTTTCACAAGGGTCTCAAATACACAAGATAGGATTAATTCATGCATATAATTTAATCTTGCCTCTTTTATTTCTCTTGCAAGTTACCCTGTAATTATGATCTAAAGCCCTTAGATGTTCATTGAAGTGTTCCTATCCATTTGCATTTATAATGCAATATATACCACAAGCAGGCCCTGTAAACAACAGTTCTTACCTGCTGACTGGTCCCCAGCATCTAATAATCAGAGGTATTCAGCCTTTGAACTGCCATAGCCGTAACAGTTTGGCTATCGTAGCTATGGCTAGTAACAGATCTATCTTCCACAACCTGTACAACTCCCTGCTGAATCCAACTAAGCCAGTGGCCAGCACCACATCTTATGGCAAGCCAAGTCTCTGTTATATGAAAGTTTCATTGGGTACCTCTAAGTTTTATTACAATAGGTGGTAAGTGTATTTCTATACCTTTCTGTATACTACCCATAATCCTATGGACCTCTATCTGTTCACCCCTCAGATACCTTTTTTTCTATAGTAAAAAGACCCGGGTGTTTTAGTTTTGACTGATAAGGCAGGACCTCCCACTCTGCAATCACTATTGCCCTATTGTGTGCTTTTCCCAGCACTTCAATATCTTTTTTGAAATGTGATGACCAGAACTGTATGCAGTGTTCAGATTTTACTAAGCCAGGGATTTTCAGTAGGACATAACTGAAGTGGTTGTCTCGACTTCACTTTTTAACCATGATGGTCTCTTCTTGACATAGTTTCTTTCCTTTCCAGTCAGCGACCTATGCCCTTGCTCAGCTTCTACTGGAATTTTAAATAAACTGCTTGTATTCTGAAGGGATCTGACCCTTCTGACTCTTAATTTTTCCTTTAACTAATCCTAACAACGTTGAGAAATTGCTTCTTTTGAAGTTAAAAGTGGTTGCTTCAGACTTTCCAGGGAACTTTCTGCTTATATTTATGTTGAACAAATCATAAAAGCACAATAAGCTAAAGGCATGACAAATAAAAGGGAAGGGCACAAGGGAAACAAAGCAGATATATATGATTACAAAAATAGTATGGGATATATTTTCAAAGGTAAATGGCTTCTAGTTGGCTTCATGACTAACTGTCGAGGGTAGAGTCATTAACCATGTCTAGAAATTTTCTTTATTTGACATGAATTGAGCAGATGTTTGCTAAAAATGTAAAGGTGGTTGAAGTCCCCTTTATTACAACATTGGCTCCTTGAGCAGCATCTCTGGTTTCTTCCTCCATCCCTCAGTTACCCTCAGCACTTTGGGAAGTAGAGAATCTTGCATTCTAAGCACGGTTTTTCCAGCTTGTTAGTTTCACCCACACAGATTCATCAAAGATATGGAATAAAAACATAAGAAAAGACTTGAAGGATCAGACCAGTTATCTATTTAGACCAGCATTATGGTCTATTTAGATCAGAAATTATGTTCCATGTCAACATGATGTTGATGAGCCCCTTCCAAGTTTACCCCTGCTGGCCTGTTACCTAATGGCATAGATCAGGGGGGCTAGCCAAGAGGTCTCTAAACCAGGGAATTGCCAGGCTCTGGCTGGAAACTGGCAACCCTATCCCTTGCATTTTTCTTTTTCAGATAAAAGCGCAATTATTATATAGTGTCATCATAAAACATAAAAATAATTATGCGTCTCCCTCCTTGCTTTCTTCCCAAGCCATTCTACCAAAGCCTTACCTTCTGCCTTTGCCTTCTATCCATGTCACATTTGAAAGATACAAATATGGTTTGATAGGCATCCAGAGGCATTAAGATTAATTAGTAGTTCAGCAATGAACACATGATAAAAAAAGATGAACTGCCTCATGAGCATCACAGCAGATTGCCATTTGGGGTTCTTCTTCCTTCTGTGATTGCCCCCTCCGAAAATATATTGACATTGCTTGGGATTTGGATTGAACAATGCCTTTAATCTTTGTTTCACCTACACAGTACAATCAGAAAGGCATGACAGTCTAACAAGATTGCCTTACTATTGCTTTACCTTAATTTCACATTCACTTCCCTAACACTGAACCTCTGCTGCTTTAATGGACTTGTGTCTACATCAAATGAAGCTACTGCAGCAGCGACTCCTAATGAGAGAGTCGTGATGGGATCATGTGTCACGAGTCTTCTCTGACCCCTCTTTCTCTTCTGGATCAATTCCCAATGAAATCCAATTAAAGCAAGACATGTATACAGTAATGTGCTGTATACTGCAAATTGGTTAGCTGTCTCAGGCACACACACATTCTGCCTACAGGTGCTTCCATTGCATGCTTAAAAATAGATGTTTGGACCTTCATAGCCGCTTCTTAAAAATAGATTGATTGTTCTTTTGTATGACTAGTGCTCCTCTTCCTAACGTACAACAGCTGGAGTTATTATGCTTGCATCTCTTTAGCTTTATCTTTGTTGCTCTACTATTCTAGCCGTTGTATTCTTCTTTATTCTCGTGTACTGTGTTTTTGATTGGGTGACAAACAGTCTAGTATGAATCTATGGCTTCTGAATAAAACAATATCATAAATGAGGATGGGATTAAATCTGATTTAACTAGTTTTTTGTATTCTGATAATGGCAGTATCGCTAAACTCAGATTATGATATTTCAGGAAAGATTTTTGCTGAAGGACTGTGCCTTGACAATGAGTGGGTTTGATTAATAGAAGCTGTAAAACTCCATTGATCAATTAAAATGTTTCTGGCAGATCAGACACTGCCCGCAGTTGTTATTCTGAGCCTCAGAAGGGCTTGGAAAGTAACATGATGCCTCATTGCTTTGTGAGCATTGCTTTGTGAGCATCCACTTGAGTCATAGAGCCAAATCATCTATCTAGTGTTAAAATGTTTATTGATGGTTGATATTTGTCAGGGTAAACTGTCCTCATTGAGTGGCCTTCCTAAAAGTTCTCAGTGAATTAGAGTTTAAGAAAAATCTGAATCTGAATACAGCGCCATTATAAAAGTCTCCCCCTGCCCCAGCATTTTATTTCTATGTGACTTGAATTAATATGTAACATTTTCAATTTTTGAGCCAATTTTGCTTACTCAAATGTACCTACAATTTTTCCTTCTGTTGGTATCTGTAGGATCCCAATATGTCATAAAATATGGTTTCTAGAAGAATGAATATAGAGTGAAATCCCAAGTCAAGGAAACCAATTGATGTATTTTCATCAGTTTGAAGTATTAATCAGCAGTGTTATTCTGTATTTCTGACTTTTGTCAATCACTGTAGAATACAGATCCATATGCATAAAAAGATACTGAATGAAGACATTTGGTTAGTAATTGCATACCTTGTTGGTTATATGGCACATTTATCTCTTTGTATTTGGCCTGTGATATGACTTCCATACCTGTGTCTTCACTGAAACTTGGGGAGCTGTCTGAGCTACAACGGTCTACAGAGACTACTTTATTTCCTTGTTTCCTTTTTGACTCCTTTTCATGGACATTAAGTATACGCCAATAGTCATGTAAGCAAAATCGATAGAGGAACAGTGATCTTATATACTTTTTGCCATAATGTTTTTGGGAACTTCTCAGCACATGGGAAAGCAAAGTGCTGGATGAAGGAGGAACGAGTTGTGTAAGGACAGAATAGTAACATCACAAGTTTGGGATGCCATTATCTTTGGCTTCAGCATCCTTGCTTGTTTTACAATCAGTTTTGTTTATTCATTTTCCACATTTCCACAATATGTTTTAATAACAAATTCTAGAAGCCCTCCAGGAATTTACTAGGTAGGGAAGTCTTTTCACCAGTCCCAGGTTGAGTCAGTCAGACAGCAGTCACCTCCTGGCTGGAGGGTAGAGAGAGCTCAGCAAGGGCCATGGTGCCTGGGGACAGTAGAGAAAAAGAGGATGGGTGGCAGGGACTAATGTGGACTGAGCAATGTGCATGCCCTACTGGGCTGGCTCTGCAGCTTGCCTGCCACTACTTCAGCACCCAGCATGTGGGGGTCCACATGCCGCTCAACCCCTCCCTTGCCTTCCCCACCTTGGTCTCTATATGGTGGTGTCATGAAGTAAGGAACAAACAGGCCAGACACAGAACCTGCTGCCATTTGGTGCCAGGCTGAGGGGTTGAGGCCCAGGCTACAGAAAAGCTACCCAGGCACAGCTGGTGTGTGTGTGTGTGTGTGTGTGTAGAGGTCAGCTTTCTCTGGGACTCTTCCTCAGGTGGAGAAGGGGCATGGGGTTTGATGGAATTTGCCTGCCCCAGATCAATATGCCCTGATCACCCGACCTGGGTGCCAAATAGACTAGGTATGCCACTGGGAGAACAAGAGAATATGATATCTTTGTTCCTGAGCTGCCTATGGTGTTGTAGGAGAGGAGAAGGCGGTGAGTCAGGCAGCGGTGGTATTAATCCCGAAATCTCACTTCCCACTCAGCCGTTGGGGCCCAGAGAGAGGGAGAGAAATGACTGGTGATATTTCTGCCCAAACAGTTTGCTGGCTTTGCTGCAAAGCTACGGCCAGCAGTCTTTGGGCTCATTTTTGCAAACAGAGGCTGAGGAGCGAGAGTTGTCAAGAGGTGCTGTGTTTCAGGGGGGCAAAGGAGCACTTCAGAAGTGCCCCCCTCCCCTTTCTTTTATCTCTTTTCAATCCTCCGCCTCTTGGCATGGCCAAGCACTTGGATTGCAGCCAGTGGAAAGACAAGCATGCCTGAAAGACAGAGAATCACTGAATTGCACTGAGGAAAAAGCAAGATGGCTTTCCTTGGGAGCCCCTGAAGTCCCTTTACCACAGAGCACCTCCGGCTTGCACAGAAGAGGGACGGTTTGGCTGTTCTCTGCTCCATACATTTCTCTTTCACACGCATTTATCCTCCCCCCAGCAGCTCTCCCTGAATGGAAAAGAAAAAGATTGGAGACTACAAAAGCAGTGCTCACCCTGCCCTCTGTATTGCAATGTCCCTCAAAATTTGGAGGTGGGGCAGAAAAGGACACACTGACTCAGAGTCCTCCCTCCAAAGCAGCCATTTTCACCTGGGGAGCTTATCTTTATAGTCTGAAGATGAGCTATTATTCTGGGAGGTCTTCAGGCTTCACCTGGAAACTGACAATCCCAGGGTTAGAAATATTCCTTGTGATTTGGGAGTGGGGCCTCAAAAGGGTGTCCACCTTCCAAAGCAGCTGTTTTCGCCTGGGGAGCTGATCTTTATAGGCAAGAGATGAACAGCAATGGTGGAGACAAAGGACAGCCTGCAGGCTAAAGGGGGACAAAGTGACCTCTTAACTGGTCACCTCTAGACTGGACTTCTGCAACTCGCTGTATGCAGGCCTTCCCTTATCCTTGATCCAGAAACTACAACTGGTGCAGAATGCTGTGGCCAGGATTCTCACTAATACACCATGGAGATCTCACATCTGGCCTGTACTCCAACAACTCAGCTGGCTCCCAATTGAATTCCAGACAGGATTAAGGTTTTGGTTCTTACTTTCAAGACCATACGTGGTTTGGGATCAGTGTACCTGAGAGACCATCTCTCTGTCTACACCCCCAAAAGCACTATGCTCCACCCCTACCAACCGGCTGGTGACCCCTGGCCCCAAAGAAGCATGTCAGTTCTCAACAAGGGCCAGGGCTTTTTCTGTCCTGGCCCCCACCTGGTGGAACGAGCTCCCTGAAGAGATCAGTGCCCTGCCTGAACTCCCACAATTCTGCAGGGCCTGCAAAAGGGAGCTTCTCCACCAAGCATTTGCTTGAATCCGACCAACCCAACATCTGCTGGTCCCCCCTCAGACACTCCCTCCATGACCTGAAGCAGCCTGACCTACCTGGGGGCTTTGTCTAAGTTATTATTCTATTTGAAGCCACTGTTAGAGTACTGTTGATATGTTATTTATGACTATGTTATATTTTTAGACTGTTCTGTGTATACCCCTGCAATGGTTTATGTGAACTGCCCTGAGCTGTATGGGAGGGCAGAATAAAAATCAAGCAAATAAACAAAAATATTTCTTTCACTTTGAAGTATCTGTGCATGTGTAGACTATTTTATTGGCACCAACTATTTTTTTACAATAAAATCATTTGTAAAATCCATGTTTTCTTGGAAAGTCTATTCAGCTTCTGAAATATGGATTGATAATATCCATCATGAGAACATTTAAAAGGAAGCAAGGGAAGAAGCTGTCTTTCCTTTTGAAACTTCAGCGCTAGGACACATAGCCAGTCAAAAGTTAATTGCTGTTGGACAAATGAGAGTTATAACCATTATCCGCTGGAAACAATTTCTGAGGGGAAGAACAAAAACTGTTTCTCCTCAGAGTTACCATGGTTACTGATATAGGAAGAAGGAGGAATACCCCATGAGACATTTTAAGAAGACATGTGCGTTCATCATTGTAGTCAAACCAATTGTTCTATAAATTAAATAGTTAGTTCCACTTGGAACGAAAGCCAGGTGGCCTTTAGACCTCAAGTTAGAGTGGCCCATAACAGAGTTATTCTTCAGGAAACAGATTTGATGGATCTGACTGAGCTCTTAGTTGGCTAAGTTCCAGCTCAGTGTGATCTTCCAAGAAAATATGTTTAATGCTTTTCACTGCAAGCTACTTAAATAAAACAAAACAAAAGAAAAAAACTGAAGTAACCTACAGTTGTAAGAACAGCTACTGTGCTTAGTCCCTGACCTCCCACAACCATATCTTCCATATGTAATAAATTGTTCTTTCTCAGTTAAAGCCTTGTAGCTGCTATTTCTGCCTTAGTTGAGTTTGTACCTGGTTGTGCTAGAAAAGTACATATGTGAGAAGCGACAGGAGATAGGGACCAAATACAACTGCTGCCTGTCATCACTCTTCAGGATACAGGTCTATGCTGGTATCTTATGGGTTCAAGACACATCAGAATGTCTGGACAGGAGGAAATTATTTTGCCATCTATATGATATAGCAGTCACTATAGTTTGGGTAATATCCAAGTCACTTGGCAACTGGTTTAAGCTTCAGAAGCCTAGTACTGCAATCCTAAGCACATTTGCCTACTGAAAGGCCCCAAGGCACACAGAGGGCAAGGGTCAAGCTGAGATGACCAGTCAAATGATCAAAGGTAGTATCCTGCTCTAGAAACAGAAGTAGAATCCAATTGGAAAGAAGGAACCAAAAAATGGTAATTGATCAGTAAAGCAAGAGTGGTATCCAAGATAAATTTCATAATTCCAGAAATGACTCCACATACTGAGGAACAAAATTCTCTTCTCCTGGAGCTTTACATCCTGTTCACATTCTAGCTAGTTTTTTCTACTGAGTGAGGAATGGGAATCAATTCAATTCAATTCAATTCAAACACCTTTATTGGCATAATGAAAGCAAAACATCTATATAAAAGACTAGGCAATTCAGATCCCAGACCGCTTGGAAAAAATCTTGTGGAGGAATTTTGTGATGCCTTCGGTTACTTGAGGATTGTGATCCAATAAAAGAAAGTGCACTGCACGAGAGGGGCACGAGAGCTTCCCAGCATTGGGGTGTGGTAATAGATTCCCGTAAAATTTTCAGCCAGATTGGATACATATAGGTTGAATAGATATGGGGCTAAAACACAGCCCTGTTTAACACCTTTGTTGGCAGATATTCTGTCAGAAAGTTTCTCATCCCTGGCACCGAGGATTCAGCAGCCAGTATTTGTGTGAAGGTTATGAATGAAATGCAATAGTCTGGAATCCATTCCCATATCCGATAATTTTTTCCCATAATCGGGTTCTAGGGATGGAATCGAAAGCGGCTTACAGATCGAGAAAAGCAGCATAGAGCTTGCCTTGTTTGGCATGGGTGTATTTTGCTGCAAGATGGTAAAGGGTCAGGGCGTGATCGAGAGTGGATTCTCCCATTCTAAAACCGATCTGTTCTGGTCCCACCTTGGTAGCCTTTTTGAAAATTGGGACGAATACTGCTTCTTTCCAGGAGGCAGGGATGGAACCATTGGAATTTATTTTGGTGAAAAGAGAGGTAGACTTCATCAGAGTTTAAACCACTATAGTTACATAGGCCCATATCGTTTGCACCCAATCTTGCATTGAAATCTCCACCAATTATTGTGAGCGCTGTAGGAAATTTTTGTTCAAGAGTTGTTATATAATTTGATAGGCGGGTCAAGTTGTCCTCTAATTGGGAAGGCTCACCTGTGGGGGGCATGTAGACATTTACCAAATAATAGAAGCTTTAACTACCTTGAGATAGGTTGCCTGTGCGAGAGGAGCACAACTATCCAGACTTGTAGGAGAGAGGCAAAGAGAATTTGAAATGAAAGTGCAGATATCCGCTTTGGGGGCAACCTATTTTGTTTGATCTGTGAGCAGGAGATAGGAAAGCCACATATCCAGGGAGAGAAATGTCCCCCAACATCCAAGTTTCTTGGAGCATAATCACCTCAAAACTTGAAAGGAAGGATCTAAAATCAATATGTCCAATATGTTTCATTTCCAGCCAGATATATTCCAGGACAGTAAGTTTAAGGACGACTTGTTGAGAGAAGATTTTAGTCATTCTTGTTCCACTAATTGGTCCGGGACTGAGTGATGGTCATAGAAGATGCTGCTGTTCCTTGGATTAATGCTATGAATGGGAATCACATTTGGTGGTGAGGTTTCTGGCTTTTAGATTTCTGGTGTGGGTGGTTACAACTTTAAATTAATGGATTGTTAAGCACTGTTGAACTATGTATAGAAACCTGTGTGGTCCATGCTACCAAACTCCAAAATCCTTCCAGGACCTGATATCTGCTTCAATATAAAAGTGCATTCTTTGGACTAAATAACTTTCCTTTCCTCTCAGTTATGCTTTTAATATGGAAGTGTGTGGAACTGAACATAGCAACATGTATAAAGTTTGAATAATATATTTTAACTAGAGGCTTTGAAAGGTTTTCATTTATTTAAGCTTCTCAATAACTTAATTTTTAAAAAATTCTGCTTCTTAGATTATAGTTAGTACATTGTACTATGTAATGCAGCTACTCTTTGACATTAGCCCATTTCTAGTTTGCTTTGTAGAACTTGGAAGTTGTTTAATGATTTGTCAAGATTTTAATACCTGTGAGAAAAGTTATTACAAATTAGGAAAATCATGATCAAAGAGACTGCAAATTATAAGCTGCTTGTATTATGATGCTGACTAAAGATTGTAGACCTGGAATTTTCCAAAACTAGGGACCCTAAATACTGTGTCTTGGGTTGTATTACAGACACGTGTAGTAAATACTCGCATAATCATAGTTTCTCATAAAATTTCCTTTCTCTGAAGACCTTAGACCTTTTCTTCTTTTGTTATTTGATTCTTCTCTGCATGTGCCTATGAGCCTTGCTCAGCGGAAGCTGACAGGATGGTAAAGCTGCTGGAAGCTTTGCTGTAACAGCTCTGTAATAACAGAGACTAATGATCCAACTGAGTATGGATTCAGCCACAAGGTCACTTGGCTTTGCACTTTCTTACAGACATTGACTTCGTCTTGACTAAATATGCAGTTAGTGGTGCATTGGGGAAGCTCTGAGGACTTGATATATCTTCAGTAGTGAGATCTGAGTCCAGTGCCACCTTAGGGACTAACAAGATTTTCAGGGTGTAAGTTTGTGAGAACCCCTGTGCTCACTCTCAAGGAAATAGAAGACGCTTCTAAATACTGCTGGGGGAGCTGCTAGAGCAAGATCACTGAAGCCTAGCCCAACACCTTGGGCACAGCTCTCTGCCTTTACACAAAACCCAGACAAAGCAGGTTAGGTAGAGCAGACAGTGGCAAGACAGGGCAGACATGAGGATGCAGCAACTGGAAAAAAGTAGCAGCATGAGCAGTGCAGTGGCTGGCAGGACCCTGGCAAGTGCTGACCTTGGAGAGCTGAAAAACAGTTACCAGCCATCCAACAGGAGTTGGAAGTAGCAGCAGGAGGCAGTGGAGATAATGTTGAACCCAGCCCAGCACCGTGCAGATCACTGGAGCAAGAGACACTCCTTTGGAATGGCAGAAGAGGCTACTGGTGGGAGCCAAAGAGGGAGATGGGTGTAAAGAGAAACCCCCCCCCCACACACACACACACACACACACTCCTTTGTGAAGCTCTGCTCAGGACAGAACCTGCAAAAAGAGGAAATTGCAAGATCCTGGCAGCTGGAAGACACTCATGTTTGGAAGAGAGGTCTCAAAATCCCATGTGGCTGTGATATAACATTTGAGCAGGAATGATTGTGTGGGTTCTCAGCTAATAGCTACCCTTACACTGGGAAACATTGACATGACTTGTCCTGCACCATGATTGTGGTATTTATACACATAATGGAGCCATGTACTGAGATGGTATGGCTCATACTTGGCAGTGGATGTATATGAAGAAGGGTATAGCTACCAGTAGGGCCTCTTGTGGCGCAGAGTGGTAAGGCAGCCGTCTGAAAGCTTTGCCCATAAGGCTGGGAGTTCAATCCCAGCAGCCGGCTCAAGGTTGACTCAGCCTTCCATCCTTCCGAGGTCGGTAAAATGAGTACCCAGCTTGCTGGGGGGTAAACGGTCATGACTGGGGAAGGCACTGGCAAACCACCCCGTATTGAGTCTGCCATGAAAACGCTAGAGGGCGTCACCCCAAGGGTCAGACATGACTCGGTGCTTGCACAGGGGATACCTTTACCTTTACCTTTATAGCTACCAGTAAACTAAGAAGATTATTTCTCTTCATGTATGAAGAGAGTTGGAAACCATATATTTAAAAATGTGCAGGGTACTTCTGACGACATGCTGGTCCTCTGATTCACCCATCACTGAGGGACCATCTGCCTCCTGGCCACTGCTACAACCTTGGAATACTGCCTGTCTTCTGGGCTCTTGCCAAAGGATGGCCATCCCCCTGATGGCCTCTCAGAGAGCCTGGCATGCTGCCACTCCCTGCCATGGAGCCTCTGATTTACACTTGCGGGGTCCAGTTTGTTGTAGTGGTTAGGAGTGCAGACTTCTAATCTGGCGAGGCAGGTTCAATTCTGCACTCTCCCACATGCAGCCAGCTGGGTGATCTTTGGCTTGTCACGGCGCTCATAAAACTGTTCTGACCAAGCAGTGATATCAGGGCTCTCTCAGCCTCACCCACCTCACAGGGTGTCTGTTGTGGGGGGAGGAAAGGGAAGGCAATAGTAAGCCGCTTTGAGACTCCGGGTAGAGAAAAGTGGCATATAAGAACCAACTCTTCTTCTTCTTCTTCCCACTGAGGACTACCTTCCGTAGGCCTCAGCCTTCAGAAGGAAAGACATCACCAGCCAAGCAACAGACTGTGTTAGCCAAGGGGTGTCTATGGCCTACTTCCAGAGGATCCTCAGACCCCACCTGGAGGTTGGCATCCCTAAACCTCAGTTGAGTACAATGCTACAGTCACCCCTCCAAATCAGCCATTTTTGCCTAGGGATCTTTATAGTTTGGAGATGGGCAGCAATTCCAGGAGATGTCCGGACCCTATCTGGAGGTTGGCTGTCCCTGGTCTGAACATATTCCTTGAAGTCTGGAAGTGGGGCCTCAAAAGTATGTAATGCCCCTGCAGTCACATAGCACTCCTGACCCATTTCAGGTCAAGAAAACATCGCAGAGAGGAGGTAAGGTTGCCAGATTGGTGTAGGTTCATGTTATGGAATTCCACACTACCTAGGTGTGCTTAAACCTGACTAGGGTCAAGACTACTGTGCACAGAGAGGCCTCCTGTTAGGATTTCTAGCTTTTAAGTGAGGCAATAAACCAACACCAAACTATGAGTTAGCGCTTGTTGCATTAAAGAACGCAACGGGCTTTACTACTAGTATAAAACATAAGCTAGATCAATATGTAAATCAGAGTCCCTGAAGTATGATGAATAACACTGTGTTCTTTTCTTGGAATTAAACACTAAAGTAAACATTATAATCAATTGAATTCTGTTACATTGTCTATAGGTATTAAATTAAATGTAAAGTATTTGACAACTCCTGTGAGGTTGAGACATGACGTCAAGTGCTATGTACATTCATGCAGAAGAAATTCCATTGAGTTTGATGGTTCATGTCCTTGGAAGGTACATAGAACTGCAGTATTAAATCAGTTCTGATTATGCATTTGGATTTGGTGAGTTCACAAGTGGCTGGTTTGCAACATTCTAGTTCACAGACAAGTAGCCTCCAGGTGAGAGCTGAGGATCCCCTGAAATTAGAGCTCATCTCCAGAGTACAGAGATCAGTCCCCCTGGAGAAAACGGATACTTTGGAGATAGTTTGATCTAAAAGACTGTAAATAAATGTGTTGTTGATGATGATGCTTTGGAAGGTGGCCTTTATGACATTGGACTCCACTGAGATCCTTGCCCTCCTCAGGTTCCATTCCCAAATCTCCAAAACTTTCCCAAACCCTTGCTGGTGGTCAGGGAAAACCTGGCACCCCTATTCACCAAAGAGTCCACTGTCCTCCATGAACCTGCAGCTCTGACATCGTGCTGTTAACATATTGGAAGTTATTTGCAGAAATGAGCCAGCAGCTGATCGCAGGAATTAACTATTCATCTGCCCAGATATTTTATACAATTGAATACAGCCTCTCCTGGAAATAAAGAATAAAATTCCAAGGTTCTGACAATTTCTGATAAATCTCCTGCCCAGATTTCGTGCTGAAATCATTTATCTATAAGTGAGCCCAGTTCATAATTTAAAAAAAATATTACTAAAAAGTGAAGATGGTCAATTCCACCCTTGGTTCTCTCACAGAAAGCAGAATATGCCTATTAAAACAGAGGGTGTTTTAGCCATTTTCTTTCCAGCTCCTTCTATATTATATTATATACCTGGGTGGTTAATCCATATACAGAAGATTAGGAATGAAATCTGCCTTCAGGTTGATCAGCCCACACACTTTAACTTTGTGCTTTGGCATCTGCCCTTCTGCAAAGGCCTTTGCCATGCATGCACATGATTTAAACATTTAAATAACTGTAGTTTCTCAGGAGTGTCCTGACCTGTGTTCTGGCACAAGATCTGACAGTGGTGTAAAGGGATGTGTGTGTTGTCTGGCCACACAAAAAGTGGAGGCGTGCACACTGATTGATAACAGCATGTGCAGATGTGATAAACATAAGGAGGCCCACACTCCTTTGGGGATCCTTGAACAGCAACACAAACGAGGAAGCAGAGCTCCCCAGGAGACTTGTACTTGACGCGTGGTGGGAATCATGAATCTTTTCAGATTGCAGGGAACAATTTATCACGAGGGCTGTTTGAGGGATGGAATGAAGCACAGCTGAAACTGAACTCCACCATGCTATTTTTTACCTTATCATGTGTTATGAGTAATACAGAGATGATAACAGAAATACAAATTAAAAATAACTAGATAGGGAGGACAAACGGTTTTGAGACTCAGGGCAATGAATATTGCTCTTTAGTGCATTAGGACAATGTGGAAAAAATATTTTCAGGAGACCCTTGCCTCCATTCATTCATTTATTAGTACTGATTTATAATGTATTAGTGTTGATTTGACCTGAATGGCTCAGGCTAACCTGATCTCATCAGATCACAGAAACTAATCAGGGTTGGCCCTAATATAACTTAGGTGGGAGCCTACCAAGGAAGGACAAGGTTGTTATGAAGAGGCATGCAATGGCAAACCCCCCCCCCAAATGTCTCTTACCTTGAAAGCCCCAAGGGATCGCTATCAGTCAGCTTTGACTTGATGGCAATAGGGTTGTGAGTGTCCTGCATTGTGCAGGGGATTGGACTAGATGACCCAGGAGGTCCCTTCCAACTCTGTTATTCTATGATTCTATGATCACCACCACCATATATTAAAGAGTGTATTTGTTGAATGATGGTTTCTTGCTGTTTATTTTTTATAATTTTTGGGTTTTGTTTGTTTGTTTGTTTGTGTATGTATGTATGTATGTATGTATGTATGTATGTATTTATTTATTTATTTATTTATTTATTTATTTATTTATTTATTTATTTATTTATTTATTTATTTATTGCATCTATATCCTGCCCTCCTCGAAGGCTAAGGATGGTTTACATGAAACAAGAACATTCTGCTGTATTGGGGAAATACATTTACAGATTTGGCTACGCTGATCAGTTTAACCAGTTATTCATGTTCATAGGCTCATGGTTTACGGCAGTTTTGCCTGTCTATCATCAGACTCCCTGCCCCCTGCACAAACAGTTTGCCTGAAGAATGAAGGACTGCTGAAAAGTGCCCTTTTGCAATGAGATTGTTTGAGCTATGTCCTTGCAACCAAGATGTGTTGCACTGGATGATACATCAACACCATGTTTCCCCATGAACATTTGTGCAGTCTTCAGAAATCCAAAGAATCTCACAAGGCCTGTGTTACTATATGTCTCCGTCTTTTCACACAAGACCATAATTGCCACACATCTTTTTTTGATAGCTGATAGGTGAAAAATTTTGGGTTAGCATCTTCTCCAAATGTATTGCATAATTTTGACTGAAGTGTAGCTTTGGTACTGTACTAAGTAAATGGTATTGTGAAGAATAGATCATCTCCCAGCAGTCCTACTAATTTACATTGTCTAGCGGAGAGCAAAGCAGGCCTGCTTAATATATAGAAATAAAACTAATGTTTAAAAGGGGGGCAACAGAACATGCATTGATGCCACAAAAGTCTTGCCACGAAGTGTTTTCATTTGATATGTGGCTGACGTGCAAGTTCAAGAACTGTGCAAATCATACTTTTCATCACCCTTCTTTAGTATGCTTAGCAGTTGAAGGTGCTTTTGCTTAATAGGGTTCTTATATATAAAGAAATAATTCTTATATAAAGAAATTATTTACCTAGCAAAATAGCACATCGTGATCTGTTGCTATAGAAATACCTATTTATTAGCTTTTTAAAAGACACAAGTCTTTTATCAGCAATTCAGTAAGTTAAATGGATGGAGAAAGCAAATACTCATTTTGTGTGCCAAGCAATAGGAAAGAATGAGAAAAAAGGAGATAAGTTTACTAGCGCAAATTCTGCTCCAAGCTTGAACAGCTGAACTGTGTTGAGATTATTCTTTGTGTCTGAAAGGATGGAATTTCTCTAGAACAGGCTGGGACGAGACTGCAGAGCTTTGCTAAAACCTTGTCCTCTGCCAGCCAGCCTCAGTATTTGTATATGGGAACAGTATAATATGGTGGGCTGCTGTTAGCATGTTATGGGGTTCTAGAGCTTCTGTAGTAGCTGATGCCAAGTTTGCTCTGATAATACAATGTGCTTTGCCACAACTGCTGCCCGTTGGCTTAGTTCTTCGGATATCAAGGGGTGAGGTGGGGATAACAGCCATAGACTTGGCAACTGAGTACTAAAGCCACCCGGAGCCAAGAGGAAAGGCAGCATGTACATATTTAAACAAACAAACAAATAAAGGAGGCTTGGGAAACATTAGAATTCTAAGGTCAATCAGTAACTTTTGTTAACTAGAATGGCATAACTGCCTACTTTGTATCAATAGAACAGTATTTGTGCAAACCAGTTAACTGAGAGGGAAGTGGGCAGAAAAAATCATACTTGCTGCTTATCATATGTGAATTACCTTACTACCAAAGAACTGTGGGCATGTTTGTGGGGGCTTCAGAGTTCATCTGCAACAGAGACAGAAGTAGAAAGAGGTTGCAGGTTGTATTGGTCCACAGCAAAATCCATAAACAGAACTGACATAATTTTAACTGCCTGAAGAAGAGTTCTGGAGAACTTGAAAACTTGCTCACTGATTTATGTCATTTTGATCTTAGGTTTTAAAGACAGAAGTGTGGCAAATGATTTTCTGTTGCTGTTTTTCAATTTTATATGAAGGAGGGAGAGAGTACGATGCAGATTTTGTCCACCCAAATTAGCATCTGCAAAAACTCCCATGTAGATTTGGCAAATTAAGTCAGGCTGTCTGTTATGAAATCCGTTGAAACAGAAAACAGAAGCTCATACATACATCCATATCCCTTTAGCCACTCATGCCACTCATGATTTCACCTTATATTGTGGTTTCCTGACATGGCCAGGCAATTCTTTTGAATTAATATACTATATAAATGAAACACAACGTCTAGCTTGTTTTTATTCTATGTGGAGTATTTATTTAAGTTCTTTATAGTCTGATTTTCTCACTGAGACTCAGGGCAGATTACACAATGAATGTCAAGAGAATCAATAAGTTAGGGAGACACCTAGTAAATACTGTCATAGGATTAGGATAGCAGAGGTCTGAAACAAGGCATAAGTAGTAAACATGACTTATGTAGTAAACGTGATTTATGTAATAAGTAGTAAACGTGACTTATTACATAATGCAAGGAATAGTATTATATAAATAGAAATATAATGCAGTGAGAGCAAGATAAAAATATATATAGTGTCAGATGATATATATTAGTAGTATAGTCCCTAGTACTGTTCTCTCTGCTGAAATGTTTCCCTGAACCATTCTGTTATAGTACAACCCTATTCTTGTATAAAAATGCCCTCCTGAACAATTCTATTTTTACATACTGTATTCGCTCGCGTATAAGACTACTTTTCCCCCCTGAAAAACATGCCTCCAAGTGGGGGGGGTCATCCTATACGCCGGGTGCACTTCAGTTGGGATAGACATAGCTGCCCATAGTGGCCTCCTGATGCCCGCCCACCTCATTCTACATACCATCCAGTGTCGCGTGGTATCCAGCGTGCCTGCAGTGAGCACCAGCAGCGAGACGGTGCCAGCCTTTTCGGCGTGACCATCCTGTTCTGCTCGGCGGGAAGCAGCAGCGCTCCGGCCCGCCCCTTGTCTACGCAGAGCTTGCTCATGCGCACTTGCGCACATGCGCACTTGTGCCGGTCACAGGGAGATGCAGGGGCGGGGCAGGTATATAATAAACTCTATATTTTGAGTGGAAATGTTGGGGGGTCGTCTTATACGCCCAGTCATCTTATATGCCGGCAAATACGGTAGTTTGCGGAAAGCCAGAAGTGTGTGCATCTTCCTAACTTCCTCAGACAGGCTTTCCCATTGGGTTGAGGCCACTACAGAGAATTCACATACACAGAAAATTGTTGAGCTTGCCTGTTTGCAGGCTGGCATCTATATAAGCCTTTTTTCAGGTGAGCTAAATTATCATGATGGGGCATAATAGGACAGACAGCTCTGCAGATATGGGAACCCAAGGCCATGAAGGGCTTTGGGCAGCTAGTGGAATGACTGTAGAATGGGTATAGTATACATATACTGCCTGGTTCCTGATAATTACTGATCTATGGTATTCTGCACTAACAGAAATTTCTAAGTTGATTATGAGAGGAGACCTATATAGAGTGTGTAATAGTAGTCTAGTCTTGATGTTACTGTGGCATGGATTCAGATGGCCAGATGCATTGATTTGCTTGCTCAGCAGTAATGCTGGGTTTAGTATAATTCCCTCCCAGGCCCTTAACTTGACGAAAAGTGGGAAGCACAATGTTATTCAAGACCTCAGGCTTCCCTGACGGCGTATCCTCTGTCAGGATTCATCTGATTAAATACCTGGGTGATTTTTTTCACATTGAATGGCTAAGGAAATGCTCCTTTCAATTACACAATAACATCAGAGTAACATTATGCTGATTTTGCTCCCTGGTCGGAACATTTTCTACAAGAGAAATTGAACTCAAAGTCTGATTTCAAACATGGATTTCGTGAATTTTAGGAGTTTTCTTAAATATAAGCTGATGACACAGTATCTCACTCATTTCAGTGGTTCATTGCTGTTAAATCATTTTAAATTGTGTCTTAAAATTATAATGCAACTTTCTCAGCCATACTAATGCATTTTATTTTTTAAGAGATTTAAATTACAGTATAGCTTCCAGTTGATTTATCTGATTTCCCTTCAAAATTGATGGCTTGTGCCTGGCCACATCTTTGTATTCAGGAACCTGCTATGCAGAGTTATTGTAAAATTGAATCTTTGGACCATCTCACCAAAGGGTCTTGTGCTAAATCAGAGGTCCCTAATGTGGTGGCTTTGCATGCTATGATAGATGCTGATACCTTTCCAGGTATCCGTCAAATGTTTTTAGAGCAGGGCTAGATGGGGCTGTTGCCCATTGTTTCTGATAGGCCCTTGGAGATCTGATTGGCTGTGCGGATCTTTTCAAAAGTTGCTTCTGGCTGTCACAATATCATAAGGATTTTTAGTGTGTGACTGAAGGCAGTGGCTCTCCAAAGTCTCAGGCAGAGTCTTTCACATCACCCACTACCTGGTCCTTTTAACTGAAAGTGCCAGAGATAGAAGCCAGGACCTTCTGCACGCAAAGCAGAGTCGCTTCCACGGATCTACAACTCCTCCCCTACTATCCTAAACAACTCTTCTCTAGGACAGTAGCCATAAAATGTATATCACACACATGGACTAATTATGCACACAGCAGGGCACACTGGGCTGCCACCGCTTCACATGTACGCACAGGGGACAAAATCCCCTGGCACACATGGTCTGCCCCAGAGTTAAGTGTGCACACGTACAACTCTGGAATGGGAAGGGTCTGCTGTGCCTTGTGGCAGTGGAGGCAAGGGGGGCAGGGGGCAAGGGGGTCCCATGGTATGTTGGTAGGATAGTGGCATGCTGCTATCTCACCATCGTGGAGGGGTGTACAAACACCCCATTTGGCTCCATGGCACCAGCTCTTCCCTTGTGCATGGGCGTGCCCTGGACAGGCTTCTGAAGAATCCGTGTTCCTTTACCGCAGGCCATCAGAGGCCCTAACATGGGCCAGGGCCAGGAGGTGGCCTGGACAGTGCTGGTGCCATGCATAAGCAGGGATTAGCTCCACTGGCATGCAGTCACTGGCCCACCTTTCCCAGCTTGTGCATAATCAGTCACAGACACACAAACAGTGAGAGTGACCATCTTTGTTATTTCTATTATTGTTTATCCCACAAATCCTATATCCATTTTCATATTTGGTCACATCTGTCTAAGAAAGGTGCTACATATATTCATGTTGATTCTGTTGGCTGGTGCTCTGACAAGGTATTTATTCCACGCTTCTACTAGTACCCTACTTTTGTATGCCTGACAGACTACATAGGGAAAAAGCAACTTCAAATGAGGCATTAGGTGCTTCAGAGAACCAGCCTCACAGTCTAGTGTCTGCAGTCAAACAGGCTAATTGTCCAAGTGACAGACTCACATGCTTGGCTTTTCTCTTTGTCTTGCCTTGATTGAGACGAGATGAGCATGCTGCTGGCCTTTTGTAGTGGGTAATTCTGTTAGAACAATATCCTCCAGACAAGGCTTTTGTGCGCCAGGGATGACATGTGTAGCAAATTGCTTACAAAGCCCAGTCTGTCATGCCTCTCTTTCTACAAGAGGCCAACCCCCCCCCCTCCGCCCAAGAGTACAGCAAAGCTAGAATGTGGATGCTTGCTTCTGTTACTCCTTGTAAACAGCATCTTTTTGTACTGTGTTTTTGCAAGGCTTTTTTTTCTATCAGGTTTTTAAGCACTTGAGATAACACATTTAAATATATATAAAAAGAAATGGGTACCTAAATTGCAGTTGCCTATTTTTTTCCAGTGTTAGGAGGTACGATAGGAACCCATTCATATAGCTTTGGACAACAATAGCTTTTGGTACAGAGGAGAGCAACGAGGATGATCTGGGGCCAAGGGACCAAGCCCTATGAAGATAGGTTGAGGGACTTGGGAATGTTCAGGCTGGAGAAAAGGAGGTTGAGAGGGGACATGATAGCCCTCTTTAAGTATTTGCAAGGTTGTCACTTGGAGGAGGGCAGGATGCTGTTCCCATTGGCTGCAGAGGAAAGGACACGCAGTAATGGGTTTAAACTACAAGTACAACGATATAGGCTAGATATTAGGAAAAAAAATTTCACAGTCAGAGTAGTTCAGCAGTGGAATAGGCTGCCTGAGGCAGTGAGCTCCCCCTCACTGGCAGTCTTCAAGCAAAGGTTGGATACACACTTTTCTTGGATGTTTTAGGATGCTTTGGGCTGATCCTGCGTTGAGCAGGGGGTTGGACTACATGGCCTGTATGGCCCCTTCCAACTCTATGATTCTATGATTCTAACAGGATCACACTTTTAGCATTTCCAGTGGCTACAGTGGTACGCATGGTGCATCAACTTGTTGTTGTTGTTATGTGCGAAGTCGTGTCCGACCCATCGCGACCCCATGGACAATGATCCTCCAGGCCTTCCTGTCCTCTACCATTCCCTGGAGTCCTTTTAAGTTTGCACCTACTGCTTCAGTGACTCCATCCATCCACCTCATTCTCTGTCGTCCCCTTCTTCTTTTGCCCTCGATCACTCCCAGCATTAGGCTCTTCTCCAGGGAGTCCTTCCTTCTCATGAGGTGGCCAAAGTATTTGAGTTTCATCTTCAGGATCTGGCCTTCTAAAGAGCAGTCAGGGCTGATCTCCTCTAGGACTGACCGGTTTGTTCGCCTTGCAGTCCAAGGGACTCGCAAGAGTCTTCTCCAGCACCAGAGTTCAAAAGCCTCAATTCTTTGACGCTCGGCCTTCCTTATGGTCCAACTTTCGCAGCCATACATTGCAACTGGGAATACCATAGCCTTGACTAAACGCACTTTTGTTGGTAGGCTGATGTCTCTGCTTTTTAGGATGCTGTCTAGATTTGCCATAGCTTTCCTCCCTAGGAGCAAGCGTCTTTTAATTTCTTTGCTGCAGTCCCCATCTGCAATGATCTTGGAGCCGAGGAAAATAAAATCTGTCACTATCTCCATTTCTTCCCCATCTATTTGCCAGGAATTGAGAGGGCCGGCTGCCATGATCTTTGTTTTCTTGATGTTGAGTTTCAAGCCAACTTTTGCACTCTCCTCCTTCACCCGCATCAACAGGCTCTTTAGTTCCTCTTCACTTTCTGCCATTAGGCATCAACTTGTGGAAGTACCTAATAGTAATGGATTTATCACATATGTCCTATATTTTTAAAGAGTCCCAAAGAGGTCAGCCCCTCCACCTCCCCCCCCAAAAAAGAAAGGAGGACATATCCTCTAAAAAAAAAGACATCTGGTAACCCTACTATATGAGCTTTGTAGAGCCAGTTTGGTGTAGTGGTTAGGAGTGTGGACTTCTAATCTGGCATGCCAGGTTTGATTCTGTGCTCCCCCACATGCAACCAGATGGGTGACCTTGGGCTCTCCACGGCACTGATAAAACTATTCAGATTGAGCAGTAATATCAGGGCTCTCTCAGCCTCACCTACCTCACAGGGTGTCTGTTGTGGGGAGAGGAATGGGAAGGTGACTGTAAGCCGCTTTGAGCCTCCTTCAGGTAGGAAAAAGGAACATATAAGAACCAACTCTTCTTCTTCTTCTTAAATGGTCTAGAAGAGTGGGTGCAGAGATCACCTTTACTGTCTGTTTTAAGAAAGCATGCAAGGCAGTTCATTTTTACCAGGCATTTGGTGAGGGTAAATTACTTGGCAGGTTTCGCTGCATTTCTCATCTGTGTGTTTTTAATCTGTGAATTGTTTTTATTTTACTAATGGACTCTTTGTGTGTCCTTGAAACTTGTTGCTTTTCTTCAATATAAAAAACAAGGGGGGATAGAAATATTTTAAATCAACAAATCAACTTCTCTTCTCTGAAAGCTGCTTTTTTGGAGAGTTTCTGGGGGCAGCTGTGTTGGTCTGCAGTGGAACAACTAGATATAATTCCAGTAGCACCTGAGGCACCTATGAAAATTTCAAGGTATGAGCTTTCAAGAGTCAAGGGAGCTTTGATTTGTGAAAGCTGATACCCTGTTGCTGATCTCTAAGGTCTTACTGGACTTGTATGTAGCTGTTCTTTCTGGAGGGTATAGGTTTTACAAAATTATCTACTACAAAGGCTAGCCTTTACTTTAGCAAGTTTTTATTCCATTTTCCAAGTTGCATGCTTCAGTTTGTAGATGTGATATGTTCATATAGTATACCTTACATAGTTTAAATACTGGGTTGAATCCAGATTTAATTGTCCACTAGCAGTAGGCACTTCCATCAATATAACAGAACTTCCCTGTCTCCAGCTTCTTACTGCAGCTTATTGATCTCCCCACAGTGCTGTTCCTGGGGTACAGGGGACCCTTAGGAATGGTATGAGGGGCAAATGAGAGGTATGTAGCCAGAAGAGGTAATTGATGGAAGTTACACATCTCCTTCTCTTAGAAGCATATGTAGTGTAGATATAGTCCATTGTATTTATAGTAGTTACCAATATCCATTTTCATACTTTTATGTACTGATTGGTTTCATTCTCATTTCAATAAATGTATTATAACAAGATAGATTCAGGTGGGTAACCATGTCATCTGAAGCAAAAGAACAAAGTTTGAGTCCAGTGTCACCTTTAAGACCAACAAAGTTTTATTCTGGATATAAGCTTCATGTGTATCCACACTTCTTCAGATACATGAAAACAGAATTAATGACCGTTCTATATAGATATTGGATAGGGAGGATGCTGCCTGGAAGGGCCAATTAGAGCAAAGATTAGATTAAAGCAATTGGTAAAACTGACTAACAGCAGATTATCATACAATATAAGTTTAGAAACAGATGCAAAAAGTCAATGACATTAGCATGTGTTATGAGATACGAAACCAATATCTCTGTTAAGCCCTAATGGTTCCACTGTTCTGAATGTTGTGATAACTTGTAACTCAGTGATTTCCATTCCAGTATGTTTTGCCAAAGAAAAAAAAAAGTCCCCCTGTCCCCATTGGGTGTCCTGGGAGGCTGAAGTATTCTACAGGTTTCTCAGTTTTGTGATTCCTGATGTCAACTATGTGTCCATTTATCCTTTGCCTTAGAGTCTGACCTGTTTGCCCTATGTAGAGAACTGTCATGATCCAATAGAGCTTGTAAGTCACTGATCATGCATTGAACTGTTTTGCGATGAAAGCTGTATGTGACCACTAGTGATGTTCTGTTACTATTTCTTTTAGATCTAAAGGTTTTCTCTGTGTTAATCTGTTTTGTGACTTCATTATAGCCTTTTATGCATGGCGGCAGCTACTGCGCGCTGTCGCCGTGCCATTGCGGCACGGCAGGATGGCCCGCCGTTCCCTGTGTATGCACAGGGGTGGGGCATGCTGGGCTGCCCCGGTGTAGCACGTGTGCACGCACTGAACGCCGGGGCCAGGAGGTAAGCCGGGGGGCGGGGGAGGTTTGGATGGCCCGGGGGGATTGGGGGGCCCAGGCCCCCTTCGCGTGTCCAGGTGGGGGCTGGGGTCGCCCCTGCCAGCTCCAGGGTTCTGCGGAGCCTGCAGGGGCATGCAGTGTCCCTACAGGGACACCGTAGGGTTGGGGCTGGGCGGACCAACAGGCCTGGCGCAGGCAATTATGCACAGTGCCAGCCTGCCGCAGGTACGGCTTACCCAGGAAGCTACAGAAAATCCCACATTTGCTTAATGCGGGCCTTCCGTAGCCCTGGGCTGGGAGGCGCCCGGACTGGCAGCAGCAGTGAGCGTTATCGGTGATTTTAACAGAAGCACTGCTGCCGCCAATGCGGGCATTATGGGGCCTATGTGGATATTTTCATTCCAAAAAGGTTTGTTACTGATACCTTTTCTTGTCCATAGATAGCCCTCCCAAACAAAGGGGAGGGAAAACTAAACATTCTCCTTTTCCTAGCTAGAAAGCATCTTTGTAAAATACGACCAAGCAGCTCCAAGGGTAGTCTCCAATGTTAAACAATGTTCATTCATGGTCCCCTGAGGAAAGATCCCATTTGCTTTTGAGATAATTGTGCTGTAACAAGGGCTATTGGGGCATCTTTTGGCAGTCTTATTTCTTTGTCAAGTAATACTTCTACTTTGATATATCTGATTCAGGTTTTTACTTCACACCAGAATTATATTTATCTCTTCCCATTTTCCTTTTTCTCAGCTGCTCTCGGTTCAGCCATGTCTACTCTGCTTTCTCTTGTGGTGTGCTCTTCTTCTGCCTTTTGAAATGTTGCTAATTGTAATTCATTTTTTTTCTGCCAAGTTGTCAGTATCTGTTCCTACATATGAACCCTACAAATTTCATTCCTGTTTGTAACATATCTGCATGAACAATCTAGATTTTTAAAAAAACAATATACTATATGTTGAATGATGAATTGCATTAATAAAAACCTGTATATATAAAACTGGTCCCTGATGGTATACTATGCTTCTTGGCCTTGCATCAACATAGCATTTAACAAGGCATTCATTCACAGTAGAAGCGGAAAACGCACCTAACCTGAAGATCACAATTTCTCTTCTTCAAATTGATGACTGGTTAGCAAAATATACAACCTTTACTTTATCCAAACAGCACACCAATTAGAAAAAGGCCATGAGTGACATTAGTTGAATGCAGGCATTTTAGGAGCTGAAGAATTTGTGTTTCATGACATGAAACAGTAAGTTGGAAGCCTGCATCTCCTCCAATATGGAGGTTCAGGCGTAAAGTCAAAATAAACGTTGTGTTTATGCTACCACATTCTTTTATTTTGAGTTCAGTAATATAAAGAGTAGTCAGGAGCAGAGTCCTTGACAAATATCTCTCCCATTCATTTCATATACAAAAAAAATCACATGCTGATCTGCCCCCTCCAGTGAAGTAAATGGGTAAGCACTTGGGGATGCTGGAGCTCAGCATGTGTTCTGAAGCAACTCCTGCCATAAGGCATAGCTGAGACAGGGTAACTTTTGAGAAACAGAAATCCTGAACCTCCTTCCGTTTCTTTCATCTCTGGAAAAAGATTATGCTCTGGGTTGAAGGGTGTAAGGTGGCAGTGAAAACTAATTCTGCTACAGTTAAGCCACAGTTGTGCCAGGATAAATGCTGTTTCAACAAGGCTAGAAGATGAAATCTGTTTACTGTTTGATAAGTAATCAGTGGCTAAATGTGGCACTGTGAGTTCTCTGGGTTGGAGTACTAATGTTCATTTCTCTTTATCCCCCCCCCCCCCCGGTGCTCTTTTCCTGCTATTAGCCTCACTGGGGGGAAGGTAAAAATACCCATATTGGAATGTTACTTGTTTGGTTTTATAAGCACCAAATGAGAGCAAGAGAGTGAAATAAAACTGTGATAATCTTTGAGCCAGCTTGGTGTAGTGGTTAGGAGTGCGGACTTCTAATCTGGCATGCCGGGTTCGATTCTGTGCTCCCCCACATGCAGCCAGCTGGGTGACCTTGGGCTCACAACAGCACTAATAAAACTGTTCTGACAGAGCAGTAATATCAGGGCTCTCTTAGCCTCACCCACCTCACAGGGTGTCTGTTGTGAGCCTCCTTAGGGTAGAGAAAAGTGGCATATAAGAACTAACACCACCACCACCACCACCACCACCACTACTACTACTACTACTACTACTACTTCTTCTTCTTCTATGTTTGCTTATAGTGGGAATTCAGAGTGTTGTTTTTTTTCTGTTTTAACAATATCTTTAATATAGCCAAAAATAATGCTAGATTTGCTTTCGCTCAAATGATGAGATATTATAAGTAAAGGTAAAGGTATCCCCTGTGCAAGCACCGAGTCATGTCTGACCCTTGGGGTGATGCCCTCTAGCGTTTTCTTGGCAGACTCAATACGGGGTGGTTTGCCAGTGCCTTCCCCAGTCATTACGGTTTTACCCCCCAGCAAGCTGGGTACTCATTTTACTGACCTCGGAAGATTGGAAGGCTGAGTCAACCTTGAGCCGGCTGCTGGGATTGAACTCCCAACCTCATGGACAAACAGCTTCAGACAGCATTTCTGCCGCTTACCACTCTGCACCACAAAAGGCTCTTTGAGATATTATAGGTAGACTTAAAGTGATAACAAGACTCCATAGGGGTGTGTGTGTGTATAAAATGCCATCAAGTTGCACCCCTATAGGGTTTTCAAGGCAAGCAATTGGGCAGAGTTGGTTTTCAATTTCTGTCTTCTGTAAAGGCATCTCCCATTCAACTATCCACCCTTAGCCTAGCTTCTGAGTAGTAGTCCATGACAAGACCATCTGTAGTCCCCTCACCTTGACATCACCTTCTTCCCAGCACAGAATACCCAACCAAGGGTGTGACCTATATATAGTGTGAGTCCTCTGATTACCTGAGATAGGCCCATGGTTGTCATGAAGAACATGAAATTTTGAGAGAGTCCCAGTAGCGTTGCCTCAGCACGGATATTGAGATCTCCCAAAACAACCAACCTAGGAGTCATTAACACCACCTCCAAAACAAGTTCTACCAGCTCAGCCAGTGACATGGTTTGGTAGTGGGGTGGGGAACAAAATCTTAATCACAACTAATGATACCTTCTCAAAACTTCCAACACCTCCTCCCTGCCCCTCAGGCTTATTCTAATGCAGCGGTCCGCAACCTTTTTCCGGTTGCAGACCGCTGCCAATGGGTGGGGGGAGAGGGCGACCCGGGACCCATGCAAACACGCATGTGTGGACCCACATGCGCATTTGCGCTGCCGGCGTGCCTGCAACCACGCTTCCCTCTCCCCCCCCTCCCGCAGCAAGAAGCTTGCAAGGCCGCAAGCTAATCGGTAGCTTCTCACTGCGGAGGGGCAGGGAGAGGGAGCTAATGTATCACTGAGCTCTCCTGGGAGTATAGTTGATAAAGGTTAACTACTCACCCCTCCCCCAGCCATGTCTCAGTGATACATGCCTGATCTGCCTTCTCATCCAGAATGTAAACCTGGATGGCTGCTATTTTGCCTTTAACTGACCTAGCATTTAAAAGCAAGGGATTATATTGCCAAATGGGATGTTAATATGGTCACAAGCATTACCCTGGCTTGAAGAAGAACCGGAAAAAAAGAACAGCCTACAAATGTCTGCTGTCTTTTCACCTTTTGGGGCCTGCATTTCTTTCACCACCATAGCCCCCTTCACACATACCGTGAACAGGAAGAGACCAGTGATGCTGAGTACATAGAACCGCCCCCTCCCCCAAATCTACAAATAGGGCAAAACTAGGAGGCTTCTGTCCTGATGGCTACCAGTACCGCTTGTATGTGCAGACATCAAACCACAGAACCATGCCTTTCCTACACTCCTTATAGAAGTGTACAGAAGTGTGCCTTATGTATTTATGTGTGGAAATTGCAATGAAACTTAAACATCCTGTTATCTATATAAGGTTAAATTCTTTGCACTTTGGGCAGACAAAACTGTAGCAGTTTCTTTTCTTATGGATTTTCATTTGTGCCTGAATGCATATGAGCGCTCTCTCTCTGTCTCTCTCTCTCTCTCAGACATGCTTGCCCAGATCATTAAAATGTGCTATCACTAATCAGATGCATAAAAGCCTGCGTAATTAGATTAACATTTCGAATTTCTGGGACTTCATAAAGTTCTGTTAATAAAGCAACCAAAAAAGCACTAATGCATTTTTAAGTTCTGTGTCCCTGTTCTCTTTTAAGGTCACAGTAATGAAATTTGCTGGATGCAATTATTTGTCAGCTGGTGGCAAAACTCATGTTATGATAGAAACATCCAGTAAACAGTGTGTTTTTATATTTAGTCCAAATTAAAAACCTTAGCTCAGATGGGAATGAATACTCCTGCTTTTTTGCCTGAAAAGAGCTGATTCTTTACAATGCCTTTGCTGCTTCACGATTAGTATATGCTAGTGTGCTGTGCTCAGGGGCTTGTGCTTTCAGACTGGCTAAAGGAGATATATAGCAAGTGCAATGTTTGAAATGCCCTAATCGTAAACCAGTGGAGGGAAATCTTCAACCAAATGAACCTATTAAAAAGCAGTATGCATTTGTCTCTGTTCTCACTGGAATAAAATGGGAGGTTTGTCAAGTGCAGGAAACTGAACATTATGGCATCCCACGCCCTGTAGTCTATTGTCAGCCCTGCTGCAGTTGATATCTCACAGAAGGTTATAGAGGAAACTCTTGCAAGAAGTGTATGAATATTTGCGAGTGTGAGTGAAGGTGGAAATTAGTATTGCACAAAACTGCAACAGGTCACACATTGGAGCATCATAATGTTCCCTATGGAAGGCAGCCTTTGAAGATGTACAGGTGCTGAAGGCTGACTGTCTAGGAATAGTCCCTTGATACTATAGAGCCATTGCTATGCCAACTGCATTGTCTACCTACTTGTTTCTAAGTCCAAATCAAAATGCCTATGTAGCCTGGGGAATTCATACTCTGTATATCCACCTTGAGTCCAGGAGACAAAGGTTGACTATACATTACATCAATGCTTATGTACATACATACACACATATTTATTTGTACTTCTTCAGCTGCATCTTCCAGTATACTCCTATGTGCTACTTATGTTTAGCGTTGTCATCCACCAAGGGGAATGAAGGACGGAAATATGAAGAAGGGGGATAGATAAAGGTAGGTTGCCTGGTGGGTTTGAAGGAGAGAAAGAAGCAGGAAAAAGGGGAGAAGCTATGGGGGTTGCCAGGAAAGGGAAAGAGGAAATAGGGATCGGAAATATCCCCTGCTGCAAATCCTTGTGGGTATGTATCCAACAGAATCATCTTGTCCTTTAATTATGCTACTATGGTTGTGTGTCTTAAGAGAGAGCCAGTTTGGTGTAGTGGTTAGGAGTGCGGACTTCTAATCTGGCATGCCGGGTTCGATTCTGCGCTCCCCCACATGCAGCCGGCTGGGTGACCTTGGGCTCGCCACGGCACTGATAAAACTGTTCTGACCGGGCAGTGATATCAGCGCTCTCTCAGCCTCACCCACCCCACAGGGTGTCTGTTGTGGGGAGAGGAAAGGGAAGGCGACTGTAAGCCGCTTTGAGCCTCCTTCGGGTAGGGAAAAGCGGCATATAAGAACCAACTCTTCTTCTTCTTCTTAAGTACTGTCAAATCAATTCTGACTTATGAAATAGTCCTCTAAAATGTCCTATCATGAACAGTTTTGCTCTGAAGCAACAGAACAAATTTAGAGTCCAGTGGCACCTTTAAGACCAACAGTTTTATTCAAGGTACTAGCAAGAAAGCCCGCTGCAGCCATAAATGCAGCAGGTGCTAGCGGGGCGGTGGGGGGAGGCGTCAGGGGCAGGGAGAGGTAGTTCTTGTGAAGTGCGTAGCAACCTCCTGGCTCCTCTCTTACCTTCCACAGCCAAGGCGCAGGAGCAAGCGTGCAGCGGCCTTGGGGCTGGCACTCCTCGGTGTTGCTGCTGCAGCCGTGTTGCAGCCTCTGGTGGCGCCTCACCACCGCTGCCACTGGTGCCTTGCCACCTCGCATGCTCTCCCGCTCCCCTGCTGTATTTGAGGCTCCACCACTGCCTCACCACTGCCTCACCACTGCCTCTCGTCCTCAGAGCCTCCACCTCACAGCCTGCGCTGCCTCTCCGCCTCGGCAGCTTCCTTGCCACCACCTTGCAGGCGCCACTGGCAGGCGGATGGAGCGGCGGGCTGGGCAGGGCTCGGTGGTGGCTGGGGAGTGTGTGGCTACCCACTTGAATCTACAATTATGAGCCTATTCATGCTAATAGCAAGTCATGTGATTTGTTTTCACATGAGGTTCAGGTTGGCTCTGAGGAGCGACAGGGGACTATAGGTATTCTTTGTTTGGGCAATTAGTTGGATCACTGTAAAATATCCCTGCCCTCAAAGAAGACAGTACTTCACTGATGGAAATACTTTATTTCTGTGTTTCATGCGGGGCTGCAGCTTTTGTCAGTAGATCCAACTGTGGCTCAGTATAGAATCAAATCTGGCTGTTTAAAAAAGAAAATGAAATCTTTGGTAAGTGAAATTCTAGAATAACCAGTATGCGAAAAGAATGGGACTTAAAGAGCTTTTCAGAGATGCATTATAGAAAGGGAAATTATAGAGGTGAACAGTTTCTAGTACCCCACGCATGAACCATACACAGATTTATGCCAGTGCTCAGGAACAAATGTGCAGCATGCTCATGTATATATTTATTATATATTGTCAGATCTTGTGTATGCTACTTTCTAACGAAGAGCTTGCAACAATCACACTTGAGCTGCAGAAATTTCATGGATTATTGATTAGCATGTCAGTCTTCAGTAATGTTAAGTTGCATATTTTCAATCACACAAATGGGTTTTCTTATATTGGATGTCTTTTAATCACTGGCTCTGAATCTGGCTCTTTAATTATAAAAGGTTGCATTCCCCTGGGGTATCAAGGCTAGAGGATCATCCTGTAAAATACTATGTGGAGGGCTTTGTGGTAACCAATGAATCACCCCAGCAGCTGAAATTTGAACCACCAGCATTGAGATTTCATGTATCAGAAGTAAATTAAAAAGGAATCTAAATCCCAGATGAGCCACTAGGAGAAATTCCAAGTTATTCATAACGGGAAGTTGCTTTTACATAAATCACACTTTCTTCCCTTTGGCTAAGTCCGTCTGGCCGGTTGCAATTTCAACATAAATTTTAGAAGAAGGGTTAGCTTGTGGATGTGCTTTTTTTTTTTTAGTGCACTATTAAACATATTAGTCTTATTGTACATGCCAACCCCCTCCAAAGACCTCCCTCCCAAGAACACAACCCTCAAACTGAATCATATACCAGAACATTTCTGAAAGTTATTTCAGTCTATTAAGGAAACAGTTTCCACATGCAGTTGGGACAGTAAGAAAGGAGGTCTCCCATGTTTTGTGGAATATTAGGATTTTCAAATCAGTGTTATTTCTTAAAATAAACGAGTGCCCTTTAAAATAAGGAATAATGGACCTTAATTGAAGTATCAGTTGTCTTTTTCTGCTAAAGGATGAGTACCAACACTCCTTCAAATCCCAGTGTTTATGAGGGAATTATGTGAAGGTTAATCTGTTAGTTTATACCAGGCTTTCTCATCCAGGGTTTCATGAGACCCTGTGGTTTCTTGGCTGCCCTGGAAGGGTTTCCCGAATGGGTGGGAGTTAATTTTTAAGATATTTTTAAAATGTGTTAAACATTTATTGAGTGATAAGACCATATATGGTAATGTCCCACCCCTCACAATGGGCAGCGGAGACTCACCTCGGCTGCCTTTTGGCGGCGTGGAGGGCGGCGGGGAAGACGCGGCCCGAATGGCTGGCCGCAGCGTGTGCCGGGTGCGCCCGGCGGCGGCGCGCACGGCATGCGGGAGGCGGGGCTTCAGCGGCGCTGTTAAATAGCGCCACGCGCTGGGCCCCGGCCTCTTTGCTTGCGCGCCGGACATCGGCACCCTCCCTCCCTCCCTGTTTGTTTTATAAGTTGTTAATGTTGTTGTTTTTGTCACAGCGAATTTTGACATAAACAGAGCCTGTTTATTCGGAGCCGGTGTGCGATCGGACTCCCAGGGGAGTGGGGCCTTCTTAAGAAGGTGGTGTTTGAGCAGGAGGCCCACCCAGCGGGGGGGGCATACTTGCTCATGGCGACCAGATGGACCTAAGCGGGGCAACCAAGGAGGTTTGTGCCCTTTGGTCCCTGCTATATGGGCCATCTCCCACAGTTAGACTTCAAGAGCACAGGAGGCCGTGTTTTCCCAGCGGGGAAGGGCGATGGATCCTGAACGCTCTTGGAATTGGGTATTCCAGCCAGCGGGCTGGATAGGCCAGGCTCCGTTTCATGTCATGCCAACCCATGTTTTGGGGGGGGTCAAAATAAAGCTGTGGCCATATTTAATGCCATATCAGGTGTCGTGTCTTCACTGCCAGTACTGGCCTCCTACCTGCCAAATGGCCAGCGATGGGCCTGGAAGCGATGGGAAGGGGAGGGGCCCTGGGTGGGTGTTTACACAGCTATGCTTCCCAAACATATTCTGCACGTGCTTTGGGTGTTTCTCAAAGCCTGAAGAATGTTTCAGAAGTTTTTCAATGTTAAAAAAAAATCAAGAAAGGCCGGCTTATACAGTCTTGTTTCTCATGAAGCATAATTTGAGTGTCAGAAATAGCATAGTCAACTGAAATAAAGTTTGATTGCCAGTTTCTTGCAGAAAAAAATGGCTCTCTGGGGTGTTATCTACCATGTGATTATATACCGGGATGCTGTCAAAAACTTCAGCTGTCCATTTCCACATATTAAGGCTCTAATTAAATCAACAGGCCTTTTTTTCTAGCCTGGTGGCAACCATAATTTTATATACCCACCATGCCCTTTTACATATGATGATCTACAAATGTCAACAAGTGAAATTTTGCAAGGTATGGACATTGTATCCAATAGCCACATGTGGATTCATCTGCAGATATGGAAATCTGCAGATTGGGCCCACAATCACAGAAAGGAGATTTGTCTCCAACTTGGGGTGGGAGGTGGGGGAGCTAGATTTGCAGAAAAAGCTAAAGACAAAATATATTGGTAGGTTTAAATCCCCCCCCCCAACAAAACCATAAACTGCACCAGTGAAGAAAAGGCACCTGCCCCCTCCAGATAGCAAGGATGGGAGGTAGGGGATAGCAGTGATTGGAAGGAAGAAGCTATGGCTGGCCTAGCAGTGGAGGCTGGGAGCTGTGCCATCCCAATGCTAACGAAGTGAGGGTAGCTGGGAGTTGTGGCAGCCCCTCTTACAGCAGCAGCAGCAACTGGGGAAGAGAAGGCCACCGTGGGCCCAGCGCTGGAGGCTGCTACAGGCACAATGCCAGTCATGGGGAAGGAGAGGGAGAGGAGAAATAGAGACAGTGGTGGGCAGGGGGGCAGAAATAGAAAAAGAGTGGTGGGATCAGGGAGGCAGAATGAGAAAGAAGTAGTGATGAAGTGGAGGCAGAAAGAGATTGATGGGATTGGGGCAGGAAGAGAAAGAAAATGACGGTTGGAGTCAGAAAGAGAGAGAAAGAAATTGTGATTGGGTGGAGGGGCAGAAAGGGCACAGGAAGAAAATGCAGATGGAGTGGGGACATAAATAGAGAAAGAAATAGTGTTTGGTTGAGGCAGAAATAGAAAGAGAGGGAGAGAGTAATGAGGTAAGGGGCAGAAAGAGAGTGCTGGGGTTGGGATCAGAAAGAGAGAAAGTGACAGACATGGGGGGTTGAGAGAGTAAGAAAAGGGATGGCAGGAGAGAGAAAGAGTGAGAAACAGGGAAGTAGGGGGTAAGGGTGAAAAGAAGGGAGGGATAGCTGCTCCCCTGAGTTTCTTGTGAGTCCCCCTTTGTATATTCAAATTTTCCAAATCTGTGCATACTTTTTAGATTTATATAGGAGAGTTATAAGTCAATTAGAAAACACAGAGATCCTGTCCAAATGTTTGTAATGTAAATCACAAGGGCCACAGAGAGATCACTGACTTAATGAGCACTGCATAACTACTGCTGATAAAGTAGGGTATAAAAGATATGATAAATATTGAAGAAATCTCTTTGCCTGAAAAGAATGCAGCAATTGGGTTTGAAGATCACTGCATTCAGAGCTGTTCCAGAGCTATTGTGTGCTATTCTTCATCTTGTTTTTAGAGCTGACTTACAACCAAGCTATATTTCTCTCTGTTCAGTTACTAAGGTCAGTAGTATAGTTGGCCTCTTGCTATCTCAGATCTCTCTCACCTATTTTCCACTAGTATTGTGGCCATTATTCTGTGTACGAGAAGGACAAAATGGATTCTCTCCATCTCTTTGCTTTCAACAACCATTTTGTGTAAAGAGCTTTCCGTGGTGTGATAAGACCTGGTTGAACTTGCATTCTTCAACTGTATGCCTGAATGTCAGGAGAAGTAAAGTGATTGCCGTTTGCTTGACTCGTGCTTTGTGGCCAATTGACTTGTTAATCTGTGGTTTTAGAATCCCAATATAAATGCAGTTTGCAAACTGGCTAGGATTAAGCAGCTCAAACCATACAGAGTTACAAAGAAGATTGTTTTAGAACATACCTGGAAATTGAGATAAACTAATGCTGTGTAAAAAGCAGCCTAGAAACAAAGCACCATTATGGGAAACTTTCCATCTAATAAAGCTCTGATAAAGGCCATCACATACATTCTCGGTCAGACCTCACTTTGGGTTTTAGTCATGGAGGAAAGCTAATTATATGGGACACAAAAACATATTTGTGGGACTCAGCAAAGTTAGATTTGTAGAGTCTTTGTCAGTAGCAGCTGCAGGGCATCAATCTGGATCCATGATAAATGATTCTGACATTTTGTTCAGATAGAACTCACATGGAAGGCCTTTTTATTTATTCTCAGATGTCAGATTCTGCATTATTGATCAGGTGCCATTCATTAAAGGTTGCCACATACAAGAAAAAAGAACGACACAACCCCTGAGCTACACATAACATAATGAATTATTCCATTTGAGTGAGTTTCTGAGATATTATTAAGCTTGTATGATGAGGTTTTCCATTGTCAGACTCTACTAAAATTGGGTAAAAATTAATAATTATTAAAATTGCCTGAGCTAGTACAGTTTGTAAGACCATTTGTGTCATTTATGCTAACAAGCTTTAGACTTTCATTAAAAGTTGTTACATATTAGGCCCCTCACCTCCACAGTCTCACCCTCCCCAGCTCTATTCCCCCCCCCCAAATCTCCAGGAATTTCCCAACAAAGGGGCTTTTTGCACGGCTTCAAAATAGCACAATGGTTGCTAATTGAAAACGCTACTAATTTGCCTTAACGCACGACGTCGTAGACAATCTGCAACACTCCTGAAACCAATCAGCAAAAAGCGCTTCGTTGTAGCGCTTTTAGGGGAATCCCAAAAAGTGGATTCACCCTCCGGAAAGCGATACACTCCTGCAACCAATCTGCAACAGTAGCGAAAAAGACCTGTGCGTTCCCATTGTTGCGGTTTCTTCAAAGTCCCTCCTCCTGAGCCTGTCCTCCAAACTTCCGGCGAAGCGATCGCCATTTTTTTTTCCCCGAGCGAGTGGAGATCAACGCACCGGCGAGCCTCTGTTTAGCCAGTGAGGCTTCCCAGGCTGCAGTCCCTCCTCAGAGCTGTTTACAGTCACTAAGCACAAGAAGCCCGCAGAAGCCCGTTTGCTGATGTATTTTCCCTTTATTTTTCACACTGTTTCGGCTGAAAATCGCGCCCGTGAGGGGGGGGAGGGGGGATTTTTTTTTCCCACTCGGAGGCAGCGTGGCCACGATCAAATGACAGCTCAAACAGAGGCTTCCCGGCTTCAGTCCCTCCCCTTCAGTCACTAAGCACACACATTTCACACATTCCATTCAGCCGAAAATCGGGCCCGTGAGAGGGGGGGGGGATTTTTTTTTTCACTCTGAGGCAGCGTGTTAACGATCAAACGACAGCTCAAACACCCCAGGCAGCTGGATGGGTCTCTCCGTTGCAACGAATCTACCCAGATTCGTTACAATGGGTCTGTTTTTTTTTTTTTTTTAAACCTTCCTTAAAGGGAAAGGGGCTGTTTGGGAGCATGCTAACGGCTGCCCATTGGCTGCTTGATGGCCAGGGGCGGGACGAGCTTGGCAATAGCGCTTCCTTTCTAGCGATTTCTGCCGAGACCGGAAGCCTGTGGGAAACGCTAAAAAACGCAACTGATTCCACTACAAAGGCAGGTATGCATAACGACGAATTCCACTATTTTAAATGGCGATTTTTCATTCAGTGACCAATTTGCAACAAAGATCCCCGTGCAAAAAGGCCCCTAGAGTTGTGAAGCCTATATCCTCTGAATAAAGACTGCCAGCAGGTGCTGAGCTCATAACTTTTTCAGAACTCTTTTTCTGCAGTTGCTTTGCTTGTAATCTGACATCCCTTTGCTCTGATAATGGACGCATCAACCCACATTTGGTAAATGCCACTGGCCAATATTCACAGCTATACTATTCATACAGCTATAGTATTATGTTTCAAATACAGTAAATTTTGTTAGAACCACATATTCCTTAATTGAAAAATTATTCAATCTCGTTACTTTCAAAGATGTTCTTTGGGGCGAAGATCCACAAACATAATTTAGAAGTCTTGAGAGTTACTTGGAAAACCAAGTCTAAATACTGATTCAGCTCAAAATGTATCAGAGGTTGAGAATGTGTATCAGCTTGAGAATCTGGAAATTATCATTCAGTTCTTTGAAGATGCTTTTAAAGGCTTGCTGTAGTACCCTTTTCAAAACTCTCTGACAGAGCTGTTAGAAATATTTGCATCTCTCAGATTCTTCAGTTATAAAGCTTCCAGATTTGGTAACCTTCCTGTGTGCTTGAAGATCAAATCTATTTTGTTGATCTCTCTCCCAAGCTGTTGTTGTTCTTGTCAGCCATTCAGTCTTTTCCGACTTTTGGCGATCCCATGGCACAGCAGTCAACACAATCTCCGATCCTGCGCTGCCTCACTCAGCTGTGCAATGTTCTGGCCAGTGTCCATCTTGATCGCATCCAACCACCACGCTCTTTCTCCCAAGCAGGAGCCTCCAAACTGGTCTCAGCTTTCCCCTTAGGAGAAATCTGACAATTCTACTCTTGTTTATAAAAAGAAACTCAGAATAAAGTTCTTAGGGTTTTTTCGTTTGGGAATGAGATAGTTCATTAACGACATCACTGCTTATTAAATTTGTTTTGTTGTTCTTTAGCCCTAGCCCCCTGCTAGGGAAGGCAGTGCATAACCAAAATTAATTAACTAACTAACTAACTAACTAACATCTGGACTTGAGTTCCTTGGTTTGTTTTAAAATACAAACAGTACAATTATAAAAGAGTTATACCCTCCTAAGTCTTTTGAAGCCAATGGCTTTGAAGGGTGTAACTGTTTAGGATTGCTCTGAGGGCCAAAATACAAGTAATAGAGTTCACAGGTCCATCTCATGGAATTGCTAATTGCCACTGTGGGATGGTAAGTGAATTTCTTCCAGGCCAGGCTAGAATCTGGAGATTTTTGGTGGAGAGATTATGTGGGCATTAAATTGGGGTCACTGTGGGTGGGCAGGTAGTTGTGTCCCTGCATTGTGCAGGAGGTTGGACTAGATGACCCTGGATGTTACTTCCTACTCTATGATTCTACGATGCTGTTTAGAACCATTTGCAGTTCATTAAAAATTGCTTTGGCAAGACCTTTTCTTCAAATCCTATTAACATATGGTATAAAAATAAAAGTAAGAAAAAGTAAAAATCGCCACGAGGGTCTGATCTGGATTAAGAATGGAGCGCAACAGCTTTTGTCCTCCTTCATGATTTGTTTCATGTATAGAAACAGCTTTGTTGTAGCTTATACCCAGAATGAAACTTTGGAGTGCCATTTGACTCAGACTTTGCCCGATTGTTCTCTAAGAGACAGAGATCAATTTCCCTGGAGAAAATGGCTGCTGTGAAAAGGGGATTCTGGCATTTTGCCTCAACCCCTCCGTCCTCAGACTCCACATCCCAAATCTCCAGTTACTTCCCAGCCCAGAGCCAGCAGCCCAAAGATCACCACACAAAAAAATGTTGGAGACCACTGGCCTGGGGGTAAGTGGTGACTGTGGGTCTCCTGGGGTTACAGCTGATTTCCAGGCATCAGAGATCAGTTCCCCTAAAGAAAATGGTAAAGTCGATGGCATTGTAACTCATTGAAGTCCCTCTCCTAAACTCTGCCCTCCTTAGGCTCCTCCCCATCTTCAGATACTTCCCAACCAGGAGCTAGCAACCCTAAAAGTGGTGGGAGGAGGGGTGCGCTGAGCAGCCTCAGTTATAAAAGACTTGCTTTCCAGTGCAAAGGGGCTCACATGAGTTACCCGTACTGCTTTTTTGAACTAGTGCCTGCTTATGATTTATTTGGACTAGTCTGCCTCTACCCCATGAATTTCAACAATGAATCTGATCATGAAAAAGAAGCTGAAAAGGTGCCTCCATCTTGGAAATTCTCTCTCTCACACACACACACTCACACACACAGATAGACTTTATTTTCAATCATGTGACAAAACCAAATCCCAATTCTTTCTTGCAATTGATGAGCTCATATTTCAGTAGTCCCTCTGCTGTGTTTGATGTTTTAGTGTACCGCTTCTGTGACAATCTGATTCTTACAACTTTTTTTTCTCCATGGATTGTATTTCTTGCTTGAAGCTCTGGGTTGGGAAATACCTGGAGATTTGGGGGGGGGGGGTGGAGCCTGGGGATGGAGGGGAGGGACCTCAGTATTACATATGTGGGTCCATAGGAAGAATGCCAGGCTACTGGGCCAACAAACAGCTCTCTACTAGCGATCTCAGCAGTGAGTACATGTTGTAGCAGGCAACAAGACTGAGAAACCCATCGTCATGCCTCTGCAATAGGCTAGCCCCCTCGTCACGGCAAGGAATGCAGACTGAGAAACCCTTCAGAAACCTCCACTTTATATACACAAAGCAGACAATAGGTCTCCCCACCTGTGTGTGTAATTGGCCAGGTTAACATTGATTGGTTTAAACAGATTGGGTGGATTAGCATTCATTGATTTAAACACACTGCCAGTTACACATGTCCTCAGGCTCAGTCCTCAGCAGATCCACATACACAACAGCCAGCATGATATAATGCCATAGAGTCCACCTTCCAAAGCAGCCATTTTCTCCAGGGGAAGGTTGTTTGACAGTGGGTGGTCTCCAGGTGCTACCTAGAGGTTGGCAACCATATTTGAATGGCAATGCTATTTCAGAGATATATTCACAGTAAAACAGGTCCTTCCAGGCACTAATAACCTGTAATAGTTATTTAAATGGTTTATATTCCTAATTTCCCTTCAGTAGGAACCCAAAGCATCTTATATTATTCTCTTTACTTCCATCTCATCCTTACAACACTCCTGTGAATTAGATTAGGCTGAGAATGTGTGACTGGCCCAAACTCTTCCAGCAGGCTTCTATGGTGGAGTAGGGATGATTCAACCTGTGTCCCCCGGATCCTCATCCAGCATTCTAATGGCTTAAGCTTTGTTAATCATGTTTCTGGTCTGTGATATACAAGCTTCTCCAGTAATGCAGATGTTCTGTCAAACTTACCACAGTATCCGTACAACTGCTGTAGTTGTTTGTTGAGTAAACACTCCCAGAAGAAGGTAACAACAGTATTGTAAAAAAAAAAAAATGTGGCTGCATATATGAGACCAGGCAGAGCCTTATACTTTGTGGTATCCATTTGGTTTCATGCCAGATGATAGGATGCACAAACATTATAAAAGTAGGAAAGTCCCTATGTGAATTTTACACACTGTTGTATATTTTGTGCCAAATGCCTAAGGCTCAGGGCAGAACTTAACGGCGCTAATTTGACACTTGCCAGATGGGGGGAAAGTAGCTAATTACCTCAGTCTTTTTGTGACTTGAGGGTTTTTGATATCTTTCCATGTGTTTTGGGGTCATAGTTAAGAAGGTAGCCAATTCTGTAAATTTACCTGCGATTATAGCTTCCCTACAATGGGAAGTGAAATAATATTACCACTTAAACCTTTTCCATGGTTTATAGGAATTGACTCAAGCAAGATCTCATGGGAGATGCAAAACTTAATATTTTTGTTCAGCTATACATTCTCATGTTTTTAATGTTTTAATGCCTTGAATTTTTTATTTAAAAAAAACAACAATTCAGCATTGCCCTACAAGAGAGATAATTGTGCTGACAATAATTATGTGATTATCTTTTTAAAGCACTTGTAAGGGAATGCAAAGAACAAAGACTCAACAACTTTTGAAAAGGGTGAGCAGATATTATTCCTGTCTTTATAAAAGGATAAGCAAAGGGGAGGAGGACCTCATACCTACAGCTATTTTATTTCATTCTGTATTGGTGGTGTTTGTTTGTGTATAAAAACAGTACCTATATTTTCTTGCTATCAGTCCAGTCCAGTGCATAGAAACAGGATGAGAGTGTTCACTTCTGATGTAGCTACAAAAAACATTCTGTAGAGAGGAGATGTGGGCACTAAGTGCCAGCTGGCCAGGATAAAATACCTAGTGTGCTATGCTTTTAACAACAACATAAGCAACACGAAAAGAGATCATATTGTGTACAAACAGAAAGAAACAATACCAAAGAGCACCACACTGTAGACTCCACTGGACAGGATGTATCACCCAATAAAGACATTCCTTGGGAATAATTACAGGGATAGTATTAAGCTCACATGTACTAAATATGTATAGAAAAATAGTCTATCCAGGGGCATAGATGAGTATAGATTAATAGGCTAAATGCACCTCTGCAGAAAATCCATGCTAAATCCATTAAAAGGCATCTGGTATAGTGTCCAGTTTCAAAAAGTGTCTTCATCAGAATAATACAGAATGGAAGGCAATATCTTCTTAACATCTGCATATACATTTCCATTGTAGTGAAGTCTTTGGATCAGCTGCAATACATAACAAAGCTTTTTTCAGTAATGCTAAGGAGAATAAAGAGCCTCTTGTGGCACAGAGTGGTAAGGCAGCAGACATGCAGTCTGAAAGCTCTGCCCATGAGGCTGGGAGTTCAATCCCAGCAGTCGGCTCAAGGTTGACTCAGCCTTCCATCCTTCCAAGGTCGGTAAAATGAGTACCCAGCTTACTGCTTGGGGGTAAATGGTAATGACTGGGGAAGGGAATGGCAAACCACCCCGTATTGAGTCTGCCATGAAAATGCTAGAGGGCATCACCCCAAGGGTCAGACATGATCCAGTGCTTGCACAGTGGATACCTTTACCTTTTTAAGGAGAATAAAAAGACTTAGATTTTGATTCAGTGGAAAAGGGTTCCTTGGGAGGTGGTGGGTTCTCCATCTTTGGGAATTTTTAAACAGAGGCTAGATAGCCATCTGTCAGGGTCCGGGGTTTCTTGTTCCTTCTCCGCCACGATGTCGGGAGCTGAAGACCAGGCCAGGAAAGATAGTTCTCAGGACAGGCAGCGTCTCAGAACGGAGTCCTGTTGAATTACTTGCATTCACGACTCCCGGGTTCAGAATAGTTTCCTCACTATGCTGAACCCCGCCTCCTCACAGACGCCAACTGCCCCATTTAAATATCCTTCCTCTCCTCGTCCCCACCTCCCGAGCCCTCAAGAACCTCCCACCAGTTCTTCCAGGCATGCCTGTTCTGCATTATCTGTTCTGCCCTCACTTTGAGCCGGGCACGACCAGTCTGTCGGCGTTCTTCGTTTCCTTTCTTTTCACTTTCCTCCTTCGTCTCTCCCGCATATGGGTCTGTGGCCGCTGCTCCCTGTTCCCGAGAGACTGCTACTCTGCCTGTGGTGAGAGGGTCTTTGTCTGCAAGTCGGGTCATTCCCGACACCATCTGACAGAGAGGCTGATTCTGTGAAGGCTCAAGGGGGTGGCAGGTTACAGTGGATAAGCGATAGGGTTATGAGAGTCCTGTATAGTGCAGACTAGATGACCCATGATGTCCCTTTCCAACTCTATTATTCTGTGATTCTATGATTATATGAGAGAGAGCCAGAACTACTTACAATGTGTTGTTAGGTGCGAAGTCGTGTCCAACCCATCGTGACCCCATGGACAATGATCCTCCAGGCCTTCCTGTCCTCTACCATTCCCTGGAGTCCATTTAAGTTTGCACCTATTGCTTCAGTGACTCCATCCAGCCACCTCATTCTCTGTCATCTCCTTCTTTTGCCCTCAATCGCTCCCAGCATTAGGCTCTTCTCCAGGGAGTCCTTCCTTATCATGAGGTGGCCATTTGAGTTTCATCTTCAGGATCTGGCCTTCTAAGGAGCAGTCAGGGCTGATCTTCTCTAGGACTGACCAGTTTGTTTGCCTTGCAGTCCAAGGGACTTGCAAGAGTCTTCTCCAGCATCAGAATTCAAAAGCTTCAATTCTTTGACGCTCGGCCTTCCTTATGGTCCAACTTTCACAGCCATACATTGCAACTGGGAATACCATAGCCTTGACTAAACGCACTTTTGTTGGCAGGGTGATGTCTCTGCTTTTTAGGATGCTGTCTAGATTTGCCACAGTTTTCCTCCCCAGGAGCAAGCGTCTTTTAATTTCTTTAAAAAATTTCCAACTGCAGTGATCTTGGAACCCAGGAAAATAAAATCTGTCACTATCTCCATTTCTGCCCCATCTATTTGCCAGGAATTGAGAGGGCCGGATGCCATGATCTTCGTTTTCTTGATGTTGAGTTTCAAGCCAACTTTTGCACTCTCCTCCTTCACCCGCATCAACAGGCTCTTTAGTTCCTCTTCACTTTCTGCCATTAGAGTGGTATCATCTGCGTATCTGAGGTTGTTGATATTTCTCCCTGCAATCTTGATTCCAATTTATGACTCCTCTAGCTCCGCCTTTCTCTTGATGTGCTCCGCATACAAGTTAAATAGGCAAGGTGACAGTATACAGCCTTGCCGAACTCCTTTCTCAATTTTGAACCAATCAGTGATTCCATGCTCGGTTCTCACTGTTGCTTCTTGACCTGCATATAGGTTTCTCAAGAGACAAATAAGATGCTCTGGTATTCCAATCTCTTTAAGAAATTGCCACAATTTGTTGTGCTCCACACAATCAAAGGCTTTAGCATAGTCAATGAAGCAGAAGTAGAGGTTCTTCTGGAACTCCCTAGCTTTCTCCATGATCCAGCGTATGTTGGCAATTTGATCTCTAGTTCCTCTGCCTCTTTGAAATCCTGCCTGTATTTCTGGAAGTTCTCGGTTCACATATTGCTGCAGCCTAGTTTGTACGATTTTGAGCATAACTTTGGGCCGTTCCGCATTCGTCCAAATTAGCACAATGGTTACTAATTGAAATTGCTACAGTTTTGCCGTTATGCACAACGTCGTTGACAATCTGCAACACTCCTGAAACCGATCCGCAAAAAGCGCTTCGTTGTAGCGCTTTGAGGGAAATCCCAAAAAGTGGATTCACCCTCCGGAAAGCGCTACACTCCTGCAACCAATCTGCAACACTAGCGGGAAAGTTCTGTGCATTACCATTGTTGCGGTTTCTGCAAAGTCCCTCCCCCTGGCTCTCTCCTCTGATCTTCCGGCAAAGCGATCGCCATTTTTTTTTCTCCGAGCGAGCGGAGATCAACGCACTGGCGAGCCTTCGTTTACCCAGTGAGGCTTCCCCGGCTGCAGTCCCTCTGTTTAAATTCACCAAGCACAAGCCCGTTTGCTGGTTTATTTTCACTTTATTTTCACACTGTTTTCGTCCGAAAATTGCGCCCGTGAGGGGGGGGTTTCCACTCGGGGGGAGCGTGGCAACGATGAAACAGCAGCTCAAACATCACCTGCTAGTTGGATGGGTCTCTCTGTTGCAACGAATCAACGCAGATTCGTTGCAACGGGTGTTTTTTTTTTTTTTAAACCTTCCTTAAAGGGAAAGGGGCTGTTTGGGAGCATGCTAACGGCCGCCCATTGGCTGCTTGACGGCCAGGGGCGGGACACAGCTCAGCAATAGCGCTTCCTTTCTAGCGATTTTTGACGAGACCAGAACTCTGTGAGAAACGATAGAAACGCAACTGGATTCCACTACAAAGGCAGGTGTGCATAACGACGAATTCCACTATTTAAAATGGCGATTTTTTGTTCAGCAAACAATTTGCTACATGGATCCCGGTGCGGAATGGCCCTTTGTTAGTATGAGAAATGAGTGCAATGGTGTGGTAGTTTGAACATTCTTTGGCCCATTTGACTTCACATTCCAGGATGTCTGGCTCCAGGTCAGTAAGTACCCCATCGTGGTTATCAGGGATGTTAAGCTTGCTCTTGTATAGTTCTTCTGTATAATTTTGCTCCTTTTTAAAATCACTTCTGCTTCTGTGAGGTCCCTACCATTTTGGTCCCTTATCATACCCGTCTTTGCATGAAATGTTCTCTTCATATCTCCAATTTTCTTGAAAAGATCTCTGGTCCTCCCTAATCTATTGTTTTCTTCTATTTGTTTGCACCGTTCATTTAAGAAGGCATTCTTATCTCTTCTAGCTTTTCTCTGGAATTCTACATTCAATTGGGTGTATCTTTCTCTTTCTCCCTTGCCTTTCACTTCCCTTATCTCCTTAGCTATTTGTAAAGCTTCCTCAGACAGCCATTTTTATTTCTTGCATTTCTTTTTCTTTGGGATGGTTTTAGTTGCTACCTCTTGTACATTGTTGCGAACCTCCGTCCATAGTTCTTCAGGCACTCTGTCTATCAGATCTAATTCCTTAAATCTATTTGTCACCTCTACTGTATATTTGTCGGGGATATGATTTAATTCATACCTGAGTGGCCTAGTGCTTTCCCCTACTTTCTTCAAGTTAAGCCTAAATTTTGCAACAAGAAGCTGATGATCTGAACCACAATCAGCTCCTCGTCTTGTTTTTACTGACTGTATAGAACTTGTTCATCTTTGGCTGCAGAGCACATAGTCAATCTGATTTCAGTGTTGACCATCTGGTGTTGTCCATGTGTAGAGTCGTCTCTTGGGTTGTTGGAAAAGAGTGTTTGCTATGACTATTGTATTCTCTTGACAAAATTCTACCAGCTAGTGCCCTGCTTCATTTTGTACTCCAAGGCCAAACTTGCCTGTAATCCCGGTTATCTTTTGGCTTCCTGCTTTAGCATTCCAATCCCCCATGATGATAAGCACATCATTTTTTGGCGTTGCTTCCAGAAAGTGTTGTAGGGCTTCACAGAACAGGTCAACTTCATCCTCTTCAGCAACAGTGGTTGGGGCATAGACCTGGATTACTGTGATGTTGAATGGTTTGCCTTGGTTTGGAACTGAGATCATTCTGTCAAAGTGCTTTTCCTACTCTCTTATTGATTATGAAGGCTACTCCATTTCTTCTGCGAGATTCTTGTCCACAGTAGTATACCTGATGGTCATCTGAATTCAATTCACCCATTCCTGTCCATTTTAGTTCACTGATTCCTAAAATGTCGATGTTCAGTCTTGCCATCTCTTGTTTGACCACGTCCAGCTTGCCTTGATTCATGGATCTGACGCTCCAGGTTCCTATGGATTAAAAATCTTTACAGCATCGGACTGTCTTTTCACCTCCAGTTACCTTCACAGCTGAGCGTCCTTTCAGCTTTGGCCCAGTCGCTTCGTTCATTCTGGAGCTATTCTACTGGGGATGAGCCGTCAACTCATCCCCAGTAGAATATTGGACACCTTCCAACCTGAGGGGTTTATCTTCCGGCGTAATATCGTTTTGCCTTTTGGAACTGTCCATTGGGTTTTCGTGGCAAAGATACTGGAGTGGTTTGTCATTTCCTTCTCCTTCTTTTGTCAGAGCTGTCCGTCTTGGGTGGCCCTGAACAGCATAGCTCATAGCTTCACCAAGCTACCAAGCTCCCTTGCCATGACAAGACAGCTTACAATATGTTTTGCTCATTTTCTGGGAATGGGAATTTACCACTTGAAAATTCATTTGATTTTCTTCCAATCTGTGTCCCTCTGATGAAGACAGCTTTTGAAATATGGTGCTCCCAAACCTTATAGGACTTCAGAGGTCAATGCCAGCACTTTAATTGGTATTGGAAACAAACTGAGAGCCAGTGTAGATGGACCAGAACTGCAGTGATATGATCCATGTTCCAGTGCAATCAGTATAGTGGCTGCAATATTATTCACTGGTTTAAGTTTCCAAATATTTTTTCAAGGGCAGCTCAATTTAGAGAGCATTCTACTAATCTAGATATCAAGACTTATCCATATATATTTGTGACTATACTGGATAAATACAGCCTGGGGGAGGGGGCTTATATGCTATAGAACAGGCTTTTAATATAAACCTTTCTTTGGTAGTTGTAATTTGTTGTAGGTCTTTGATTATCTGAGTCTTTGATTATCTCCTAAAATAAAGTTATGAAAAATGAAATAAATTTTAAGAAATATTTTTGAGGACAAGTAGTTCTCTCTCCAATGCTATTCAAGCCTCGAATTATATAGATTAGTCTCTAATTATATAAATTATATAGATTAGTTTAGGGACAACATTTATTCTTACATATTTATTTTATTTATTTGCATCATTCATAGTCCTCCTTTCTCACTGGGACTCAAGATAGAGTACACAGAGTGAATCAATACAATGAATAGTATGAGACAATCAGTAAACAAAGAAATAAGAATAGGGTTGCAAAACCAACCAGAAATATATTTTAAAAATTAAAGTAAAACACTTTAATTATGTAAACTTATATAGCATGATCCTATGTAAATCAACATCAGGTGTTAATTTTATTGGAGTGTTAAATTTTACCCCAAATCTTTAGGATTCAATCTATTTTTCCATAATAATTTCTAATGTACTGCCACATTAATTATGGTTAGGTTTGTTGATGTTTTACCAGGATTTGTTGTTGGTTTACTAAGTGCAGTTAGTCTTATGTTACCTGTAATGTTTGTCAGGAGACACATGTTTGTGGGGAATGGCTGTTTAAACTCCGCTAGGGCTCTGATCTCCTCTGGGAGCTCGTTCCACCAGGTGGGGGCCAGGATGGAGAAAGATCCGGCCCTGGTTGAGGTCAAATGAGCATTCTTGGGGACAAGGATCACTAGGAAGTTGGGGGTGCTGGAACACAATGTTCTCTGAAGGGTGTAGGCAAAGAGGCGATCCCCTAGGTACAATGAGCCCAGACCATGGATGGCTTTAAAGGTCATTACTAGCATCTTAAGCCTGATCCAGAAATTGACTGGAAGGCATTGCAGTTGTTGAATGATGGGCCGAATGTGGGACCTCCATGGTGTTGCTGTGAGGACCCTGGCCGCAGCGTTCTGGACCAGCTGCAGTTTCCAGATCAAGGTTAAGGGTAGGCCTGCATAGAGTGAGTTACAGAAGTCTTGTGGTGACTAGTGGATCACTGGGGCTAGGTGTTCTGGGACCAAGTAGGGAGTTAGTAGTTTGGTTTGGCGAAGGTAGTAGAATGGGGGATAATCAGGGCAGCCATCCATCAGCATATTGGTGACAACCCAGCCTGAACCTCCGTACCGGTTGAGCAAGAGGGCACATAAAGATATTGAATAGGATTGAAGAGAGAACTACTTGCTTAATCTTCTTGCGAAATAGCAATGACACTAGTGTTGAGATGTTGAATCACTTGTCATTCTTGGAGTCCTAACAAATGTCTCACCTCACCCAGTTTCCTTTGATGGAATAAACTCTGTATACCAAGACCCAGCCTCTAGACCAGTGTCCCAGCTGCAAAAGGAGCAATTAATTGCAGGGTACACTCCCAGGGGGGTAGCTGCTTGCATTTCCAAGCAGAGGGAGTACAATGTGGATCAGAGAACCACTGCCAACTTCAAATTTATAAAGGATTTGTTAAAAGAACAAGGTTTATAAACATATCTCTAGCACAACACATTGTTAAGCAAGAGTCAAAAGAAACTGGCTGAAACACACTCCTTTTGTCCCTTTTCAAAAACATACCCTATCTGATGTTAGATATAGACACCTTTCTTATGAGGCTCCAAGTTCCTATAGAATGTGGAAGACTCACCTGGCAGACACATGGTTCAAGATGGCTGCTTACTTCTTCTCAAATCAGGGCAACCTCCTACTTTGATGGTCAGCAGGTGAAACAGCCCACATCCTGTGGTTAGTAAGGAAATATTACCTCTTTGTCCCTTCCCACCTGGATTACTCCATGTCCTGTCCCCTCCATAGCTCCTTTGTGTCCAAGGTAATTCTGCAAAGTGTCCTTCCCCCTCCATACCTACTTCCTGGCTAGGCCAATTAGGATTTGAAGGGAAGTGACCAAGTGATTAACATTGTCCCTCCCCTCTCTCTCCAAAATGGGGGGAAGGGAACCTGAGCCATTTTGAAGTAGCCAGGAAAGGGAGGGGGCATTTCACCACACTTCCCATTAGACTTGTCTTGTTTATATATTCCAGATGGGCTGTTAAAAACCTGACTTCCAATTTGCCCTTGAACCTTAATGATTGAATAATAACAGAGAGATAATAAAGTACGCTGGTGGTTTTGCTTTATAGATATTCATTTCCCAATCCTTTGCAAGAAACTTTTAGGTTTACATCCATTGTGCCAAGATATGTGTAAGTCATAAGATATAGATTTTATTACACAGTTCAATTTTGTGGCTACTTACAGCAAAAATTTATGCTTCCTTTAAAGCAGTAGCAGTGAGGAATTACAAAGCTCATTCTTCATTAACCTCCAATAAGCCTGCTCTACAGTCAGCAATTGCCATTACATTGATGGAGCACTACTATAGCTTGGAAGCTCTGCTCTGCCTCTGTCTCCACGGACAGTTCCACTCCTGCTTTCTCCCTCCCCGTGCAATGCGTGTCCAATAAAAGGTGCCAGGATGACTAATGGGACAAGTGCTTCATAAAGACATACTGTCCAAAGTAAAAGTATTCTAGTAGGCATCACATAAGGGACTAAATAATCAAAAAATGAAAGCTTTAAGTGTTGGGTTATAGAGGGGTGTTATCACTGTACTTCCCATATTACAATGCTAAGCTTGTAAGAATTAATATATGGCTCCCCCATGATAATGGACTGTGAGGAATCAGAATTTCAGCAAAGACATTTGAAGAGTCCAGATGTAAGATTATAGATTCTGCTTCACATTTTGACTCAGGGGTAACCCTTCTTGAGATCAGTTACAAGAAGCATAGAAAATTTAAAGAACGTTTGTAAAATATTATGAACAAAATCTACTATTGAAAGAAAGATTCCCATTTGGTTATGCAAGGAATTCTTTGTACAAGCTTTCTTAACAAATCTCAGCAAGAGCAATATAAGCACACAAATAAACCCACTAATTTAGAGAAGCGGCTCTTGAATACACAGATTTTGTTGCTCAAAGTACTTGTCTTCAAAAATACCTGTGGGTCTCATGTTTTCTTTCATGCAGAATGAACAGAGATATGTGTGAGCTTCAGTAATATCAAGGACATGAGGACTTACATAAAAGAAGGACTGCACTAAACTCCAATTCAGTTTTGTAACGGAAAATTGCTGTTTTGATGGGGTGTATTTTTATTTCGGGAGAACACTTCAAAATAATTATTAATTAATTTGTAATAATAATAAACAATTATTCAATGGGATTATTTCACTTTCTCTTTTATCTTTCCCCATGCTCATGCCTCTTTCTCCTTTAATTATTTGGTGATCCCAACCAATCAGGAGTCACGTAGTAGATGAAATGATGTCACTAGACTATGTAGTCAATACTGTTTAGAATGTAAAATATGAGTGATCTGTGCCCTTCTATTATGTAGAGAATCAGTCATGCAGTGAAAATAGTGTTTAACCATGTTACACAGATAATCATAGTGTTTGACAATGTTTCTAAGGGCTAGTGAAGGCAATTAAGAGTGAGAACAGAAATAAGAGCAATGTAAATGAATAAGAATTCCTGGCAACAGTATCAGAACATTATAAGAAAAAGGAGGCAATTTTTGGTATTGTTAAAAATATTTGCAAGAATGTGAGTAATTTCTATTGGAAATCAGCTGCAAAATCTAACAGGAAGGCTAGTTGGATTTGTTCATATAATCAAGTAATATATTCTGAAATTCTGATTGCAGGGAATTCTTTTTATCAGTATGGGTGCAATAACAAAACATTGAAAATGTGGCGGATAAACCCTCATTATTGCCCTCTGACTGAGTGGGGGGGGAACTACTTCCATTTGTATTGCAAATTCGTTTGAATTACATTTCCAGTCATCTTTATTGTTTCTTTTAGTCAAAGCAGTCGCTGAGATCTTTAACTGCTGAAATAGGACTGAAAGTTGTTGTTGTTTTTTAAGTCCATTAAGTCTTGAGCGGCTTCTGAGTTGAATGCATTGCAGTTCTTCTTCCTTCAGGCTGACTCCCTGGTGTAGTGTATTTCACAACTCTCCTCTGACTTTAAGACCAGTATACCTACTTACTCATAAATTGCACATGAAATAGGAATGCAGTCGGCCATGTGGCTCCATCAGTTCTGCCTGATGAAATCCGTTTGACTTACTATTTTCATAACTAGGGTTTAAGTTATCTACTGAAGACAAATCTTATAATATTTTATAATTTGCAAGTCTGTAGTATTTTTCACCTAACAATGCACCCCTATACTAATATTATTTTATCTTGAATTTCCTTGAGAGAAAGGAAATTATTTTTCTGAGTTTACAAATGGAATGTCTAGAACAAAGAGAACAGGGCACTATATTTTAAAAAGTCAACATGGAAGAACAACATTCCATTGTGTATACATACTTTGAGTTGTCTTCCAAAGTGCTTTCTCAAAATGTGAATAGAGCTGCAATTAAAATATCTCAAGTCACAACACTGGAAAAGGGACCCAATCAGTTTTGATGTTATCTACACTGGCTTCCAGTCTGTATCGAGACACAGGTCCTAGTGCTGACCTTAAAAACCACCCTACACTAAGCAAAGGTAAATTAGTTCCAGAAAGGTAAATTATAATTCAGGATTTTATAACTGTAATGATTTCAATCATTTTAATAGCTATAACAAACTGTTTTTATTATTGTGATTATGTTTTATAATTTACTAGAATTAAAGCCCGTTGTAGCAGATACAACGGGTGCTAGCAGGGGGGGGGGTGGGAAATAGCAAAGAGAGAGGGAGGTAAAAAGGAAGAGAGTGATTAAGATAGAGAGAGCTTGGCATTGGGAAGAGTAAGGGGACAGGCTGTCCAGTCTGTAAGGGCATGATATGGAATATGTGTGTAAGTTGGGGGGGGGGGTTGTGGTGGCGTGGTGACAAATGAGGGTGTGGGTATGGAGAGATGGGTGTCAAGAACCTGTGGTTTGGAATATTAGCTGAGTGTGGAAGAGGACTGACCTTTGGGAATTGTGGCATAGTGGTTACAGATGAGCTTTCAAGACCCATGTCTTCAGATATGTGAAAGGAAAATCAGAATAGAGACTCTTCTTAGGGGGAGATTGCATGGCAACCAATTTCTCCCAGTTCTGTGGCTCTGCTCCTTCTGTCTCCCTTTTTTTTTTTTTTTTTTTACAGTTGATATAACTGTACTAATGTTTTGTGGCCACATGCTTCTTTCATGGTTGCCCCTTAGAAGGAGAAGAGCTGGATTTTTGTACCCTGCTGTTTACTACCAAAAGGAGTCACAAAGCGGTTTACAAACACCTTTTCCATTCATCTCCCCACAATAGACAACCTGTGAGGTATGTGGGGCTGTGAGAGGTCTGAGAGAACTGGGAATGGTCCACAGTCACCCAGCAAGCCTCAGGTGTCTCAAAGCAGTTTAATATTGCCTCCCCTTCCTTTTCCCATAACAGGCACCCTGTCAGGGAAGTGGGGCTGAGAGCTTTGTGAGAACTGGGAATGGTCCACAGTCACCCAGCAGGCCTCAGGTGTCTCTAAGCAGTTTAAAATCACCTTCCCTTCCTCTCCCCATAACAATCATCCTGTCAGGGAAGTGGGGCTGAGAGATTTGTTATACTTGGGCCCACAGTCACCCAGCAGGCCTCATTTTCTCTAAGCAGTTTAAAATCAATTTCTCTTCCTCTCCCCATAACAGTCATGATGTCAGGGAAATGGGGCTGGGAGCTCTGTAAGAACTGAGAATGGCCCACAATCACCCAGCAGCCCTCAGGTGTTTCTGAGCAGTTTAAAATTGCCTTGCCTTTCTCTCTCTTCCTCTCCCCATAACAGACACCCTGTCAGGGAAGTGGGGCTGAGATCTGTGTGAACTGAGAATGGCTCACAGTCACTCAGCAGGCCTCAGTTGTCTCTAAGCAGTTTTAAATCATCTTCCCTTCCTCTCCCCATTACAGTCATCCCATCAGGGAAGTGGGGCTGAGAGATCTCTGAGAACTGAGAATGGCTAACAATCATCCAGCAGGCCTCAGGGGTCTCTGAGCAGTTTAAAATCACCTTCCCTTCATCTCCCCCATAACAGTCATCCTGTCAGGGAAGTGTGACCTTTGTTAGACATGGGAATGGCCCACAGGCACCCAGCAGGCCTCAGGTTTCTCTCAGCAGTTTAAAATTGCTGTCCCTTCCTCTTCGCATGATAGGCACACTGTTAGGGAGGCGGGCATAGGGGCCGGCTCAATCAGGGTGCGGCCAGCTGTGCTGGCCACACACTGATTGGCCCATATTCATTTGCAGACGCCCAGGACATGCTCCTCCCACAGAGCCATTTCACAAATATATAGAGGAACCATGGATACAATGTTGTAAACTGCCCTGATCCCACTATAGAGCAGCCTTTTTCAACTTCTTTACCATTAGGAAACCCCTGAAATTTTCTTCAGGATTTCAGAAGTGGTGTGATAGTGCAGAATATGGTTGGAAAGCATAACTCTGTACATGCCTACCTGGGGCCTCTCCCCTTCCCACCCCCCTCCAGGCCCATCAGCCATTTTGGGAGGGGGGAACAGGTCAACATGAACAAATATGGTCATATCACCCAATAAATGTTTAAACAACATTAAAAAATATAAAAATAATTACCTCTCCCCTTCTGTTCCAGTCTTCTGTAAGAATATGAAGATTCTTTGCTCCGTCTGTTCCCCCAGTGATCCGTCCTTCTTGGCTTGGTTTTAATTTTTTAAAATTTATTTGTATTGTGTGTGTATTTTAACTTGATGTTAATGGTTTTAATTACGTGTTTTTGTTTGGTTTTAATGGTTTTCGATATGTGTTTTTAATGCATTATTTTAATCTGTTAGCCACCTTAGTGTCCCTGATGATAGCAGAAAGGCAGGGTATAAATTCTGTGCATTAATAAAATAATAAAAGTTTTTATTGCCCCGGGAAATTGAAAAGTCATTGCCATTCAGAGTAGACAGTAAGAAGGAAAACTGACGAGTAGTTTGACTCTGTAAAAGGCATTTCTTTGTGGTTAGTTCAGAATGCTTTGACAATATTACTGCTTGTTGTTGTGTCATGTAGGAAAATGGTGCTGTTTTGAACAAGCAAATAGGATCCAGAAAGGTCTGCAATCACTTCTCACTCTGTTACTGAGATTAGTTCATTACAGAATTGTAGTTGTCTACCCTAAAGTAAAGTCATTTGTTAGATGGGAAGAAGATGCTCCAGCTTTAAGTGGGGCCAAGGCTATTTGTATGGGTATAAATCAGGAGGACATCCCTGGAATAGTAACATAAAGTTCATCTTAGATCTTTTGAACTAAAAATCATAGACATTTTCTTTCAGAAGTGTAGTTCGGGCCTGGAAACTGAGGATGGGATCAATATGGGAAGTTATGGGAAGGGATTTGGGCTACATCTGATTTTTATGTGTGCTTATTTAATGGGCTAAATCATAAATAAATACAGTTATCATTCATCATTGTTACAATGCATTTGTTACCATCTTGTGTGCAACTGAAGAATCAAAGAAATCTAAGAAATTACAGTAAAATGATAGAATGCTGATGGATAATAACACTCTTTGTATACTACAATTACTTGCTACAGAGAAATAAAAGAAGAATTTGGGAAAGGTCTTTTGTAGAAAGCTAGAAGCTCTTTCGTTGCTATAAAAACTTGAGGTAGACTCCACCAATACAGCCTGTTTTTACACTATAGCTACCTTTTTGACATAAATATACAATTCAAAAATACCTAACCAACAATATCATGGATATCATATAAGACTTGACAGCAACAATAACCCATATGTTACATTGGCACTCTTAAGCCAAAAGTAGCTGAGCACAACAGTTCTAGAGATGAATTCTTTCATCCTGCTGTCCAAAAAAAATTAGACAATTTCCTCCCCCCTTATGTACATGCAGAAGGAGTATATGTATAAGGTATTTCTGTGTCATGCAATTATGTAGGTGTTCATTCCATTTAGTACTCAAAAAGAGCACTCTCCTGATGCTGCTATGTGCATTGTGTATTAAAAATTGTTCTTTTAAAATGCTTTGCTGCAATCACAGAAAGGAACTATATCATGATCTAAAAACCCAATGAATTTCCCAAGCTGTTTGAGCTGATGACATCTATTTCCATTATTCATTGAAGGATATGGTTTTGTAGACAGAAAACTGGTAGGCAAATATGACAGTTCATCTCATTTTTAGGATCAAAATATTGATCATCCTCATCCAGTTCATTCAACTGATATAGGCCTAGAAGTACCACTTATGAATCAGAAGCCATTTTTAGATGGCAAACGTAATAGTTGTGGATCTGCTGGTAGATTATCAGAACAAGAAATGGCTAAAAAATAGCTTTAATATGAAAAGCAACTGAAATATCTTGAACAGTCCCTAAATCTTATAACTGAGAGATAACTAGGATAAATGTGTTCTTAGGATAACTCTTCCAGCTTCCAGTCCCCACCATTAGTTTGATTCTTTCCTTACAAATAGGCATCAATCCGTTGTGTTCAAGTTCAAATTCAGCTGTATTTGTAATGAGGACCAGAAGAAGAAGAAGAAGAAGAAGAGTTGGTTCTTATATGCTGCTTTTCTCTACCCGAAGGAGGCTCAAAGCAGCTTACAGTCACCTTCCCTTTCCTCTCCCCACAACAGATACCCTGTGAGGTGGGTGAGGCTGAGAGAGCCCTGATATTATTACTCAGTCAGAACAGCTTTATCAGTGTCATGGCAAGCCCAAGGTCACCCAGCTGGCTGCATGTGGGGGAGTGCAGAATTGAACCCGGCTCGCCAGATTAGAAGTCCATACTCCTAACCACTACACCAAACTGGCACTCCATTGGTTTGATTCTTTCCTTACAGATAAGTAGTCAAAGAGCTTGCAGTGCAGAGGCAGAATCAACAAGCTGGTACTTAATTTCTGTAGGGTCTATTCTTGTCCTATGCTCTTTAATAACTACCGTATGTTGATCAATTTAATAGGATTCTCTTATCTCATTGTAGGTGGCTATTATCGGTTTGACATTCCACTATGTATTTTATCAACTAATAGCCAATTTTCATTAGATGGAGTTTGCAGGGGGAAACCATGGACCCAACCTGTAAACAATCACAAAGTCATGTAACTTGCATGCTGTTCTGATTCCTCTTCTGGATTAGAACTGAGACACGCATGTAGAAAGATCATAAACCTTCCTCCTGCACTGTTATTCTGAGCTGAAATGACTTGCCCAAGCCAATTATGAAATCTCATTTAAAATAATCATGTCTTTGCTGTTATTTGTGTGGCCTAATCAAATGCATACAATTCTTTTTGTTTTTTGTTGACAGGTGAAGGTCATGGTGCGCATTTGTTCTACCCTGGCCAGGGACTCTTCTGAATCCAGCTCCTTCTTGAAGGTTGATCCTCGCAAGAAGCAGATTACTCTGTATGACCCACTGTCTTGTGGAGGCCAAAACTCCATCCAAAAGAGGAGCGGCCAAGTGCCACCCAAGATGTTTGCATTTGATGCAGTTTTCCCTCAAGATGCCTCTCAGGTACACATTAAGTCAAACTAGCATTCTATCAGTTCTGAGAGTTGTATTATTGTTATTCCCAAGATAGATATTATATTGATTTTAAAATAACAAAAAGTCAAGAATATATGTTATCATAACCATAAAGGTACTACAGAAAATAGCCTTCTCCAAGGTGTCTGATCTGTATTTGAACTGTACTGTTTAGAACCGTAGACTTCTTGGAACTTAGTTATCATGCTTGGAACTTCCAGCATTTACCCAAAATGTGGAGCAGGAGGCAAAACTTCAAGTGCTTTATACTAGTGGTCCTCAACCCCTGGTCTTCAGACTGGTACCGGTCCGTAGATCACGGCTCCTCCTTGTCTTCCTCCCCGGTTGCTGCCTCGGGGGCTGCCCTGCCATTCTGCTGCCAGTTCACTTTTGGTACTCTCCGGCGGCCGCCATGGCTGGGGCTCCCCCTTGGCATGGCACTGCACAGTTGCTGCTGGCAGTGCCCCCCAGCGGGCAGCGGGAAGTCAGGGACTCAGGCAGCTGTGGCAACGTCCCTCGGCAAAGGACTACCCCCCCCCCGGGCCTCAGTAAAATTGTCAAGCGTTGATTGGTCCCCGGTGATAAAAAGGTTGGGGACCACTGCTATATACCACAGGTACTCTGCACACACAGAGAGCCACATTCAGTTACCATCAGTGAAAAGTGTTGTACAACTACTGCATGACCTGCATACTACCCCACTAAAAACACACATAAGATACAATATTAATATGAAATATATAACTATAGCCTTTTAAATTAAGGGATTACCTTTTAACACATAGTATTGTTTCTCCCTATCACTGTTGAATCTTAACTACACTTGTGGTTCTGGACTGAGAAAGAGCCGTAGGTGGCATGTCGAAAAGCTATATCTGGCTCCTGAACCACTGAATAAATATCACTGCTATCTATAGTCAAGATACAGAGAAACAAAGATTACTCACTATAGCAAGTGCCTTCCTTACATAAAGAATGAGCTACATCTAGGGTCTCAGTAGCTTGAACCACCACCACTAACAAAGCAAATCAAATTTAAAAAACAACAACAACAAATAAAAAAACAAAAACCAATGCAACATGTCTGAAAGATGTGGTTGGGAGTCCCCAGGAGAATATGGTTTTACAGTTGTTCCATGGATTCCAAAAATGCTTTTTTATATTACATTGCTATCTGACCTTGGTATGCAATGTTATTTAATGTCCAATCAGTATTTATCCCTTCCAAAAATAAGGAAGTGGCACATTGTACCAGTGAGCAACAACGAAAGTTTCATTCAGAGTACATCCCAGTAATATAGCTTTGCTGGAGGCAAATCCCATTGTATCCAGGGAAACAACGGGCACTACAATGCACACCTGCACTGTGGCCTTCCTGAGGACTAGCAACTTGACAAAAGTGTAAATCATGGAAGGAAGGAAGGAAGGAAGGAAGGAAGGAAGGAAGGAAGGAAGGAAGGAAGGAAGGAAGGAAGGAAGGAAGGAAGGAAGGCCAAGGCCAAGGCCAAGGCCAAGGCCAAGGCCAAGGCCAAGGCCAAGGCCAAGGCCAAGGCCAAGGCCAAGGCCGGGCTGGTGGGAAGCCTTTACTCCTTCTCCTGCCCCCCCCCCCCAGACACTTGAGGTCCTGCCTCCAAACCTCAAGGAACATTCCTAACTCAGGGATCACCAACCTCAAGATGTGGCCTGTAAATCTCCTGGAATTGGAGGTCATCTACAGAGTATAGAGATCAGCTCCCAAGGGGAAAATGACTGTTTTGAAGGGGGAACTCTGCTATGACAACTCACCTCCAGGCTTCTGGAGATGAAGAGACGTCTTGGGAAGGGGAAACTCTGTGGCGCTGTGCCCCAGAGAGTTTGCAGGATGCCAGTCTTCAGTTGGGACCTGGGGATTTGCTGTAATTGCAGGTCATTTCCAGGCAAAAAAGATCAGTTCCCATGCAGAAAAGGACTACTTGGAAGGACTGTCTGGCGTTGGATCGCATAGAGGTGCAGGGATACTAGGCTCCAGGTAGAAAAGAAAGAGAAATGCTGTGTGGCATTAATTGCTAATAACAATTAACATCAAATAATTCATAAACTTGTCACAGTTTCTTCCTTCAAAAAATATTTAATTGATAGCAAGATTTGTTTGAAGAACTGAGATGGAAGGAGATGGTGCAGGAACTTGCTGAGGAGCCAACATCTTGAGCAGTATTTTTTTAGTTGAGGCCAAACAGCTTGAGGATGAAAGAGAGAGAGGGAGAGAGAAAGACTTTTAATTAATTAAAAAAATAATCATGTTTATTATTGCCTTTATGCCAGGCTGAAGTATGTGCAGGAACTGTAGCTGAAGTGATCCAGTCTGTGGTGAATGGTGCAGATGGATGTGTATTTTGCTTTGGGCATGCTAAACTAGGTTAGTATAATAATATAAAACTTTGTTGGTCTTAAAGGTGACACTGAACTAAAAATTGGTTCATTAATAAAACCCTAATCTTGTGATCACCTTCATTTCAGTATTTTTAATTTTCTAATCATGTTTGTATTTCCCGCTGTCCTTGCTGTGCTCCTTGAATATCCTGCAGTGACAGAAAAAAAATGTGACACTCCTTTTCTTTCGTTAGGGTTCTATAGTAATGATCTAAAACTACACTAAAGAAAGTAGTCACCTCTAAACTGCGTGTTTGGATCCTATAGTCTTGGATTAGCTTTGGAAAATGGTTCCCATTCAAAGTCATCTTTCCCTGAAAGAATTGCATTCCCAATTCTCTCAGAGCAGTAATGACAGCAAAACTATCCCACTGATTGATTTATACATCTCAAGATAATTGATCTGTGAGAACCAGTGGTCTCTGATTTTGCACTTTACATTTTGGATTCATTACTTATTTAATGTTTTCTTGATTTTGTAGTTTTTAACGAAAACAGCAACAATAGAACCCCTCAGTTCAAAGCTAGTTTACAATCCCAGTTTGGAAAGGGAGCGCTATTGCTAGTGGGCTTGGAAGTAAATGCAAACAATGGTTTGTGCTAAAGAAGAAATCACTAATTGAGTCCAACTGTTTGAGGAGAGGAGCATATGTGTGAGCACAGGGCTAGCTCATCCAAAATCAAACTATGGATTAAGTCAGAACTATCCTTTTATGTCCTGCTAGGAATCCAACTTTGAAAAACAATGTTTTGTATTGATTTGAGTGTTGTACTGGGACTACAGAAGACCGACATTCAAATCCCCAATTAGCTGTGAAGCTCACTGGATGAAGAAGAAGAAGAAGAGAAGAAGAGTTGGTTCTTATATGCCGCTTTTCCCTACCCGAAGGAGGCTCAAAGCGGCTTACAGTCGCCTTCCCATTCCTCTCCCCACAACAGACACCCTGTGGGGCGGGTGAGGCTGAGAGAGCCCTGATATCACTGCTCGGTCAGAACAGTTTTATCAGTGCCGTGGCGAGCCCAAGGTCACCCAGCTGGTTGCATGTGGGGGAGTGCAGAATCGAACCTGGCATGCCAGATTAGAAGTCTGCACTCCTAACCACTACACCAAACTGGCTCTCTGTTGCCAGTTGCTGTTCGGTGAGTCACTGTTTCTCAGGCACAGGGGCAACATGAAGGAGGGGAATCACCCTAAGTTGACCCCCTGTAAGAGCATCTCCTGGGATAACAGATGTACTGTGGGCAATGGCTCACATACCACAGTGTAGTAGCATATTTTGAATGATGTTGTTTTGATTGTTAATCTGTTTAAATCTGTTTTAATTAATACATGTTTTAATATATGTATTTAGTATATAATGTTGTCAGTATTCCAGCCAATTTGCTGGAAGCTCCAAACGAACCATCAATTCATTTGGAAGTTTGGGAAAACGGGATATTATTTATATAGGAACGCGTTTTGGTTGTGATGATTTTGGATGAATTACAAAAATGTTGAATTATTATAAAAAGGAGAAATAAAAAGATCCGTTATTGATTTGGAATAGCCTGGACAATTCCTATATATTTTGTTTGGGTTGAATTTGCTGGAAGGGCTGGTCAAACAAACAAACAAACAAACGGATGGAGAGGAAATGGATAGATAACTCTGGCTATTTTCTGTACTTCATTGCCACAGTAAAACACAGTAAAACAATCCACCTTATAACAGATCAGGATTTGGCCACCGTGAAAATGGTTTCAATTGCACATGCTTTGCTGTGATCCATTCTTTCATCTCTTCTTTTTGCTTCTATTGTATTGACTTCTTTGCCTCCACTCCATTCTGAACAGGGAAGTCCTATACTATGATTGGAAAGGATGATTCCATGCAAAACCTTGGCATAATCCCTTGTGCCATCTCCTGGCTTTTCAAGCTGATTAACGAACGGAAAGAGAAGACAGGCGCTCGCTTCTCAGTCCGAATCTCAGCAGTGGAAGTGTGGGGAAAAGAAGAACATTTGAGAGACTTGCTGTCTGAAGTGGCAACGGGCAGTTTACAAGATGGTCAGTCTCCAGGTGTCTACCTTTGTGAGGACCCAATTTGTGGGATGCAGGTGAATACAAGGCTCTGTTAATTCACAATGTATACCTGTTGGGGCAGTGTTTTTCCAAGGATGGTTGTAATTAACCCCCCCCCCTACACACACACACACACACACACACAAAGTATGCATTCTCCAACTTGGAAGTATTTATTCTCAGACATGCAAGAAACTTTATGACCTGCAGCTGCAGGGCCATCTGCTCTCCTGGCCTAAATATTTGTGCCTTTGGCATAACTTGATGCTGAGTGGGGACCTTTGTTTTCTGTAAAATGTGAAAGGATTCAGATCAAACAAATTTTGCCTCCTCCTATAATAATTTCTCCAATGTATAACAGCATACTAAAATATTTACAATATTGCATAAATAGCTTGAGGCCAATAATATGGCTGTTTATATCTCTGTGAACTGCATTATTTATGGTCTTGGATTAGTAATGTTGTAGGAAGTATTAATAGCTACTTATTAATCACTGCCAAGAAGTTAATACAAGGTCTGGGGAAGCCAAGAATAATTCCTGTATTCTTCAAGTCAGACTCAGGAACACCCAACTGGTTAAAAAAAAAAGTCTTCATGACTACGTTGAAAGATAGTGTATACAAACTGCAGTCATCTAGTGATCTTTCAAAAAATTATGGCTTAGTCCTGTAGGCACCATTGCCAGCAAGGATTCCTGACAGCTTTCCTGTTGGTAAAATTGCTTACTGTGCTGTACTTACAGGGACTGTTGCCTCTTTGTTGTGGGAATTAACCCTGCTCAGAAAGGAATGTATGAAGAAAGACTTTCAGAAGAAGCTCCTGAAATAAATGGCCACACAGTCTTTGCCTTGGCTAGCCTAGTCTTGTCAGATCTCGGAAGCTAAGCGGTATCAGTCCTGGTTAGTAATTGGATGGAAGTCTACCGAGAAAGCCCAGGGTTGCTGGACAATGACAAATACCCTTTTGATAGTCTCTTATCTTGAAAACCCTCTGGTGTTGCCCTAAGTTGACTTTGGCTTTATTTATTTATTACCTTTATATACTGCCCTCCCCTGGGGCTCAGGGAAGTTCACATGAAACGTAGAGGAACAGGAATAATACAGTAAACTCAGTGACTATGTCAAATGGATAACATAATAACAGTAATAAACAGAAAGAACAGTAATTAATAACCTTACCATTCTAAGTTTCCCATAGTTTGTTTGTTTATTATATTTATATACCGCCCTCCCCGGAGGCTCAGGCCGGTTGGTTCCAAGACAATTGGTTTCATGGAAGGGAGGTTCAAGGGCCCAGTAGATTTTGCTAGTTTCGGTTAACTTCAACCAAATGCCTGGTGGAGTTCCCTTCTGCAGGCCCTGTGGAATTGTTCTAGCTTTGTCAGGCCCTGATTTCTTCTCCGAACTTGTTCCTCTGGGGGCCAGGACAGAGAAAGCTCTGGCTCTATTTGAGGTCAAGCGAGCTTCCTTGGAGCCAGGGTTCACCAGCCAGTTGGAGGTGGCAGAGCATAATGCTCTTTTTGGGGTGTAGGCAGAGAAGCAGTCTCAGGTACACTGAGCCCAGACCGCATACGACCTTAAAGGTGATTACCAGAACCTTAAGTGTGATCCAGAATTCGATCGGTAACCAGTACAGTGGTTGGAGAATGGGCCAAATGTGGGACTTCCAAGGTTTTGCTGTGTGGATCCTGGCCACTGCATTCTGAACCATCTGTAGTTTCCAGGTCAAGGTTAAGGGTAGGCCTGAGTAGAGTGAGTTGCAGATGTCCAGTCTAGAGGTGACTGTCACGTGGATCACTGTGACTAGGTGTTCCAGGGCCAAGTAGAGTGTTAGTAGCTTGTTTTGGAGAAGGTGGTGGAATGCCAGCCACACTACTCTTGTGACCTGAGCTTCCATTGAGAGGGAGGTATTGTGGATCGTGCCCAAGTTTCTGGTGGAGTGAGCCGCTAATAGCTGCACACCGTCCAGGTTGGGCAAGCATGCTACCTTGCTTGGACTCTTCCTGCCTAGCCATAGAACCTCTATCTTTCAGACTACTCTGCTTGAGCCACCTCGTCACTGCTTCCAAGCAGCTGGCTAATGCTTTTGAGGAAAATCAAGGCAGCCATACATCAGGAGGAAGAGTTGGGTATCTTCTGCATACTGGTGACATCCCAGCACACTTTCAATCACCATAATAAACTTTCACCAAAGTCTGGAAAAAGTCAAAATTATCCCTCCATTAGGAGTAAATAATTGCCTCTGCCAAAGGCCTCAGTTTCTTGATGACTACATGTGGTTCCCTCATCGTGTCATTTGTCACTTCTCATAGACTTTATCCATGTCCTCACGTCATAATGGTCTGTGTTTCTCCCCCCTCCCCCCTTAGTAATAGCCAATGAAAAGAAACAGAGTCAAGGAAATGTAGAATACTATTGTGTTTTGAAGAAGAAGAAGAAGAGCTGGTTCTTATATGCCACTTTTCTCTACCCGAAGGAGGCTCAAAGTGGCTTACAGTCGCCTTCCCTTTCTTCTCCCCACAACAGACACCCTGTGGGGTGGGTGAGGCTGAGAGAGCCCTGATATCACTGCTCGGTCAGAACAGCTTTATCAGTGCTATGGCGAGCCCAAGGTCACCCAGCTGGCTGCATTTGGGGGACTGCAGAATCGAAACCGGCATGCCAGATTAGCAGTCTGCAGTCCAAACCACTATAGCAGGGGTAGTCAACCTGTGGTCCTCCAGATGTTCATGGACTACAGTTCCCATGAGCCCCTGCCAGAAAATGCTGGCAGGGGCTCATGGGAATTGTAGTTCATGGACATCTGGAGGACCACAGGTTGACTACCCCTGTACTATGGGATATGATGTGTTCTCATAAACGCTATAAAGACAAAAGCAGCAACCACATATTGAGTATTAAGTTACCTCAGGCTTTCTCAACCAGGGTTTCATAGGGTTTTGCGGTGGCCCTGGAAGGGTTTCCCTGTTGGGTGGGAGTTAATTTATTTTTAAATTTAAAAAATTATGGAGTGATATGACCATATATGGTCATGACAACCTGCCCCCCACTCCGCAAAATGATCAATTATAGACCTGGGAGGAGAGGGGCCCTGGTCCCTGCTGACCATGGCTCATTGCACATGGGAGCTACTGGAGTACAGAGCGTTACGTATTTTCATTTTAACTTAACTGTAGGGGCAAGGAGAATGGAGTGGCACAGGCCTACCCCAGCTCTGTTCCTGGCCCAGTGGAGTGGGCTGCTCAGCTGTTTTCGGGATTTGGGGTGGGGGGAAGGGAGAGGCATAAGCCTGCTTTGGTCCTGTTTCTAAAAAATTTTGGGGGGGGGGGCAGTGGAGCAACATAGGCCTGCCTTGGCCTTGTTTCTGCAGGCTTCCACTGCAGGCTCCCTGCACAAGAGCAAACGGGTAGCTAGCCAGTCATGTGATGTCACATCCAGTGGGAGTGTCTAGGTGATATAAGTTCTGATGACATATGAACTCTGGGGGTGTGGCAGGAAGATGTGGCCTGTTGACATCACTTCGAGGGTTTTTTGAAGCCTGAAGAATGTTTCAGAGGTTTTTCAGTGGTGAAAAGATTGAGAAAGTCTGATCTAGCTTGACCATGAAAAAGAAAGAAACCTTTAAGACCCACTATTGGGGAAAAGCACATTGTCTGTTACAATCTCAAAGTTATTTGAAAAGCAAGTAAGTGTGAATCTGAGCAGGGAAAAAGCCTTAATGGTAGAGTAAATTGGAAGTGCCGGTGTCCAATGTCAAATAGGGGTAAGAAGCATGGAAACCAAAACAGGAAATTCAGTATAAGATTTGGGGTAAAGCATCTTTAATTTTTTTTTTACATTGAAGGCATTTTTGCATGGGAGTTCTTTTTGCCCTAATTGTTCTACAGAGCAGAATGTTCCCTTAATGCCCATCATGCTGTTCCTTGGACTTACCTACAGAAAATCACTTACCAGTGTTAAATCTCAATGAGCACATTTATGTGCTTTGCATCCCCCGGGTTGCCTTGCAGCTTCAGAATCAAAGTGAACTCCGGGCTCCCACTGCAGAGAAAGCTGCCTTCTTCCTTGATGCTGCTATTGCCTCACGTCGAAGCAGCCAGCAAGATTGTCATGAGGAGGATCACAAGAATTCCCACATGCTCTTCACACTGCACATCTACCAATACCGAATGGAAAAGAGTGGCAAAGGAGGAAGTAAGTCTTGTGGCTTTATCAACTGTTTCTAAACATTCCGAATTTAAATCAGTCATTGTTGTTCAGATGGTAATACAATGTAGGTGTGCCAATATGCTAGTGGTGTATGATATCATGGCCCAGTGTTTCTCAACCAGGCCCTGGAAGTTTTCCAAATGGGTGGGAGTTAATTATTTTTTATAGATTAAAAAAATTGTTAATACCACCATTTATTGGGTGGTATGACTATATATGGTCATGTTGACCCACTCACCCCTCCAAAAATGGCCAATGATAGGCCTGAAGGGAATGGAAAAGGGAGGGGTCCCAGGTGGGCATGTGCATAGCTATGCTTCCCAGCCATATTCTGCATGATCATGGAACTTCTTAAAGCCTGAAGAATGTTTCAGGGGTTTCTCAATGGTAAAAAGGTTGAGAAATGCTGTCATGGACAGTTCTGAAATATGGGTGCAGGGGGATGTATTTTATTTGGGGTTATATGTTGATGCACTAATTTCAAATAGTGTGGTTCAGGATTAGTCAAAGAACAAATCATGATGTGGCTGACCTAATAACACTAGAAACGTTTGCTCTAATTTTTTGGCTAATCCACTTTTGCACAGGTGATGGAGATACTGCAACAGCTAAGAGATTTCTGCATCACTTAAATACTCCAAATCTCCTTTGTCTGAGCTATTTATTTCCATAAGAACTGAGCTAACTAGCTGAATAACTCAAAGTTATTGTGAGCATTCATATTCTCTCTTTCCACAGGAGAGTATAGGACTGTGACTATCCCAAGGCTGCATATGGTGGAGTGGGGAATCAAACCCGGCTCACTAGATTAGAGGCCACCTCTCTTAACCACTATACCAAGATCTCTATCAAGTCTTACAAAGCAGTGGTCCCCAACCTTTTTATTACCAGGGACCGGTCAACGCTTGACAATTTTACTGAGGCCCTGGGGGGGGGGTAGTCATTTGCCGAGGGACGTTGCCAGTGCCTGAGCCCCTGCTCCACTTGCTTTTCTGCCGGCACCCTTGACTTCCTAACGCTCGCTGGGGTGCGCTGCCAGCAGCAGCTGTGCAGTGCCATGCGGAGGGGGAGCCCCAGCCATGGCGGCTGCTGGAGAGCACCAAAGGTGAGCTGGTGGCAGAGTGGCAGGGCAGCCCCCGAGGCAGCAGCTGGGGAGGAGGAGGAGGAGGAGGAGCCATGGCCCGATACTGAATGATCTACGGACTGGTACCGGTCTCCGGTCCGGGGCTTGGGGACCACTGTTATAGAGAGAGTTCCTAAAAGATGGGGGAGGTGATCTCTGGTCCATGAAGAAACTTATATGGAAGTTTCTGTCTTCACCAACTTTAGTGTCTGTGTGACCAAGAATCTTATGCTTGTTTACGTAAGCAGAAAATGCCAAAAAATCTTTCCTCAAAAATATCTCCTCAAATTTTAGACCTGTTTGTGACAAATTATCTTGTGTTTATTTTATCCAAAGTTGCCTCATTCCTGTTACCTGTTCATCTCATAAGTCTTAAACATGATTCCTACCTGATAATTTCTCCTCAAAGAGAAATTAAAGTTTGTTAGCTTTGATTTACCATCAGCCTCTCATATGCCATTATTAAACAAGGACAAAGGAAGGATTTTCATCTCTCCCCTCAGTTCCCTAGGCTGTCTCAGCATTTACCAGTATACATTCAAACGGGTGGATAGGACAGCTAGAGAAAAAGAAAGAAGGAAAGGGGGCTGCTCCGCTAAGAACAAGATAAAGGGAAATCCTGTGAGAGAGGGTGAAATCATCATAGCATTCACCTTTAGAACTCAATTAATTAGTGGTTTATTCATTAACTCCCTGCACCCTCCCGTGTAAAGAGAGGATATGAATGATCACACTAATTGGCCAACATTACATTATACATTGTGGGAAGAGAGGAGAAAGAAACACAGAATAGCAGCATTGTCTTGTTCATACATAGTTTTGCCCTTAGACTATTATCCAGGACACCTCTATCCTTAAACCAGATGATAATGTACAGAATGTGCATGCATCATGTAAGTTATTATGATAGTTGCTCAAACATACATGGTTGATCCTTTCCCAACTGCAACTACTGTGGATATTGAAGGGAAAATTTGAAATTGGTTCCTATCGAAATTACTGATTCATTTAGGTATTTTAAACTAGATAAATTTCCAAGTACTAAATGTGTTACATGAACTGGCTCAAACAAAACCACTTAAAACAGAATTATTATTTTGAAGTTCAAGTGGAAAATGCCCATTGGCTTTGTTAGTAGTCAGAGGGGTCTAATAACACCTAAGTATATTTTACTGCTTCGCAATTAGTTGTCTTTATTTATTTACTTATTTAAAGAGCCTCTTGTGGCGCAGAGTGGTAAGGCAGCCGCCTGAAAGCTTTGCTCATGAGGTTGGGAGTTCGATCCCAGCAGCCGGCTCAAGGTTGACTCAGCCTTCCATCCTTCCGAGGTCGGTAAAATGAGTATCCAGCTTGCTGGGGGGTAAACGGTCATGACTGGGGAAGGCACTGGCAAACCACCCCGTATTGAGTCTGCCAAGAAAACGTTAGAGGGCGTCACCCCAAGGGTCAGACATGACTCGGTGCTTGCACAGGGGATACCTTTACCTTTACCTATTTATTTACTCCATTTGTAGCTCAACTTTCTCACTGAGGCTGAAAACATGTCACAAATAAGAACAGCACAATTAGAACAGTATAATACAAGCAACAACCTTAATATAATTCATCCACTCTTAGAACTACTAAGAAGCATTAAGCAAATGGCACCTAAAATGGAATGAAATTTCACAACTGAGTGGCATCCAGGGACATCTAGGAAGACAGGGACCATCCCGAGTTGAGCTTTTGAGGATGATTATTGTTTTACTTAAAGGGATTTTCTACTTCCTTCATTGGGTGAATCATGAAAAGCTCCCAGCACCTATGCTTGTTAACATTTATCATAAAACTAACCCTTGTTTTGCCTTTCTCATATTCTCTTTTGGCAGTGTCTGGAGGGCGTAGCCGCTTGCACCTCATTGACCTGGGTAGTTGTGTTAAACCACTCAGCAAAAATCGAGAAGGAGGTTCTGGACTCCGTCTTTCACTGTCAGCATTGGGCAACGTTATCCTTGCCCTTGTCAATGGCAGCAAACACATTCCATACAAGTAAGTGGCCTCTATTTATGATCCTATAAAGGAAAATCACTGATCACCTTCAGCTCTTTGGAGGAGGAAAAGGAAACCCGTGATGCTGATAAAATTTGCCATAACGGCTCAAAATACATTTGTGATGCTCATGTCTATTGGGGTTTGAATGTCATTTCTATGATAAATTCTCACAGTGGAAAATAAAACCCTGCATACACGTGGCTAGCAAATCTTATTTTCAGTTCTATTAACAGACAGTAGTTGTAATTACAGAATTATAGATGTGTCTTTAAAGCCTCACAGAAGGATAGGGATGTTCCAGAACCTTGCAATGCCTGAGTTTGTTTGACCAAACTCTGGAAGTTTTGCAGCCAAATAGTTAATGTGCAATTAATAGTTAATAGTTAATATGCAATTAATTTATATATATATATATATATATATATATATATATACACACACACACACACAAAGCAATTGTATAGATACAAAGCAATTTGTAGATACAAAGCAATTGTATCTAGGAGGGTAGGAGGGTGTGTGTGTGTGTGTGTGTGTGTATACACACACACACACACACACACACACACACACCCTCCTACCCTCCTAGATACAATTGCTTTCAAAAGCCTCAGTGTAAGATCAAAAGTAAGCTTTCCTCTTTGGTAGTATCTCCCCCCACCCTAGAGTGCTGACAGTTCAGTCAACTAGGAGGATATTATTAGTTTGAGCATGAACCTAAGAATTCTGATTCAGGGCAGCTCCCAACCAAACAAAAAATGCTGCAAACTGATTCTGGCCAGTTCGGATCAAGCTGCAGCTGTGAAAAAGGAGAAGCTTCCCAGAATGGGATTAAATGGCTGGCAGTTAGCTATACAACACTCCTGCCTGCACCGTGGCACCTGGGGAGCTTACCCCTCTTGGCATGCTTCGCGTACAGGGCAGTGCCTGGCAGGCGAGGCATTGGCTGCAGATGCTTCTTGGGCAGGTGCCAGAAAAGGGTTAAGAGCATGTGAAGTGAGGGGGGACTGCAGATTGGCAGTCCTCTCTGGCCACTTGGGCACTCCCCAGAACTGTACAGCCCAGCAGGCAGAGGGAAGGAGCTATGCCTTGGCATTTGAGGCATCCTCGGCCTGCTTGCAACAAGGGAGAAGAATAAGCCAGGAGGATGGCACTGTAGCGGAAGGGAACATGATGCCCACAGGGAGTCAGCTGTCATCTCTTTTTCTCACAGATCTTAAAGTGATAACTAACCAAAGCAGGACCATAGTACTTTATGAAAATCTAAATGCCTCTGAGTTTGTAAGCAATATTGCTTTTCTAGAAAAGCGAACTTACACAGTGCCACTTCATAAACAGGCTGGGTTTCTAGTCCCAAATGGTCTAGGGCAGTGGTCCCCAACCTTTTTATCACTGGGGACCGGTCAATGCTTGACAATTTTACTGAGCCCCGGGAGGGGGGGTAGTCTTTTGCCGAATGACGTCGCTGCCGCCTGAGCCCCTGCTCCACTTGCTTTCCCGCCGGCGCCCCTGACTTCCCGCTGCCCGCTGGGGGGTGCTGCCAGCAGCAGCTGCGCAGTGCCATGCCAAGGGGGAGCCCCAGCCATTGCGACTGCTGGAAAGTACCAAAGGTGAGCTGGTGGCAGAGTGGCAGAGCAGCCCCCAAGGCAGCAGCCGGGGAGGAGGACAAAGAGGAGCCGCGGCCCGGTACCGACTGATCTACGGACCGGTACCGGTTCGCAGACCGGGGGTTGGGGACCACTGGTCTAGGGAGAACAGCCTTGGCAGAGGAAGTGGCACTTTTTAGCTTGCTGCTACAAGACTAAATTCTTGGGAGTTCTGAGGGGACAGTCAGGAACACTGAGCACACTGTATTTGTGAATGTGTGTGTAGTGTGTATATTTTGCAAAGGTATGAATAGTAATGGGACTGATTTAAAAGGCTAAAGATGAATCCCTATGAGTATAGAGTCTAGTGGGTAGCTTTGTTGGTCTGAAGCAGCAGAACAAATTTAGAGTCCAGGCACCTTTAAGACCAACTATATCTGAGGAAGTGTGCATGCACATGAAAGCTCATATATATCTTGAATAAAAATTTGTTGGTCTTAAAGGTCCCACTGCACTCTAAATTTGTTCCCCTATAAATATGAACTTCTGTGGACTCAGAAATATCTCTTTAGGAATTACAGTTCGGTGCCATCATATTTCTTTTCTATTCACCTTCAACAAAATTCTCTTCTGTATCACTCTGGCACTGTTGCTTCTTAATTCTCCCTGGCTACTAAATCTACTAGTTCTGCTTCACCATTCCCATCACAGCAGCCCAATATACATCAGCTGTTGCTTCTCCCAATTTCCTTCTTTGCTCCATACTTATTCATGTAACCTGATTTTGTCTAGTGAAAGCAGGTCATTAACTTGTGCATTTAGCATTCCATTTGTGAATTTGTTACTGTGCTGAATATAGAGACATAACCCACAGAACACAATTATGTAGTTCAATTTTAAATGCCAGCTTGAGCCTGTTGATTTGGTCCTCTTAACTAGAAAGACTCTGTTCCTGAGATGACGTTAAATCCAAACACTCAACACAGGTTCTGTTGGAATTCAAATCTGAATAACTTTCCTCCATCACACAGCTCTTATATCCATTTCCTCATAACTGTTGCTGGCCAATCAAAGCACTTGGGACAGCCTGTCTCTCCAGCTCTCTGCTTCAGTGAAGACTTAACCCTTCACTTCCTGTTACTTCAGCACTGGGGCTTGGCTTTTAAAGGGCTGTCTTGTCACTATAGTCTTGCCTCATGTGAATCACTTATTAAACTCTTGTCACCATTAACTCAAAAAAACAGAGGCCTCCTGCTTAAGGGGACAAAATTAACAGGGTGCTGAATTAACAGAACAAGAGAATAATGCACTGACTCTCTTAAGAAATTAAATATAGCAGTTAAAGCTGGTATACTGCATATAGTCAAAGGGAATTTGGATTCATATATGAATCCTGCTCAAACCTACCACCTGGTTCCAAGCAGGACAGGGAAACAGTTCAAAGTGTTACCTGATTTGAAGATTGAGAGAGCACATTAAAGCACAGTATACTCACTTACATTTAAAATTTGAACATATGCTCATTTCCCTGTGCTCTTTTTCAAAGGGGAAAGGAGAAATGTAAACTCTGATATATTTCTTGGAGATAAACTGGTATGAAATTTGATGTGGATGTGGCAAACACAGTTCTACATTTCCTTTTCAAATATAAGCTTGACCTCCATTTTACAGCGAGCAAACCCATCTGCAGGCATGAACAGGGCCTCTAAAATACTGTGCTTAACTCATTATCACTTTCATCCCTTGTCATCAAATGTGGATTACATGTTTTTCCTGCTACTTTAAGTTTACTGATGAATGTAGATGATATTTTGTTCATGGTAGACCATGCAGTTTTTCTTCTTGTCATTCAGTTCTTTTTTTTGTCACCAAGCAGCATGTTATTCCTTCCTTATCCTGGACTGAGGCCATATTGTCAAAATTATCAAAATTACATGCCCACCATCACTCACATTTGCATACTATTATATAGATAAGTATTGCTGGCGCATATGTGCCTGGTAATTTATTTATTTGGGAAGGTGTTGCATAGGTAATCAGTTTTCTCTTTCTAAAGCTAGAATAACCAATAGCCAATTCATTATCAGCTCTTGAGTTCAGTCATTCTGTCAAAATGATATGTGAGATGTTGCTGTTCTCTCTTGATAAAACTATGAAAACTGTTATAAAATGGAGCCATATATTTGAAGACACCCTAAACCTGTGTGGCATCATGGTCTCCTTTTTTATTTGAAATTTATAAGCGATTTCTCTTCAGTTAGAATGATTTGGTTTGTTTTAGGAACAGAGTGCAAACCTGTGCAGAATTACTCCAGTATAAATCCATTGATTTTGATGGGTTTTAGATTAAAGTAACTCTGTATAGACAATAATGTTTATTTATTTAATTTATATCCTATTTTTCTCCCAGAGCAGGGACTCAGAATAGGTTTTCAAATCAGTCCCCTCTTCTTCACTTAATCCTAACAACAGCATTCCTAAATCAGAGTCTAGTAGCACCTTTAAGACCAGCAAAGATTTATTCAAGGTATGAACTTTCAAGTGCAAGCACTCTTCCTCAGACTATGAAATATGAGTGCTTGCACTCAAAAGCTCATGCCTTGAATAAATCTTTGCTGGTCTTAAAGGTGCTACTGGACTGTTAGATTCAAACGGGTAGCCGTGTTGATCTGATGTAGCACAACAAAATCAAACAGCATCCCAGTGAGGGTAGGTTAGGCAAAGAGACTGTGATGGGCCCATGGTACCTAGCAGGCCTCCATGGTCGAGGAATTAGAACCCAGTCCTAGGTGTAAACTGCACGGAACTTTTATTCCAACCCCAGATCAATTCAGTCCCTGCCCTCTACACAGAATGAGACTCTGCCCTAGTCTTTGTATCCAAACTATACTGTTATGTTCCCTTTATATTCTGACCATTTTGGAAATTATTGTTTTCACATACAGGCCAGCCACTTTTTTCTCATTTTAAGCAATTGTGTACAAGTTGCTTGTATTAAATATCCACAAAGTTAAAAATGTACAATAACAACTGTGTCAAACTAAGAAATGTTGTGCAGTTCCCGTTAATGTCAGTGGGGCTTCCATGACTGAACTACCTTGCGGATGTTTCTGCTGACCTTGATAGCAGCCTCTTTCATATGATTTTGAAATTTGTGAATAATGTATTAACAATATTGCACTGTTTTTTCAATGTTTGGATGATTTCAGTTGTAGTAAATAATTGTATGTGGATTATTTATTTATCATTTTCTGTTAAAATTGGTTCTTATGAGTAACTGCCAGTACAAAGTTAAACCCAGTTCCTGTGGAATATATATCAGGCCAAAACATGATTGTATAATAATCATTTTCCCAACCAATTGGAGCTTGACATTTGCTTCTACTTCTGGCTCTTGATAATATCAGCTAAAAGTGTTCCTGTGAAGTCTGTAAGCTTTGTTGTGTTTGTGGCCTGAAAGGAAGGCAGAGTGAAGAAAAACTGGAGAAATAGTATTATGCTAAGCCTACCGAATATCAGTGTGAGTTAACTGCAACAGCTGTTTTCCTTGGCAGTGCGTGTCAGTGTATAGAATAAAAGCTGTACCAAAAATGTCTTCCACTACTATACTGGCAGACTCCCACTGCATCGATTCACAGCTGTTATTCTATACTTCTTCTGGGTTGCTGTAGACTTGCAGGTGCCAGAACACTTGTTCATGTTTGCATCTATCTCATGAAAAGAAGCACAAAGCTTTCTTTCAATCAGCTGTTTACAGAATCCGTTTCCAAAAGAAACATTGAGCCTGCTTAAATGGCTTGCCAGCCATCAAACAGAAACAGTCCCAAGGATTTAAATTATGTAACAACACACAGAGATTGAGGTATGATGCCCAGCCTTGACTCCTCTGAGGTGGCAGCAAGCCTAAAGCATCTTAAATAACTGCAGAATGGATAGTCTGATAGGCTCAGCGCTGGACATGAATGGAACCTGGATTACATCCAGTTGGGTGGCTTCATTGGATTACTATTCAAATCAAGTGTAGATGTTATGGGCATTGTCTACAACAGTGTTCTGATGCTGCACAAGCAAGGAGCCAAGGGATCATCCATTCCTTAATGAAGTCCCAGTCTTTCTCAGCCAGACATAAATTACTGGATGGATTCTTCTGATACATTCTTGGGTTTTGTAGAGAATACCTTTACTCAATAGAGAAAACAAACACAGATTATTATCATCATAAAATTCTCACATCACAAAGGAATTGCCCTTTAAATATCACATTCGCTGCTTAGCTGCAGTATACTCACTTCTTTCCCAGAAGGCAAGAGTACCGTCTTTATTAGTCATGTCTCTAGAGGAATGTCTACATTGCAGTCCCCTCTAATCAAGCCTGCTCTGACATGAATAGACCAGGCTAACTGATCTTGTCAGATCTCAGAAGTTAAGCATGGTGAGCCCTGACCACCAAGAAATACCAGGGTGTGGTGTGGAGGCAGGAAATGGCAAACCACTTCTGAATGCCTCTTGCCTTGAAAGCCCTATGAGGTCACTGTAAATCAACTGTGACTTGACAGCATTTTTCCTAATCAAACCTTCATGTTTTGAATACAGCATGCCCTTCTAGGTAAGTAACTCCTTTTGTTCCATTGATCAGAATATTCTAAGGATTTGACTGTACACAAGAATTTGAATAGCATAGTCTCAAGGGAACATTCCGTTCCATCTCAAAAGTTTCATCTATTAATTTCCGTAGACTAACTCTGTGTGTAATCATTACTTCAGGATTAAATCTGAATGGGACCAATTAAAATGAATTAATCTGTTAAGTGTTCCAACTTAAACCGTTTAAAATTCAAGGCACTGTCATTGGGAACAGAGTGTGATCTGAAATTCTCTCTGTTACAAGCCCCCTCTTGCTGACCCCTTCCCTTTCCCAGGCTTGCTCAATCATGGTAGTAGCAGAATTGGGCCTTCATTAGCACCCAGAAATTTTCACCACTAGCTGCGCGCGGCTGGCGGGGGCTCCCTTGCCGGCGGCCTGACGCGTCGGAGGCGCGAAGTGTCTCTTGCCACGTCAGGCCGCCATGTCCCGCGTGCGGGCAGCCTGCAGACTCGCCGGCCACGAGACCATGATCTAGCGCCCGCTGTATTGTTAGTACAGCGGGCTTGATTACTAGTCCTTTTATAAAAATCATCTCCTTAACGTTTCTGTTGTGCTCATTCTTGTCTGTCGTATGATGTTAAGGCCTGTGGCTATAACACTAATAAATTACTGCTACTTTTGCTCATTCTGTTAAATGATACAAGTATAAAGCAATCCTGACTTCCACAAGCAGGCTGTTCGACAGAATATGGCCACCACAGAAAATGCACACGAACAAGCATATGCCAGTTTGCAGAGAGGTATCTTCCAAAGGCTTTACATGAATGAGCAAAGCTGTCTTGGCAGAGCATAGAGGAAGAGGCTAGAACGTTAGTCCAAGGCCATTAAGGGCTCTGTAAATTATTACCAGAACACTGAACTGAAATATGGGCAACTGATCAGCAATCAATGGAGTGACTGCAGAGTGGTTTTGAAACACATATTCCACCTCAATCCCAGTATTTGCTGAGCTGTAGCGTTTTGTGCCAACTGGAGTTTCCAAGTTGACTTTAGGGGAATATCCATGTAGATTGTAATGTTACATTTTGAATCATTATGAGTGGGGCTCATATTCCAGAGCATGGATCTGATTAGGCCTTGGAATTGGGTATGTTCAAATCCTGGGAGTTTCCTTTTGGAACTTTTGGAACTGCTCAAAACCAGTGTTTGTCCCCACTCCTATGCCCTCCCCAGAGAAATGAAGAAAAAAACATTTATGCAAAGGAACTCCAAGTATAAACTGCAGAAATCTTGGCGTTGTGGCATGCCCTCCTGAATAAAGCACCCATCGTTTTCTGAATACAGAATCCTAAAATATGTAAAAGCTACTTTTTAGAGAATTGACTTAATTCAGTAGTGGGAAGATTTTACTAAGATGCATGTAATAATTGATACTTCTGCTTTGTTTCTCTAAATGCATTCAAATCTACATTACCATTATATTTTCTGTGTCTGATTTCTAAGATGAATGTGTCTCTTCTGTCTTCAAATGAATACTCATTTGCACAAATTTTAGATACTAGTTTATAGAGCTTGTGTGTGTGTGTTTTTTTTTAATGATGCTGGTTGCTAGGCAGCCATGGTAATAATTCATTGTAATGCTGTTTTGGAAATAATCATTTTATGCAGCATTATGACTATTGGAATGCAAGAGATGTGTGTAAAGAAGTATGAAAACATATATGAATCCTGTACTACATAATACAGTTTAAAGTTTTAATTTTTTTAGTTCATAAATCTCTTGTATAGATGCTTTTGAATCCTGTAGCATTCCATATTTTGGGTTTCTATTACTGCCTAGTGGTATCATGCAGTGTGATGAACAGTGCTAAGGGCTGCAGCAGTGTGTATTTGTTTGTGTTAAAGAATGGCAGGGATATTTCACCTTATCTTGACCTTCCATATAAAAATGGATTTCAGACAGAGGACTGCCTCCCACCAGCCAATTTCCATAGGGATCTCACTTCCATGTAGAAAAACTATGACATGTGACAAACACAAGTATATTTGGTTGTCAGAGGTGTATGGAAAAGTTAATACATCCATGAACTGTTAGACTGGGGACAAGTATTTTTAATGTTTTGCTATTTAATATTTCTAAATTAGAGTAATCTAGGTTGAGGAATGGTAGAGGACAGGAAGGCCTGGAGGATCATTGTCCATGGGGTCGTGATGGGTCAGACACGACTTCGCACCTAACAACAAAGGTTGTTCTGAAATAAAGACTTTAAATGTTCCAGTTAAATTAACCTGCTCTCTTCCTGATGGTTTGTAGCATATTGATCAGATATTTGTTATACTTGTACAATGGAATTGGCTTCTTTCCCTATACCTTTTATCAACAAAAACTGCAGGTTTCATATTGTGATAACCACTAGTATGTAATTCAAAAATTTTGTAATATTTTATAGTATTTTACAATGCACCAGTTTTTTTTCAGTTTTAGCAGTACTGATCTTTATTGAATGTCTATCTAGCAATCTTTGCAAAAATAATATTTATAATTAGATGTATAAGACTGCCCTGCTTAGCCCAGCCATATCAGGGCAGTGTACATTAGTTTAAAATCACCCAAGTTAAAACCAGTCTGCTAAGATATCTAAAACAGCATCAGTGTCCCTTGCTTCCAGGCCTCTCCCACATACAAAGGTAAATCAAAGTATTGCCACCAGGGTTCCAATTCATATATGCACAGGTTTATCCAAAACAAAATCTTTATTCCAAACAAAACAATTTTCTCAAAGGACACAGGATGATCATGGGGACTTATCATGAAGTAGTTTTAAGAAAACTGAAAACTGAATTGGTGAGAAAAAGACCAGGAAAGTTGCATGAGGAATTGTTTCCCATCATGACAATATATCTACAACCTTACCCCATCCACACTACAGCCCTGGCTTTGCCTCTTCAGATTTCTTTTTGTTTCCAAAACTCAAAGAACATTTAAAAGGAACACAGTTTGAGTCCTTCAAGGACGCCAAAACTGCCATTTTGACAGAGAGTGCGGAATTCTTCAGGGAAGGGTTAGAGAGATGGGAACATCACCTCCGGAAGTGTATAGACCTAGATCGAGAAACAATAGTTTCTCATTTTGTTATTTTTGTTTAATAAAAGTTTCTATGATTTTGTAGCAATACTTTTTTACTTACCCTCATGCAGTAGGTCTAAAAGCAGTGCTTAGAATGTAATTCACTGTATTTCCTCTATAGTTCAGAAATAATTCAGCAGGTTTGCCTGCAAACATCTGGATTTTTCTCCCCCTAGAGATGACAGTTAGGAAAAGAGACAATACCCCCTAGATTAGAGAAGCACACGTATATGTGTAGCATAACGTTTTCTAACCCCCCCCCCCACTATCCCCAGTCTGTGCTGCTCTTGAACACAAATAAAGCTTTTGATGTCACAAGAGAGATTTGTTTAAAGGAATAGGACCTATTCTTCATCACTAGCATTCTTGTAAATAGGCTAACTGGATAAATGGCAAAAGTGATTTCACACAGAAAGGTAATAGGTAGCAGATACACAGAAACCGGTTAAGGATACCATACACAAAGGACTCTGTTTTTAGTAATGGTGAAATATTTTAACTAAGCCTTCCATTTGATGAAATACAATAGCAATTTCCCCCCTCTAAAATATTGAGTTCCCTTTGGAGTATCACAATATTGAAATCATGTTTACAAATTGAAACAAGGGAGAGAAGGAAGAATGATTAAAGGTCTGGACAGATTTATTTATTTATGAGAAGTGAGTAAAATAACCAATGGTTTCTAGCTTGAGAAGAAAGAATGATTAAAGAAGGTATGTGAACAATTTACATGATTTTCAAGGGTATAGATAGGACAGTAATTTGCAAAAACAGGATCCATTTCAGATGACAGAATAGAAACAAATGAAGCAAAGGAAATCACAGAGCCATAGAATTATCAGTATGTAAGGAAAACACCTAAACATCATTTTTACAAGTACAGAATTTTCCTTATACATGTACAACAGATTACATATCTGGTTTCTAAACATGGCTTCCCCTTGTAGTGCACCTTGGGCCATTGGTGTATTTAACACACTTCTCATCTGTAACATTTACATTGAAAGTGTTCTGGAAATTTTCAGTATTGTGATAATTTATATTGGCACATTTACAATAATATTGTTCAGTTTATCAAGGAATGGAAAGAAGAGCATGTGAGAAAGTTTGGTTTCTAAAGGCATATTGATAGTATGCTGTTCTTTGTGATGTTAGTTAGTTGTGTTTCTGTGTGTGTGTAAAATACCATCAAGTCACAGCCAACTTGTGTTGGGTTTTCAAGACAAGTAACATGGGTAAGGATGCACATAAATTGAATCATGAAGCAAAATGTGTGATGATTTTTGCTCTGTTTGTGTTTTATGAATAGACATTTGTAATAGGTTCACCATCATGAACGTCTGTGGATTTTTAGAGTAGTTTCTGCAGTTCATGGTGGTTTGTGGATGAAGCAGAAAGGGAGGGGTTAAAGGGACTGTGAGTCTCTTTAAAGTTAAACCCCTTCATTCTGTTCCCTGCAAAAGATTCAAAACCAGTCAAGTGCCTCCTCACCACTCAGCTGTTTGGGGCTGTCTTCTGCAGTCACTTTAAACCAAGGTTTCTCAACCAGGATTTTGTGAAACCCTGGGGTTTCTTGATGACCCTGGAAGGGTTTCCTGAATGGGTGGGAGTTAATTGTTTATATATTTTTAAAATTTGTTAAATGTTTATCTGGTGATATGACCATACATGATCATGTTAACCCACCTACCCCTCCTGAAATGGCCAGTGATGGGCCTGGAGGGGGTAGGAAGGGGAAGGGCCCCAGGTGGGCATGCTTCCCAACCATATTCCGCATGATTGTACCACTTCTGGAGTTTCTCAAAGGCTGAAGAATGTTTCAGGGGTTTGTCAATGGTAAAAAGGTTGAGAAAGATGAGTGACTCCCCACTACACAGCTTTCCCCCCACTATTTTGTTTAAAGGGACTGCACAAGACTGCCTGAACCAGCTTTCTGCAAGCCCTGTTTAAAGGTACTACAGATGGGGGGTTTAGAGCGATGAACTGCAACAAACAATTTGGTTTGGTTCATGGTTCAGTCATGATCCACAAACCAAACTGCATTTTCCCAGTTCATGCCAGTCCTTACAGGTGGGTAGAAAAGCAAGTGTCTTTTAAATAAATACTTTAAAATACATAACATTCTGAGGACAGACATCCCCTATCAATCCTAAGTTATTTGTCTCCTTGCATGGAGCCAGGTATAAGACAGCTAATCTTTAATTCCATCTTTTAATTCCATCTTTTCCTTCTGTCCCTATTCTCTCTGTTCAGATGAGCACAAAATTTATTTTTAATGGCACAGGCCTATTTCCATTTGTTTATGAACTGGTAGTCTTAGCCTCCACAGCTGTTTCTTGCCTAACTCTTTCATAGTTTCTTTGTTTAGAACATTTAGTCATACAGTAGTCAAATCAAAATCTTTAAACCAGAAAAAAATTTCACTCCTTTAATTTCCCCTCTGTGAGAAATTTGTACCACTTGAGATGTTTATGTGGTGATTAAGTGTGCTATAACAAAGAGATTTCATTTGGAACTTGGCAAAGTTGTTCTTTACAATCCCTTATATTGGTCTCCTGTGTTATCACTTTAGTGAAATCCTACGCTTATTCTTCCCATCTGGTATCATTTCTGTATGTGTTATATAAAATTTCAGAGGGCAGGCATGACTGGTTACAAAACTAGAAGAAAGATAACACCTCTTGTCTTTTAGGCAGAGCATTAATTTCCAGCAGCAGTTCTCAATGGCTGAGCACATAATCACTCACCTGCCCACTGCTACAAATTAAGGCTACCCCAAATGTTTGTGAAGTTCAGTTTTTGACATGACAGTAGGCATTTCACATGAAGGAGTAAAGCTCCTGCTGAAGCACAAACCACCTCTTCTGAAGAATCTTTCTTCTTCTTCTTCTTCTTCTTCTTCTTCTTCTTCTTCTTCTTCTTCTTCTTATTCTTATTCTTCTTATTCTTCTTATTATTATTATTATATAATTATAATAATGGTAACTCCTAGTTAGCATCTGGATTGCCACTTGACTTACCTTATTGCTCAGTGTTTTTTAGCATCACTATTCACATCCGCTAAGAATGTGCTTTTTAAAAAATCTTGTGAGATTTGGCACTCAAACATGCAAGAAGAGAATTCTAAAATCAGGCTAAAACTGGAATATTTTTAATCTTAACATGCTGGGAAAACAGGGCACACATTTGTGTGGTTTCTAAGCTTTAGAAATGAAATGAAGCCATCTTAAAAGGATAAGGCCAGGAAACCTAAATGGATGCTGCCTTCCATGTTTGTCTGGTTACCTGTAATTCAGCAGAAAGGGACAGGACCAAGAAGTGGGCCCACTGAGGAAGCTTTAACTGCCAGATAGAGAAAAAACAGTCCGGAAAATGCAAGGCATGCATGACCATTTGACATTACTTCACATGGGAGGATTTCCTTAAAGGAAGATGGAATCAACAAAATATTTTCCCAAGAAGACCTGGTCAGAGAGAACGGATTTCAAATAAATAAGATTGCAGGAATAAGGCACACATAAATATATACATCAGCTGGAGTTTGCTTTGCTAGTTTACTTATTCCAAAGCAGACTTTGGATCTTATTTATAAATGGAAAATGGCCATTCCTCAGAATATGTGGAGATTGTAGACTTGGTTGATGAAGATGGCAATCATAGTCTTCTTACATTGTTAAGCTTGTAGCTCCCTGAGGCATTTATACATATGTATTAATGGCTTGCATCAGTTGTATAGAGTAGTGATCCCCAACCTGTGGGCGACGGACCACATGTGGTCCTTCGACTAATTGGAGGTGGGCCCCGAAGGACGCTTTCTCCCCCCCCCCCGGCCCTTTACTTCATCTCCCCGGCCCTTTACAACACACTTCGGGTGTCATTGTCTCCCATCACTCCCAGATGGGACTATCTCGTTGCAGAGAAACAAGCTCAGGGTTCCCATTGATTTGTCATTGTCATGAGTTAAAATTTCCATGAAAATAAAATGTTCCTTATGTTCATTGTTGTGGGATGTCTGTATCTTTGTTGGTGATAAAAAGATTGGGGACCACTGGTATAGAGAGAGGGGGTCATCACAGATATGATACATCAGAGTTTCAGAATTCATGGTTTTTAGTGGAGGCAGCACAAACATTAAACTGCCACAGTTCAAGTCCAGAATAATCATGTACAGAGAACTCAATCCATATATATGCATGTCTATTCCTCTGTGTATTTCCAACATGATGTTAGAATAGCCAAAGAAATGCTGGTAGCTTCTCAGGTATTTGCAGAGTATTTTCTCAGTACATTCCTGGAACGTAAACAGCAGCCATCCATGCTCAGAACTTTGGATTGATTGCTCAATAAATTAGTGATCACATGCTGCATTCCCTCTTGCAATCATAGTATTACACTCTCCTTATCAGAGATAGTATCAGCACTGAGTTCCTTCACAGAATAGTAATGAACATAGTTTTCTATAGCAACAGCACTGTATTGCACAGTTCCTGGTGCAGTAATTGGCTTACGGGCGGCTTTATATGTTAAATATTTATGTACAATAAAATATATTATGTGTGGAAATAAAATTGTAATGTGTGCACATAGTAAATACAAATTCCCAGGCAGATATATACAAGCATGTATGTCATCAGTCTGAGATTAGTCACAGTTCCCATCACATGTCATGTGTTCATACAAAGGTGTTTATTTTCATGTAATGTATGGACAGGCGTTGAAAACCAGTAGCCTCTATCAATTTGTTACTTGCTAAATCTCCATGTTGTCTGTGTTCCTTCCTTTATATTTATTTTCATCTTTCATTACCATGCAGAAGTGGCTGTTAACCTTTAATCAACTATCATTCCCCCCAAGTACATAATATTATCATCATATGTTCTCTCAGAGCAATACTCTACTCATAAAATTAACTGCAAAATGGCTACTTAGAAAGAATAGCTTTGTATTTCTTGAGGCTAGCATGATCAGGGCCCTCTGTATCTGTACCTCCTTTGTGAAGGAGGTCTGTCAGTCTGTCTCTCATGCACACACACATGAATACACACATAAAGGGCTTTTCTTGTGAGCTAACAGTTCCATGGGAAGGCTCAAGCAAGGGTTGGTTTGAAAAAACAGGCCTACAAGTAGTTAAAAAAAAAATCAGTACCGAAAAATAGTGCTCTGGACAGAGCAACTTTATTTATATAGGTTTATTTCTTATATATATATTTGTGAAATGTCTATACAGGACATAGATCCTTTGCCTTTATGTTATGTTTGATTCCTTGCTGAGTGACACTTTTGTAAGGGCCTGTAGGATCAATCCAGTACCTGGGATTTTATCATCAGTGGGGACTGAGCAGTATAAAACGAGTCTCTTTCATTAATGTCAGAAGCCATAAAACATTGGAGAAAGGAGCTGCCTGAAATCTAAAATGCTCACGGTTTGTGTCCTCTCCCTCCAAAGTTGTGAATGGCTTTCCAAATATATACCGTATTTGCCGGCGTATAAGACGACTGGGTGTATAAGACGTCCCCCACAACAGTGGTCCCCAACCTGCGGGCCGCGGCCCGGCGCCGGGCCACGAAGGCCATGGCGCCGGGCCGCAGCTCCCTCTCCCCACCCCCCCCCCGCAGTAAAAAACTTCCCAGGCCGCAAGCTTGCGGCCCGGGAAGCTACTTACTGCGGGAGGGCGGGGAGAGGGAATCAGGGCCGGATCGCGGGCGCGGCCCAATCCGCGGGCGTGGCTTCCGGGCGCGGCTTGATCCGCGGGCGCGGCTCGCGGGCGCGGCCAGGAGCGGGTGCGGTCCCCACGGGTGCGGCCCGATGCCCTGCCGGTCCCCAGCCTAATAAAGGTTGGGGACCACTGCCCCCACAACATTCCCACTCAAAATATAGAGTTTGTTATATACCTGGGCCGCCCCTGCATCTCCCTGTGACCGGCAGTAGTGCGCAAGTGCGCATGTGCGAGCTCTGTGTAGACGAGGGGCAGGCCAGAGTGCCACTGCTTCCCGCCGAGCAGAACAGGCCGGTCACGCCGAAAAGGCTGACACCCCTGTCTCGCTGCTGATGCTCGCTGCAGCCACGCTGGATACCGTGCGACACTGGATGGTATGTAGAATGAGGTGGGCGGGCATCAGGAGGCCATTATGGGCAGCTATGTCTACCCCAACTGAAGTGCACCCGACATATAGGATGACCCCCCCACTTGGAGGCATGTTTTTCAGGGGGGGAAAGTAGTTTTATATGCCAGCAAATACAGTAGATCACCCCTTTAGAATCACTGCTGTCATCATTTTATTTTATTTTTATGCAATTTTGCCTTTTGTGACAATGTGCTATTCTTGTTTCATACCTTTTTAAGTAACTCATTGGTTCTCGTTCTTTTTCTTTTGGTGATGGGATGCCTTGCTTTCAGCCAGTTTTTTTTTCCTTCAGTTTCTCTTTGTTGTTGTTGTTATGTGCGAAGTCGTGTCCGACCCATCGCGACCCCATGGACAATGATCCTCCAGGCCTTCCTGTCCTCTACCATTCCCCGGAGTCCATTTAAGTTTGCACCTACTGCTTCAGTGACTCCATCCAGCCATCTCATTCTCTGTCGTCCCCTTCTTCTTTTGCCCTCGATCGCTCCCAGCATTAGGCTCTTCTCCAGGGAGTCCTTCCTTCTCATGAGGTGGCCAAAGTATTTGAGTTTCATCTTCAGGATCTGGCCTTCTAAAGAGCAGTCAGGGTTGATCTCCTCTAGGACTGACCGGTTTGTTCGCCTTGCAGTCCAAGGGACTCGCAAGAGTCTTCTCCAGCACCAGAGTTCAAAAGCCTCAATTCTTTGACGCTCGGCCTTCCTTATGGTCCAACTTTCGCAGCCATACATTGCAACTGGGAAGACCATAGCCTTGACTAAACGCACTTTTGTTGGCAGGGTGATGTCTCTGCTTTTTAGGATGCTGTCTAGATTTGCCATAGCTTTCCTCCCCAGGAGCAAGCGTCTTTTAATTTCTTTGCTGCAGTCCCCATCTGCAGTGATCTTAGAGCCCAGGAAAATAAAATCTGTCACTATCTCCATTTCTTCCCCATCTATATGCCAGGAATTGAGAGGGCCGGATGCCATGATCTTTGTTTTCTTGATGTTGAGTTTCAAGCCAACCTTTGCACTCTCCTCCTTCACCCGCATCAACAGGCTCTTTAGTTCCTCTTCACTTTCTGCCATTAGAGTGGTATCATCTGCATATCTGAGGTTGTTGATATTTCTCCCTGCAATCTTGATCCCAATTTGTGACTCCTCTAATCCCGCATTTCTCATGATGTGCTCTGCATACAAGTTAAATAGGCAAGGCGACAGTATACAGCCTTGCCGAACTCCTTTCTCAATTTTGAACCAGTCAGTGATTCCATGTTCAGTTCTCACTGTTGCTTCTTGACCTGCATATAAATTTCTCAAGAGACAAATAAGATGCTCTGGTATTCCCATCTCTTTAAGAACTTGCCACAATTTGTTGTGCTCCACACAATCAAAGGCTTTAGCATAGTCAATGAAGCAGAAGTAGACGTTCTTCTGGTACTCCCTAGCTTTCTCCATGATCCAGCGTATGTTGGCAATTTGATCTCTAGTTCCTCTGCCTCTTCGAAATCCTGCCTGTACTTCTGGAAGTTCTCGGTCCACATATTGCTGGAGCCTAGCTTGTAGGATTTTGAGCATAACTTTGCTAGCATGAGAAATTAGTGCAATGGTGCGGTAGTTTGAACATTCTTTGGCATTGCCCTTCTTTGGGATTGGAATGTAAACTGACCTTTTCCAATCCTGTGGCCATTGTTGAGTTTTCCAAATTTGCTGGCATATTGAGTGTAGCACTTTTACTGCATCGTCCTTTAAGATTTTGAATAGTTCAACTGGAATGCTGTCACCACCACTAGCTTTATTGTTGCTCAGACTTCCTAAGGCCCACTTGACTTCACATTCCAGGATGTCTGGCTCCAGGTCAGTAACTACCCCACTGTGGTCATCAGTGATGTTAAGTTCGCTCTTGTATAGTTGTTCTGTATAATTTTGCCACCTTTGTTTAATCTCTTCTGCTTCTGTGAGGTCCCTACCATTTTGGTCCCTTATCATACCCAACTTTGCATGAAACGTTCTCTTCATATCTCCAATTTTCTTGAAAAGATCTCTGGTCCTCCCCATTCTATTGTTTTCTTCTATTTGTTTGCACTGTTCATTTAAGAAGGCATTCTTATCTCTTCTAGCTTTTCTCTGGAATTCTGCATTCAATTGGGTGTATCTTTCTCTTTCTCCCTTGCCTTTCACTTCCCTTCTCTCCTTAGCTATTTGTAAAGCTTCCTCAGACAGCCATTTTGATTTCTTGCATTTCTTTTTCTTTGGGATGGTCTTAGTTGCTACCTCTTGTACAATGCTGCGAACCTCCGTCCACAGTTCTTCAGGCACTCTGTCTATCAGATCTAATTCCTTAAATCTATTTGTCACCTCTACTGTGTATTCGTCGGGGATATGATTTAGTTCATACCTGAGTGGCCTAGTGCTTTTCCCTATTTTCTTCAATTTAAGCCTAAATTTTGCAACAAGAAGCTCATGATCTGAACCACAATCAGCTCCTGGTCTTGTTTTTATTGACTGGATAGAACTTTTCCATCTTTGGCTGCAGAGCACATAGTCAATCTGATTTCTGTGTTGACCGTCTGGTGATGTCCATGTGTAGAGTCGTCTCTTGGGTTGTTGGAAAAGAGTGTTTGCTATGACCATTGTATTCTCTTGACAAAATTCTACCAGCCTGTGCCCTGCTTCATTTTGTACTCCAAGGCCAAACTTGCCTGTTATCCCGGTTATCTTTTGGCTTCCTACTTTAGCATTCCAATCTCCCATGATGATAAGCACATCATTTTTTGGCGTTGCTTCTAGAAGGTGTTGTAGGGCTTCATAGAACTGATCAACTTCATCCTCTTCAGCAGCAGTGGTTGGGGCATAGACCTGGATCACTGTGATGTTGAATGGTTTGCCTTGGATTCGAACTGATCAGTTTCTCTTATAAGATTTTAAATTATTGTTTTTTTAATTTCTGTCCTAGACTATTATTGTCCATCTCCTTCTCTTCTTTCAGATACATTTCTGGCTATTTCTGCCTGGTGTTCCCCTATTCTAGTATAGTAACATTTCTAAAATAAGCTCCTTCTTTATCCTTCATTGGCTATTCTCCATCTTTTTCTTTGCCATTAGATTCTGATATAGCCTTAAGTGTTGGTAGTTTTATGTATGCTTTCTCTTTTTTTCAAGCAGCTGTTTACAACTTAGTCTCTGAAAGCTGTTCTGTTTTCTTCCATCTCCTATAAGAACTATGATTAACATTTGGTAAAATCATTTCATATCTTGTTTATTGTGATACTTGTTTCTCCAGTGTACCTGGTTCTCCTCTTTTTCTTTCCCGCCTCCCCCCATTTTTCTTCCCTCTTGGGTCTTTTTGCCCTTCCTTTAAAAAATGTAATTATTCTAATAAGGGAGTGAAATCTCTCCTCATTGTACTTCACAGCTCTCCTCTGCCAAAAGCACATTTCTTCCAACTCAGCTAAATATCAAAATTGAGCCAACCTGGGGGGAAAGTGCTTGAGGCAATGACACATAAGATAGGGAGGAATGGTTAGCTCTCCTTGCATACTCCTCTCTGTGTTGCCCCCCCCCCCCGGTGCTTTTAATACATAAAGGATTCAGGTTTGTGAATTATGGTCCCTGTGCAAATATTTGGTTCCTTAGTTTCTAAGCTTATTAGCACAGCCTGTCTTGTAAAATTCTTTAAAAAAAATGCTTAGTGTTATATGTGCCGTATAAATAAATCTAATCAGCTGATATCATTATTACTATCAGATATCATTATCTCTACCCCCAACACTATAGTAGGAATGAATGGTGCAAAACTAGATACATTTCCATATATTTATCTAATCAAATCTATTTTAAGCAAGTAATTGTCCATCCTTGGGTGTGTGCCATCCATATGCAGCTCATGGTAATTTTAGTGGGGTGACAAAAAAGAAATTCCAAATTAATTATGCTACTGGTTATTAGGCTGCTCATTTTATTAGAGGAATAATCAGCTCAGCAGATCGCATTGGTTGCTGCAGTTTGGTTTTTAAAAGGTAGTGTGCTTTTCTTTAATAGTTTAATATCTTTATTAACATCAAAGAACTGGGAGCTAAAAGCATCACTGGAGGTTTAGAATTCTGCATATTTTTCATTTGTATACACAGAAGCCAGGAATTATTTATTCATATTAAGATGTAATATGGTAAATGGAAGCAGAAATATTAACATTCTAGTTTGCCCTTAATATAGTACTAGATTAGAAAGTGCTGCATTTTCAAATATTAATTGTTCTAAAAGTTCAAAAGTACAGATCTCTCATTAGTACCATGTGGCTTGTTTTCTTTTACTCTGAAGTTTGTATTGTACTGTAGATTCGTCATGCTGTATAATTTATTCTAATTTACTATACATTATCATTCCAGTTGACAAAATTAAGAATGACATCTCTTTGAGCTATACCGTTACTCACAATTACTGTAAATTACAGGAAGGACCACATAATCATTCAGTTCTGTAATACTTACTTCACATCTGATACAGAGGGCACATGACCATTTTTCTTGCATTTTTAATGCGAAATCTAATTTTTTTAAATGGCCATTCTTATATGGCAGGATACAAGGAGTGTGCATTTGCCTAATCCATGAAAAATACCTTATCAGCATATTGTTTGGTTATCTGAAAAATCACCAGAAGCCCAAGTTTATTCAGAAAGCCATTCTCCTCCGGCATTCCAGACCGCCACTGGTTCTTTGCAATGGGGCAGTTAGCCCTGCTTCTTCCTGGGTCCAGACAGGGGAACATTTTCCCTGCTGAGCCTGGTCCGCCCCCAAATGAGGCAGCTGGTGTAGAGATGTTCTGCCACATTTTGTGGCAGCATCGGGGGAGGAGTTATTTTCACAAAGGTGACAACGCAATCCCACCTTAGAGAAAAACTTTACATGCCCCGGTTGGCTCTGTGCCACTGTGAAGAGCCATGGAGCCTACTGGGGTATTTTTTGTCTCTTCTGGGATTCCATAGGCAGAGGAAGAGCTGGGCCTTCCACACGGGCCTGCAGTAGGCCTCAAGTGTTTGATCTCCACAACATCTTGTGTGGGAGGCTTCAAATGTTTCTTTTGCACAACAACTATGTCTACACTCCAAAACAGCAATTTTTGCCTGCAGAGCTGATCTTTATAGTCTAGAGATGAGCAGTGATAATAGAGATTATGGTAAAGGCTTGCATGCTGATGCTGGGTTGGAGTGGCACAACTGTGTCACACCTTGCCTATGGGCTCTGGCCAGCCCTTACCAGCAGTAGTTTGTATTTCCTGGCACAGACAGACAGACAGACAGACAGACAGACAGACCAGCATAAGTCCTTAGAATATGGAAAGTGTAAAAAATATCTAAATAAGGAATATTTAGACCCTGTAACTGTAATCAGTGAACAAACAACTAGCTGGAGAGACATAGGGGCTGAAGTGACCTTGCTCAAGCTTGGTCTGATAAATAAAAATCAATATTTGACTTGAAGGTCTGATGAAATAAAAGGCTTAAGTGGCCCAGAGTTTCAACTGGAGTTAGCTTGGGAGTTCCCATATAAAGGGTTTACAGGAAAGTCGGCAGTGAGACTTTGGGGGATGACTAGGTTTCCCAAGTTTATTAGTCAACTAGAAATAAAGCCCATTTTATTTTTTAATAAAATGGGCACTCGGCCCCGGAAGCGGCCTCGCTGCGGGAGAAGGCTACACAGAGCCGCTGGTGGGGAGGGGGCCGTGCTGCCTACTTCCGTCTTCGGCCAGGGTGGGGGGGCGGCAGCCGGCCATGGCAATACTGTTGTGGTTCACTGAAATAAATCCCTTCTTAAAGGTCCACATGCTTCTTCTCTTAGTTGGGGTGGGGGTGTTAATTTCTCAAGATTTTTTTCCCTGGGGCTTTCCTCAGCTTTGTCTGTTCAAAGCTCTTATCTCTTGATTTAAGTAACTCTAGATGGGGATGGGTTAAGTATTCAATTTACCAATTGATGTAACTTCATGTGTGCGAGGCCGCTCCCAGGGGCGAGAGAACGCCAATTTGGGCTTTGGGGAGGGTGGGGGGTCAGCAGCCGGCGTTCTCTCGCCCCCGGGAGCGGCCTCGCCAGGGCGAGGCTGCTCCCGGGGGCGAGAGAACGCCGTTTGGGACTTCAGGGAGGGTGGGGGGGTGGGAGCCAGCCTTCTCTCACCCCCGGGAGCGCCCTTGCCCTCACTCAAAAGCTTGTATTCTCAAAAAAAAGCACTACTGGATGAATGTAGCTTTTCTACTGCAAGCAAAGAAGATTACTCCCTGAACCTCCCAAATATATGCAGTGTTTAATAAATCACACAGCATGGATGCAGTATCAATCTCTATCATTATTTTTCTTTATCTTATAACTAAGGAACTTGCAAGGACTTGTGGAGGTCACTACATTTTCCCCTGTATGCTCACCTCTCCCACTTCCAGCTTTAGTTATCATTTATTTCCTTTATTTATACCACACCTTTCTCCCCTCTTTCTTTTCTATGAGGAAGATTAGGCTCTGAGAGCTGGTTCTCCCAGATCCTAGTCTGATATAACTACTACACCACACTGGCTCTCAGCTTTCCCTCCCCTTACAGCCCCTCCCTACAAGTCTATTCAACTTGCTAAAGTTGTATGGTAGCAAGTCACTCAGGTGAGTGGTGTGTTTGCTACTGCTGGGTTTAGCCAAGTTGTGCAAGTTGTATGGAGGCTGCACTAGGCCCAAGCAAGTCCTATGATATCAAGATTTAGCTACCATGGCCTAGTACCACCCAAGAGCCTATGAAATGTGATTTGTATGAGCAGGAACACATGCCATAGCACGTTATATTGCATAATTAAACACATACACACATTCTGCTTGCCTCTTTAACACTGGTGTCATTGATGTTTTCTCAGTGCAGTTTTATAGGCTAGAATCCTAGGAGACAATGGAAATAGCAATGAGAGGAGAAAAAGATTTATGACCTAATAAATTTAAAAACCTAGAACAAATGCATGGTAAGACTGTCTGAATAATCTGTGATGGGGAGAGATCTTGATCCAATGTGTTTACATTGCATCCCTTCTTTTGTATATTTCTTTGCATTTGTGAAATAACAAATAAAATGCTTTTCAAAAATTATCTTGATATTCCTGCATTTTATAATTTGTTCTGATTATTCACATTCCATTCATGATCATGTATGTACGTCGGAACAGAATCTTCATTGACAAATATCTGAAAGAAAACTTATTTGCTAGTGTATGGATGTCTTCAAATGACTAGGCATAATGATTTATTAAATGTATGGAAACAAACTGGTATTTAAAAACCCTGTCATTTTCTGATTAAATGTATTTGGTGATTAACATATTTGGCTGCTATAGCAAACTGGATATAAAAATAGTCAAAGGGATCACTTTCCCTGAAGGGAAAACCTGTCTGGGATGTATAGCTTGCAGGAAAAGTTCCCACAATAAATCCTCCTCAACAGAAAAAAAAAGTTCTTACATAGAAAACTAGCATAGCCTTTGTCTGATATCCTTTGTCTGATATCCTTTGTCTGATATCCTGTTTTCAGCTTTCTATCATGTATGCATGTATTAGCCGTGAAGCCCACTTTAAAAGTGGGCAGGAAGGAAGCAGCAGTTCTACCCCTGGCGCCAGGTTTTGCCACTTGACGTGGAAAGCTGGAGGGAGGCCACCAATCCCAGGAGCTGTGGACATGTGGGGACAGGGTGTCAGCAGGAGGACCTTCCCCAGGCCATGAACTCTTGGTAGTCCATATAAAGAAACAACGTTGGTTTCTCGTAGAAATACACCCAAAGCAAACAAAACCAATAGGCAAAAAGTTGTATCTTCTTGAGATTTATTAAATGCAATCCTAAATAATTTTGCAACCAGAACGGGGTCCCAGGTATTCAATCCCGCTTTCTATTATTTCTTCAGTGGTTGCAATTGTAGTCTTAATATAACATTACCAGTATTAATTTCTACAGGTACAGGATATCACAATGGCAATAGCTCTTCGGTAAAGGGGTCACTTCTTCAGTGCCCCTGAATGGTGTAGGGAGGCTGCACATGAAACAGCAGGCGAAGTGGGCAGGAGGTCTCTCATCCTGCAAGCTCTCACTTCGCATGGAGCTAGGAAGCTGGCAGAAGCCTCCAAGACAATAGCAGCTAAAGCTGTGTGGGGTGGACAAAGTGGGCTGGCAGGCCGCCCCCAGGAAGTCTGGTGCCAAGCAGCAGCAGCAGAGCATGGCAGGGCCCTGCGGGGGAGGCATCCGTGTATGGCAATCACAGCAGCAAAGCACCACATGGATTGCAGCTGCAAGACCTCCCGAACATTGCTCTCAGTGGGTCCACTAGGCAAGAGAGGAGGGCAGCAGGGCTAGGTCAGAGGGTGCAGCCATCACTGGGGAGCATGAGTGAGGCCATAGAGGCAAGGAGGGCAGGGAGCACTATGGGGCTGGGAGCAGGGTATGGGCAGCTTCCTGCTGCCTGCAGCAGAAGTAAGGATGGGTGCAGGTACGGTGGGCCTGCAGGGAAGGAAGGCAGGTGAAGGCTGGGAGGGTGGGGAGGAGCAAGGTGTTGGAGGCCAGGCCCTAGTAGCAGTGAGGGAGTGGATGGAGGAGGCAGGTGGGCTTACCAGGGCCCAGAAGTGGTGAGGGGGTGAGAGGAGGAGGCAGGCAGGCCTCCTAGCCCCCGGTAGCAGCAAGGAGGCCAGGGGTGGAGGTGTGGGCTCTGCAGAGAAGGCAGGCAACCTCCCAAGGCTGCAGCAGACTCAAGAAAGTAGTTGTGGCCTATGAGGCATGCCAGCCCTCTGATTGGCCCTCGGAGGGAGATCCCTCCCCCCTCGAAGGCCAGTCAGAGGGCCAGCATGTCATTGGAAGTGCTCTGCACATTTTTAATATAAATGATGATTTATATTTATATTTATATTCCACCTTCCCGGAGGTTTACAGGAAACAGGAAAAAGATATAACATATGGTAACAACATGTGATAACAACAATAATATTATATCAACAATAACATTAGAGAATGATGGAAATGTAAAAGAGCCTCAGCTCAACTTTTACTGGGACCCAGTGGGTTAGGTAGATTGGTAGCAGTCGTAGTAGGAGGGGGGTATTTATATCCAATGGGAATCTAACGTGGCCTGTGTTCACTGGATCTGGGCTGCAAATGCCTTTGCTATCAATGTACCTAACAAACATGACAGAAAAATATCTTAATGTACAAATTGTTGGTTTTCTTGGCATCTCAGTCACGCTGTGGTTACGTCGGAAAACTGTAAGGCTTGTTTCTCTAATGTGCCAGTCTAGACCATTTTATGCCTGACTTCCAGAGCCAATCATGTTTGTATGTGTTAATTAAATTTCTGTATTCTTGCAAGGCTGCCTGGGAACTGCAATTCAGTTCTGTCACTTTTTAGCTTGTGTCAGTATAATGAATGCCACCGGCTGATAGATGCTACTGATCATATAGGTGCAAAAGCAGCACTCACACAATTATGTAGTTGATTTTAAATGGTACACAACCAGCTCATGAAAACCTTGGATTGTAGGTACTGCAAGCAAGACTGCAGACTCCAAGCATGCAGCAGCAGCAGCAGAAGAGTTGGTTCTTACTCTATTCGAAGGAGTCTCAAAGGGGCTTGCATTTGCCTTCCTTTTCCTCTCCCCACAACAGACACCCTGTGAGGTGGGTGAGGCTGAGAGAGCCCTGATATCACTGCCCGGTCAGAACAGTTTTATCAGTGCTATGGTGAGCCCAAGGTCACCCAGCTGGCTGCATGTGGGGGAGCGCAGAATCGAACCTGGCATGCCAGATTAGAAGTCCACACTCCTAACCACTACACCAAACTGGCAGCAGCAGGAGGAGCTACCCAGCCAGCAACTATTCTGAATGCCTCTACAAAGTTCTTCTTTGTGAAATGCTGTTCTTTTTAAATTGTGAATAAAGCACAAAACTGACAGAATCACATGCATATCGATCAGTGAGTTCAAGATGAATACTTATGGAGGTGATAGGCCCAGTGTTGGGTGAAAACAGAGAAACTCTGACAGAGAGAAAGCCGAAAGACTGAGTTCATACTTTGCCTCAGTCTCTTCCCTGAGGAAGAGAACAGTCTTACCTAGAGATGCTGGTAGACAAGGCACAACTTCTGGACTGCTGGTTGCCTTGAGCAGAAAATTTGTTGAGAGGGCCCATATCTAGCCTGTGCTGAGACAACTGCACTGGTTACTGGTTTGCTTCTGCATCAAGTTCAAGGTTTGGGTCCTACTTATCTGAGGAATCACTTATCTGCTTATATCCCCTGCAGGGCTCTTCACTCTGTGGCTATGAATTACTTGGTTGTCCCATGCCCCTGGGACATTTGCCTGGCCTCAACCAGGACCAGGGCCTTTTAAATTATTTATTTATTATTATTATTTATTTATTATATTTACATACCACCCTCCCCGAAGGCTCAGGGTGGTTTACAGGGTACAAGAAAAACATACAAGTAAAATCATATATGGTAACAACAGGTGATAACAACAACAACATTTTTGGCCCTGGCCCCAACCTGGTGGAATGTGATCCCGGATAAGCTAAAGGACCTGATGGTACTGTCAGTGTTCTGCAGAGTTGATCCAACTTTTGGGCTTGGCATTCCCCCCTCAGCTTCCACTCTCAGTCAGAGAGTGAGAGTGGCCATTGTTACTGGAGTGCCCTGCGCCCTCGGAGCAACCCTTAGCCTCCTGCTGGTTCCAGCACTGGTGAAGCATGGAGCCCGCTGCCTTTCCAGCTGTCAGAGCCTGGTAAGATCATGGCCTTGTGGCAAGGACTTGGGAGTCCATTGGTGCCAAAAGAATTATGGCTACAAAGGCAGGCCTCGCAGAGGGCTTCTCTTCTGAAAGTTCCCCTTCTTCCTTAGGACCCAAAGATCCAGAGGACTTTTAAGTCCCCCTTTTCTTCTCCATAATAACTAGCTTCTCTACTTTCATTCCGAGGTTTAATCCAGCCTTTCATAGAGAGGAGTTTTTTCTCCCCAAATCTACGTGGTTCTCCAGAAAGGGAATAGCACTGTTTGCATGTTTGGAGGGCGTTGTGCTTCTGTCTGGATAGGACAAAGGCCTTCTGTAAGATGGATGTTGGGTTAAGGGTTGTATTTCCTTGCCTATACGCGTCAGGAGTGGACCCTCTCTTAAAGGGGAAGCTCCCTCAGCAGCTTATAGAGCCTTCCCAAGTCTGGAAAATATTTGTAGTGCAGCTCCCCTTAGATAAGTGCATTCATTTATCAGCACTATAGGATTGATATGGCTGTTAGCTGTCTCTCCCAAGAGGCTGATTTTTCCCTCCCTGGGACTCACTCCTTTGGTAGGACTCAAGAGCTAGGACTGCCCTGTTAGGACCACTAGAGAACGGAATTGTTTCACTTCTCATGAAATTGCCTTCTTGGTGGGCTGAAGGTGGAGCAGTCCATATTTCCTTCCCTGGCTCTATTCTGGGGCACTTTGGTCTTTTGGTGTGGGAGAGTCAGCTGCAGGATGTGGATTAGTTGGAAGTTCCTCCACTGCTGCTGTTAGCTTGTTGCACTTTGTGTTGGATTTCCATCATTACAGCCTTAGCCTGAGGTTTTATCTGGACTGAGAACTTATTTGTTAGTTGGGGTTAAGGAGTTTTTTTCCATTTGAGACTTGGAATGGACTGGGAAAGTTAGGAAAGCACCTTCCCCAGGAAGAGTCTCAATATTTACGATCCTGCCCACACGGAGGAGCCGAAACCCAAGAGTCAGGACTGCCCCACCTTCAGACTTCCAAGAAGGAAGGTTCATAGTAAGTGAAACAAATATTCTGTTCCCCAGCTGCATCACTGAGGCCACTCCTGCACCAGAGGCAACAGTCCAGGCCGCCAGTGGTACATTGCAGCAAAACTGCATGCTCTGCTGCTTTCTGTTTGGCGGCAGACACTGCCTGCCCCAGATTTCTGCATCCCAATGGACACAGCTGGGATGGAAAGTTTCCACCACATGGGGGGTGGGGTGTCAGTGGGTTTGTTTGTTTGTCTTGCAGGAAGGTGGGATTACATAACAACACAATCCCGCCTTCCTAAAAAAAAAAAAAAAAGCCCCATTCAGCTGTGCAGCGCCTTAGAGCTGAGTGGGGCATTTTCTGTCCCTTCCAGGCCTCTTCCGTGTCCACACAGGCCTGCGGCTGGACAGGCCCCATTGGCCCCCTCAGCTAAAAAAGGGAACACAAATACTTCCGCGTTCCCTTCAAAGGGGGCAATGGAGGCCCTGATCTGGGTCAGGCCGAGGATGGTGACAGAACAGCGGTGACATCGTATGGCTGTACCACTGAAACCTATTATAAATAAGAATGACAATGCGATCCAGATTTATTGCCCTGTTTAAGGCAAAGTGACTGTGGAACCTGTTCTGAAGCTCACCCAGTTTTGGTAGATAACTAGGTCTGGAATAAAATCACAGGCAAGGGGGAACAGGTATGACCTGGGTACAAATGGCCTTGTTTCACAGGCATGAGGATGCAATATAACACCCACTGTGCTATTGACATTATGTTCTGCTGGATACACTCCAAGGAATTCAGGCAAGGTATAGTTCTGTTTTATATTGTGGCAAGACAACAAGAGCTTTTGTTATACATACCTAGAAGGCATTCTGGACTCCATTTCTGAAATGTACATTGAATAATGGCATTTAGGGTTTACCAAGGTTAGTTTAGAGCCTCTTGTGGCACAGAGTGGTAAGGCAGCAGACATGCAGTCTGAAAGCTCTGCCCATGAGGCTGGGAGTTCAATACCAGCAGCCGGCTCAAGGTTGACTCAGCCTTCCATCCTTCCGAGGTCAGTAAAATGAGTACCCAGCTTGCTTGCTGGGGGATAAACGGTAATGACTGGGGAAGACACTGGCAAACCACCCCGTATTGAGTCTGCCAAGAAAACGCTGGAGGGTGTCACCCCAAGGGTCAGACATGACTCGATGCTTGCACAGGGGATACCTTTACCTTTACCTTTAAGGTTAGTTTAGAATTTTGAGCAAATAAGGAACTGCCTCATTCCATGATCCACCAACATGTACCATAATGGGAACGTAAAGACTTTATGTCCTTAAGTACAACAAGAAGACAATTAGCCTCTGTGCAGAGCCCAACAAGATCCAGAATGCACTCCTACAACACTTTATAGATAACCATGGCAGTAAAGTATATAGCCAACTATAGAACACTCACTGACACGATACAGTCTTGAACAAAGGACTTTTCCATAACTGGTTGGTTTTGGCCCAGGGAGTTGTATCATCCCCCAGTGCATGTGCTCCATCTGCTTGAGGAGATCAATGAAATTACAAGAGAAGAGGCCTGAAAGAGCTGAACTGATTGCAGAGATCAGTCTCAATATTCATTCACAAATGCATCAGCTGGCCATAGGCCAAACCACCATCCAAATCAATGGCTGTAGTCCCCAGATAACTTGGAATTCCATTCCAAAAAGCAGACCTACCTAATATCTGTAACATGGTAGAGACAAACAGCCAAACAATCACTGCATATTTTAAAAACAATCCTCTTTGAGGAAGTTTTATGTAGTATTCTTTACAATTCATTTTAATTTAAATGAAAAACAAAAAAGTTGTATCAAAAAAAATCTCATAAATATTATGATTCAAAATTTCTCATCTTCAAACAGGCTGCTGCTCAAGCAGTCTTCAAGCATCTGACAATATTACATTACATTTCTTAATGAAAGAGTGGGGGGGTCTGTCTTCCATTATTTTCACAGAAGTGCAGTACCAGCTTTAAACACACACACACACAAATGTTGTGTGCCTGTTTTGGGGTGTGCTTTGGATTATAATAGATGCAATAAAGAATTACCAGTGGTTGATTTCGCTGCAAGGTAAAATAATGAAAAGGCAGCTAGGTGACTCATATCTGATGGCTTCTCCCCTGCGATTTTTTAAAACTCAATCATTAGCACAATGAAAGAGATAATTGAACCACTGAGTTGGGAGGTCCAGGTCTGCATATAAAATGTAAAATGTTTGCAAATTGTGTGATTACTGGGAGCAGTTTAGCCAGATATGATATTAACGGAGGCAGCTGGCTGTAGCTTTTAGCAAACTAGGAGATCAGTAAGATAAACCTAGATAAGAATGACATTGTTTCATAGCTAGGAGTAAGACATTTCTAGCTTTTAAGTCACTTGTTGATACTTTAGCATATTCCTAATAAATTTCTCTTTCTAGTTGTTTTTGATGTAATACACAGGAATTTGCTGTATCTCATCTCCCTTCTAACAGTGAATTATTTTCAGTATAATGCAAATAGGGTTTAGGTGACAAACCCACATGTATCATTTATAAGACTCTAAGAAGAGTCCATCGGTTTCCTGATGATGATTCCATGTTAGATATCCCCTGGAGACCTAAAATCTAGTCTAGTGCCCTTTAGCCACTCTCATTCCGTGTTTTGCATTGATGGAAGCACGAGTAAATTAAAGGCTTGGTATTGATTTCTGCGCAGATGTTAATAATTTCCTTGTATATCTTCTTTAGAATGTCGGTTACTGATGCACCGAATGTAATATCACAATCATTTCTTGATGAAGAGAAGGTGCACTAACCTAACACAGCAGCCTTTAATCTCTGACTCTGTGGGATCAAAGCTGAATTAGGTCACCCACTAAATGACTGGACTTCCCCAGCTCCAATCTTAATGGACTTCTGTTTACATTTTTTAAAAAAATCATATATTCCAGTGAGCTTGAATAGCTCAGCCCACAAGAAGCTGAGAACTAGAAAAAATCAGTACAGAATAAAAGATAAAACTTGAACTTTCTGGGGGAACATTGAGTGGATACATTATATGAGAAAAATTACGTCTGTTTAGGGAAGCCACGGGGAAGATGGTGGGGACCATTTGGAAAAGCAGTACTTCTTGTAAATCAATATCTTTGATCATTAAGAAAAATGTCAATCATGAAGTGTTTGGAAATAAATTTGTGTTTGTGTTCCGTACTGTACCTGGACACAATAATTAAACTATTGCTAATTCATAAATGATGCCATACACCTAATGTTAAAATGTCAATTCTCTGCCCCTTCCCTTGCAAAACAACCATCTTACACCATGTTTTCATCATAAATATAAAACTATGACCCCATGGGTTTTTCAAGGCAAGAGACTTGTAGAGGTGGTTTGCCACAGCAGCCTGACTCTGCATTACAGTCCTGGACTTCCTTGGTGGTTTCCCATCCAAATACTAAGCAGGGTGAATCCTGCTTAGCTTCCAAGATCTGACAAGATCAGGCTAGCCTGTGCTGTCCAAGTCAGAGAACAGGAGGCTGAAATAAATAAAGCTTTCTTAGTTGGAATGCATCATCAGGAATGCTTGGAGTTGTAAAACAACCACGTGTACAAATACTGTGCCCAAAAGTAGTAAGAAAAGACCGGTTAATATTTTCCCGTAGTTTCACTTTAAAATTGTTTGTTTTATTTAGCAAACGTCTGTAATGATACTTTCTTGGTAAAGGAAATTATCTTTGTTAAGGCAAGAATTGGCAACAGTGGGTGTTTAATTTGATCCAGACTTCCATCTATTATCTTCCTCACAAGGCCTGTTTGGCACCCCTGCCTGTAGAAGTGAAGAATTGGACTACCACAGACAGGAATCCTTCAGGGGTGGCATCTTGCCATAGGAATGCCCTTCTGCCAAAACATAATTTTTCATCCAGGTTTCTTTAAATAAGGGATTAATCTTTTCAAATCATTTCTCCAGTCAGCTTCTACCCTGGGAACTGTTTTATGAGTGTTCTTTTAAGCTGCAAAATGCTTTAGGTTGTTTTTCTGCTTTGACTATTGCTGAGCTTTTATTGGTTTGTCCCTTTGAATTATGTTCCCTGGATAACCATTAGATGGTCTCTATGATCTGCCTGCTTGAGACTGCCATCAACATCATGTAAAAGCTAAATGACCTTAATATAGTTTTATATGTGGCATCTAAGCTCTAATAGTTAGATTTTCCAATAACTTATATATAATATCATGTGCAGTCATGCCTCAATGAATAGGATAGTAGCCCTGTGACTGCAGGAAGGCTTGATCAGAATGTTACTTATTATTTATTTATCATTGCATTTCTAGCCCGCCACACTCCAGAGACTCATGGCGGATTACAGTATATAAAACCCCATAAAACTCCATAAAAACCCAATAACCATCAGACACCCAAACCCCCTGCCATAAAACAAGATTGGTGGCATAAATCCTCCCAACCTCCCAGCAGTCTACCCCAGAGTGGTGTGCTCAAGATGTTAGTGTGTAGCCTGAGGTGGAGCCTTGTTGTTATTAAACCTGGCCTCAACCAAAGAGCTCCGTCCCACCTGCCTGTAACCTGTAGGTATCAGATTAAAAACAAAAACAGCTATTAAGGGTCACATCGACCGTTTACGCACTGGGAACTTCACTGCCCCAGTTCCCGTGCAGGAGCACATATCGGGGGTGGATGAGGCACACCGGGCCAAATGCTCCCCCATATGGATGCAGGAAGAGGTGGGGCAACCTGCCATGACTAAAATTCCATCCTGCAGCCCGGGATGAAACCTCCAGTGCATAAACGGTCATCAAGGCTTATATACATTTGGTAGGAACAGGCAACAGTTGTACATTTGTTAACTAGCTACCTATGTATGTATCAATGTACAGGGATTTGACAGTGCAGTATAGTGGTTAGAAGGATAGACAAGGAGTAAGGAGACCCAGGTTAAAATCCCCACATCTCTGCATAACCTTGGGCTAGTCACTCTCTCAGGCTAACCTACCTCACAAGGTTGCTTTGAGGATAATTGGGAAGAACTCTCTTTGCAGCCCAGAATTCCTGGGAAGAAGTACAAGATAAGAATGGATGGATGAACAAAGCATAGTACTTGTCCAGTGCTTGTGTTAGAGAGCCCTTTTTCATCAGCACTCTGTCCTTTTGTGTAGGCAGAGGAAATGCAGCAGCCTAGTATCCGGGGGAGGGGGGGGGGGCGGGGAGGAATGGTGCTACGGTGTGCTTCAGTATCTGTCCTTCCAGGCACTTGCACATTTCAGCATTATTCCCCAAATCCCCTATGAATGTGCCAGGAAAACCTACTTTCAGTTGAAGCTGTAGCAATGTAACCTTTTCAGTGACACCCTGAGAGCTGCAGTTGCAGGTGGAGTAGTGGCCTAGCCCCATGAAGGTATGCATCTGCTCCCTGCCCCTGTGCTGTGGATGGAGGGGGTCATGACAGCACCGGAGTCCTGATAAACCCCACCCATGGGTCAGAGATGCAGACAGGAGAGGCAGCCTTCCCATTCCTGCCAGAAGAGTCACTACAATCACTGTAGCTTGACGGAAGCACTTCTGGGATTCTGAGAGTGGGATTCCAGCAAGGAGTTTTAACCCAATGGTACATTTCCTCTTGCTCATTTTTCATCCATTTCAGTGAAGCCCACAAGTTCCCAGAGGATTGTGCCTTTGTTAATAGCATCAGTTATTTTCCCCACCCCCACCCCAGTCCTCCAGAGTACATGTATGAGGAGTCTCTTACTCCTGAACAGTCTAGTGCAGTACTGACAGGAGCAAGAATATCTTTTAAAGGAAGCCTTTTGTTGAAATTTTGACAGGACACCCCTGCTCACGGTAACAAGCTGGTTGCATTAATGGGATATGTCTGTACAGTTTCTTCATTGCCAAAGTAATTGCCATGCAATGCCATTTCTGGGTCTCATTACAATCATTGGGAGTGCCAGAGAAGAGGAGGTAGCAGCAAACTATTAGAATTTTAATATCAAGTCCATTCAGTGACACAGTCAGTGACAGGGAAAGAAAAATGACACCAAGTAATCCCATCTTCAGTCATTACAAAGAATGAGCAGAGGTGAATCCAGTGCTGTCTCTTAAGAACTGATCCTTCTGTGCCTTTAAGCTCATGAGAAAATAAACCCTGGTTAGCTGCCCACGTTGAGCATCCACTCCTCAACGCAGTATTACTGATGGAATTAGCCTGAGAATAAGACAGACAGGGGGAAAAAGGAGAGGCTGTAATTACAGCACAGGGATATTCCAGCTTCTTCAGCTGCGGATGGAGGGCACTAAGAAGCCCAAAGAACAATACTAATTAGTATTCCATTAAAAAGGAAGAAATCTTGCTGAGATCTGGAGTTGCATCTTGACAGTCCAAGTGAAACATGGCTCACTAATGTAATCTTAATTCTTTTTATTTTGCAGAGACAGCAAACTGACCATGTTGCTCCGAGAGTCCCTCGGGAACATGAACTGCCGCACCACCATGATAGCTCACATTTCGGCAGCTGCAGGGAACTATGCTGAGACACTTTCCACAATCCAGATTGCATCCAGGGTCTTAAGAATGAAGAAAAAGAAAACTAAGGTAAGGGAAGGGGGAAACTCTTTTGTTGCCTTGCACTGGCAAGAGCTGAACAGGCAGGGGAGGGAGCAACATCAATATTCATAATTTCTGAGTGTGTGGCAGCACACTCGAGAGTATGGGGGAAATCATGTGCTTCATGTTTGAAGGAATGATTTAATGCAACTGTACCTGTCACTCACAAATGCATCAGAGAGTTCAAACTCTCCTGTAGCTGCTTTCTTAGGATAGCTCTCTGGTTGAAATTAAATATAATTTATTATCATCATTCACACTGGTGATCTGAGGATTATTAAACGTAAGCTGAGATCAATTAAGAGATTTCACAAATATCACTGCACAGCAGTCTGTTCACAGAAGGACGTCTCTGTGGTAGAATAGGCTCCAGTGTGTGACTTCAAAGTTAATGTTCCCGGTCTTTCCCTACTAATTCTTTCAGCTAGCTCAAACTTCTTCTGTTAATACTAGGTCAGGGCAGGTCTTAATGTTCTGTTCATTAACTCACGCAACACGTTTGAAGCCAATCTGATCTGTCACCTAGGAAATGAAAACAAAAGTTGAGAGCCTGGGTAGTTTCCTCTGAGGCCATGTTATTTTTAAAAATAAATTTGTCTTTCTGAGACAAAAGGAGATCCTGTAGTTCACCTTTACTGGGCCTACTTCTCAGTGCTATGATTAAATTGAAAGCTTGCCAGCTGCCTTGAAAACTAGGTTATATACATTAATACATAATAAAATGATCCTCAGGCATATTGCAGGGCTCTTGGAAGTAGGGGCAGAAAACCATGAGTCTAAATTGTAGCAAATCTGGCTTAAATGTAATGTCTGGAAACACATCTTAACTTGGTGTAGGGATTAAAAGCAGTGGCTTCTAATCTGGCATCCCAGGTTTGATTCCCCACTCCTCCACTTGCAGCCATCTCGGTGACCTGGGACCAGTCACAGTGTTGTTCTCACAGAGCAGTCCTCTCTACCTCATAGGGTGTGGGGAGAGGAAGAGAAGGAGATTGTAAGACATTTTAAGACTCCTCAGGGTAGTGAAAAGTGGAGTATAAAAACCAACTCTTCTTATATTCTATAGAAAAACACAATAATCAGTAGTACAGCCTATGCAGATCTCACATTTAGTCCTCACCATTTCAGGTTATACTTGTCAGGAAAGACCTTGCACCATCTAAGACCCTGGAGAGCTATTGCTGGTAAGGCAATACTGGGCTAGGTGGGCCAATGGTCTGACTCAGTAGGGGCCAGGTTAATATGTAATAATAATTTCTACTGAGCTTTTAAAACTGCCTTTTTGTTAACAAGGAAGACTGTCCACAGTATCGCACTATGAAAGAGACAGATTTTATTTTTACAGGAGTGTAATACAAAAAGATGGAGGGATTGAGAAGCAGGTTATTAGGAAAGAGAAGAGGCCAGGAAACAGCCATTATTTCCATATAAGAAGAAATAAGATTTACAGAGGAGTACTAAGCAGGACTGCTCAGAAGGAATGGAGTTTACTCCCAGGAAAGTGTCCTTAGAATTGCTGCCAGTTGATAGAATATCCCGCAAGAACAGAATGGATTCAGAATGCCTGATGGTGGAGATGGAAGATCAAAGCGATAACATTCAATGGAATATATTTCCAAATAAGTTAATTTAACTCCACATTCTAACTTAATGAGGAGTGCTTCTCATTTCAATGTGTACGTCTCAGCTAACACTGAAGCCTTGGTGAGGATTAGGCTTCAGTCCCTAAATATTGTCCTCTGAAGTGTCACCACTAGAGACAAGGAAATCATTTAGTTAAGTGACTGAAGACATTTTTCGTCCAATGGCACCTCTAAGACTTACAAAGGTTATGTAAACTCAGGCTTTGAAAAGCATTTATTATAATTATCAAAGAGGACAGAATCTAAATCAGATGCACCCCATGATCATGGGTAGGGGTGTCTAGTCAGAAGTGGGTCTTCCAAGTTCAGTAGTTCTTAACAGTTAATTAATTAATTATATTTGTAGGCAGCCACTCCCGGCCCTGTCACCTCGCAGCTGCCATCAACAACAATAAAACACAATAAAAGCCACACAAATACAACATACCACATTTTCTTGGATGTTTTAGGATACTTTGGGCTGATCCTGCGCTGAGCATGGGGTTGGACTAGTATGGCCCCTTCCAACTCTATGATTCTGTGATTCTATGATAACCCTCCAGACCCCTAATCCCCCCTTTACCCCTCCCCCAGGTGATGCTACAGGTAGGAGACCCCAGAGGAGGGGCAAGATCTTCTGTCAGCCTGGCCTCAACCAGAAGCCTGTTGGAAGAGCTCTGTCTTACAGTCCCTGCAGAACTGAGTCAGCTCCAGTAGGGCCCTTAGCTCTTGCAGGAGCTCATTCTGTCAGGCAGGGGCCAGGATAATCAATGTAGCTGCCTCGGCACTGGCTGAATATGGGCCCTTCAAGGTGTTGTCATGAGGACCCTAGCTGCATTTTGTTCCAGCTGTAGTTTCTGGGTCAAGACCACGGGAAGGCCCATGTACAGCAAGTTACAGAAGTACTGCTGCATGGATCACTGTGGCCAGGTTCCAGCGACCAATAAGTTACTAGTAGCCTTGCATGGCATAGGTGGAAAAATGCCACCTGGGCTACTCTAGTGACCTGAGACTCATTTGTGAGGGAAGCAATCACACCCAAATTCTTGGGAAAATGCAATGTCTTCAATTGCAGTCCATCCAGGCTGGACAAGTGTGCTTCCTGATCTAGCCCTTTCCTACCAAACCACAGGACCTTAGTCTTGGAGGAGTTGAGTTTCAGCTGGCCATCCATCAGGAGATAGAGGTGGGTGTCATCAGCATACTGATGACAACCCAGTCCAAACTTCCAGACCAGCTGGCCCAGAGGGCACATGAAGATGTTAAACAATTATGCTTAGGTTTCCAGCCTCAGATTCTTTTCTTCCATATATTATCACACAGTTTTGAAATTCTGTAGGCACTATACCACTGACTACTTTATTCAAACATGAATACTATTGAGGAACCATGCAAATCAGACAGTAAATGAATTGACAGTGAATATCATCTGGGAGACCTGCACTGACCTCTGGCAGGAACTGTGATGCCTTGCTGAAGTCGTAGGTCATGTACTACAAGGGAGTAAAAAAATGTACAGTTAAAATGTATGATAGAACCATATACTTTAGAATACATTTTTAACCACTTTAATGCTGTTGAGTCCCAAGTGTTCAAGAACAAGCAAACTGATGTGGTAGTTGCATCAGAACTACTGCAGCTGCTTAAAATGCTAAGGCAGTCTTGTGCAACTATCTATTCATTCATTCGTTTGTTTGTTTATTATATTTATATACTGCCGTCCTCAAAGGTTCAGGGCAGTTTACATAAAACAAGAACGATACAGGTAATTCAATATTTATAACAGTAATGATACAACAGTAACAGTAGGTAACATAATAAAATCAGAGTCCAGTAGCACCTTTAAGACCAACAAAGATTTATTCAAGGCGTGAGCTTTCGAGTGCTTGCAGGTGCTACTTAAAGGTGCTCCTGGACTCTGATTTTATTGTGCTACTTCAGACCAACATGGCTCCTCATTTGAATCTATCCAGTAGGTAACATAGTGGAACAGTTTATCATGAGGGCTTGGTGATTTTCTTAATCTCACCCCAAGTCACTAGTATAGAGAAAACAACTAAATCCATGTTGAATGGATGGATGCAATGGAGCAGCAGTATGAAACCTTTCCAGTAGCCACCACATGTATCATTATTATTCAGTGTCCATTAGGATTGTATCCCAGTTGCAGAACTGACATTGAATTTCTCTTTCCATTCGTAGTACACATCCAGCTCTTCTGGAGGAGAAAGTTCTTGTGAAGAAGGGAGAATGCGGAGGCCAACCCAGCTGAGACCTTTCCATTCTCGAAATGTGGTTGATCCAGACTTCCCTATTCTTCACTTATCAAGTGATCCAGATTATTCTTCTAGCAGTGAACAGTCGTGTGACACAGTAATTTATGTTGGCCCCAATGGCACAGCCCTCTCCGACAAGGAACTGACAGATAATGAAGGCCCCCCTGATTTTGTTCCTATAGTTCCTGTCCTTCAGAAAACCAAAAATGAAGGCAAGCTGGAGGAAATGAGTGAAACAGCCACCAGCACCTCTGAGAGAGACTGTTTGAAGTGCAATACCTTTGCAGAGCTTCAGGAGAGGCTAGACTGCATTGATGGCAGTGAAGAGACAGATAAATTCCCTTTTGAAGAACTCCCTGCACAGTTTAGCTCAGACCAAATGACCAAGTGCCCTTTGTCTAGCCAAGTGGCAGAGCCCAGTCATGTGTCAGAGCTGGACAAGGAAGATGGTATCGCAGACTCTCAACATCCTGATAAAGAGGCCAGGGAAAATCTCAATGCCACAACCAGCAAAATTCAGGGAAATCACTCTCCTGTTCACACTGGGGTACTTAATGATATTTCCACTCCTTCCTCTCCTCGAAGTGTGACAGGCAGTCCTAGTAGCCAGGTTTCCTCCTCCCAACAGGCATACTGTGCAGACCTGCAAAGCAGCCGAGAAAGTCTTAACACCTGTGGATTTGTAGAAGGCAAGCCTAGGCCAATGGGTTCACCACGTCTTGGCATTGCAAGTCTCTCCAAGACATCTGAGTACAAGCCGCCAACCTCTCCTTCTCAGAGATGCAAAGTGTATACCCAGAAAGGTGTTTTACCCAACCCTGCACCTCCACCATCATCACTAAGTAAGGACTCTGGTATGGTGTCCAGTGAATCTCTCATGCAGCCAGAGATCCGAACTCCTCCCATTGGAATGAGCCCTCAGATTATAAAGAAGTCAGTGTCTGCCAGCAGTGGTGATTTTGGAGAGTCAATGGATGAGGAAGAACAGAAGCCACAGTCTCTTTCTCCCAAATCAAAGAAAGAGATTTTGAGCACCACCATGTTCACAGTGCAACAGCCGTTAGAACTGAATGGGGAAGATGAGTTGGTCTTCACTCTGGTTGAAGAGCTGACCATTAGTGGGGTTCTAGAGAATGGGCGACCAACGAGTATCATCAGCTTTAACAGTGACTGCTCGGTGCAGGCTTTGGCCTCTGGATCTAGGCCCGTTAGCATTATCAGCAGCATTAGTGAAGATCTAGAATGCTACACCAGTACAGCTCCTGTTTCTGAGGTCAGCATCACCCAGTTTCTGCCTCTTCCAAAAATGGGACTGGATGAGAAAGCTGAAGAGGCTGAAAGCCGGCGCTCATCTATTAGCTCGTGGCTCAGTGAAATGAGCACCGGAAGTGATGGAGAACAATCATGCCACAGTTTCGTAGCACAGTCATGCTATGGGCATGGGGAAGCCATGGCGGAAGCACCTATGGCGGAGCTAGCAAAGACTGTACAGAGCAGCAGTGTGACCTGCGCAAATGATAAGCAAAAGCCAGTGGCGGAGAATATGTTTGTACTTCCAGAAAGGGTTGAGGAAAGTATTAGTAAAATGTCACCCATCAAAGGTTGCAAAATATCAACACTCGGAAAAACTACAGTCACTGTTTCAAATACCACAAGCCTAAGCAGTTGTGAAGGTTTTATTCCAATGAAGACCAACATCACTGTCTATCCATGTATTGCCATTAATCCCTTTAAGGCTCAAGAAACTCATGAGACCATATCAGTAGCATCTTTACCAGCAAAAATGGCACATCCACAAGAGGTGAAGGAATCCAGTGTAAGAAAAGAAATAAAATTTGAAGATCCTTGGCTAAAGAGAGATGACAATGTGAAGAAAGAAAACAACAGTGTAGGGCCCAGGTCTGAGGCTGTACTTGACCAGAATAATAAGCAGAACCCAGAAGACAGGTTTAGTAGCAGCAGTGGAGAGATCTCTAGCTCCCCAGGATCTGAAACTCTGAAGAGGGTTGTTGATGGGTGTGAAACAGGACTACAGAATTCTACAGTCACGAGCCCATTTCATTCCACTGAGAACATGAAGAGCAGCAGTCTCACACAGGGTTTTCAGAAGAGCAGCAAGCCAGAGGATCTGGAAGGGGTTCCCTATCATTTCGTTGAGGAGAACAAGACCATGAGCTCTCAGTCTTCGAAAGCTAGCCTGGAACAAAGGATTGCTTCCCCCAAGCATTGTACCCTGACACGTCCAAAAGGAACACCTCCCTTGCCTCCTGTAAGAAAATCTAGCTTGGATCAGAAAAATAGGGCCAGCCCTCAGCACGGTGTTTGCATGGGAAGCCCTTCCAACCAGCCAGCATCTTTTCTGCCTTGTTTTCCTGATGAACTGAATGGGAAACAAAAGGGCTCCAGTACAGAGAGTAGTAACAGTAACAGTAGCAGTAAACTCTTTAGTGCCAAACTGGAACAGCTGGCTAGCAGAACCAATTCCCTAGGAAGGTCTAGTGGGAGCCACTATGAGTGCCTGTCATTGGAAAGGGCAGAGAGTCTGGCATCTGTCAACTCCAAGATGAGTCCTGGGAAAGATACCACAATGCCTAGAGTTGGCCGGAATCTCAGTCGTAGTTTGATGTCCTCACCAACAAACTCAGGCATTTCTCAGTCTGCAGGTGCCTCTCCAAAAGCCAGTCAGTCAAAGATCTCTGCAGTAAGCAAGCTCCTTTTAGCCAGTCCAAAGGCCCGAAGCCTGGCTGCCTCAACCACCAAAACACTTAGCTTTTCTACTAAGTCCCTTCCTCAGTCTGTGGGGCAGAGTTCAAGTTTGCCTCCAAATGGGAAGAACTTGTCCTGGTCGACTCAGTCTCTCAGCAGGAACAGGGGCACCGGTCTTTCTTCAAAACTGCCCCTCCGAGCTGTCAATGGGAGGATTTCAGAACTCCTGCAAGGAAGCACAGGCCCCAGAGGCTTGCAATTACGCAGGAATTCAGATACTGATGAACGTGGTGGGATACACGGAGATGAGAAGCCGCCTGTTCACCTGCTGCCTTCACCCTACAGCAAGATCACTCCACCTAGAAAGCCTCACCGTTGTAGTAGTGGTCACGGAAGTGATAACAGCAGTGTCCTGAGTGGGGAACTGCCCCCTGCCATGGGGAAAACAGCCTTGTTCTACCATAGTGGAGGAAGCAGTGGGTATGAAAGCATGATGAGGGACAGTGAAGCTACAGGGAGTGCTTCCTCTGCACAAGACTCTATGAGTGAGAACAGTAGCTCTGTCAGTGGACGGTGCCGAAGTCTCAAAAATCCAAAGAAGCGTCCAAACACAGGTATGTCTTTGTTGCATCTAAACCAAGTAACACTGAGAAATGCTAGCTAAGTTTTAGAAAAAGTAAGGTTTGCAGAGAGCAGGAAAGTCTTTTTATTGGAAGGATATGTACATGGTACCTTTACTAAAAGTGCTTAATTTTGGCCCTCTATTAATGCTTATTCATTCCTTTTCAGCAAATGTTTTTCTATGGATACTTAATTTGATAGGATTGTGCTCATAATATCTTGGAATAAGAAACTAACTAATGCATGTCCACAACTGGTGAGGCTTATTTACCTTTTCTTCAGGCAGACCTCTTGAAGAAATTTATGCCAACAGTTGAATTAAACCATGATTATTACATTTCTTTTGTAAATGCATTTGTATAGCCCATCCTACTACCTGTGTTTGTACAATTTATCCTTTCTCAGTGGAAATTACTGCTTCATTGTAGCTTTCTTTATTCTTTACAAAAAGTGAAAGCTCTGACCATTTCTGAGCAGAAGGAGGACAATATTTAATCATTCACGGTTCTGCAGTCATTCTGAATTGTCGAACTATCTATCCAGTGCTGCTCAGCATCCTTTTAGATGCTGTCTATATATATACTGTCTATATTTGTTCTGATCACTGGAAGTTTTTTCACCCCCCCAAAATGGCTCTTGAGAATCAGTTTTACCTCTGTCTTACTTATTTATCACAAATCTCCTAGCCGTTTGGGGCAGGACATATGGAGATTATCCCTTTTAGCCTTACAGCTCCATGACATTGTATACTGTAGGGCTGCCAACTCCAGGTTGGGAAATTCCTGGAGATTTGGGATAGAGTCTAGTGGAGGGGAGGGGAGGGGAGCATGCCCTCACATCCTTAGATTGGCGAACAAAGGTGTGCTGTGCAGCCTTGGCTCAGTGAAGAGGCGTGTCACTCTGGGGCTCGCCTGCACGGTATGTCTTTGTTCCTCCTACTGTATTGTACCATGCTATTATGTATGTGTATATATCGTAGGAAAGGGGAGGAAAAGGAACTGGGGGGGTCATTATACTCAAATTGCTTTGTAACACAATTCTAGCCCTTTAAAAAAAAGCCACGGGAGGTTGTGGGCAGATTTGAGGATAGAAGTGAGGGGGAGCGGGGAGCAATGCCCAACTGAGGATGGCCTGGATTTTCTGCTTCTAGCCTGCCCAGGTCCAACATATGCCCCGTTATAACCCAGAGCAAAAAAGGGAATGTGGATTTATCTGCATTCAGTTGTACAACTGAGGCCCTGAGTCAGGTCAGGCCTTGGACCATACTGGACCAAGCCTGATTCTGTCAGAAAATGGGAATTAACCCCACACACAAACAGGCAGTGAGGCCAGCCAAATCCCTCGTGTGGAAGTGGCCTCAGTGGATATATGAATGAACTCCTTCAGTGCATGATCCAGGCACTAAAGTATTATGGTCTCCATGGGATTACATAGGTAGAGACAGACAGAAGGAGAGAGAGCACAAGGTGCACAGCTACATTTGGGGGTTCCTGCTGAGGCTTCATTGTGGAACTGAGGACTTTTGTTCCAAGCACCCTATATCTTAAAAAAACCTCTGTCTCCATAAGATGACGGTGTGTGGTAAAATGCTTGTTTAGCCTCAGTACAAAGAGTATGCAAGTGGAAGGAAGGAATATGTAGGGATGTGCAATTCATCTCAGTTAAGCCCCCAAATACTCAAATCAATACTGATTTGAGTATTTTTCAAGCTTATCTGAGCCAAATCGTACATCCCATTAGTTTAAATGAGCCAAATCAAGATGGCAAAAGCAATTCAGGCTTGATTTGGCTGACTCAGCAAGACCCCACCACACAGCTAATCTTGAGGATCAGCTGTTTGGCATGGTCTTTAAATGTCTCCCTAGCAGACCCCTCTGAAGCTGTGGAGAGTGGGCTCTGCACAGTCTCTGATGGTGTCTGCTGGGGAGAAAGACCCCACCAAAGAGCCCCAGTGTGCCTCTCCCCCTTAGGTCAGAGCCAGACAAACAGATGCTCTACCCAAGCCTGCTTCTCCTCTTTAGACAAACCACTGACAGTCAGTGGTTTGTCAGCTCTGCACTGTTTAAATGCCTCCCCCCCAGCACAGAGCCCAACAAACAACTGATCTGTTTGTCAGATTCTGTGTTGGGGGGAGGCATTTAAATGTTCCAAAAAGCTGATCCACAGAAAGAGGCTTGTCTGGTAGGTCAGCAGTTTGTCAGGGTGAGACTGAATCAAGTCAGCTGTACTCAAATCACCTGAATCCGAATCCCTATACTGATAGTCAGATTTGGCTGATTTGGGTATATCTGAATTCATAGGGTCTGAATCTAAACATACGGATTTTTATATATTTTTTTTCATAAAGATAGAAATATAGAAATGAGACAGTATAAGTTGTTAATACAAAGAACAGTAAAATATAGTCTTCATTTGTTACACTTACACCGTCTCCATTAAGTGCCTCCTTTTAGTTAAGCTTTGAGTTTAGGCTGGGAGGCACTGCGGAGATATACTTAATAATCCAGATTCAGCTTACATAGGAAATCTAAGACCCCACATTAACTACACTATGGTATGAACTTTTGCCCAAAACTTATAAGCTTTTTCATATTTCCACCACATTTAAGAAAAGAAGCCTACTTTGTTATCACATTTCCAACATTTGTTAACATAGTTTTTAGCAATTTTAACAGTCACTTTTGGTGTCACATAACACCTATAAAACAATTTATACTTGACACAGTCTAAGAGCCATCCTGACAGATATTCAACACCATATTTTCAGATTTGAATTAAATGCTTAACATTGAACATTTCTTGTAGAACAGTATGAACTTTGGCCCTATAACAATACACTAATAAAGAAGAAAAAATGGGGAAAAACCCCACTTTATCAGGACATTTCCAGCACTTACAATTATATTGCCTTAAAAGTGTACAGAAGAAGAATAAAAAAAAGATTTTAAACATTGCTTCTCCTTTCCCTTCCCCAGTCTTCTTAAGAGGGTTTCAAATCGAGGCTTGCTGCATCTTGTTGTTCCCATAGCCTTATATTCTGTCCAGTAAGACTTTGGCATAGAAAGTGCAGAATATTCACCAATGAATCTTGAGACAGTTGCACCTCCTGGACTCCGATATCAATACAGTTTTTTTCCTGAGAAGCTCCTTTAAATCGATTATTTTCAAAACAGATACATGTATCTTTTGGTTGTACTGTTACTTTGAAATGGCTGTATGCCTTTTTAAGAAGGGTGACCTTATCTGGGCTGCGAGGCTCCGACATCCCCTTTTCCATCTCCAAAATTTCAGATTTCTCTTCTGCTGATGATTTCCCATCTTGTTTAGTGCTGTCATCAACCACTGTTATTGATCCATCATTCCTGTTAGAAACTTCTTCCTTGCCTTCTTGGATCTCCTTGAAAACATTCTTAAGTAAACCTTAGAATCATAGAGTCATAGAGTTGGAAGGGGCCATACAGGCCATCTAGTCCAACCCCCTGCTCAATGCAGGATCATTCCAAAGCATCCTAAAGCATCCAAGAAAAGTGTGTATCCAACCTTTGCTTGAAGACTGCCAGTGAGGGGGAGCTTACCACCTCCTTAGGCAGCCTATTCCACTGCTGAACTACTCTGACTGTGAATTTTTTTCCTGATATCTAGCCTATATCGTTGTACTTTTAGTTTAAAACCCATTACTGCGTGTCCTTTCCTCTCCAGCCAATGGGAACAGAATCCTGCCCTCCTCCAAATAACAACCTTTCAAATACTTAAAGAGGGCTATCATGTCCCCTCTCAACCTCCTTTTCTCCAGGCTGAACATTCCCAAGTCCCTCAACCTATCTTCATAGGGCTTGGTCCCTTGTAAATGCTTCTGTAAACCTTCTGTAAATGCTTTCAAATCTTGGGTTTGTTTCTCTATTAAATGGGCCATTCTTTTTAACATAGACATGTTTTAGGCATATAAGTCAGCAACCAATCTCAGACAATTTTGCAAATAGCCAGTAGAGGTCAGCAAGTTGAATTTAGTATAGCCAAACAGGGTGTCCTTTAAGAGCTGGTCGCACATCAAGATTTCCTGGCACTAGTAGATGATGTTTTGAAGTCAGTGAAGCCAATAGTCTCGTCCTGGAGCAGAGTTTTCGTGGGATCTTCCCAGTCACGGCTCTTATCTCTTATCTCCGGAAACCAAAACAATTGCAATAAAAGCTATTGTTAATTAATCTAAGTCCTCTTCTTCTACTTAAGAAAATTAGTCTGCCCCGAATCGAGGTGGCTACTCAGGCAGAACGAGGGGGAGGGAAAGAGATAGGCGAAAAGAGCCTAGGACAGAGAGAATACTTGCTGATTTATTGAAGCGTTGATTAATGGCTTTTGTTGAGACTGCCAGATGCTGTCCTCCACTTGCAGCGTTCACTTGCAGTAAATAAATTGTAGAGGAGGGTTAAAGCAGTTTCTTTTGAGAGAGAAAGAAAAATAGTCCAAGATAGAATATGGCGGTCGTCCTCTTGCCCTGAAATGCTGACAGCCTGTAATCCGGGGAGATAAACTCCCTAAAGGATTGGAGACGGCCCCAAGAGTTCACTAGGACTTCCTGGGTAGAAAAGGTGAGGTGGGATTTGCGTACCCCTCCTCTTTTCTGCCAATTGGCCCCTGTCAGGCTCTAGTGATTGCACTGCAATCCCCTCAGGACAACATCTTTAGCCATACCCCCAAACTGATTTTTTTTCTTGGTACACATCCCTAGTGCTGAGTCCCTAGTTTCCTATAATTTCAGGAGATAGGAAACTCCACCCTGTGTGCTTTGATTGATTTAGAAGGTTAAGTTAACATATCTCCAAAAGGGTAAACTGCTGGGATTGAACACTGTAGCTATGATGGCTTCTGGCAGTCGTTTGTCCATTGTTCTATTAATGTAGCAGACAACCCCATCAATTTTTTGCGTGGTCCAGTTTCTACTTTTGTGCCCCCCCCGATACTTTATGCAGTTTCATAGGCCAGCACACTCTAGTTTTATTTCTGACCTGATCCTGACAGGTGTTTGAATGGCTTGACCATTGAGCTCTCTTCCAGCACATAGGCACTTTGGGAATTAGTTGCCCTGTTAGCCTAATGTAGCTTGACTCCATTGACCTTTAACACAATGTGTAAAGCCAGTCTTCACAGAACTCTACAAAGAAGGTATAAGTCCAAAGGAAGCAGGAGGTCAACACTTAATTTCAAGTTCAAGTTTCTCTATATTTTTTGATGCAGACCAACATTTTGAATGGATGGTGTATGTTTCCAGATGACCTTATAAGAGATCACATTTAAATATTTTGGTGCTTTAAACAATAGTTCAAATGGTATTTTCCTCTTACAGAGCATTTACTTGTTAATTAATAAAGCATACCACTTCCTCACGGAAGGTTTTCTACTTGCATTTCCCTCCCATAGCAATAAAGTCGTATCTCTGTTTTGGTGAAAGCACAATCTTTTACATGTCAACAGATTTATGGGGTCATAAAAACAAAATAATAACTGCAGCACAAGGGTAAGATTAAGCTGGAATGCAAAAGGGATAATCTATTAGCATTAACATGTGGATCAGAAAAGTAGGAGTTCTGTGTTTCCTTTTAGAAAAAGATCCACTTTTCTGAATCCTTGGCCATGTATAAAGATTGACAACATGAATAGCTGTTTCTTTTCTTTTTTTTAAGCCAGGAACCCCAGGCATTTCTTCTTAGATATCATTTTAATGCACGGTGTCAGGAGCATTGGACCCCTCCTGATTTGCTGTCATGGATACACATTGCTATAATGGATATGGCACTGTAGATATGCTCATTTCAGGCCAGGTGACCTTGTCCAGATTATTTATGATTATTATTAACGGAAATGCTAGCTGTCAGGCATGATCAACATGAATCAAGAGAAAGCCCCTTTAAGAGAGGCTGCAAAGACTTTTTAAGGAAACCACCAGCAGTCTTGTCAGGTTTCACAATTACTTTTCAAGTGTAGACATATTGGAGAGGCTGATCCATCTCCGCTGCTTTTCCTCCTCATCAACCTGGATATTACTATCTTGTTTTCTTTTAGTTATTTCTTATATGTACTAATGTGTCATTTTTCAAATGTGGGAATCAAAGGATCCATGGCAGGTTTGGAAGCAAAGCCAAATTGCCTTTCACATTTAATCCAGATTAAATTCTATGATCTAATCTTAAAATATAAACAGATATGGTTGTAAGTAGCTGTCCATTTCTTAGCCTAAAACGATACTGAATATGTATGCACACACATTTGTTTAAACCTAAGCATACCACTGACCAACTGTTCCCCTGCTTTTTACATATATATTGAGCCTTGTTGGTGCTTCTGTTCAACAGAAATTCTAAACTTTCTATGTAGGGCTTCAGGTCCTTGGTCGGGGCAGAGAAAGCCCTGCTGACATTGGCATTTTATGATAGAATTTCCAACAATTCCTAAAGCCACCCTTATCACTTCTGAGGTAGCTTTAGGAATCTGTTTCCAGTGAATCCATAAGTTCCCAGTGAATCCTAGGGCTCCTTATGCCACTTTTTAAAAAACCAGAAGTGACATCGTACTGTAGCCAGCATTGTAGCCCCCACCCCATATCCCTGACCACAGCTTGGCAACCCTTTTTCCATCGGTTGCTACTTCTGCTGCAATATTGTGCAAAACCAGGGAAATGCCAATTCATGGTGGGCTGCAGGATTCACCACAGTAAATAACAAAGCATCCCTTTGTCACTTGACATGATACCATGTGATTCAGCATTGCTGACATCTTTTAATGCATTACTATTGCCCCGTTATACATTTGTATTGTTGCATTATCCCTTCATTGTATACTTCAAGAAGTTGGATGAGAATTATTAATAGAGAGAATCTGCACCCCAAGCACACTCAGTTGAGAATAGGTTTCCTAGTACTTCTGCAAACGTATATATCTCTTTAAGATTGTTCTGAAAGACAAAGGGGAGGCAGGTAAGAAAGAGAGAGAATTAGCCTTCAGCTGTGTCTGACTCTTTGACCTTGAACTTTGTTAACTAAACCACACATTTTGTAATACTGTTGCCTTTTTTTGAGTGTCTCAATGGAAGGTTTTAGTTGTAATTGTCTTTTTGTGGCAAACCTGTTCTCCCTCAACTGTGTAGCATCTATATGGCTCTTTATTCCATGGTTTCCTACTGTACCACATTAACTTCTGACCTGTAACAGTGAATAGGCACTATGGTCACTTCCTCACCAAACAGGAAGGTGTGATTGTAGCAAGACTGACTGAGAGAGGAGGCAAGACTAACATATTTTAGTGATGTCAGGAGATATTGATAGGAAATAATTGTACTTACTCTGAAGCAAAAGTATGGTTCCCTGTAAAGAACCCCCACTGTAGCCAAAGTTATATCTGTAGTTATAGCACGTCAGATAGTAATTTGCTTGTGCAACACAGAATAGCAATTTTGGCAGAGTAAGGTGACAGGAAATGCAGCAGAAGTTAGGCAGTTGTGTGTTTTAGTGATTAGAGTGTTCGATTCTGGACCTGGCAGATGCAGGATCAAGTCTCTACTACTCAGTTAGGAAACTCACTGTGTTGGGTCATTCTTTCTCTACCTAATCTACTCCACAGGTTGTTGTGAGGGCATAATAGAGGAGTAGAGAAGTAAGTTTGTTGCCTTCAGTGATATAGGTCGGTGTTCCTCAACCACCAGGCTGCGGCCGGGTACCAGGCCATGGAGGCCTTGGTACTGGGACGCAGGGGGGGGAGGCGCTGGCGCATCAGTAGGCATGCCTCCCTCCCGCCACGGCGCATGCTCACTGCACCAGGAGCGATTGCCGCCTCCTGGAGCAGTGAGTGTTGCGCTGCAGGGGGGAGACGCAGGCACCGGTACGCCGGCAGGGTGTTTGCAAACGTGCAGACGTGGAGCTGCTGTGCCTTCGCGTTTGCACCCGCTGGTACGCCAGTGCCCGCAAATGCGCAGGTGCAGACCTCGCCTCCCCCCCCCGCAGTGCGTTGCTCGCTGCGCCAGGAGGCGGCCAATTGCTCCAGGCGCAGCGAGCACTGTGTCGCGGGGGGGGAGGCATGCCTGCTGGTTTGCATGTGCCAGCGCGCCTCCCTCACCCCCCCAGGCCTCCATCTCCCCCCCCCCCGCTTTCCCAGCCCCAAAAAAGTTGGGGACCACTGATGTAGGTGAAGGTTATGGGGGGAAATGCAATAGATTTGGACATAATCCAAGCAAAGTACAACATGTTTAAACAGTGTTTAGGAGCTCTCTCGCTCTCTCTTGTTCACTCTCTGTCTCTCTCTCACACTTTCTCCCTCCCCTCCCCTCCCCTCTCTCTCTTGTTTCTTTCTTTCTGTTTGCCTGTCTGTGTCACACACATAAATCATGGGGACTCAGAAGAACACAGAATGATAGTGATGCTATTTGCAAGTGGATGAGGATTTAAAAGTAAACTTTTCCCCTGAGACTATAGAACAGACTTATGTCTATTTTAGGTGGACAGATCAAAGGGCTCTTGGTATGCCAGAAACTGTGACTAATTGTTGCCTGTAAAGCTAGTTCAGAGAGAATTAGATTTCCAACCTTTGTTGTACACCTCTGTAAAGATCTCACATACTTCCATGCTGAGCTTTTGTCTCTTCATTTGTTTGCCTCTACTTTTTCCTAAAGCAATTACCACAGAACTGAAACCATGCAAAATATAGCGAGAGTAACAATCATGGATTTGCAGGAATGGGCTAGATGGTCAGTTTCCAGAGAAAAGTGTGTTATAGGCAGCCAGTGGGCCTCAATGTAATCTGCTTCTGGCTGCCTGCCTGCTGGCAAGACCTGGACTAGCTCACTTGGAAGGGAGATCAAGGTCATGAACACAGTGTGGGACCACGCAAGAGTTTACATGGGTGGCTGTTTCTGTGTCCACATTCCTCATATTTGGCTTGTAGGAAACTTAACTTGCCTTCAACTAATGTTGAAGTGTTGACAGAAAACAGCACAAGATATGAGGGATGGAGTGATGTCAGTCTAAATCATGAAATTCCCCAGGTGTTATTGGGTCTCAGCCTTGGTGACCCATATGCCCTAACCCCTGGGGGACCCCTGTTTTTTACATGGCTTGTTCTCCTTTTTACTGTGCATGTGCAAATTGGGCCTAGGATTGATAGAAGGAGCATGAATTAAATTAGTATCAAATGTTAAGAGGGTTTTGCTAAGGCAAAAAGGAATGCAGGGAAGCACCTTTATCAGGCATACCAACACCAGCCCTAAGAGGGACTCAGTCAAGAGCCAGTTCCCCTAGGGACCTTGGAGTCTGTTCCCAGAACATTTGATCCTAACTAACAATCCAGGTTTCTAAAGCAATAAACAGTGGACTAATTCCAGCAATTTCCTCCATATTTCAATGACTGGAAAGGAATATTCTTGCCCTTCCCCTGTCATGACCAGCAGCCAGCCATATCTACCTTTCAAATCTCCTAAGGGAACACTCTCCATACAAAAAGGAAAATTCACCTCTGCAGCAAAGACAAGGGATTTATTTTCACGTCAGCTTATCTTTGAAAGATTGCCTTTTTGTTATTCTCACATTCTGGTACCAACATGCCATCCCCTTCTTAGTCTCAACAAATGTGTATAAAGAATTGGCCCACTTTTGTAGCCAGTTTGGGATTCATCCTGTTACCCCACCTTCTCAATCGGTCACTTACTTTTCTCCTTAAGGATCCATCTCCCCATCTCTATCCCCTGCCTGATCAGACTCATCCCCTGATGTTGCTTCATCACTGGTGAAGACAACCCTCCCCCCGAGCAGGCTTAAATGTCTTGCCCCCCCCTCCCACCACCACCACCTTTTTGTTTTATTCTAAAAAACAGGTTGGCATTTTCATTGCTGTCCCCCACTCCCCTTGTGTAGATTGATTTGGTCTCTTTTTCCCTTTATAAAATAAAAACCCACTTTGTTTCAGAGCTACCCTCCCCCCTGTCTTTTCTAAGTGTTGATCTGAATACAGGCTAGATCCCACATGTATTTAAGTATATCCCAAATAAATGTGCTTGCTCCATGGTAGCAAGAGGACTCCTTTGCGCATTACAGCTCTCTACATGTAAAGTGATCTGAGAAACAACCTGACCTTCTGTCTCAGGACTGTTGCGAGGAGGACAGAATGTCACCTTGAGCTCCGTGGAAGATGACTAGGATAAGAAACGGCCTGAATAAAATCAATCCACCACTAGCATTTCCTGTCATTTCAAGCAGCTGTTTCAGGCCTCTGGAGCTCATGAAGGTGTTGCCAGACTTTGAATTCCTGGAATGTCTCTTACTATGGATAATTAAAGCTTCTTGCTGTAATATTTTGAGCCATACATTTGTAAAAAATTACAATTCCTGCTAAGTCTTACTTGATTTTAAACTTCCTCAGCAAGAGAAAGAAAAATGGCATGTTTTTAAAGCCTTGTCATAAAGGGAGAGGAAAAAATGTGTAGAAGTGGTAAAATGAGACATAATGTTTGTCTTTCCCCTTGCATTTTAGGTTTCTCCCATGTTTCTGAGAAGAAATGTTTCAGAATCAGTCTTTGCACATGAGTGTGTGGGGGCTTTCTGAGAATGCTGGTATCTGTCAGTCCTGGGGTCACTGAAAGCACCGCAACATTTTTGATAGAATTATTGGCCTAAAGGGGACCTGAGCATCACTACCTTTATACCAGATGTTTGGACTGCTACACTTTTTGTTATTGTTGTTGTTAAGCATTGCTACCCCCCCCCCCCCGAGATTAGATGGCCAAATATAATAAATAAGCTCTACTGTACTCAGATTTCAATAGCAGATGAATCTGTATCTTCTTAATAACAGTTGGCTGAAAGCAGAGTACAAGTCAAACAGCACTGCCATAACTGGAAACTAAGAGGATTATGTCAGATTAACATTGAAATTCTTCTAAGGGCAGTGTCTGTGTCCACTACTGATGGCCTTTTGTGATATGGTTTTATGTGGCTGATGAGTGGTTGATTCCATTTTGGGCTAGAGAAGGGAGTAGAAAAAGGGACAGAAGCAGACTTTAATGGCCTTTGGGCTGAACTGATGAAGATATTTATAATTATATTTATTTTCTTTTAAATCGTCACTTCTGCAGTTGAGTGATGGATTGAAAATAAACACCATTCCGAAAGGTTCAAATATTTAAGGCCATCCCACACCCTATAAATTTAGTGAAATGCTCACCTTCTGCAGGCACCATATTTTTGACATTTTCACAACGTCCCCAACATCCAGCATCCAAGCAGCAAACTGATAGCTACATACTCCATTTGAAAACGCTAGCTGCGGAATCGTATAAGGTGGATGCCCCATCCTAAAAAGCGTGAGCTACAGGAGAGCAACCAGCAAGCCACATGCTAAGGAAATGTGTGGAGCCGAAGTAATTCTATCACCTCCAATTCCCGCCCTCACACCTGCCTTCCTTCTCCTGGGAATGGGTTTTTGGGGTTTTTTTTTAAAGCAAACTGCATGGAACACCAAATAGGTGTTCAATCATGCAGGCAAAGCAAAAAAACTATTCCCAGCAGTTAAAACGCAAAGCATGCCTCTCTAAAGTCCTCTCCCTGAAAAAAAAAATTGGTAATGACATTAATTTCTAAAAGATTCAAGGCTCATAATTCCATTAGGGATGGCATTATAAAAAGCACTATCCATCTATCATTAGATGCATAGGTGTTTCAATTGAGAAGTTTTACTTAAAAAAAATTAGCTGGCACCACAGGCTGTTTAAAACATGGAGAAAGGTGATTGGCTGCCTGGCTTGACTGACAGGCGGAAGAGAGTCGCGTATGAAGTGCATTGCTCTCTTCTGCCATTTCAAGCAGGCATTTGGAGTGCAAGAAGTGCAAAAAGGCGGCAGAAGAAAGCAAGAGAGCCAGAAGGTGAGGAATGGCCGAAGGTGTGGTAATTTTTAGTGTTATGCCATTTTGCTGGCATAACACTATTTTTTTCAATTTGTGGAAATGCCCTCAAATTTTCCTCACACTAAGTGGGAAGGCGCTTCTGAAGTTGTCAGAATTGCATTAGTGTTATTTTTATTGTTCCTGTTTTTTTGTACATTTACCCCCCAAAGGAGTCTCAAAGCTGCTGACAATCGCTTTCCCTTCCTCTCTCCACAGCAGACACCCCATGAGGTAGGTGAGGCTCAGAGAGCTCTGAGAGAACTGTGACTGGCCCAAGGTCACCCAACTTGCTGAATGTGGAGGAGTGGAGAATCAAACCCAGCTCACCAGATTAGAGTCCACCACTCTTAACTACTATACCAAGCTGGCCCTTATGAGTCCTAATACCAAAGGATATGCTATAATGAAAAAAAGTTCTTATCAACAATAAGTCAAACAAGTGAACCACTTCTTGCTGTATCTGAGTAGGTAACCTGCTTGAGTTCCTGAGCCCCATGATGCAACACAGAGTGCAGTGCACTTAAGTGGACTAGACTCTGATTTTGACCTCAGTGTCTGGAATTTTGACAAACTCCCTGTTGAACTAAGCAGTTTTTCACCTGCTCGCTTCGGATTTCCTCCACAATGGATGATAAGAGCAATCATGATGATCATAGTACTTAAAAGAAATGGATGAATTTCTCTCTCTGCTGGCGACCCCTTCTCGGTGCAGTTCTGTGCAGAGTTACTTTAATCTGATCCCATTTAAATCAATGGATGTGGACTGGAGTAACTTTGCCTAGGGCTGTTGAACACTTGACTGTTGACTGGCAAGCAGAGACTGGAGAATGGGCCCCAACCATTTTTGTTTTGTTCATTAAAAACAACAGCATTGATTTTCCCAGGTCACAGCTAGGCCATTTCATGCAGCAAATCTGTGCTGAAAAGGATCCAAGTAATCATTTTTTACACGCTTGACTTCCACGTTCCAACACTGAGCTTTCAACCTCACAAATATAGGAATGATTTAATAGAGGAAGCAGCAGTGGGCTATTGTGCACGTTGAAAGCTCCATGGTACATGCATGATTGGGTTGGACATCGTTAGACTACTTGTAAATAAAACCTGCTAACTTGGCGGCCTCAGAATTAGCTCTCAGGAATACCATCACTACTGGCTGTCTGGAGCTGCCCATTCTCTTTTGGGAAGGCTGGGAAAAGGACTGAGCTAATTCAGTTTTAAAAAAACAGCTACGCTACAGTGCCCGTGCCTAGGACAATAACCAGCTCAGAATCATCTCCTTGTACAATAGCATCAGACAACTGGCACAGAAACAGTGCATTAAAATCTAGCACGAGTGAAGTTTTGTATATGGCAGGGATCACAGTTCATTTAAAGATGGTCATCTTAGTCATCTTTTCTCCCGGCTAAACAGACCAAGCTTCCTCAACCTTTCCTCATACAACTTGGTCTCCAAACCCCTTACCTCCAATTAGTAGCCTTTACCCATGAAAACTATGACACAGTTGACAGTGCTGCCTGCTGAACTTGGTCCAGTTGCATGGTAGAGAAACCACAACTTGCAGGGGATCCTATCTCCCCCTGTATCCCCTTTCTCTTTCCATCCTCATGACAATCTTCATATTCTCTCCCCTTTCCCTGGTTATTCTTCTTAGAATCAGAGATGGAAGTGGTCATCCAGGCTAATTACTGTCCAATGTCACTTATCACATTCCTGGGTAAGGTGATTGAGTGGGTGGTGGCACAACTCCTCCAGGGATTCTTGGAAGAAACTTCAGCACTTGACCCCTTCCAGTCCAGCTTTTGGCCTGTCCATGGGGTAGAGATGGCTCTGGTCATCCTGATGAATGTTCTCTGTAAGAAACTGAACCTAGGCAGGTCGGCACTGTTGCTATTATTAAATCTGATAGCAGCGTTAGACACAGTCGACTATTGACACAGAACCTAGTCAGGATAGGAGTTAGAGACACAGCCTTGAAGTGGCTGAAGTCCTTTCTCCAAAATCAGGTACAGAGAGTGGCAGTCAGGGAGAGTGTGTCCTAACATAGAGCCCTCACAGAGCAATTCTTTCTCCAATACTGTTCATCATCTTTATGTGCCCTCTCACCCAGCTGATGCAGAGTTTTAGGTTGAAGTGTCATCAGGGCTGGAATGTCATTTTGGCCTGGATGACACCCAGCTTTTCCTGTTAATAGATGACCATCCATCAACACACCCAGACAATCTGGCCAGGTCCCTGGAGACCATGGCAAATTGGCTCAGGCAGAATGGTCTGAAATTGAATCCAGCCAAGACAGAGGTCTTCTGACTAGGCCAGCAAGTACAGAGATGGGCAATTAATCTCCCAGTACTTCAGGGTATGCAATTAACATTGGCGCTTACTGTCAAGAGCTTGGGTGTGATTTGGGACCCCTCCTTGTCAATGGAGGCCAAAATCATGAAGACAGCCTTCCCGGCATTTGTTCATCTACACCAGACAAGGCAGCATGCACCCTATTCTCTTAGAGCCTGACGTAGCCAGAGTGATCCATGCAATTGTCACCTCTAATTCAGACTTCTGCAACTCGCTCTATACAGGGCAGCCCTTGAGACTGCTCTGGGAAATCTAACTGGTTCACAATGTGGCTGCACAAATCCTGACGGACTCAGTGGAAAGCACACAACATCAGTGCTTGCTCCACTACATTGGATCCAGATTGGTGGCTGAATTAGATTCAAGGTGCTGGTGCTAACGGTCTGGAACCAATATACCTGCAGGACCACCTCTTCCTTTATAATCCCCCAAGAGCGTTACACTCTTAAGATCAGGATCTGCTCAAGATCCCCAGCCTGAGAAAGGTTAAATTGGCTTCGGCCAGGGCCAGAGTCTTCTTGGCCCTGGACCCAGTCTATGGGAAAGAGCTCCCAAGAGGGATCAGGGCCCTGAGGAAATGAGTTTCACGGAGCTGTTCCACTGGGCTTATGGTCAAAGCCTACAATAACACCCACCGAAATAGCTGGCCTCACCGTTAGGCAAAGGAGGAGAAATCAGAAGACTGGCTCCCTATTAGAGGACTCTCCTGGCTGGAAATTTTAGAGGGGGTATTTGTGTATGATGATTGTTTTAAATTTTTGAGTGTTATGTTGATTTTATTGATGTTACCTGCTCTGAGAGTTTAAAAATAAAAATGTATTTTTATTATGACATTATTATCTAATCTAACCTCCTGCTCAGTACTCCTCGGCTTGTCAGTTACTGCAAGCCAGCAATCCCTGCACAGCAGTTGTATTAAGGACTCAAACTTCCTCCTCCCCCCCCCCCGAGCCCCGAAATTAATTAATTTCTTTTTAAGTGTACTTCTGTATTGCTATGAAGAAACACCACAACAATGAAACATTCCCTACTCTTTTGGGGATTCTTTGTGTAATATTCTCTATTTATGTTTGGGAAGATTTCTGATAGGCTGGCCATGGTAACTGGACCCCGATGAGTGATTGTGTGTTCACAGTAAGGTTTAAAAACAAAGAACAAGGACGCCTAGCTGTTCAGGGGAGGCTGCTTCATCACATGCGCCCCCCCTTTCTCTGTTCATGCCCCCCTCCACTGCCAGAAAACACAAACAGGAATGTATTTGGGCTGCCCAATCCCAAAATGACCATGCACAGTGAGGAGAACATTTTATTTTAACGTGGGGAACATAGCTTTACAGTCCCACAGGAACTTGGACTGCACCATTAAAAAAAAAAGAAATCACAGTCAGGAATTGGAGAGAGGAGGCAGATGCTAAGGTGGGCAAAACGCTGCCAAGACTGTCGCATGTTTCTCCCTCTACACAGGCTTGTCCCTGTTTGCTCCCCAGATCACTGTGTGGCAAGAACTGGCAAATCGAGTTTTGGTAATTCCCCTCATCTTAGATCAAATTTGACTAAAACTTGCACCAACCACTTGAGAGCTCTGGGTTGCTGCTGAAGTAATGTTGAAGCAGCACTGAAACCCAAGAGCAAAGAGAGGCTGTCCTGGGGGGAAATTCCTCATGCCAGAGAGGTCCCTAACACAAACATTGCCACCTCCAATTGTTATTAGTTGCAGTATGAAGTGGGGACAGGTAATCTCTCATGAATAAATTGGTGTGTATTTTTTAACAAAAAAAAATTGTTATTGTTCCCCTCCTAGGCTATGCGCTTTTATTTGCATTTTTTCCCTTCAATCTGGCTCATTTTTCAGTACTGGGGCCTGATTGGAGATTGCAAATGCAGCAAACTAAGGTTGGGGCAGACTTATACATGCTTTGGGAAAAAAACTAGAGCTAGAAACATATTTCCCATTAAAACCAATGGAGGGAGCTCTCCTAGAAGGTACACAAGTTAGCTTACAAAATAAAATGTACTAAGGTGTTAATTAAAATCCAGCGTTAAAAAAGCTTAGCCCACAATAAAAACATAATCAATAAAAAACAGACCACTTAAATAACAGTTTCCAGATAACAGTATTACTTAAAACTTAATCCCTCCCCCCCCCCTTGGAGAAAGCAGTGTAAGCAGCACTCAAGGGCAGAATGTGCAGTCCATAAATGAAGTGTCACTACTGGAAAAAAGTACCACTGTATCCGTCTGCCACCTGCCTCACCTTTGAAGGCAGGGGCATAGACATCAGAGCGGGTGAGGTAGATCTTAACTGGCTGGCTGGACAATGTAGGGAGAGGTAGCCATTCAAGTAATAATAAAGTAAAATAAAGTTTGGGAGGGAGGTGTTAGGTTTTTCATAACCAATGATATGAAACAGCATGCGGTAACAAAATTACAGTGCATTGAAGTCAATGGGCTTAGAAGGGTATAACTCTCCTCAGAATTGCACTGTCAGCTAGGCAACTGAATCCATTTGCCCATCATTTCCCTTTTTATGAATAAAAATGAGTCAGTCACCGTCTGTGTTGCCAGCTGAGGGCTGATTCACTATGGCTTGATGTGTATTACTCAAGTGTATCTGGATGATGGACAGAGGGATGAGACTGTTATGAAATGTTCAGGTTGTCCTTGTGACCAGGATGCTGTGGGGCTGAGGACTGGTGGATAGTGGTCTCTCACAGAACATTTTGCTATTGTGCATATCCAAGTGGGTAAATTTGAATATTTCAACAGTATTTCCTCAACACTGAGAATTATGAATTCACCCTAAAGTGCTGCTGTGTGGATTCATTTCTTTCAGATTTATACTGTGGAATCAGATAAATGGAAGGGGGGTGGGGAAGCAGGCTCAGAGGCAGCAGGAGTTTTGTGTCTAGACTAAATAAGCAGCTCATTAATCAATGCTTATTTAAAACAGATTACATTTCAAATCCAGTTCCTCTGTAAGTAGGAAAGATATGTTTCATCCAAAAAAAACACCCCACCCCACTGTAATTTATTATACTGAGCAACATAAATACATATTTACAAGGTGTAATACAGAAGGTGAGAACCTAGGAGGGCTCTGATCAGTCAAAGCAGCAGATAACATGATCTTGATAAAAGATACACATTTTCTGCTAATACATAACAGAAACCTGAAATGTATGTATGGTAGGAAAGGTACAAGCTTGAAGAATACAGCTTCCAAGAGACAGATTGGTTCAAACTTTCATTTGTACTTTTAACAATGGTGAGCATTAATACACTGTAGCCAATCACAAAACATAAATATGTTCTGGCTTGCCCTGCATATCAAATAAATTCCAGAATGCAATAAACCTAAGTCTTGGGGGGAGGGGGGTTGTGACTGGGGCACTGTATGAATGAACAGTTACCCCGTGATGGTCACTCATGATGGTTTCACTCTCTGTTGATCACTACAATTTTAGTACGTGAATCTACCATTTTGAAGGCTCAGAGCTTTCCAAAGGACAAGTATAAGAACACACAATGGTACGAGTTTGAAGGATTATAATATCACAGCGCCTTTGTTATTTATCCTAAATTGCTGCTTTTGCTTCCATGTACTGTCTTGCATATTGTATGTTCTTCTTTGCAGATAGAGTGAGCAGTTTGCTCCTTGATCATATAGACTTTTCATTAATGCTTGTTTAGGTTCTCAGAGACGGAGACTCATCCCAGCTTTATCGCTTGACGCAGCATCCCCAGTAAGGAAACCTGCCAGCCCAGCAGTACGCTGGGTAGATGGACCGTTGAGAAGTGCCCAGAGGGGGATGGGAGAGCCCTTTGAGATCAAAGTCTATGAGATTGATGATGTGGAGCGACTCCAGCGGCGGCGCATGGGAGACAGCAGTGTGAGAATCCCCATTCCCCCTATGGGTGAAAATGTCACATTTGCCTTACTGTATTTGGCTCATTTGTTTGTGTTTCCATTCAGCTCTTCTCCTAGAGCTAAGGGAAAGGGTTTTTAGCTGTGCTAAAAATAATTTTTAAAAGTCATGCCATGCCATAATGAGATCAAGCTTTTCCCTTGCAGAGAGATATAAGAAGATATAATGACGGGAGGCTTTTTGACAGCCCTGTAACCCATAGTATATCCTAACTCACCATTCAGTTTCTCCTTTGTTGCTGTACTCAGCATGTAGCAGCAATACAGTGCTTTGATTTTCATTTATATATAGTCCGCCTTTCTCAGTCAACAGGATAGGACATTCAGTAAGCAATGAAACAGAACTAACCAGTGATCTAAAAAACAGAAATGAAGTGAAGCACAGGTATGGGCTGATCCTGCATTGAGCAGGGGGTTGGACTAGGTGGCCTGTATGGCCCCTTCCAACTCTATGATTCTGTGAATAATATTACACATTAAATGATGCAAAAATTAGTTTCAGTAAGCTGTACCCAGCAACATAGATCACAGTCCCTAATAATTTATCCAAGTAAATGATTTAGAACAGTGCATAATTTTGGGAACACCAGGAGAGTCGGAGCCTTCATGATCTCTTCAAACATAAGGTGCAGACCACAGCAGTGTGTGGAGAGTTGTTGATTTGCACCTATTGCACGTTTGCACCTACAGAAGACCTTGTTCAGATTAGCAAAACGATTGTAATTGTGCGTGAAGGGAAAGTGTCCAAGGCCCTAAAGGGCTGTTTGTGTGATAGCCCAGACTTTAAATTGAGCCTGGTAACTGATGGGCAGCCAATGGAGTGACTGCAGAACGGAAATAAGATGCATGTTCCATCTAGCTCCCAAAAATAGCCAAGCTGAGGCACTCTGTCCCAGCTGAAGTTTCTGAACTGATTTTGAGGGGAGACCAATGTACAGTGCATTACAGTAATCTAGTCTTAGTGTCACTACGGCATGAATCCAGGTGGTCAGATCAGTTGCATCAAGGTAAGGGGAGATTTTTCAAGCTGAGCTGAGTTGGAAGAAAGTCTTTTTTGCAACTGTGTTAACTTGAGGTCATCAGCTAAAGCCAGCAGAGCCATCCTCATCCAATAGCCTGGTCTGCAACCAGACTGAAAAGGGCCCAGAGTTATCCAAGATGACCAGGGGCTGATACTCTCTACCTACAGATTAGAGATGGGGGGAAATTAGCAGCTCATGTGCAGACTCGTGGGGTTCCCCAAACAGAAAAATTTGTCTTCCCTAGTCCATTTTAGGTCAGGAAAACCCATTGTCCAAATCAGGCATCATGCACATGGGTAATGAGGAAAGCCTGCAACCCATGAGTGACTGTTACAGAGGACACTGGCCCAGGAATCTCATACGCATCCTGGGCACTTTATTGTGTGTAATGAGGGCCACCCACCACACAATTACTCAACAATCTCTTCAGTGCTGAAGGTTTACATGCTTGATTATTTCCCCATGTATTGAGTTTCTGTCATTGTTATTACTACTTGGAAGTTCATGTGTTTGAGAGAAATCTAATCTGGCCTCAAACATTCTTTTCCCCTCCTTGATAACTTTCTTTCATCCATCTTATTTGGCAGGAGGTGATTTGCTTCAATGCTAAGCTGAAAATACTAGAACACCGGCAGCAGAGAATCGCAGAGGTCAAGGCCAAGTATGAGTGGTTAATGAGGGAGCTGGAAGTGACCAAACAGTACCTGATGTTGGATCCTAATAAATGGCTCAGTGAATGTAAGGCTTTACTGCATATACTGGGTTATTTGTTTGACACACAGACATTTACTATGCCTCAGCTAAGCTATGAGCCACTGTGCATGTAAGCAAAGATTGTATTGACATTTGACCAAGAGGCAAATTTAAATGGGTTATGTTTCTAGAACTGTTCACACCTAATTCCTATTCAACTCTGACAGTAAAAACAAGTGGACCTATTTGCTCAAGACCTGAACCTGAGAATTGTTTAGCACTGTAGTGGGGAATATTGCCATCGCTAGATTAGCACATATGCGTCTCACTCCAAAGCTCCTGAAAATGAGATTTTCCCCCTTTTGCCCTCAGATTGCCTAGACATATGAATTATATTATAAATCTGCTTTTCTGCTATGAAATAAGACTTCAAGGCAAATTTGACCCTCAGTTGAAAAGGCTCACATAAGAGTTTAATTTTGATTTCTTACACGGAAAGAAAAGGCTAAAGTTCTTATAGTTGTCATAACAGATTTAAAGAATTCCACATTTAAGCTATGAAGATATTTCTAGGAAAAGAATATTTAAATGACACAGGCTCACAAATATTCCACACTTAGTGGAGGAAACCATTGCTACAGATGGTTAAAGCCTACCATGAGAAATTGTTTTGCCACTGACTGACTATTCCTCATTCAGCCACGTTCAGGCTGCCTCCCTCCTGCCCCTCACTAATCAACCTCAGTCTCACCCCCTGGCCTCAGGGCCATTATCAAGGCCAGCTTGGTGTAATGGTTAAGAGGGGCAGATTCTAATCTGGAGATCTGGGTTTGATTCCCCACACCCCCACATGCAATGTTAGGTGACCTTAGGCTCGTCAAAGTCCTGTTAGAATGTGACATTTCTGCACAGATTCCAAGTGTGCATTATAAGACCAACCACTGTGTTCATACTGTCTTTCTGGTTATCCTCCACTAATGGAACTCCACTACCAAGAGAAAAAGGACTCCTCAATAATTTTCTGAACAGTAGCTGTTTTAGTCTGTAAACCAGTTCAGATTGGCAAGGATGGACTGGCATTTCCTATGACATTACACATGCCCAGAAATGAAGGCACCGCAAAATATTAATGATCTGTCTTGAACAATTATACAGGCTTTGTGTAATAACCCTATACTCATTTATAGTCAGTCCCTCAATTTAAAAAGGCTTACTTAAAATGTATACTCAGAGACTAGGCTCTGCATCATAACCAGATGCCAACTCCATACCTAGAAATGCACGAGCCAATGCCAGCTGTGTCACCAGAAACTCAGTCACTTGCTTATCCTCTCCTGTCATAAAAACCATTCCCTACTATTAAAGCCCTTCTGCTGTTTACTGAGGGAAAACCAATCAGTTTCCATGCAAGGGAATCAATAATACAAATCCAGTATCAAAGTGTCAACATTCAGAAATTAGTGAGAGAACATTTTGGATTTCCCATGACACTCTGCAGCTGACATCAAACACATCATGCCTTGACAAAAGGACTTCAGTGGGAGTTCCAGTGAAATTGCAAACTGAAATTATTGTCCAGTTTTATTATGCTGAATTTGGACTTAAATCAAGTTCTAAATTTCTTTCTCGCTACAGCTTTAAAGTTAATGCAGTGTAGCTAGAATGCCAGTCGTATCATGGTGACCACGGCTGTTTTGAATGGGCTGTTGTTATCTACATTTTAGAAATGTTGCAGACTTTCTGCTACCCATTCAGTTTAGTGATCCTTCCCTCCCCCATTGTTTACAATCCTTTCTTCTATGTTCTTGTGTCTGCCAAATGAAATAAATGCTTCATGTATCTAGATTCAAGTGGATAGCCATGTTGGTCTGAAGGAGAGGAATAACGTTTTAGTCCAGTCTCACCTTTAAGACCAACCAAGTTTTACTCTGGGAATAAGTTTTCATGTGCATACACAGGTCTACATATATTTGATGAAGTGAGCTCTAGCGTTCACCTACAAATAATTGATAGTGAAGTTATCAAGTGATGAGACGATACATTGGAGTTAAAAGCACCCTGTCCTTATAATGGTCCTTATAATGGTGTTTTCTGCTCATTCCTGGAGTGTTTGCTCAGTGATACGTAAGAAACTTCCATTTGTACAAGAGCTTCCGTAAATAAATAGGAATATGAAAACTGCTAACATGAAAACTGCCTAGTTTATTATTTATTGTATTGTATTTATGTACCGCCCTCCCCTGAGGCTCAGGGCTATTGAGAACGAGCAGACTTCCTTGGGGCCAGGGATCGCTGGACAGTTGTTCTAGCCCATTCAGGAGAAGCCCCAGTTCTTAACTGCCCTGGCCTCACCCAAAGGCCTGGCAGAAGAGCAGCACCCGCAGCTCTCCCAGGAGCTCATTCCACCAGGCTGGGGCTAGGACTGAAAAGTCCATGGTTCAGGTCAAGGCCAGGAGTACTTCCCATGAGCCAGAAATCACCAACAAGTTCACACTCACCGAGTGAAGTACTCTACACGGGGCATAAGGAAGTAGGCGGTTCTGCAGATATGTGGGGCCCAGGTAGTCGCCCTCACTGCTCCTAGCAGCTTGTCCACTTCGGTTAAAGACTGAAGACATCAAATGTTATCCCCCAGAATGGCCACAGAGCCTCAGGTTCTCTTTCTGTCTCAGGCATGGCAGGTAGATCCCAGCAGAGCTACAAGACTTTATCCATGAAAAAGCTGGCTATTGCCTCACAGCTCAAATCCAATTTACTAACATTTTGGCACCCTTCCTCGAGGGCAGTAAGAGACCAAACTAACCTAAACAATTGTGCTGGGCAAGAACTCGTGGATGTGATTTCCGTGGTGAAAAACTCCCTTTTCACCACTTTCACTGCCATCTCATAAGCCTTCATAAGTGTGCAAAAGGATGTTCTTGCAGCTTCGTCACAAGTCTTCCTCCACACTCGCTCGAACTGTCTCACTTCCCTCTTCCTCTCCTGTAGCTCCGTGGTATATCATGGAGCTAGTTTGAGGCAAGGGCAGAGAGAGCATCTGGGAGTGATCTTGTCAATCGTGGCAGGCAAGCAGGAATGCCAGTACTCCACAAGCTCCACCTGCAAGTTACCGGGAAGTATTGGGCCCCACAGAGTATTCAGGAATATAATAGGATCCATAAGTCTCCGCTGGCAGGCTAAAATGTTCTCGTTGGGGAGGGAGTGGTGTCCAAATGGGGAGGGAGTGGTGTTCAAATCCGGGCCTTCAAGTCCGTTCTCCCTCCTCCTCAGCTTTTGTTTCCTTTCTCACAGTTGACCTTGAACAAGTATTTGACTTGGATTCCATGGAGTACTTAGAGGCTCTTGAGTGTGTGACAGAGCGACTAGAGAATCGTGTCAACTACTGCAAGGCCCACCTCATGATGATCACCTGCTTTGACATCACTTCCAGGCGTCGGTGAAAAAAATGAACCTCAAGAATGTTCCAAACTACTGACACTCCCCTAGCTCCCTTCTGAAAAGCATCCCAAAGACACAGAATGAGGATGAAGGTTGGTGTCATGTTTTGACTGCATGTGTGAGAGAAGAGATATTTTCCCTCCTCAGCTATGCCGAAGAGTGGTGCATGAACCGAACAGGTGAAGCTGAAAGAAGCAACGACACTAAGAAATAAGGATGTGGATTCTCCTAGCCTGAAAGAGCACTTTGAGAAATCTTTAAGGATATGTTTGTAAATAGGACCTGCTGGCAGAAGTGACTTTTCCCTCCCAGCAATAGCGGAGAAGAAAGAAGAGCAGATGTAGGACCATTGCTCAAAGCACCATTATAGTAAAAATACACAGAAAGACTGTCTTAAGTGCCTTGCAAATCTTTATTATCCAAACATTTATGTTCATACTTTCTTGTGTACAGATGGTGCTAGTCAAGAAAAAGACAGAAGATCAAACACATTTTTGGAAATGTATTTACAGCCTGTTTTTTCTCTTGGTGTTTTATCCTATTTCTGACTTGCTGTTTCTAAGTAACTTGTGTTTGTAGAGATATTTCCTAACTGATGCAGCATATAAATAAATGTTAGCTGTCTTTTATTGTTACCAGAGTAAGGCCACTCAAAGAGGATATTAAATCTTCCAGACTGACCCTATAACATTTTACAGTAGTGGAGGAGGAGAGGTCCACTGCTTTTGTTACTAAAGAACATAAATGTAGATTTTCTGGCAAAATAATGGCAATCTTCCTTGGAATACAATAGACTAGGAGAATTAGTGTCTGCATGTTTTTCTTTCCTTTTGTCATTAACAGAGTTATATTTAGAACATGTTTCTCTAATGTTCAGGGGAAGACAGTAAAGCTCTTTTTGTTGATTTTTCATGTAGACTCAGCACTTATTTCTGGTTAGGCCTTCGGCCTAGCCCTAAAGGATGTCTGAATTATGAATTACGTCCCTATGATGAAAATCACATTGTTGACTGGTATACACCTTCTTTTCAGAGGTCCCTGTAGTGGTGAAATGTACCCACTAATTTGACTGCAAACAGAATAATTGTTTTCCTGAATAAGACAAATGTCTATCAGGTCCAGTTTTTTAGCTTATTCAAGATGCAAGTTAGCAGTTCCACTTTTCCTGGCCTTTTGACCTTCCCCCTCAAACCTGACGCTGCAGGGCATATCATTATAGTATGAAAAACATTTAGGATGAAGGAAAACAAGTGGCCCTAGAGTGTATGTAAGACAGAGTATATGAGCCGCCAAACCCGCCCCCCTCCGTCTTTGAGGAAAATATTTTATAATAGAAATTTTTTATTCAGAAAAGTAAAAAAATACTGCACATCACACATGATTTGATTATTTGAGAAGTGAAAAAGACAGCCAGCGTGGTGTAGTGGTTAAAAGCAGTGACCTCTAATCTGGAGAACCAGATTTGATTCCCCACTCCTCCACATGTAGCCAGCTAGATGATCTTGGACCAGTCACAGTTCTCTCAGAGCTCTTTTAGCCCCACTTACCTCACAGGGTGTCTGTTATGGGGAGAGGAAGGGAAAGGCAATTATAAGCTACTTCAGGTGGGAAAAAGCTGGGTACAAAACCGCAGCTCTCCTTCAAAAAGAAAAAAGTAAGCATAAAGCTTATATTAACAATATATATGTAGTTCTTTTACATCACCCTAGTGTCATATACCACATGGTATATTTTTTCAGAGTTTATATTTCCCCCAAAGCTTGTGTATACACTCTAAGAATCGATTATTTCTTTACTTTTCAATTTTTATCAGTCAATATATTCTAATAGTGGACTCCATTCTGATGTTGATTTATTATGCATCAAATATATGAGTTTTGCCATTGTTCCAGATCCCATCCGTTAATTTAACCAGTCCGTATTATCTGGTAAGGATTCTTTTTTCCATCTTTATGTGTAAAGGATTCTAGCAGCTATTACCATGTATTTTACAAGCTTATAATATATTTTAATATTATTTGGTACCATTTTTATTAACATACCTTTTGGATCCAGTGCAAATTTAACTTTCAATATATTTTGCACCTCATCATGAATCTTAATATTTCCTAGCATTTTGACAAGTCCACCAATATAACACCTTGACACTTTCAACGTTTCCCATTATTACTCTTAGTAAATCTTGCTATATATTTAGGATCAATATACTATCTAAAAACATTTTATACCAATTTTCTTTTAACATTTGACATTCTGTAAAGTTCAGCTCATTGACCCACAATGCCTTCCATTGTTCCATTGGTCCACACCTGTATTCTCTCCAAGGTTTTGAGCCCATGTTATCATACAGTCTTTAACTTGTTCTGTTTCAGAATTATATTGCTATAACAATTTATATATTTTGCCTAATAGATGTTTTGTTTCACCAGTTTTCGTAAGCAGTTTTTTCTCTCATTTGACCACCTTGGTTCTTTAGTTGTTCTTTCAGTTTTGAGATAATTTCTGATAAATTAACCTGGGTATGTTCTTTCCTTCTTTCTTAATAGTTTGCCATTCTTTTTCCCTTGCTTGTCCATCATACTCTCATAAATTAAATTGTCTATTTTCTTTCTAGAACTGCAATCATAATAATCACTAATTAAAGAGGCCAGTGGTGAAAGTGATTGACAATATTTCTCAGCACTTAAACCATATCCTTAGCAAGTTGTTTATGATATGTTTATCATTTTGCTTCTGGATCGTTCTCAGCAATTCTTTAACCCATAGATATCTATGGGATATCTACTTTAGTGTCCATTGTCTCTAATCTAGCATTGCTTCCTTGTTACCCAAACCAATGCTGCTGCTTTCTTGTATAAATTAATATTTTGGACTGCAAAGCCTCCACATTTTTAATCATCTTCTGATACTTTGCAATACCTTAATTATGAGAGGGCTGCTCACTCATCATTTTTCCTTTTCCCTTAAAGAGTCTTCTTGGGACCCTGAATACGAATGCCGAGTTTAATGACAAGCTGAATACACATCTAAGGCATTTTCACACATACGTTTTGTATTGAACCTTGCTCTCTTATTTTATAGTTCACATAAAAGACATGATGAAAGACATAAAAAATTATGTAAGATTACCTGGTAATATCAGTGATTCTCTGAAACTGATGAAAATGGCATATGAACAAAGAAAGTAGTTGTATACGGAATCAGAACACAGGTCCATTTAGTAGTATATTAGCTGTTTTGACTTACAGCAGCCTTCTTTCTGAGATCTTTTCACTGGAGATGTTAAGGATTGAATCTAGGACCTTCAGTGTACAAAGTATGTGCTGTTTCACTGATTTGGCAAAGCTAAAATATTACCGTATTTGCCGGCGTATAAGACGACTTTTTTCCTCTGAAAAACATGCCTCCAAGTGGGGGGGTCGTCCTATATGCCGAACGCGCTTCAGTTGGGATAGATATAGCTGCCCATAGTGGCCTCCCGATGCTCACCCGGTGCCCACAGTGTAAGGTGACCAGAATTAAGGGAGGTGGCGGCAGAGGCAGCGCCCCCCCCCGACTGGGCACACCAACTCTTCTGCTGTCTTGTGAACTCCTCCCAGCTCGAAACTTGCTGGGCCTGCCAGACTTATGCCTGCGTGCACGCCCCACCTCGCCACGGCAGCGATGGGCCCTCCCTCCCACATAAGACTCTGAAGCGGGAGGGGGAGAGAGAGCTCCCGAAGGGCCGGCCGGGAGAGCAAGTGGCGAAGGAGTGGAGAAGGAGGAGGATGCTGGGGGGGAGGTGCCAGCCTCTGCTCCCCCTCCCTTACTCTTTCACGGTTCCTGGTGTTTTGAAGCCGCCCCCATTCAGGAAGGGAGCAAACGCTGCCAGCCTGGTACTGGGGCCTGAAAGCTTGGCGTGCAGGGAACGCTATTTCTTGCTCTGCCCTCCGCTCACTTGCTCGCTCCCTATTTGTTTGCAGTTAAATAAGCAGAAGAAGCTGTAGCAGCCTCAACTTGCAAGAGAGAGAGAGAGAGAGAGAAAGAGAGAGAGTTACCCCTCTCCTCTCGCCTTTCTTGCTTTCTTTTCTTTTTTTTTATGCCTCTCTCTTTCTCTCTCTCCCCCCCCCCTTTCTGATGCTCTTTTATGTTTTATTTGGTGTGTGGAAGGTGTGCGGAGGGGGGGGGTAGTCTTATACGTCGAGTATATAACGAACTCTATATTTTGCGTGGAAATGTTGAAGGGTCGTCTTATACGCCTAGTCGTCTTATACACCGGCAAATACGGTAATCTGTTTGGTGAGGGTAAACCATAACAAATTGCAGTGAATACATAAAACATTCTTAAAATATCTTGATACAGGTTTTTTTGCATATAAGAATAGCCAAACGAAAAGTATAATTATAAACCAAAGAGCATCATCTTTAAATAGGACAGGGTCCTATTCAATAAAAGAGTAAGGCCACCTGGGGAGGAGTTAGGGCGGGCCCTGTCCAGGATAAAAACTCAGAGGGCCCAATCAGGAGCCGCTTCGCGGCTCCTGATTGGGCCCTCCGAGAGTCCATCCAGGGCCAAGCAGCCAATGGGGAGGCGCGCAAAGTGCCTTCCAGTTGGCCCCTCACCAGGACAGACCAAAATTCCATCCAGCCAGGGGCAATCTGGAGAAATGGCTGCCAGTCTGCTCCTGACCACCGCAAAGAGAGGAGGTCAGCAGGGCTGCCAAGGGGGATGAGAACAGAGGCTGCGCCAGCCCTTTTCGCCCGAAGGCTGTCCTAACTGCTATGTCCAACTGTAAATTGCCTCAGAACCCTGACAGAGCTGGCAGGGGGCTGCAGAGGGCTCCCCCCTCCCCCCTCCCTTCAGGCCTGGTGCGAAGGAGCCTCTGACAGGCCCTGACTGAGGGGAGGGAGGCCTTTCCAAGAGCAACGCAGGGGAGACTGAGGGCCTTCCTTTTGAGGGGGGGGGGCTTTCCCCTTCTGCCAAACAGTTGGCTGACAGGGAGGCCACATAAAAGCCCCTTCTCACTTAAAATACTGCTCTGGCCGGGGGTTAGACACCGCCAAGCCATGTGTCTTTCTTCTTTGCAACTCTCTGCAGATTTGAGGCCACTGCACAGCGTTATTCTGCAGAGGAAGCTGGCTCTTTTGTCTCCTGTTTCATCTGCACAGCAACCCTGTGCAGTAGGCCTCAAGTCTTTCAATTCAACAACAACCTGTGTGGGAAGCCTTAAATGTTTCTTCTCTACCACAACCCTGTCCAAAGTAGCTCTAGCGCCCGTTGTATTCTTGGAGACAACGGGTTTTGCCCCTAGTGTATATAATAATATTATATGGCTACCTTTTAAAAAATCCATACAAACCCATTAAAAAAAAGGTGAAGTCAGTGGTTTGGGAGAAATAGGGGATCAGGGGACATTAATCTGGCCTCACTTTCACAAGTGAACAGTGATGAGTGTCATCCCAACTTGGCCCATTCCCCCCCCCCCATCTGGGCTGGTCACATGCTGCTCCAATAGCTCAATTGGGAGGCAAATGTATCTATAGCACCTGTTTGCATAAAAGATTAATCAGTTAGCTAAGGATATATGCACAGAAGTCTGCTAGCACCCAGATAGCAATATCCAGATTGAAATATATACTTTTGAGATAAAAATATTGCTAACTTCCATTTGTCTTCACACCTGCTTGATTAAAAATCTAGCAACTTCTTCGCACTGCCAAAGGACTACTAAACCTCAGTTTTTTTCATAATGTAAAATAAACCAAACATTCACAATTGTTAAGCAGCATCATGTGCAGACTGGTGCCAACCAGTCTATGTTTACTTAGATCGCCATTCTCATTAAATTAACTCTGCAGCCTTAGTTTCATTAAATACATATAGTGACTTTACAGAAAGCCAACTGATGTCTAATGAAGTGATTTCATTGGTCTCTGACACTCCCTACCTCATTTTTATCAAGACATGCTGAATATTTTGGGTGCTATGTCTGTATTTGGGGGGAAATTGATTGTAATCAGTATGGTTGATTGATTGTAATTGGTATATTTCATTTCTGTGGCTTTTGTGCATAATATCCTGACTGATTGAGAGGGCTAGACTAAGATTGTGGTGGTAGTGGTTCAAATTGCCATTTTTGCCATGAGGTTGGTGTTCTTGTTGTCCTAAAGAGGAAAGGAAAAACTTTGCCATCAAATTGAATTCGCCATCAAATTGAAACTGATTTAAAGTGGCCCCAGAAGAGTTTTAAGGCAAGAAGCGCACAGAGGTGGCCAGCCAAGCCTGCTTTTGTGTGGCAGCCTGTCCTGAACTTCCTTGGTAGCCTCCTAGCTGGATGCTACCCCATGCTGCTGACTCTGTTCAGCCATTCTTGCTAAAGCATAAACACTCCAATGTAGAACAGGTTTCTGGGCACACAAAATCTGGCCTTGGCTACATGAGAAGTCCAGCAAATACAGCTCCCCTACTTGTGTAAAACTGCTGAAGATACACATACACAGCCTCTTAAGAAACTGCTGACAAACTGCCAACCAGCTATTTTAGAGAAAATGGGGAAAATAGAATCATAGAATCATAGAATCATAGAATCATAGAGTTGGAAGGGGCCATACAGGCCATCTAGTCCAACCCCCTGCTCAACGCAGGATTAGCCCTAAGCATCCTAAAGCATCCAAGTAAAGTGTGTATCCAACCTTTGCTTGAAGACTTCCAGTGAGGGGGCACTCACCACCTCCTTAGGCAGCCTATTCCACTGCTGAACGACTCTGACTGAGAAAAACTTTTTCCTGATATCTAGCCTATATCGTTGTACTTGAAGTTTAAACCCATTACTGCGTGTCCTTTCCTCTGCAGCCAGCAGAAACAGCATCCTGCCCTCCTCCAAGTGACAACCTTTCAAATACTTAAAGAGGCCTATCATGTCCCCTCTCAACCTCCTTTTCTCCAGGCTGAACATTCCCAAGTCCCTCAACCTATCTTCATAGGGCTTGGTCCCTTGGCCCCAGATCATCTTCGTCGCTCTCCTCTGTACCCTTTCAATTTTATCTACGTCCTTCTTGAAGTGAGGCCTCCAGAACTGCACACAGTACTCCAGGTGTGGTCTGACCAGTGCCGTATACAATGGGACTATGACATCTTGTGATTTTGATGTGATGCCTCTGTTGATACAGCCCAAAATGGCATTTGCCTTTTTACCGCTGCATCACACTGCCTGCTCATGTTTAGTTTACAATCCACAAGTACCCCAAGGTCTCGTTCACACACAGTGCTACCTAGAAGTGTATCCCCCATCCAGTAGGCATGCTTTTCATTTTTCTGACCCAGATGCAGAACTTTACACTTATCTTTATTAAATTGCATCTTGTTCTCATTTGCCCATTTTTCCATTGTGTTCAGATCTCGTTGAACTCTGTCTCTATCTTCCGGAGTATTTGCCAGTCCTCCCAATTTGGTGTCATCTGCAAACTTGATGAGTAGTCCCTCCACCCCCTCATCTAGATCATTAATAAATATGTTAAAAAGTACCGGGCCGAGCACCGAACCCTGAGGTACCCCGCTACTCACCTCTCTCCAGTCTGATGAAACACCATTGACAACAACTCTTTGAGTGCGGTTCTCTAACCAATTCCCTATCCACCTAACGATCTGAAAATCCAGATTGCAGTCCTTCAACTTATCCATCAGAACATCATGGGGAACCTTGTCAAAAGCTTTACTAAAATCCAAGTAAATGACATCAACCAAATTTCCCCAATCCAGCAAACCTGTTACTTGGTCAAAAAAGGAAACTAGGTTGGTCTGGCAGGACCTGTTGGAGACAAATCCATGCTGACTTCCTTGGATCACCAAATTGTCCTCCAGATGTTTGCAGATCGCTCCCTTTAATATCTGCTCCATTATCTTCCCCACAACAGAGGTCAGACTCACTGGTCTGTAGTTTCCCGGGTCATCCTTCCTCCCTTTTTTGAAGATCGGAATAACGTTTGCTCTTTTCCAGTCCTCCGGGACATCTCCAGTCCTTAAAGAGGTTCCGAAGATGATGGACAAGGGCTGTGCAAGTTCTCTGGAAAGTTCTTTGAGTACTCTCGGGTGCATTTCATCTGGACCAGGGGATTTGAACTCATCCAGTGCAGCTAAATGCCTCTCGACCACCTCTCTATCCATGTTAACCTGCCACCCAGACACTATCCTTTGGCTACAGCCATCTCTAGATGTGCCTAAACACTTAGACCTGTGGGAAAAAACAGATGTAAAATAGGCACTAAGCCTTTCTGCTTTCTCTGCATCTTTCGTTAGAGTTTGTCCATCCGCACCCAACAGCGGGCCTATTGCCTCCTTTACTTTACGTTTGCTCCTCACGTAACTGAAAAATCTTTTCTTGTTACAATGGGCTTCCCTGGCCAATCTTAGCTCACTCTCAGCTTTGGCCTTTCTGATGATTGATCTACAGTGCCTAGTAACCTGTAGGTACTCTTCTTTAGAGCTCTGTCCTTCCCTCCATTTCCTGAACATTTTCCTTTTCTTTCTTAGTTCCTCTTGAAGTTCTCTGTTCATCCAAATAGGCTTCTTAGAGCTCCTGCAGTGTTTTCGTATTTCTGGAATAGTCATTGATTGAGCATGCAATAGCTCTTGTTTGAGTAGCGCCCACCCTTCACATGCTCCCTTCCCATCCAGCATTCTCGTCCATGGTATGACACTCATCATGTCTCTGAGTTTATTAAAGTTTGCCCTACGAAAATCCAACATCCGCGTCTGGCTACAAGCTTCCTTGGCTCCCCATCTCAAAAGGAATTCTATGAGGACATGGTCACTTCCCCCTAGGGTCCCCACCTCCTTCACCTCATCCACCAACTCTTGCCTGTTGGCAAGAACATAGAACATTATATTCACCCACCCTAGCCTGGCAAATAGATCAGTCAGACTTTACCATTTTAAAAGGCCTCCAGGTGTATTTGATCAGAATTTACATCTTATTCGTTTTGAGAAATAATAGCATCCTTGACTGTTATTTCTATAAACCACCTTGCAATAGCTTTGATTCAATAACTAGATGCAATAGTCAAAGTTAATGATACATTCAGATAATAAATACTGTTTCTGGAATTGTTGTATAGCAATATGCTGATGAATTAAATAATGACTCAGGTTAGACCACATTGATAGGAACAGAATAACTACTCTCCTGTTTCAGGCTTCTAGCTGTTGATAGAGATGTCAATGGACTTACTTTTTCTACACATAGCTACCCTTCTGCTTAGAATGATGAAAGCTTGTGGATCAAAATGTGGATTCAATTCTCCTTGGTTCTCAGTTACAGAGGAGCCAAAAATTATTACCTTTGAAAACATGGATGAAATCAGAGCCTGGATTCATGGGTGAGATAGCTCAGGGGATATCTGTTCCTGGGCTAGGAAAAGGATTTAGATAGTGCCTTCATTCATGAACAATTGGATAGCTGCTTGGGAGGCAATGAAAACAAGCATTGGAGCAATTGTAATGCTCCATTATGTTTAACTTTGTCATGGGTTTCAAGGCTATTGATATTACCTCTTCCACCTCACTGTCTTCAGACTCATTTTCATATGTCTTAAATTTTCTGAACAATATTATTGTCAAATAAGACAACTTCCCAAGATCTGAGCAACTTGGCTCTTCTGAATGCTTGGAAAGACTTCCACTCATTTTGAAAATTAATTTAATACCACTTCATTGGACATCAGAGTAAACTTTCCTGACCATTTACTGGATCAAGAAATGTGGACATAAATTGGATGCACATTGAGATGCATGTCTGAATGTGGGTATCAGTCATGGATATGTCATTTGTTTTCAATATGCTGGTCTACATTATGATGCAAATAGTCTCATCCAATACTGCAGTGGGCTACTGCTGAATTAGCAATTCAAGTTTAGCCAGGCTTCTTAAATGTGTCTTTTTTAGTTCTACACTTTTCCTACAAGGCAAGCAGGAGATGCTTAGATTAGGTTCTGGAAAGGGAGAACAGTCCATAGTAAATCTGTGCAGTGCTAAAGCACATTATGAAACATCTCAGAGCTGTTTCAAACAAAACAGTTTCTCTTACCCCAGGCACAGACAACACAGCCAAATGCAGCCTCCCAGCTATGTATGACTTGATAACGCTCATGTTTTTGTTGCCTGCTTGAAATTGCAAAAACGACTGTGCATCTGGCAGGCCACAATACATGGCTGGCAGACTTCAGTACATTCAGTTTAGTGGGCTGCTAGATGTGCAAGCGTCTTTTCTATATAAACAGCCATGATGAGCCCACAACAACTTTTGAGAGCAGCCTTGGGAGGTCCCCAGCCTGAGTTGGGAGATGTGTATCCATGATTGCGGGGTTGCTGCTGGTTGGCCACCTGTTAAAAGCTGCTCACAGAAATTTGTGCATGGAAAGGGGGGATGATTTTTATTGTGTGAACCAGCATGTGATAGGTTTGATTTTGGCATACAATGAGAAATGTAGAAAGAACAGGTGGCTTTTCTTTCATCCTTTTGATTTCAACATGTCTGCAAAAGGGCAGACAGAAACTGCAAGAGTACATGAAAGAACCTATGCCTGGCTCTGCAAAAATCAGGAATATCACATATGTAATGGAATACAGAACAATGGCATAGATGCACCACCACTTGTACATAATACATATATGCATGAAAATCTGATTCCTTACAGTTCACCTGAAAAAAAGAGGGAGGGGAATTAAATCTTATTGTGCATATGCTTGCCCATCACGTGCTGCTTTGCATGCAAATACATTGTTTTGAGTCTGTTGGCTACATGAATCAAGCCTTCAGTTTCTTTTTTTTCCCCCATCTCCAAACTGTCATGCTAGAGTTGGAAAATAGCTACAGTTAAAAGCTGTACTTGTTTTCCAGCTCTATTTTGAAAGTTAAAAGCCTCACTGCACAGATATTGCTCTCTTTGCCCGATTAAAAACTATAATGCAGGAGATGATGAGGGATTTTCAGGATGTCTGCCATAAAGATGAGAATCTGCATGAGGTTGAAACAGGGTAGTTACTCACAAGTGGCACAACATCATTTAGCTCATCACTTTACAGCCCTACTCATCAGCAGGCTGGCCATTTATGCCACATTTTATAGAAACTACACTTTTTAAAAATGTAGAGATGTTATCATTTCTGCCTCTTCTTCAGTCTATAAGGCCATGTGGCTGTGCTTGATTCATATAAACCTTTAAAAAACTAACCTCCATAAAACTGGTAAAAATAGATTTGGATGCCACTCATTTAAGGTCTGATGTGATGAATATATAGAGGGAGCTTTGTTCTTCAAAATAAAATCCTGATATTTCAAAACTCTTTTCTTGCTCCATGTTACACCAAAGTCATTGAAGTATAACATACAGGATGAAGAATCAAATAGAACGGTGCCTCTAACGGTGCCATTTTGAGACAACTTCTCGTAGAGAAAAAGCAGCATATAAGAACCAACTACTCCTTCAGTGGCTGTTTTCTTATTATGGCCATAAATTAAATTTAAATCATGGGATTCTTTCTCATTAAACTTGTGACTCTCCCAAAGAGTAGTAAACAAATCATCAGACCCACATTTGTTGAATTAAGGAAAAATATGATTTTGGGGGTAAATTCAAGGATGGAAGGGATTCCTGGTCCCAACTAATATTGACTAATTTCTTTTTAGCCTAGTTCACACATTTCTGTGAATGTGTAAGAAAGAACCAATGCACGTTCATTTTGCAAATAAAACCAGGGACTAAGAAATTTAGGGTTTAAATACCATGTTGAACTGTACATATGTTGAACCTAACATGAGAATTTATATAAATATAACTAAGTATATCTTGTACACAGACTATATGTATGTTCATTGTAACTTGTGAACAATGCTTTTGTGTTAAGGTTGCATAGTATAGCTGAGCACACATAATGCCATTCCCTAACAAATAAGTCAGGACTGTAGCCAGCTAAGAAACTGTCCCATGTTTCCCAAGGACTTTCTCTTGTCAGACTGTTCAGACTAAGTCCTCAGAATTCCTGAGGATTACTTAGTCTGATTTTTTCATTCTATAAGTTTTGCTCATCAATTTCTGCCAATCATATTCAAGAACTAAATTCCAATCAATGCAAACTGAAAGGTTAATGTTGCAAGATGTTCTATGGTTAGTTCTTTAGGTAATGCTCTCATAGGGAAAACTGAGTGATACTCTCTCAAATAACCTCTCCCAGAAACATCATCTAACTTTGAGTGGCCCTACTCAAATGTGGAACATATTTTATAATAAAATGATGGTAATAAAGTGGTGCTTAAAGCAGTTTCAGCTATATTTATATTACACATACACTCCATATGGTATAGTCACCTTATGTATTGTATAACATGCGTGTGTGAGCGGATATCTTAATATAACACACACTTGCCTAGAGATTTTATGTACACAGATACTACTTTTTGCTAAATTTTAACTTCCCTGTTTTCCCTAGCTGAAACTGCTATCTGACATCCATCACCTATTTGACATATGAAGGACATAATTTATTTGTAAACTCAGGATGTTCTTGCTTTATAGACTTGCTTGTACTTTATAATTTATTTACCCATCATGATTGGAAATGCTTATCTAAGTGCTATGCATTGAAGTGTACATTTGCTGAATCCATTTCATTCTGTCTGTGGCTGTGTCCTTTCTCATAGTAACAGTGGTATAATAGAGAGACATGAGGTTGGAGACCAGCTCTGGTGATGGGCACAGTGCTTCAACTGAGTTAGTCAAGTCAGGATAAGTCCCACAAGAAGATGGAACCACAAACTGATGTTCTGCTATATTTGCTAAGCTTTATTGGGACAGAAAGAAAAACAGGCGACAGCAGGACAAGAATGGGAAAAGAAACAACCTGGAAATTTACAAGTTTATTGAATTAATATGTTGAGCCTTTTGCCATTAAAATGTAAAGTTTACTGTTTGCTGGCTTGAAAAATCTCTTACCTTTTGTGGTATATGAGGTGTGAAACATATTGTCAAAATATGATGTTTAAAAGGTATCAAAATATAGTGGCATTAAATGTTTACTTTATCTTACCAACCCTTCCTTGTGCTTCTCCCCAAATCTGGGCTGGGGGGGCGGGGAAGCTTGATTCTTTACAGAGGTTTCTGGGGTATGTTTTTGGTAATGCGAAATGAGGCATTATGCAGTCATGACCCTGAGAGAAAGACTGCGAACAAACCGTGGTTTTACTTACCAAGGTATGGATTGGATCCTTGCTGATTCTAATATCTGGCTGGCTGATTAAATGATTCCTAAGGAAGTAACAGTCAAGTACATAAAGTTTCAAGGGATTAGCTTCAAGAACCTTAGCTGGAATCACAACTGTGATGTACACAAGGATTATTGGCAAAGGCCAAGATGATACACAGATCTTCACAGTTTGCTTCTTCATGAGCAGCCATCAATTCCTAAAACATAAAAACTACAGAATTTGTAGGACAGCCAGCATGACAGGATACATCACATTGAACAGATGGTAGATAGATTCAGCCAGGTATCTGTGTTGAGCTGAAGCAGCAGAACACTGGCAATGGCATCTTTAAGGCCAACAAAGTTGAATTCTAAGTTTTTCTGTGCTGATGCAAATGAGTAGCCGTGTTGGTCTGAAGTGGCACAATAAAATCAGAGTCCAGTAGCACCTTTAAGACCAACAAAGATGTATTCAAGGCATGAGCTTTCGAGTGCAAGCACTCTTCGTCAGACTAAGAACTGCCCATCATAACAGTAGGAATATATAAGCAAAAGTTAATCCAGTTACATTAGTAAACTGTGTCCTACTATCATGATGATAGTTCTTAATCTGACAAAGAGTGTTTGCACTCGAAAGCTCATGCCTTGAATAAATCTTTGTTGGTCTTAAAGGTGCTACTGGACTCTGATTTTTCTGTGCTGTTATCTTATTCCTTCAAGGTATAGAGTTGAAAGACTGCATTTCCCTTCGGCAGCCCAGCACCTCTGGGATATGTAAATGTCGTTCTTAAAGTGTATTTTCTGAAATGATTTTTGCTTGATATAGCAGTCACTATATGAAACTACAGATACAGTGACTTGGGGTGATGCTAGCTTACCTGCTTTCAGATAGGTACTTTTTAAGGTTTAAGTTGTTGGGGATCTTTCCTCATTGTAGGTATTAGTTTTGCACCAGTTCTGCCTGGCTCCTTTATCTAGTCCCAGGTCACTACCACTCAGTTCAGTTAGCTTTATTACGGTCATAGACCAGCACAAGATGATGCAAAAACATCCATTAAAACCAGGAATTAAAGCATCTTAAAACATAGCAATACAAAATAGAATAATAATAAGGTACATAAACACAGCTGTCCAGTTCACTTGAAACAGACCATTCTATTATGAATTTTGATTGCTGCTGCACAGAACTTGGCAACTCTATGGGTTGTATCATTATCCATATCTGCAAGCAGCAGAGAAATGTAAAATTCTCCTGGACGCCCTGGGAATCTGCCTAACAGTGGAAGAATTAGACTAATACGAATGTCATTATAATATCAACATTGAAGGAGAATATATTCCATGGTTTCTATATGTCCAGAGCCACAGGTACATTTCCTTTCGATATAGGGTATTTTTCTATATCTTCCTTCTAATACAGCTGAAGGGAAGGCATTACAGCGTGCCAAAGTGAAGGCCCTCCTATGACTAGGTACTTCAGGCTTCCTCACTGTAGATATTAGTTTTGCCCCAGTTCTTTCTGGCTCCATTATCCAGTCCCAGGTCACTACCACTCATTTTTCTTGCCAGGTTCCTGATTTTCAGACTATTTCCAACTTTCGCCCACTTTCTTTGCCCTTTCTCTCGCCCAGCATCTCCAACACTCCTTTGTCCTTAGATCATACATGCTATCATGGTCAGCATTGTGGGGTCTTCCGCACTCGTTCAAAATAGCACAATGGTTACAAATTGAAATCGCTACTGTTTTGCTGTTATGCACAACGTCGTTGACAATCTGCAACACTCCTGAAACTGATCCGCAAAAAGCGCTTCGGTGTAGCGCTTTCAGGGAAATCCCAAAAAGTGGATTCACCCTCCGGAAAGCGCCACACTCTTGCAACCAATCTGCAACACTAGCGGGAAAGTTCTGTGCGTTACCATTGTTGCGGTTTCTGCAAAGTCCCTCCCCCTAGCTCTCTCCTCTGATCTTCCGGCGAAGCGATCGCCATTTGTTGTTCTCGGAGCAAGAGGAGATCAATGCACCGGCGAACCTTCGTTTACCCAGCGAAGCTTCCCTGGCTGCAGTCCCTCCCCAGAGCTGTTTTAAGTCACCAAGCACAAAGCAACACAACATTTGCTGGTTTATTTTCCCTTTATTTTTCACTGTATTTTCAGCCGAAAATCGCGCCCGTGTTGAGGGGGGGGTATTTTTTTTTACTCGGGGGGGAGCATGGCAACGATGAAACGGCAGCTCAAACACCACCTGCTAGCTAGATGGGTCTCTCCGTTGCAACGAATCAACGTAGATTCATTTCAACGTGTGTGTGTTTTTAAACCTTCCTTAAAGGGAAAGGGGCTTTTTGGGAGCATGATAACGGCCATCCATTGGCTGCTTGACGGCCAGGGGTGGGACAAAGCTCAGCAATATCGCTTCCTGGCTAGCGATTTTTGCCGAGACTGGAAACCTGTGAGAAACTATATAAACGCAACTGGATTCCACTACAAAGCCAGGTATGCATAATGACGAATTCCACTATTTAAAATGGCGTTTTTTCGTTCCGCAACCAAATTTGCTATATAGATCCTGGTGCGGAATGGCCCTGTGAATTTTTTTCATATTTCTCTTCCTGGCTAGCATGCATTCCTTTGATTCCTGATTCTTCTGCCCTTTGCCTCAGGACCAACTGCCAGTCCCCAGGCAGAGGCTGGAGGCTTCCAATAATTACATCTGATCTCCAAACTACAGAAATCATTTCTCCTGTAGAAAATGGCCGCTTCAGAGAATAGACTGCATGGCATCACATCCTAGCTGAGCTCCCTTCCCTCTCCAGACTCCCCCTCCCCCCCCAAAATCTCCAGGAATTTACCAACCTAATGTTGGCAACCTTATACTGAAACCTCCACCTGCCACTGCATCTTCAGAATATTTTACTCAACTTTTAAAAACTTGGCTGGGTATTGTTTTATGTGGGGTTTTAAATGGATGTAAACTACTATGAGCCAGGTGTGCCAGGAGTGGCGGTTAATAAATATAAGTAATAAATAAATAAACCTCCTTCAGAACAGAAGTGGAAACAAACTGGCAGGATACGTCCCATAGGACAACTGGGACAATGCCCCCCGCCAGCTGATCTGCAGTGACTGGAGCTGTGAATGGGCAAGGCTGATCTTTCTACAAACAAACCTGAAAAGGGCCCCAGGTTTGCAGGAAAAGGGGAAATTTAAGCACACACATACAGGGTTTTTACAAGCTGCACAATTCTTCAGTGGCTGTCACAGTATTCCAGGCTGAATTTCTGTATGTACTAGGCACAGGGAGAGAACAGGACCCTTTTCAGGGTTGTTTTGGCCTTGGAGAGAGAACTCATTGACTGAATATGCACTGCAGCGGATGTGCTGGCCTGCCACTGATGTACGCATGGGGGAGGACACCCCCTGGCACATGCCCTGGAATTGTCTATGCGCATGCACAACTTTGGGGCAGGAAGGTGCCACTGTGCCTCGCAGCAGCAGCAGCAGAAGGGCCAGGGGGCACAGCAGTCCCACCACACCATGGTGGGAGATAGGGCTGCCTATTCCTAGATATTTAGGCATGAAGGCTGGGGAGGATGGGATTTGAGGACCACTGGCTGGCTCCATACAACTGATCCATATAGTTCCCCTAAGCAGAGGAATCTGGAGGGAAGAGGGAAAGCTGAAGACAAAAGGGACAGATAAACATAGTTTGGATGTTGGGTTGAAAGTGGAGATAGAAACAGGAAAAGGGGAAAGAATATGGGGGTTTACAAGAGTGAAAAAGAGGAAATACTGGGGGAAAGGGAAATTTATGTCCTTGTTTGTCTCTGTCTCTGCCAAATTCTGAACTGTGTTTTGTGACAGGTTGCCAAGGCAGTCCCAAACTTTACATTAGTGTAGCCTGGAAGTTTCTAGAATGAATATCACTTCTTTAGGAACGGAGGTAACCATTAAAGACACTTCTGCTTATACTCACTGCTTGGGACTGCAGAACATCTCCAGACTGATCCTTCAAGAAGAATGTCACATAGGGTTGCCAACCTCCAGGTGGTTACTAGAGATCTCCTGAAATCAGATCACTTGGAGAAAATGTCCACTTTGAAAGGTGGCTATTATACCCATTGAAGTGCCTCCCCTCCCCACACCCTGCACTCCTAAGTCTCCACCCCTCCCCCAAAATCTCCAGGTGTTTCCTATCAGGCAACCCTAACACAACCCCATCCAAAACAGAATTAGTCACCATGTACACACTACTAATATTTTCATTTGTCAGAACTGAACTCACGTACTTTTCCGTGCTTGAGCATCCTGCTGAAGACAAGGCAGCAACAAACTAAGGCGTGTTTCACTTCCATTTCACTCCAGGTTCAGATGGGTGTGGAAGACTAACAAGCAGCGTTGCTAGAATGACAGGCTAGCAGGTCCCAGAGAAAAGCAAAATCCTGTCCTGTGGGATTCCATTTATAGGGAAGAAAGCACATTTAAAATTCCATAGAAGCTGGTGTGTGAACAATTAAAAGGAGTGTCACAGGGGAGGGTAAGCAAAAGGCACCAGGCAGCCTGTGACAGCAGAAGCATTGTTTGATCAGGCAAGATATATATATTTTACATTTTTCTCATGAAACAGCAATGTAGAACTATTGCTACGGTGACTATTTTTGTCATGATTTTCAAGGTCACCAGCAAGAATCTCAACTCTGATGAGGAAGAAACTGCCATGAAATTATTGGTTTCTGCTGACAGCAAAGGAGAGGCTTAGATTCAATTCCAGGCCAGGCTTTCTATGGCCCCCAGCTTGCCTTCCAAAGGTTATCTGTGTAGCCAGTTAAATAAAATGTAAAATTATAGTGTGCACAATGAAATTTGTTGAAAAGCTCATATGATCTCTATTATTTCTGTTTAGGAGCTGTAAACAAGGATCAAAATGGGAACTAGTTAATCCTCTCCTGTTTGCATTTAGGAGCATACAGTCAAATATTGTTGACCCTAAACATTGTCTGATATATCCAGCATTGGAGTAAGTAGGTTATATCTGAGGCAGTCAAAAGCTTCACGGAATGAGTCTAGAATCTCTGGGAAGCCTGTACCAGTCTGTGTAGACAGTACTGACCCTGAAGGAATGATGATCCAGTTCAATATGAGGAAGCTTCATGTGTTCATGTGAATTAACAGCACCTGCCCTCCCCCCATAATGTTTTCCCCATTCCCTGAGAAGCAGCATTTCTTCCAGCCAAACTTAGCTCTTTCGCCACTCAAGCAAGTTACCTTGGGCCATTCCAGTCCTTGGGAGGAGATGGAAATTGTAAGCTGCAGCCGTCCTTTATGTTGGCCACTTGGAACCACATCTGTGCTGTGCTGCCTGTTTCTTGCATCTTTACTTGAATTATCCTACACCCAAGATAAACAGATACTGCCTGAAAGGCACTGCTTGACAGACTGGGCTGACAGATTATTACTTACAGCTGCCCCCCCTCCTTTGTCCATTTCTCCAGGGAGAGATTTAGTAAGGGTGGGTGACATGAGGTAATTGGACACGAAAGTTTGGTAGAATTATTACTTCCATTGTTGTTTTGCGTTCTGTGCAATTTAATATTTGGTTTTGATCTATCTTATTGGTGCCTCTGACAAGTTCATTCTTTTTCTTTCTTTGTGGGTTTTCACCCCTAGTTCGTTGACCTTGTGGCTGCCCTTAATTAGTGAGTTACCTGTTTCCCACCTGGAGTAATAATGTGAGCATTTCCTCATGGAGGTGCAAACCTCGCACTGCCTCCTGCTTGCAAACTTGCAGTTGTAAGATTGTAAGCTGTGATTTCTTCGGGTAGGAAAAAGTTCCAGCTCTTCAAAATGTGCAGTTGTAAGCCACATGTTTGCACAACTCCTCACAGGAGACCCCTCCCACATTTTTCCTCTGCCTCAAGGCGGCTTTTGGCCTCCCAATGAGGCTGCAAGGGAAAACAATGAGGCTGCAAGGGAATTTCTCCCCCCCCCCCCCCGCTTTTTGGCTTGACAGTCACAGCAAGCCATCAACCACAGCACAGCTGTTCTCTTGTGGACTGAAACTATCTTCCTCCCCCCAAGCCCTGAAATTATTTTTTAAGTCACTTCTACATTGCTATGTGGTAATGTCACATAACAGAAACTTAACTTAACTTATTACTTCTGCATTGCTAGGGAGAAACGCCAGAACGTTTCCCTCCCCCTTTAGGGAATCATGGTGTTTTGGACTCTATTTATGTCTGGGTAGATTTGTGAGAGACTAGAAATGGTAACTAGATAGTGATAGTGTGTAAACAGCGGGCTTAAAAACAAAGTGCACAGACGCGTGGCTGATCGGGAGAGGGCTGGTTCATCACACGCTGCCTCCCTTTCTCTGTTCATTCCCAACAGCAAGAAAACACAAACAGGACTGTGTTTTGCCTGACTGATCCCAAAAAGATCATGGAGGTTTTACAAAAAAAAATTTTTTACCTTTGACAAAGTTGCTTTGTGGTCCTGCAGCAACATGGACTGTGCCATTTAAAAAAATCTCAGAGCAGGAAATGGAGAGGGAAGGGCAGGTTTGAAGGTGGGACAATGCTAGAAAGATTATTGTGCCTTTCCCCCTCCATATGAGCTTGTCCCTGGTTGTTCCCTGATTAGAAGCACGATAGGATGTGGCAAATCCAGTTTTGGGACCGTTTCCACACAAGGAATCTGCCTTTGGACAGATGCATAAATGCATAAACACCCCCACCCAGAATCTTTTAAATGTAACCGACTGGGCCAATTGCAGCTGTTGTCCAATTAAGCATGCCAGCCCTCTTACCATACAGCCCCTACAGGGGGCAAGAAGGAACACTGAAAGTGGCCATGACTGCACCTACCAGCCTGCGTTCCCCCCTCCCTACCAGGCAAGCTATGTAAAACAAGAGAATCACATATGTCACACAAGAGGAAAACTTAAATTTTTTCACACTGAAATATAGGTGAACTATTATCTCCCCCGAGACTGTCTACAAAGGAATCTTGCTATGGCATCTCAAACCCTCTGTCCCTCCCTATAAATCCTGTTTTAAGTTTGGTCCGTGGTTGGCTCCTCCTCAACCATGACCATTGTGTCCCGTTCCTGATTGTGCACTGGTTTCTCATGTCCCTTCTCCTTGCAGATGTTGTGGAGGATAACGCAAGCAATGACCACAGGGGTGACATTGTCCAATAGCACATGAAGCCAAGTGAGAAGGCACCTTAAGTCTACCAAAGGCACACTCCATCACATTCTTTGCACGGGAAAGACTCATGTTGTGGTAACTCTGCTGGTCGGTGTGTGGCTGCTTGTAGGGGGTCATGAGCCACTCCTTCAGGAAGTATTCTCTGTCAGCCAAGATCAGGGCTGGCACCTGAACCCCTCTATTGTGACTGTTGGGTTCTCTGGGACAAAGACCCCAGTGTCCATTATGGGGCTCCTAAAAGATGAAGGCTTTGTGTCTTCGGCCACTCCAGCCCACCTCCACATCTACAGGTGACCTACCTCCAGCAGGGGAGGGATTTAAATGGAGCGGGCAGGATGTCTGTCATCATCAGCTGTTTGGCAGGCAAAGATGCTGCTGCCTGGGGGGGGGGGGGGACAGAAGCATGTGCACAAAAAGTAGGGTTGGAAGCACTGTTTATTGTTAGAATGTTATTTTCTCTGTTTATTGCTATTATTACTGTTACCTTTATTTGATATAGTCATAGAGTTCGATGTACTGTTCTGCATTAATGATTTTTCTAGCAAGCTTGATTGCATGATGTGTCCAAAGTAAGTGAGCCTTAGCCATATTATCTTCCCTTCTAATGACATAGTTGGTTTGCTCCTCTCTAAAACTATCTTGTTGGTAACTTTGGCTGCCCATGGTATTCGCAGCATTCTTCTCCAACACCATAATTCAAAAGCATTTATTCTCCTCCTGTCTTCCTTCTTCAGGGTCCAGCTTTCACATCCATAGGTTGTTATGGGGAAGACAACGGCATTGACTGGCTGGCACTTTGTATTAAGGCTGATATCCTTCCTCTTCAATATTCGGGTCATGCTTAACATTGCGTTCCGGCCCAGTGTTATTCGCCATTTGATTTCATGGCTGCATCCACCACTTTGATTGATCATAGAGCCAAGAAAGAATGTATTGCCACATCAATACATTCAATGTTCTCGTGACTTTGGTGCTTTTGCCAGTAGTTGTCATGATCTTGGTCTTTTTGATATTTAGGTCACATCTTTTCACTTTCTTCTTTTAATCTCTTTATCAGGGTCTTCAGATCATGCTCCAATTCAGCAAGGAGTGTTGTATCATCTGCATAGCAGAGATTATTGATATTACGACCTCCAATTTTGACTCTGATTGTAGAGTCTTCCAGAAATTACTATGAGTGAGTATAAATAACGAAGAAAATAGATTTAAATACTCCATTTTTATCATAGGCCCTTTTCCCCAGGCCTCTGGGTATCCATCACTCAAGACAGACCTCCAAATATTGCCAACTTGGAATTATGCCCCTGCCCAAGGTGGTATCAGGGAACATGGCTAATGACCCTCAAAATAATGTTGATCTTGTTTGGACTATGAGGCAAGATGGGGAAAATGTTTTGTTTTTTGTTCCTCACCACTTTTCAAAAGAGATCAATATTATGTATCTTATCAATTAATACCAATGCCAATGCACTTCAAGAGCTGAAGTGTTGCTTTTATAGTTCATATTTTCTGTGCATTCCTCATTTTAATCTCCTAGTCCCATTTGTGCAAAATAGAACACATTTGATATTTTTAGAAAAGGCCTGACAATTTTCAAGTGAGGAACTCCCAGCAGAGAGTCTGTTAAGCTTTTCACAAAAGCAAAGCTAAAATGTGAGACAGTAAGACTACCATTTTGCCTGCCATGTAGGAATAGTGGCAAATGGCTTTGGAAGGAAATGGAAAGAAGCTGCAATTTATTAGACATTCCATAAAGTATGAAGCCGAGGCAGAATCATTTGTCTTTGCTGGCAGAGCTGCTGCAACAGATTTGGTTAATGCTGTTTTCTGTAGAAATCGCAGCTGGCAAATAAAAGGTGCAATCTAAAGGTGGTGATGGGAGGTAGCAGTACCCATTCTAATACAACAGGCCTCAGGTGATAAATTCATGATAATCTTTCTTGAATAATATTATTTTGGTCTCCAACATACCGTTATGTGCTGCCCACATCACTAATATTTATTTATTTGAAACATTGTTATGCCACATTTCCACCCAGTCAGGGTTCACAAGGCAGTGGACATAAAAACATAAACAACATTAGAAGGAGGGCCAAGGTCAAGTAAAAAAGTCTTCAACTGCTGGTGAAAGACATTGATAAAGGGAGACAGATTACTCTCCCTGCGAAAAGAGTTCCAAAGTTTTACTGCCATGATGGAAAAATCCCTTTCATGGGTTGCCACCCAGATTTTTTGGAGGGGAGGAGCTACAGAAGCAGGGTCCCCAAAAATGACTGGAGTGAGAAGTCCAGGGGTAGCACTATCTGGATTAGGTTTTTAGGGAAGAGGAAATTCAGTACTGCACTTTGGGTTGCCAGTTCTCTCCCCCCTTCCCCAGGAGAAACAGACAATATCCTATATTGCAAAGGGGAAATTATGTAGAAAATCTCTTGTTAGTGTGACAGCATTACATTACTTCTGTGGGAAACCTGGAAGTGATGTAATGCCATTTACTGATAGCATACCCATATCCCCACCTCCTCCAGAATCTTGCTGGTTGGCAGCTACTGGCTGGCAACACTAAGGGCCATTCCGCACCGGGATCCATGTTGCAAATTGGTTGCGGAACGAAAAATCACCATTTTAAATAGTGGAATTCATCATTATGCATACCTGCCTTTGTAGTGGAATCCAGTTGCGTTTCTATCGTTTCCCACAGGTTTCCGGTCTCTGCAAAAATCGCTAGCCAGGAAGCGCTATTGCCGAGCTGTGTCCCGCCCCTGGCCGTCAAGCAGCCAATGGGCGGCCGTTATCATGCTCCCAAACAGCCCCTTTCCCTTTAAGGAAGGTTTTAAAAAAAAAGCCCACACACATTGCAACGAATCTGCATTGATTCGTTGCAACGGAGAGACCCATCCAGCTAGCAGGTGGTGCTTGAGCTGCCGTTTCATCGTTGCCACGCTCCCCCCAAGTGAAAAAAAAAAAACACCCCCCCCTCACGGGCGCGATTTTCGGCAGAAAATAGTGTGAAAAATAAAGGGAAAATAAACCAGCAAACGTGCCTCTGTGTTGCTTGTGCTTGGTGACTTTAAACAGAGGGACTACAGCCGGGGAAGCCTCTGGCGATCGCTTCGCCAGAAGATCAGAGGAGAGAGCCAGGGGGAGGGACTTTGCAGAAACCGCAACAATGGTAACGCACAGAACTTTTCCGCTAGTGTTGCAGATTGGTTGCAGGAGTGTAGTGCTTTCCGGAGGGTGAATCTACTTTTTGGGATTTCCCTGAAAGCGCTACAACGAAGCGCTTTTTGCGGATCGGTTTCAGGAGTGTTGCAGATTGTCAACGACGTTGTGCATAATGGCAAAACTGTAGCGATTTCAATTTGTAACCATTGTGCTATTTTGGACGAGTGCAGAATGGCCCTAAATATATCTTTCCTATAACAGCCCATTTGTATCTGGTGGTAGAATGGGCACACTCTACAAGACAGAAGTGACCTGTAGAGTTATTAGAGCTCCAGCATGGAAGACACATGATATGGAGACTTTTTTTTTAGTAATGCATAGACCAAACCTGATGCTGACTATTTTCCTTGCTGTCCCTATCTCTCTGTGTGGATATCACATACACAGTAGAGTAGTACTGCAGCCTTTTTATATACTATTGTATATGTAATACTAGCTAGTAGGATGACAGAATCCCACATGTATTATCTCTTTTAGCCTAAATCACTGCAATACTACAATATTTTAAATAAAATCTTGCCATCATTATTAACAATGCAATCTTGTACAACTTTATTACTACCCGCCTACCCTGCTGGAACACCTAATTAATATATCTTAGGATTCATGTGCCAGTTTTATAGCTTTATTTGTTGCTCTCAATAATTTTTAGGCACATCTTTTGATCTCTTTTCTGTTTTTTCCCCAGCTGATGAACTATAGGACAAAAGAAAAATGTTTTATTATTAAACAGCCTGTCAAGGCCCACAATGCAGAAATTAGTATTTTGCATAGTAAATTGGGATAGTAATATCTAACGAGGACATGCTATTCCATATTAACAGTTTGCCAGCAGCCTATTGTAATCTACAACCTAAAGTAACATTCCAGATGCCCATGAGTATGTGACCCTGTCCATCTCCTATTCTGTGACCACATAATTAGCATAGGGAAGTTGGAGAGGGATTAGCAGAAAAATTAAAATCCCTGCTCAGCCATAAATCTCACTGGCTAATCTTGTGCCAATTTCAGCCTAAACTACCTCACAGGGTAAATTCACATGTTCTCTGCCTTGGATCTTTTGAAGAAAAAGCAGTGTAAATAATAATGATAGCTTACTTCCCAAAATCCCATCCTGTAAGTGGAGACTACATTGGCCCATACAAGAATCACTGAATAGGATGGTTGATGACTGACATAGCTGGAAGTCAACAGCTATGGATGAGATTGCTCCCACACCATCCCTGCCTCAAATGAGCCCCCTGGTACACAGAGGAGCTTCATGATGGGAAATGGGAACTGAGATGACTAGAGTGTGTTTGGAGGAAGACTCATGGCAAAACTTTGAGATTATTTTATAGGACACTTATGAGAACCTGTGATGGCAGTCTACATCATGTTTCCAAGCTCACACAAAGCACAATTGTTTAGTTTGGTTGCTAACCACCCTTGAGGATTAGCACCAAGACTGCTTTTTTGCAAGTTTTTTTGTGAATAAAATCTTGACGCTCACCTGCAACATCTCTCCAGTTATTCATACATTAAGGGAACTAGAGGCCCCTTGGTTGGCTTTGGAGGGAGTATTTGATAGGCTCAGACTACTCATGATGACTGAAGTGAATAGATTGCTAGTGTCAGTGAGGCTATCCATTGTCCATTAGATTCCTGCCCTTCATGCTCCTCAAACAGAGTGATGTGAGGATAGGAGGCCCTCTTTGGGAGATAATCAATCTTTCCCTCTCAGTGGGGGAATTTCCAGGGGAAGGGTGAAGGAGTCAGTGGTTTGGCCCTATCTCTGGATCTGGAGGACCCAGCCATCTCACACTTGGCATTTCTGATGAAGGTGGTTGCTAGCATACCTAGAAGAAGCTTTAGTCTTGGGTCCATTCCACTCTGGCTTCTGGCCAGGCCATGAGGTGGATGCCCTGATGGACAGCTTCTGACAACAACTGTACTAGGGCGGGTTGGCACTGCTTGTGTTGCTAGAACTCACAGCAGCGTTTGTCATAGTTGATCACAAGCTTCTCACTCACTGCCTCACCGACGTGGAGATATGTGGGACAGCCTTACAGTGGCTGATCTCCTTTCTCCAGGATTGCAGACAGAGGGTTGCGATTGGAGAGCATCATTTGCACCAGTCAACTCCCTTGTGGAGTGCCTCTTTCCCCAATTTTATTTAACATCTTTATGCACCCTCTAGCCCAGCTTGTCCAAGGGTTTGGGCTGGGATATCATCAATATTCCAATGACACCAGCTCTGCCTCCTGATGGATGGCCACCCAGATTCACTCCTTGAGTCATTTGCCAGATGCTTGGAAGCAGTGGTGAGATGGATTGAGCAGAGCTGCCTGAAATGCAAACCTTTGAAGACAGAAGTCTTGCGGTTGGGTAAGAAAGGACCATGTGAGGAAGCATGCTTCCCCTGCCAGGACAGTATACAACTTACGGTTGCTTACACTGCCAGGAATTTGGGTGTGGACTTTGATGTCTCTCTTCCTATGGAGGTGCATTCTTCCACCTCCGCCAAGTCAAACTACAAGTGCCCTACTTGGCCCCAGAGTACCTAGCCCTGGACCACCTAGCCGTGATGGTCACCTCTAGATTTGACCTCTGTAACTCACTCTACATGGGCCTATCCTTATCCCTGACTTGGAAGTTACAACTGGTCCAGAGCACTGTGGCCTGGGTCCTCACAGGAGCAATTTGGAGGTCCCACATTTGGTCGGTAGTTCAGCAACTATATTGGCTTCCAGTTGAATTCTAGATCAGGTTTAAGGTGATGGTAATCACTCTTAAGGCCATCGATGGTCTGGACCTGGCAGACCTGAGGGATCACCTCTCTGCCTACATCCCCTGTAAAGTGCTTCACTCTGTTAACTCCAACCAGTTGGTGGTCCCTGACCCCAAGGAACCAAGGCCCGGGCATTTGATGGAATGAACTCCCAGAGGACATCAGGATCCTGACAGAACTGCCTGAGTTCCACAGGGCCTGCAGGATGGAGTTCTTCTGCCAAGCATTTGGTTGGGACGAGTGATCCTGTAACATTGAATCCCCCCCCCCCCCCGCAAGTTCCTCCCTTGGAAATATCTGATCGGAAAGCAACCTACAATGAAATGACAATCATATTGATGTTGCTACTAATGGTGTTTAAGATATTACAAATTGTTTTTAACATACCTTTATTGTTACCAATCACTATGCTGTACATGGCCTGGAGCCAGCTTGCCAGGAGGGTGGTATTAAAATCTAATAAACAAACAAACAAACAAACAAACTAAATAAGAAGAGTCTCTATTTACTGCCATGCTTGATGAAGAGCTGTTTTTTGTACCCCACTTTTTACTGACGGAGTCTCAAAGCAGTTTACAATCACCTTCCCTTCTTCTCCCCACAACAGACACCCTATGAGGAAGATGAGACTGAGAGATCCCTGAGAATTGTGACTGGCCCAAAGTTGGCTGCATGTGGAGGAATGGGGAAATAATCCTGGTTCTCCAGTCTAAAAGCCATTGCTCTTAATCACTGGCTCTCAGTTTCAGCCTCTGTACCACAATGCAGGACATTTTGGGACAACCTTCAGGAGCAGATTTTTAAGGCATGGGTGGAAGGAACAGGCAGAAAGGGCAGGGAAATTCTGCATTAGTAATAGGAGGAAGAGGAGAAATAGTCCAGAAGCACTTTACAGGACAAGGATGCTGATTCTAAATCACTGATTTCACTTTAGAAGACACAGGGTGCCATCAGTCACCTGAACATCCTAATTAGTATGTTTTGGGTGCTCCGCTATAAAGAAGAGGATTTGGGACTGAAGGCTTCACACCATCTACAGCTAATAAAATGTTGTAGGAACTTCAGCACAGTCATGATGTGAGTTTTGAACAATGAAGGAGAAGCACCCGCCCCACACACACACACAAGTCTGAGTCCTTCACAAATCCATGATGTCGCTGATTTAATGGGTATCTTTGCAAAGAGACAGAGGCAATTAATTGCTAGATGACATGAGCTTTTCTGCCAAGTTGTTGTGGCTTATTTTTTAAATTATAATGTCAGGAGCTGTTATTTCATTGCCCTGGCTTTATCTGCGGTTCAGAAGTGAAATCGGGGGTACAATTCCTTTATTTCATTATAGTACGTGTCTTCTGGGAGAGGCTATTAAGGCCTGTTTCCTGTTTATTTTTCCGCTTTCCATAGTCAGGTGCAAACTTCCCATAAAAGGCAAAAACTAATAAATAATCATAATAAGTGCAAAATGGTATCAAATGCAAATTCAGATTGTATCTACATTTTGCCATAAATTGTAGACTAAACTTCACATAAAACACTGTACAAAAGGGGGAAGAAGGGAGGAAAACTCATTTCATTTCTTATTTACAGTGACCTTTTAAATATTATTTATTGGTTCTTTTTGGTTCTTATTATTCAGAAATTAATCTTTCTGCCTTCAGATAGCAAAACACAAGCAATTGCTTGCCCTGGTATTTGTTAGCCCTCCCGAAATGTGCTTTCTCCCTAACCAGAAGTATAGAAGAAGCATTTGCAAGGTTCAGCACTAAAATCTGAAAAATTAAAAGTGAGGGCACACAAGTATATGATGTACTATGGTGAACTTGAATAGTAAGATAATCAATTCCCCATCCAGACTTTAGATATCAATTAAAACAATCCTGGTTAATCCACAATAACAGTGTGTCAAGACACAATCAAGAAATGCAGTTCTAGTCACTGTATCTCAAAAAAAAATGTGGAGCTGGAAAAAGTACATAAGGGGGTGGAGTATCTATCCTAGGAAGAGAAGCTAACATTTGTGACTTTTCAGTTTAGAAAAGAGACTAAAACCATTTCCACATTTGAGAAATACCTTGTTTTAACCTTGCTTTGGATTTTCATTAAATACTGCAAGTTGACACTTTGCTTTCTGCATATGGGCATTACTCCCCTTGTTTCCCAGGCTGAAATTCACCATGTTTTCCACATTGAGAGTCGAAAGGAGGCAGCCTCCCATAATGCTTTGCTCTCTTCCCCTTTTCCTTTTTTTTTTTTTTTGCAAAATGTTTACCGCTTACACCTTTTTTTCTGTTACGCCTCTTAATTCCACCATTCAGTAACCACGATTCCCTTCCCTGCAAGTGGATGTAATTTAAAACAAAAACAAAATAATATAAGTTGTTGTGTTATAACACTGCTGCAGAATAACCAGACTGCTGCTATTTTTAATAATTAAAACAGCATTGTAATGCAATCACTCCCCCACTTTTTTTTTAAGTTAGATTTTGCAGGATGGAGGCAGTGATGGAAGGGGAGGAAGGGGGGGAGCGAGAGAGGATGGCAAAAAGGAAAGGAACATGCAGAAATTACTCAAAATGGCGGTGGTGGGGGAAAAGCCAAATGCAAGCATTTCTCCATTGGGTAGCCCAAATTAGATTCTGTTTTTAAAAACAAAATCATTGTAATGGGGAATTCTTTAATTACGTGGTAAGTGAGAGGGCAATTCTTGTCTGCACCTGGAAGGACGGATTTGGGTGGATAAGTTGGTTCTTTAAAAATGCAAATTCTTGCAATACTGCTAGTGCGGAGATGGTCTAAGTGGATATGATAGATGTTAGGGTACAGAGAGTAGAATTAGAGAGCTTTTTCTTCTCCCAAATACTAGAACTTGAGGTCATCCCATGAAGATGTTGATGGGCAGTAGATACAGGACACACAGGGAGTTCTATATATTTGTCAAACAAGAACAAGGGCACTACATAAAAATATTATATGATATAATAGAATATCAATATATATGCAAGTCGAGGTGCAAATTATATTCACTGTAACTCTCATAACAAAAGAGGATATTTTGTTCCAAACAAAATGGTTTATCATAAAGTTCTATAAAGTTTTAAATATAAGTAAAGGTAAAGGTATCCCCTATGCAAGCACTGAGTCATGTCTGACTCTTGGGGTGACGCCCTCTAGCGTTTTCATGGCAGACTCAATACGGGGTGGTTTGCCAGTGCCAGTGTTTTAAATATACTTCTACTTATTTATAAAGGACACCCTAAATTTGAAAAGAAAGCAGTAATTCTTACCTGCACTAAAACTAGTTTCTTCCCTTCTGTGCAGATTTGGCACAAGAAATCTCTGTGACATCTGAAAAAGGCTTTTTTGGTGGTATGAACATCATTACTCAATGAATTTTTTATATAAAAAGGTCATTTGGTCTCTTGAGAGGGACAGTGAATTTGTTAGCTCCTCTAGCTAAGCTGGACCATGTGCAGCCTAATTACCAAAGCTGAATTCTTCATTTTCTTTGCAGAAGGAATCTCCAAGGTCCCTATTAAACACTACAATTCTTCTGAAGAATGATGCAAATGGAATTGCAATATCTATGTTCATCACAAATTCAACACGAATAAGCATTTTATTGCATTTCTATGAAAACAAAAATATTTAGACTGTTCCAAGATGCTTTAGGTACACAACCCTGCTGGGATTATGATACATTAGTGTGTATAAACACCTCTCCGTGGATGCCAATGTGTACTGATCCCAATAGTTGTAGCACTTGTAAAACAATTTGTAGGGGTTGCCTTGTATGGCTGGCAATCAGAGGGAATCTGTGGGAGTAGCGATATAGGGGTGCTGTTAGGGGAGGGCCTGACTTCACTTGCAGGGAAGACCCAGAAGTGACATCATGCCTCTCTAAGAGCCACCATGCAGGACTGGTGGTGGGATCCCCAGTGGGCAGGGGATCTCCAGTGGGGAAATGGCAAGCCTGTGTCTGATCCAAACTCTGGCTTTCTGATTATACAGAAAACAGATTTCATTATCACAGTGGTTAAAACCTGCTGCTTTCCAAGTAGTAAACAAGCATGTATGGCACAATCCAAGACATGCCAAAAGTGTGCTTAATTCCCACTGACATCAATAGGATATAAGCATACAAATAATTGTTAATTTAAAATATTTGTCCTACCTTATCTCTTCAGACTCCAGGCGGTAAACAATGCAGCAACTGGGTTATGAGGACACAAATCGTAATTGTCCAATTAATAAAGTTAAAGCACATTAAAATAGACAAATCCCAAATTTAATACAGGACTTAAAAATACTCAGAGATTAAAAATGCACAGGAATAATACAATTCACCTTCCACCGAACACCCTCTGGTGTCAGACTGCCTCGCCTGCCTTCCCGGAAGGCCATTCTGGAGGACTGGATCCACTACAGAGAAGGCCAGTGATCTTGCTGTAGGGCCAGTCCTAAGGGAGGGATACACACGCAGGAGGCCGTCCGCAAGAACACCACTGGCAGAAAGAATACCAGGGGACGTATGAGGGCCCAAGACCATACATGTGTGTGGAAAGTGCTGCCAAGTCTCAGCTGATTAATGGCAACCCCAGCAAGGGGACTTCAAGGCAAAATCAAGTGAGAAGAAGAGGTGGTTTGCCACTGCCTACCTCTGCAAAATATTTCTTGGAGACAGGCCCGTAGCCATGGTGGTGCAAAGTGGTGAGGCTCCACCCATCCTTTCTCATTCCTTCCTATCAGCACTAGGGGTTGTTGTGAAATCTGTCACAAATCTTAGAATAATAGAATCATAGAGTTGGAAAGGGTTCTTCAGACCATCTTGTCCAACCTCCTACTTGTGACCATTTCACAATGCGTGCTGGTGCTCATACTATTATTTTGGCCCTTGAAACTCTTGGAGTGGGGGTCTACAAGCCCACTGTGGACCAGGGCACGAAAACATTTTACAATCACTGTAAAATGGCAATAATGAATTGATGATGAAGAAGAGTTGTTTTTTATATGCCACTATTCTCTACCCGAAGGAGTCTCAAAGTGGCTTACAGTCGCCTTCCCTTTCCTCTCCCCACAACAGACACCCTGTAAGGTGACTGAGGCTGAGAGAGCCCTGATATTACTGCTCCATCAGAACAGCTTTATCAGTGCTGTGGCTAGCCCATGGTCACCCAGCTGGCTTCATATGGGGGAGGAGTGGGGAATCAAACCTGGTTGGCATGGCAACAATTTTGCCTTTTCCTTTGACTGGGCTGAGCCATGGTTGGGAGTAAATTTCTGTTCTGACAGAGCAGTATTATCAGGACCCTCCCAGCCTCACCTACCTCATAGGGTGCTTGTTATGTGGAGAGGAATGGGAAGACGATTGTGAGCCACTTTGAGGTTCCTTCTGTAGAAAGGAGCCTCCCCAGCTTCTCTTCTCATTTGAATGAAGCAAAAAAGCAACCATTCCCTTGGATATCAGGTAGCCTACAGCTGTGAAGGAAAACTGTGCAAACTCACTAGAGTTGCCAACTCCATGTTGGGAAATTACTGGAGATTTGGGGTATGGAGCCTAGGAAAGGTGGGGCAGGAATATCAATCAGGTACAATATCATAGAGTAAATTCTCTGAAGTAATGGTCACTTGTAATTCTGGGAGATCTCCAAGCCCTACCTGGAGGCTGGCAGCTCCATTGCATTACAGCCTAACTACCTACAGCTATCTTTAAATGTTCCTATAACAAATTATGTGAAGCCAAACCAAAGCAGGATTTTGGGCTTTTTCGAGTAGGGGTGAGTGCAATGGAAGTTGCTATTGTGAATCAAAGAGGCCATCCATCTAATAAAATGACCTTGATATCTGTTAGCAAAGCTCAGAGGAAGAAACAGACACTGTTTTGGTGATTCATTGGAGTGTATGCATGGTTCTCTTCTGGTACACTGCAACTCAGAAAAGGGGCAGTGGGACAAAATAGGGTAGGGATCTTCATTTTTTTACAAGGCTCTGTTGATCATGTGTAAATAAAGGTGATATTAGGCTTAAAACAAAATGGATTATCATTTAATCTTTTTTGTAGAATGATTCCTTGAAGAAACTTTGCAGCCCTCCCACCCACAAAATCTTTCTGGCTACAGGCCTGCTTGGTGGTCTCTCATCCAAGTACTGACCCTGCTTTGATTTCACAATCTGACAAGATCAGGCCACACCATGCCACCTTTCCTCCCCCAAGACCATGCACAACAAAATGTGTGGCATTCTAATCCCTTTTGCCAACAACAAAACTTCCCTGCACAACAAAATTGCCCCTGAAGCATTATTTATCATACTTCTATTAGCATTCTACTGCTCTGCATAACTGAGTTACACTTCTTAATGGCCTGGAGCCTATACCTTCTTTCCCCTTCCACCGTGCTATCTTCCTTTGCAGAGCATAGGACTCTGGTACTACTGAACACTTCATGCACAAGCAGAAGGTATAGGAGCCTGCAGATCTGGCTTGGTTCTTGTTCTTCCTTTATTTTGCAAAATGAGAGGAGCAGCAGTACTGAAGGCAGTGAATCCGATCTTTCCTTATGAATACAACTAAGCCACCCGTGGAGTTAAAGAGAAAGCATTCTTCCAGAGCAAAGGCAACAACATGAATGATAATATACAGGAAATGTCTCACTAGATGTTGTCGCTGCTGACAAGCAATAGCAGAGCCCTATGTCTACGTTCTAGGTAGCCGCTCTCTCTTCTTCCAACAAATCAATTCTTCTGATTTCTTTTCTCCTTTGGCTGCCACCGAGATTTGTCTGTGATGAATTTTATGGGGGAAATGAAGCATTTTCCTTGAAGTAAAAACTCTATATGAGCAAGAAAAAAAGGGGTTACAATTTTAAACTCAGAGCCAACTTGCTACAGGAATGGGAGGCAGGGATCTCATATCACCATCGAATCTCCCCAATTTCACACAAAGAGCGCAACTGTAGAGCTCACATTTCTTGTTCAAGGGCAGGCGAATGAGGATGGCTGCACAAAGAGTCCTCATTTCCTCGTATAGCTGTTTGCAGTGCCTTTCACAAAGAGGAGGGAGGTAACTGTCATTAATTCTCCACTATGCTTGTCTCCTCATGGGATCTTTAGCTGTGGTAGAACCAGACAGACAAGATAGATTTCTGATGCTTATCTTTGGTCGAATCATGCCCTCTTATGTACATTTATACATTATACTGCATCCAGCATGAACATATGTGTATAAATGCCATAATCCCATTCAAAGCAATTAAGAATGTGTTACCTAAAATAGAACTATCTTCTGAATTTATAATGGGGGAATTAGTGATTCTAGGAGACAATGCTTTGTGAAAGGTGGTAACAAGCAAGAATATTCCATCTGTGTATACAGGGGGGAGTATCTAGCCAGAAATCTCAGGCATAAGCAGACTTTAGAAATTAATCAAAAAGGGTTTTTATTGAAAAAACAATAAATCATGTTGAAATCTGGTAATATTTGCCTTCTCACAATATCCATCAGATTGAGATGATAATCCCCTATTTTCTGTATAAAGATTATTATTAGGGTAAATTCTCAGGTTAAAGATGGGGTAGCTTACGTGTGGTCCAGGTTGTGGAGCTTTTAGGCTTAGTGGGAGTGTTAGGGCAGGGGAAGAATTAGTGACAAGAGAGGAAAGGCCATGGAATGTATAAGTATTTTTGACATTATTTTACATGTAATAGGGTGAATTTTCTGGTTAAGGTTGGGGTAGCTTAGGTGTGGTTCGGGTTAGGGAGCATTTATTATTATTATTATTATTATTATTATTATTATTATTATTATCATCATCATCATCATCATCATCATTTGATTTATTGCCCGCCACTCCCTTGCGGCTTGTGGTGGGTTACAACATTAAAATCCATTAAACAACAACTACAGTTCAACATTATTAGTTAGCAAGCTAACATGGCAAGATCAGCTAATCAACTTCCCCCTCCTCCTACTAGCAGGTGGAGAGGGGATACTGATGGTACCACTCCCCAATCCCAATCCCAGGTCCCGGGGGGGCATAGGTGTTAGCCTTGGCCTCAACCATAAACCTGGCGGAAGAGCTCCGTCTTGCAGGCCCTGCGGAACGATGGAAGATCTCACAGCTCTCCCAGGAGCTCATTCCACCAGGCAGGGGCCAGGACCGAAAAGGCCCTGGCCCTGGTTGAGGCCAGGCGTGCTTCCCTAGGGCCGGGTGTGTAAGGGTTGGGGAAGACTTACTAACATGGTTAGGAAAAGCCATGGGGTATATAATATGTTTGACATTGTTTTACATGTAAAAATACGTTAAAAATAGGGGTTTATATTAGGGTAAATTCTTGGGTTAGGGTTAGCTTTGGGTAGAGTTCAAATTGGGGATTTTTTCAGTTTAGTGGGAGCATTAGGACTGCAGAAGACTCAGTGATATGATTAGGAAACAGCATGGAATGTAGAAATATTTTTTTTAAATTTTTAAACATTTTTATATAGAAAAGAACAAGGAAAAATATCTTTGATTACAGTATTACAATATCATCCCTCCTTCTACCCCCCCCCCCAAAGTCCCCATTTGCTTGAAGTTTCATATTGCTGAATACTCTAGATCAGCAGTCCCCAACCTTTTTAAGGTTGAGGACCGGCTCCGGGGGTGGGAAAGAGCCGGCGGCCTGGGCGCCGTGCATGCATGTTAGCGCCCCTGGTGGTGAAAATGTGCATGTGCGGAGCTGCAGTGCCTGCCTCTTTCCCCCCCCCCCTCTTGCAGCAAGAAGCTAGCCGGGCCGCAAGCGAAGCGGCCACTTTGGCGGCCGCTTCTCTTCCGGCCTGGTGAGCTTCTCGCTGCGGGGGGGGGGGGAGAGGCAGACGTGGCCACCGGCAGCCCGTTTCCAAGGCCTTTGCAGCCCGGTACTGGGCCGCATACCCAGGGTTGATGACCCCCGCTCTAGATGTCTGTTGCCTGTAAATATAAAAACAAAGCCACCACAAAAAAAAATCCCACTTTAACATAACATCTCCAACACTTGCAGTCAAACTTGGGTGTTATAAAAATTACCCTTAGACTTGAACCAAAGCATATCCTTAAGTTAGAAAATCAGCTGGTTCCTGCACTTGTTCACAACATATTTTAAGTACTTATTAAGCATTTATTATAAAACAATATGAACTTTAACCCAGTATCTATAAAAAGAAAATAAAAAGGGAAAAAAACCCTTTATCATGACATTTACAGCTACTTTAGCCTAGTATTTTTTTTTAAGGGGAAAAAAAAGAGAAGCCCACTTTATCATAACATTTGCAGCTTTTAAATTCTTCAATTCAAATTGTTTTAAAATCTTTACAGTTATCTTAAGTATTAATGCCATCCATATAAAAGTATACAGAAACAGAAACAAAATATAGAAAAAATGTCAGCCCTCCCGCCTTGCCTCCTCCCAATCTTCTTAAGGAGGTCTCAATTCGAGGCTTAGGAAATGAAGTTGTGCCCTTTTCCACAGAATATCTGCCAATGATTCTTGAAACAGTTGCACCTCCTGATCTCCAACCTGGGAAGCTCTTTTAGAATAATTACTTTCAGGACAAACCAATGTGTTTTTTGGCTGGTTCTTTTCTGCTTCTGCTTTGAGATATGTCTTTTCAGTGAAGGTAACCTCATCTGGGGGAACTTGATCAGTGATGATAATAAGTTCTTGTTGCAGATTTTGCTTTCTGAAGGACTCCATCTCCAATGCTTCAAAATTTTCTTCCGCTGAAGATTTCCAATCCTGTAATTCTTCACACTTTTGTTCCAGTTGGTTAATATTATCATTATCATTTGGTTCATCATTCCTGTTCTTGCCATTTCGGATCTCCTTAAAGATATCTTTCAACAAACTTTCTGTAAAGGCTTTCAGATCTTCTCTTTGTTTCGTTAATACACGGACCATCTGAGTCAAAATAGCCATATTAAAAATCAGACTTAAAAGTCAGCACCAGCCAGTCTTGTGCACTATTTCAAACAGCCAGGAGAGGTCCTCCCGTTCTTTTGCCCTCGATCGCTCCCAGCATTAGGCTCTTCTCCAGGAGTCCTTCCTTCCCATGAGGTGGCCAAAGTATTTGAGTTTCATCTTCAAGATCTGGCCTTCTAAGGAGCAGGCAGGGCTGATCTCCTCTAGGACTGACCAGTTTGTTCGCCTTGCAGTCCAAGGGACTCGCAAGAGTCTTCTCCAGCACCACAGTTCAAAAGCCTCAATTCTTTGACGCTCAGCCTTCCTTATGGTCCAACTTTCACAGCCATACATTGCAACTGGGAAGACCATAGGCTTGATTAAGCGCACTTTTGTTGGCAGGGTGATGTCTCTGCTTTTTAGGATGCTGTCTAGATTTGCCATAGCTTTCCTCCCCAGGAGCAAGTGTCTTTTAATTTCTTTGATGCAGTCCCCATCTGCAGTGATCTTGGAGCCCAGGAAAATGGAATAAATGGATAAATTGGAGGACTGCAATCTGGATTTTCATGTAGTTAGGTGGATAGGGAATCGGTTAGAGAACCGCACTCAAAGAGTTGTTTGGAGGGAGGTGAGCGGGGTACCTCAGGGCTCAGGGCTCGGCCCGGTACTTTTTAACATATTTATTCATGATCTAGATGAGGGGGTGGAGGGACTACTCATCAAGTTTGCAGATGACATCAAATTGGGAGGACTGGCAAATACTCCAGAAGATAGAGACAGAATTCAACGAGATCTGAACACAATGGGCAAATGGGCAAATGAGAACAAGATGCAATTTAATAAAGATAAGTGTAAAGTTCTGCATCTGGGTCAGAAAAATGAAAAGCATGCCTACCGGATGGGGGATACTCTTCTGTTTGTGAACGAGACCTTGGGGTACAGCTCTCTCTCTCTCTCTCTCTCTCTCTCTCTCTCTCTCTCTCTCTCTCTCTCTTTCCCTTTCTGCTTTTCTCCCCAACAAAGACCCAAAGTAGCTTTTACAAAAAGTGTTTTTTTCCAGACTAAAACATGGCCACTGCACAACCACCCAAAAACCATGACACATGAAAAACATCATTCTCACAAAATAGTATTTTCTACATTTTTAATAGTGAACAAGGTTTTATCAGGAATTGTCGGAGTCTCTTTGTTAACATTACTTTTCAGGCACCTTATTGCACCTGGAGAGAACCATTAAGTGTCAAACTAACAGAAGTAATAAGGCAGAAACTACATAACAAACAGAACACTTCCCCTCCCCCAGCTAGACCCATGGAGATTTCATTACTACACTGCCGGACTAGAACTTGATTTGCTTTCTTCAGAATCCTTTCTTGGCTTCTCCTGTGCAGAACAGATTTTTTCAGGTTTGTAGACCACTCTTGTCTGTTACAACAATTTCACAGTCTTCCTTAAGCATCATCAAGTCTTGCACTAAGCTGTGCTCTGCCCCATGGGTCACTTTCATGATGTCGTAAGCCTGCAGTAAAGAAAAGAAGAAAGATAAGCAACCCATGCTCCAGTATTAGCTGGTAGGTCCTTATCCACTTTTTAGGGTTTGCTCCTGGGTAACTGTGGAAAGCCTAGCATCTGTTTAGCCTTCACCTGCATCCCTAGTGAACATCAAATATGTACAGTCAAGAGAAGGAATTATTTTGTAGTACACATTATATCTCCATTACATTCATGGTTTGTTTGCAACCAGAGGGAAAAAAACATGGATTTTGAGGAAAATATTTTAATTTGTGAATTGTTTTCTTATAAAATAACCTAGCTGTGGTTTAGTTCTGTTGCATGGTTTCAAATTTGCCCTTAATGCTACTTCACTGTTATGTTGCTTGTGGGCAAAGCCTGTTGCATTCAGGAATAAAATGGGCACTAGATTGGGGTGGTGGTGGAAGAACTCTGCAGATGGCCTCTTCCTCCCTCAAGGACCTGGAAAGGTTGCAGGCTGCAGGGAACTCATTGGCAGGGACAGCTCTCATGCAGCAGAGATCTGCAGCCTCCGACCCTTAGAGGAAAGTAGAAAGAGGAGGGGGTGCTCTGGATGGGGGATGGAAGGCAATTGGGTGGCCCGCTGGACAGACAGGCAAGCCGGTTAGAGAAGGAGGCACTCAGGGGGTAGGACAGCCACCCTGAGTGGGTGTTAAGCTCTGAGTGGCACTTGAGCCATGAGACCAGCTCCTCCTCCAAGCCCTTACCAGAAATATTAAGTAGAACAGATGGTTTATTGTCTGTCAGCTTGGCAGAGACTGCAGTATAAAAGTTTTCAACAATGCTTAAACCATTAACATTCTTAATCTTTTCACCAGGTCTTTTGTATTTATAATTGAAGCCCAGGCAAGAAATTAAGAGAGGTATTGCTTGGACTGAAAGAGCGCTGTGTTTAATTATGTAAAACAGTGGTCTCCAACCTTTTTATCACTGGGGACCACTCAACGCTTGACAATTTTACTGAGGCCCACTGCCCTAACGCTCTATGACTCTGGTCGCTATGGTAATGTTTAAACATCCCTTCAAAATAAGATACAGACACGCCACAACAATGAACATAAGCAACATTTTATTTTCATGGAAATTTTAACTCATGACAATGACAAATCAATGGGAACCCTGAGCTTGTTTCTCTGCAATGAGATAGTCCCATGTGCGCCTGCCGGATTGTGGATGAAGTAAAGGGCCCGGGGGGGGGAGGGAGAAGGCGTCCTTCGCGGCCCACCTCCAGTTAGTCGACGGACCACATGTGGTCCGCAGCCCACAGGTTGGGGATTGCTAATGTTAAAGATAGATATGTCAAAAAGGGGGCAAACTTGTTTACTGCAACTTTAAAGACAAGGACTAGGAGCAATGGATTCAAATTATGGGAAAAGAGGTTCCTCTGCAATATGAGAAAGCATTATCTGAAGGTGAGGGCTGTTCATGGGTGGAATATGCTGCCTCAGAGGGTTGTGGAGTCTCCTTTGTTGGAAAGTTTTATGAGGAGATTAGATGAACATCCAGGTGTGTTTTTTAAGACCCTGGGAAGGTGCAGGGCTGGACTGGATGGTCCTTTGTGGTCTCTTCCACCTCTTTGTGATCCTGATTCGGAAGTTGGAGAACAAAAGAGAACCAAGAAAACAATCCATGGTATTTAGCAAAATCTCCCATATAATTTCATCACGGTGCCCCCTTCCCATGCAAATGATAATCAATTATATGGAGTATAAGGGGAGAAATACAGATCATTTTAATAGTAGGACACAGATGAAGTTTTACTAGACATTGCATTGATTAATAAAAATATTTAAATCCTGCCTTTCCTTGTGGCTTAAAGTGGTTTGCGAATCATAAATTCAAAAATCAATATTTGCAGAAAACAAAATAAAAATTTCAAATGACCCTTGCCTCATGCATAGAGGGGGCAAAGAGAACTAAATACATAACATCCTCTTTCAGGCACTGCCAGGCATTTAGTATAATTGATAGGTTGCCCTTGTATAAGGGTTATGCAGAAAACCAAACCAAACCACAACCACATGTGCAGTAACACACCAATGTAAATATTTCAATGGTAGTAACAATTCAGTAACACAGAAACAATTCCAATTTAATTCTATGAAATCGCAGTTTCAACAACGCTAATTGTTGAGTTCCTGGAGCCAACAGTTTCTCTCATTATTTAAGGATTTAGAGTTATTATGAAAAAAAATATTTGGGGCACACAAATCAAAGCAGGATATCCCAAGCCTGAGCAATCCTAAACAGATCTACTTGGAATAGGGGCTGAGGGAACCCCCACGTTGGCATCGCTCCCCCTGCTTGGGGGATTTCAGAAAGCAGGGAGAAATCCCCATCAAAAAAGTCATTTTCGCAGTGATGCTCGCTCCCCAGGGACTCCCGCTTCCCCCTGCCCTCACCGGGACCAGAAACAATGTCCCAACATGCTGAAGTCACCCAGAAGGGAGGGGGTTGACTATCTGGATTTGGGGCAACTCTATGGTATGAGGATGACTTTTTACCATCAATTTTCCCCAAAGCCGGAGCATTGCCCCCTATGTCTCTGATGTACTGACATCACTTCCAGGTGACACCAGCATGCCAGGCACTCTTCTGGGGTTTGGTGAGTGTATGTGCGTGTGTGGGGAGCTCCCAGAACACACAACCCTTCTGCACTGTGTGGTGGCACCTGGCAACCCTAACTTGGAAGTAAATTTCACTTTATTCAGTGAGTCTTATTCCCAAGCAAATGTTCTTAGGCCATAGTTTTTCAGTAAAAAAAAACAAAACCTCTCATTAGATAATCAGTATGCATACGCCTCTGAACGACCAGGAAAGTCCAGCATATTCATTTGTGTCTGATTTGCACTGGGTGCCTAACATCAGAACAGTATGCAAATGCACTGCTGTACCACTCAATCATGATGAAAGGAGGAAGCAGACTTCATCATGCTGATAGCCTACAAAGTGAAGGGCAGAATAGTAGGGGAATAATTTCTGTTTCTCCTTTTTCCCTTGATTAAAATGAATGCCTGTTAGAGATGGCAAAGGAAGGACAAATGCCTAGAAAGTCACACTTATTTTACTTTAATCGCACATGCAGCTAATAATCCACAGGCAAGCTGAGAAGAATGTGTTCAAGTGAAATGAACTACAATGGTTGAAGTGCCATTCTGGAGCAGAAAGGCTTCATATTTACATTGCCTCGTGCTTTCCCCATTCTGGGGAATCAGTGGAGAATGGGAGGCAAGATACAAGATATCGAGCTTACATCAGACAGCGTAATTTATTGTTGTAAATTTGGATTTACTTAGAATCTATCCATGTTATAGTATAGTCTGTGTTTTCTGTTTGGGAACCCTTTTTTAAACTGAAAAAAAAGACCTAACATGAACCCTGCTGTTGCATTTTGAAACTAATCATGCACTACACCAGGAGTAGTCAACCTGTGGTCCTCCAGATGTTCATGGACTACAATTCCAATGAGCCCCTGCCAGCATCTTCACAGTTTAAAACAGTAGACGAAAAAAGATAGATAAAATGGGCAGAGGTCTCATTTATGTTTGTGAAGCAACAGGAGGAGAATATAGGCATCTGACTTGTTATTTAGGATTTCTAATATAAATATGACATCACAAATGATTCAAAGACTCCAATACCAGTGATTCTACAAAATTCAAGGTATGAGCTTTCACGTGCAACCATACAGTTCTTCAGATTCTTCTGCAAGAAATGTGCTTGCAAATGCAAGCTTACAACTTGAATAAAGCTTCCTTGATCTTACTGGTGCCATTGGACTCAAATTTTGTTCTGCTACTTCAGACTAACACAGCTACCCTCCAGACTCTATCCACCATGGTAGAGACTTAATCACACAAATGACTAAAATAACTTTATCAGTGGAATATTGTAACATTGGGGTACAGTGGGCTCATGGGGCTCATTCCACTAGCAGATTGATCTGAGTCTTTCTGAAATGCACTTTTAAAATCAGGATCCTGCAAAGTTCAGGTATCAAATGGTTAGGATTTGACAGAAGCCAGTCGGCAGCCCAAGGAGCCCACATGTACAATCCAGGCCAAGCTCCATAGGAAGCGACTGAAGATCATAGAATCATCGAGTTGGAAGGGGCAATACAGGCCATCTAGTCCAACCCCCTGCTCAACCCAGGATCAGCCTACAAGATAAGTATCTGTCCAGCTCCTGCTTGAAGGCTGTCAGTGAGGGGAAACTAACCACCTCCTTAGGCAGTCAATTCCACTGCTGAACTCTGTGAAAGATTTCCCCCTGATATGTAGTTGATATTGTTCTCCATATAGTTTAAACCCATTACCGCAAGTCCTATGCTCTGCTGCCAACAGGAACCACTCCCTGTCCTCCTCTGACAACCTTACAAATAGCAGCCTTCCCATACTCTTTGGTCCGCAGATCTCTGTCCTGTCCACTGCTCTCTTTCCCCCCCTCACCCTGCTGCTACACCAGTCCCCGACTGTCCATGTCAGTCCAGTGACCCCAGACGCCTTCTCTCCCTCTCCAGTAAGTCATACGCTGGGCCCTGCCTCCACAGCGGGGTGGTGGGCGGAGGGGGAAGAGAGCAGTGGATAGGATGGGAATCTGTGAACTGAAGAGAATGGGAAGGCAGCACGGAGGTAGGAACACCTAATGAGAATTATGCTGTTTGCAATGCCGGGGTGTGTGTGTGCCACCTTTGCTTGGCAGGGAATGGAGGGAGGAGGGTGGGAGTGGGACATAGGCTAAAGTGTGTGTCCCCCTCCAAACCTTCTTCCCGCTTTATGCGGGTGGGTTGTTTACAGGGGGATCACGCTTTTCCAGGTGGTGAATCCACTTTTTGGGATTTCCCCTATCGCGGCTTAAAATGGCGGATATAGCAAGCCAGCTGCTGGAGGTAGGCAAAGTCATCTAGAGGGGCTGGAATACGCCATCTACCTTTGGCAGCTGTCACTCTGCATTCCCTGCATGCAGAAATGCCCTTAAAGACAGCAATCATCTCTCAGCCTGCTCTTCTCCAGGCTCAACATTCCCAAGTCCCTCAGCGTTTCCTCATAGGACTTGGTCCTCATCTGAACCCTCTCAGTTTGTCTATGTTCTTTTTGAAGTGAGGCCTCCAGAACTGCAGACAGTACTCCAGGTAGGTTCTGAAAAATGTGGCATACAGTGGGACTATGACATCTTGTGATTTTGATGTAATGCCCCAGTTGATACAGCCCAAGACTGCATTTGCCTTCTTTACCACCGCATCACATTGTCTGCTCATATTTAGCTTACAGTCCACAAGTACCCCAAGATCACATTCACACACACTGATATCCAGAAGTGTATCTCCCATCCATTATACATGCTTTTTTGAAGCTTAATTTGATACCTGAACTTTTTGCAGCTATTGAACTGCATCTTGTTCTCATTTGCCCACTTTTCCAGTTCAGATCTTGTTGAACTCTATATCTTCTGGGTGTTCATTACTCCTTCTAATTTGATGTCAGCCACAAATTTAATGAGAAGTCTCCCTACACCCTTGTTCAGATCACTGATAAAAATATCGAAAAGTATTGGATCTAATACTGAGTCCTATGGCACTCTGCTGCTCCCCTCCTTGCACTCTGTTCTCCAGATGATTGCAAATCACCCCCAATAAAATCTGCTCCATTATCTTCCCTACAATTGAGGTCAGACTCACTGGCCTGCAGTTTCCCAGGTCATCTCTCCTCCCTTTTTGAAGACTGGGATAACATTCACTTTCCTTCAGTCTTCTGAAACCCCTCCAATCTTCAAAGAGGTCCTAAAAATGAGATGAAAGGGTTCTACAAGCTCTCTAGAAAGTTCTTTGAGCACTCTTCGATGCAAACCATCCAGCACAGGGGATTTGAACTCATCCAGTGCAGCCAGGTGTCTCTCGGCAACCTCTCTGTCCATGTCAACCTGCCACCCAGACACTCTTTCCTACTACCATCCCTAGATGTGTCCATATTCTTCTGGGAAGATACAAAATAGGTAAAGAGCCTTTCCACTTTCTGTCTTTCCTCTGTCAGAGTTTCTCCATCTTCCCTGGCCAGTCTCAGTTCACTCCCAGCTTTGGCCTCTTTGCAGTGCCTAGTAACCCACAGATACTCTTCTTTAGTCCTTTCCTTCATTTCTTGAACATTTCCTTTTTCTTCCTTAGCTGCTCCTGAAGTTCTCTGTTCACCCAAATAGACTTCTTGGATCCCTTACCATGTTTCCATCTTGCTGGAATAGGCATGGCTTGAGCATGCAATAGCTCTTGTTTAAAGAGAGCCCATCCATCACTTGCTCCTTTCTCTTCCAGCATTCTGGTCCATGGGATGACTCCCATCATGTCTCTGAATTTATTAAAGTCTTCTCTACGAAAGTCTAACAAACACGTCTGACTACGAACTTCCTTGGTCCCCTATCGTATAAGAATTTCCAGGAGGACATGGTCATTCCTCCCAACCCCGCCCCCCAGGTCCCCACCTTCTTCACCCCATCCACCAGCTCTCGCCTGTTGGTCAGTATTAAGTAGAGTATGGCTGAGCCTCTTGTAGGTTCTTCCATCATTTGATAAATGAAATTGTCAGGCAGGCAGGCCCAACTCAGGACACTTAACAGAGTTTGTTTCCCAGCATACATCAAGGAAATCACCCATAATTACAAGGTCTTGTTGCCTAGATTTATTTATTTATTTATTGGATTTATAGATAATCTATTAAGCTGCTTAAGGAGACAATCCAAATGCAGGCAATGGAAATTCCAAGACCTGAAGAACTTCTAGGTTCCAAAGGCAGCAGTGGGGGGTGGGGGAGCGAGCAGGAGCTGAGCCCGGCAGACTTAATTCCATTCAGACAAACTGCTGGGACTGATCCCTCTTTGAGAAAGGAGGGTTGACCTGATTTATATCTCAGACTAGATTTAAAGCCCATTGTATCGGAAAATACAATGGGCGCTAGCATCCCCTCTCCTGCCCACGGGCCCCTTGCAGCCCAACAGGCGATCCCCCACCCCGCGTGACTGGCCTTGTCACCACCCAGGAGGCTGCAAGCTTTGCACATGTTGAGGTATTTTGCCTCATGTATTGTTATGATTTGAAAGGCGAGGGGGGACGAAGACATCGATCATGAACTTATTGTAAGGGTGGAAGAGTATACACGGCGATGGAGCCGTATGCATCTCTCAATTCCTATTACATGGTGTTAAATGCAGTCTGCACACCATATATAAAATTTAACTGCACACATATGAAGAGATCATTATCACATCTATAAATGGCACACACGAGACTGAAAAGAAAGGGCTGCATCCCCCCACGGAAAGCCCCACACGTACCATCTTGCTGCAAAAACAGTCACCTTGTCCCCCTCCATGCCTTCAATGGCACGGCGCCCTTAAGCGGGTCCTTTCCGGCGAGAAACCCCTTTACTGCACATGCTCTGCATGGGCTGAAACCCAAGTAATGCGGGCGCGTCCGCTCGGGCCATGACGTCACGCAGCAATGGCGAGCTGGAGGCGGGAGAGACGCGGCTCCTTCCAACGGCTGACAGTCAGGCGCACAGCTCGCGCTGTATCCTTGCGGCCACACCAAGAGAGGCCAGAGGTGGCGGGAGACTCCTCAGCAGCTCTCCTCATGCTAAGTAAGGGCAGGTCTTGGACTTCCGTTTCGCATTGTGGTGCCGAGGAGGAAGTGGCGTTGCCAGGGCAAGCAGAAAGCTTGTCAGCTCCTTTTTGTTTTCCTCTGTAAAGGGGCCTCATAGCAAAAAATTCTCCTGGCGGTTTTAAAGGGACAGCCCCCCCTGCCCCCCTCCCAGCTGAGGCCATGGCTTCAGTGCGAGGAAAGGAGCAGGACTGTTGGATCTCCGACACGGCGTCCCTGTTCCTCTCCCTGCGGCGAAGCTTGTTCCCCCACCCCCCTCCCGGCCGAGGCAGTTCAGACTGGCGCGGTGGAGGTGAGAGTTGGGGGTGGAGGGGTCGGGAGGCTCGATAGCCTCAAAATGCAGGTAGTGGGCAGAGGGGACAATTGGGAGCCAGCGCGCAGCTCCCGATTGGCCCCTCTTGAGTTTTTATCATGGACTCGCCCCGCCCCTTTCTCCACCCACAGATCCCTTAGGGCTTTATTTATACCACTCCTACGGAACGGTTATAGATGTATAAGCTGCCCTGCCCCGAGGATTAAGGGCAGTTTACATTTTACAAGTTGACCTTGGGGTCAACTGACAAGTGGTAAGACTGAGCACTAAACCAGGGGTCAGCTGAATGTTAACTCATCTTGTTTTGCAGCTTCATGGTACCCTGGAGGAAATGAAACCTGATTCTTCAGATTAGAGTTTCCAATAAATACAATGAGCATCAGTCACGTAATAATGTAATAAATCACATGCTTTATTCATAGTACACTTTATTAATCTGAATCTGCTCAGAAATAATGAGAAATACTAAGAAGACTTAACTTTGACAAACTTTTTTGATGATCCTAAAACCCATTTTGCACTTGATGCCACTATAATGCCTCTTGCAAAGTTGACCATGCTAAATGTGGTACAACTACTATTGCCTTACATTCACAGCGACTTCTGTCATTGCAAATTTAAAATCCACTGGAATTCCTTACGCAAGTTTTCAAGAACGGATCTGGCAAATAGAGGGTTCATCCTAGGTGGCCCAAAAATTTCTGCTGAAAATCAGATTTTGTTGTCATGATCAGTGCTGGATCACAACATTTCTCAAACTCCACCATTTAGGAATCATCCTTTAATGACACCAACCCATCCATTCATGATCCCTTCTACCCCTCCCCACCGTTTTCAGCTGTTTATTACATGGTATCAGCCCCAGAGTTTGAAAGAACAGAGAATTTTGACTTCCAGTACGATTCTACTTCGTATTGGTGCCATAAGCATTACTACAAGGGCATGCCTTGCCTATGTCCACACACAGTGGGGTATGTTTCTTTATGTTCTTTATTCTGTTTTCCCCCATTCAACTAGATGCGAAGCCATTACAGATACACAAGAATGAGGATGAGAAATAGAATAAGGCACTGAAAGAGTCTTTCCTTCCTCCAGCTTAATAGCTATTTGCCATTCAGGGTTAGGAGGTGATTAATGATGCCCCCTAGCAACTGAACAGTAATTACTAACAACTGATATTAAAGGAAGTCAGCCCTGGAAATGGTGCAAGCAGCCATGACCCGTCACCTCACTTTGAAGCTGTTGCCTAAGGAGACAGTGCAGCTAAAATGGAGTGAGAACTAGAGCCCATCATTTAAAAAGTGGGGGAGGAGATGAGCTAGAGGGGGTGGAAAATACTTGCCCAGATGATGAGCTAGGAATTAAGGAAAGGGAAAATGGCAGCCCCCACAGTGGGATAACTGACCTGCTTCAAGGTCCCCAGGGCCTCAGGAATCATGTCTTGACTATACTGCAATTTGGCCACTCGCATCAGCTGGACAGCTCTCAAAGGATGGAATCCAGAATAGTAAAACCTAGAAAACATGGAGGAGAGAAAAATCACAGCATCATTGTCAGATCTTGCCTTCACAGCTCTGGCCTCAGTGGAGAGCTATTAGGATGGATCTGCAAAATCATTCTGAATTTTAATAAGGTGTTCAGAGAAAATTAGCTGCAGTACAGAGGAGCGTGAAATACTGAGGAAAATGAAGAAATTATTATTTCCTGTCCCACAGAAGAGCTTTTACATTCTCCTGTTAGAAAGTGACAGGGGTGGGATTAATTTGAATGCCTCCGTTAGGCGATACAATAGCACTGACTGCACTTAGTGTTAAACAAAGAGGCTTTCCGTCTCAGTAGCACTCCAGAGATTTTATTTTCACAGGAGATTTTCAGTATGGAGCCCAAATTCCCATTCTTGGACAGAGAATAGTGTAGGTATGTCCACCTGATGGGGTCCATTTGAAAACTTGCAAGAGTAATGAGAGATAAATCAATATATTTATGTTTTGCAGTAGAGTTAATTCGGCTGCACATTAAAGAAATAAAGTGATATAAAGGGATAAAAAATCAGATGATGCAGATGGACTGGCCCTCTGTCAAGTGAATATTGATATGGAAATTATTTATACTAAAAATTGTGTATATTGCCCTTGAGATTCATGAAATTCAACAGAATCTGAAAGTTGCACTCTCCAGGATTCTTTGTGCTCAAATGATTTTATCGGCCACCTCCTCACAAAATACCGTTTATGATCACTCAAACAATAATGAGCCACAGAGAGAATGAATGAATTATGTACAGTTTATCTTGGGGACAAAGGGCAGCTGAAGGTATAGATAATTCACAGAAATAAACAAGAAGATAAAGCAACCCCAAACACCGCAGTCAACTAATTATGACGTAAGCAAGCATGCTGCAGAAATTCAATAGGCGAGTCTACAGATAGTGTCATCTTCACTTGCTTACGTCCATTCAGTGTCAGTCCTGACACTGTGCTCTCTTTCCCTGACAGGGACTGACAATGAATGGACGTGAAGATGACACTATCTGTAGACTCGCCTACTGAATTTCTGCCCCATTCGACAGGTAAAAGCTGTAGTGCCTGTGACAGGAGCAAAGGAGGCAGCCCAAACCTCTTGTGCTAGTATCCTTTCTGCATCCTATCTACTCCTTCCAATATCCTATCCTATAATACTATAGACCAGTGAAGTCATTTTGATGTATGCACGTAGCAGAGGCCACCATTTCCAGATGGTGGCTACTGAATTTTGTAGAAAATGGCTGACATCATGTAAGTGGAATTTCGAAGTCCACCCCTCCCTTGTTTCTATAACAAAACATTTTGTTAACTGGCAGACAGAATTGCTAGCAAGAACTGATTATTGTTGATCAAATACCCACCTCGGCCAATTCAGAAAGCTTGATATGTGACCTACTAAGTAATCCTTATTTCTCTACTTGGTACTATAGAATTCTATTTAAACTTATTAAAAGTATTGGTTTAGACATTGTGTTGCTTTTGACATATATACTTAAAACAATTTCACAGAGATTAGAGGACATGGAAATTCAAATGCTGAACTCTACCCCATGTTTCACTTGCTCCCCCCTGTCCTGGGCTATCCTGTCAACTTATAAAGCCTCACCAGCGTATTTATACTTGTTGGACTCCAATTTATCGAGAATTTTACTGGCAAGAGTAAACACTCTCATCTCAACTGTGTCAGGGGAAAAGTTCTACCAAGTCCGTGCATCAGAAAGGTATTGTCTACATCAGTGGTCCCCAACCCCCAGTCAGGGGACCGGGACCGGTCCGTAGATCAGTCGGTACCGAGCTGCAGCTCCTCCTCGTCCTCCTCCCTGACTGCTACCTCAAGGGCTGCCCTGCCACTCTGCCACCGGCTCACCTTTGGTGCTCTCCAGCGGCTGCCATGGCTGGGGCTCCCCCTGTGCATGACACTGCGCAGCTGCTTTTGGCAGCGCCCCCCAGCAGGTGCTGGGAAGTCAGGGGTGCCGGCAGGAAAGCAAGTGGAGCAGGGGCTCAGGTGGTGTCGACGTCCCTCGGCAAAAGACTACCCCCCTCGGGCCTCAGTAAAATTGTCAAGCATTGACCGGTTCCTAGTGATAAAAAGGTTGGGGACCACTGGTCTATATGATGCGAAGTCCTGAACACATTAATCCATATTAATTAGTACAACCTTTTTGGACCAACAAGCTTTAATTCAGGATTATTTGACAGATTTAGATTCAAGATGCAGATCTAAATTCTTTAAAATAAAATTAATGCTATGTGAAAGGGATTTTACCAAGCTTGCTAAAGTTGCCGATGTGCTTGGGAATATGCTGAGAGTCACTGTTTGTCAATGGGAAAGGGACAAGCTTAGATCTGTATAGTATAATTGATCTTCTGGTATTTAGCTACTTTTTCTATGATTTGGCTGTTTGTTATGCATTAAAGGTGTTTTGACTCTCTGATCAAATGCATTATTTTCCATTGTTGAATGAAACTTATAGTGTATGTTTTAGACCTCTGTACCAATCTGGGCAACCACAAAGTGACTGCCTTTAAAACTATGACATTTCCAGTACATATTGTAAGTAATTAGTGACACCAGGGCATTACATGTGTTCCTTTGGCTTCAGCTATGCAGCTTAGCACTGTCTTCATCTCCTTGTGAATATAAATCAGTAGCAATGGCAAAGCAATTAATAGGGAATACTAGCCCAGGTAAATGAGTGCAAAAGAAAACATAAAATTTTTAGGCTATTTTCATCCTGTCGATGCACACATTAGTTTCAAGTTTGGTTTCACTGCTGTCTCAAATTCCATGCCTGAAGTATGTCACGGCATATAGGGCTAATTCTGAATTTGCTTTCCCTCCTTGTGAAAAATATATGTGGAGAAGCACCAAAGGCATACATCTCACATTATTAATGCTAATGTCATAATCAGAGCATCATTAGAATGTTCAAGGTATATGTTAAACATGATCTTACTATTTGAAAGATTGGTTAGTATTGTTACTCCATACTGCAAATGGGAAGCTGACAAAAAAAGGGGTTGCCAAATCTTTGTACAGTTTGAACTGGGAGCGTTCCATTTCTCACTGTTAGCTACTGCAATACTCCAGTTTGCTTGGCCGGTTTACTTTGGGTCTGATCTTCCAGACATAGTAGCTATAGCTATTTTGCAGACAATAGAGGGGCAGCATGGTGCAGTGGTTAAGAGTGGCAGACTCTAATCTGGAGGACTGGGTTTGATTCCCCAATCCTCCACATGCAGCTAGCTGGGTGGCCTTGGACTAGCCACAGTTCTCTTAGAGCTGTTCTCACCTCAGAGAGCAGTTTTCTTAGAGCTCTCTCAGCCCTACCTACCTCACAGGGTGTCTGTTGTGCAGTGAGGAAGGTGTCTGTAAGCCACTTTGAGGTAGTGAAAGGGTTTATAAAGCAGCTCTTCTTGCATTTTATAAACTGCTAACCCACAATTGATGTTCAAAATCAAAGCACTCCTAGCTGTATTGGCAGCCTCTTTTAATGCTTCAGAGAGAGGAAGGACATTTTGTTCTCCACCTTCAGTATTCAGGATTAAACTTATTTCAGAAGAGGAAACCAGGCTAACAAGTGAACTGAAGTTGTGACTAAAGAGAGCAAGATGTTCAGAAACCGCATTATATTCTGTCAATTATATTCTGCCTTATATTCTACACATCTAGTACTTCTATATCAAAGGTGTGATCCTTTATTACTATGGTTTCTACCCAGGCACCCAGGCACAAAAGGGACTGGGCATGCAATGTGGAGCTTTCCTGCATTCCTTTCAATTCCTAGACCCTCTTACAACTCCCCAGAAGATAAAGACATGGAGGGAAATGCAGCTAAGGCTGAAACAGTGATCTGTTAAAGGCTATTCAGTGACTCTGGTAACAAAAGGATTTAGATGCAGGTTTCCTAAATTCCTGATCCAATTCCATGGCCTAGAAGCAGAAGAATCCTCAGTGTGGTGCCCATGGGTACCAAGGTGCTTGCAAATAACTTTCCAGATAAGAAAAATGGTGGGGCCTGGTGGGTTTTTTGCCCACCAAGTTTTTGACTGACCATTAGATATTTGATTGGCTTCCCACTTCCTTGGGAAGAGCTACCATCAGAGCACAAAGATTTTCACTGTGTGTCAGAAGGGACAGCCATCTTCAGCAGTAGCCATTCTGGAGCTGCGCTCACCATCCTATATCAGAACTGCAAAGATGTCCACAGGCTCAAAAAGATTGGGGACCCCTCAGCTGTACCACCCAGCAATAAGTTCATATGGTACAATCTCTGGCTGGCTTCCTAACCCCAAGTCCATGCTGAAGAACAAACTATTTTGAAGTGTGTTCTCTCGGGATAGCCTGGTTCTCTGTAGTATCCTGTCAAGTAAGCAGAATTTAAGGTGCAGATGCGTGGTAGAACTGTAGGCTGCAATGGGCTCATCTGCAGTGTGCTTGAAACAAGGAAGATACGAGTGGTAACCAGTGAGTAAATTCATCCTTCAGAACACTCCTCCATTACTCTACAACAGTTCTATTGAGACGAGTTTAATAAGTGCATCCCATTCCTAACACCATCAGACTTTGGAAAGATTTAGGATTATGGCATGTGATGCTAGAGTAAGCAGTGAGTAATTAAGCAATGTCAGGCAGACAACCAAATCCACTTACAGCTATAAACTATACAGAGAAAGGAAATTTAAGAGGTGAAGGTAAATGAAGCAGGCATGAAACTGAGAGCATGGAGTACATAAATATTTACAAAGCTGTTTTATTGAGTTGATTTATGTACTGGTCTTATGTGTGTGTTTAGTTGCTTTTCACAAGCTTTAAACCTGACACGTGAAATAGCTTGTTTAGTATTATTTTCTGTAATAAAACTGTTAAATTATTAGAACATCTTTGTGCAGGCACATCCGCTGGACAACATTCCTGGGGAAATGTACAACGTATAGCTCTTGGGGAATGGGCAGAGTGCTACGACTTTCTTCTGTTTATCTTCATTGCTCAGCTATCAAAAATTAGACAATTCAGTTACATTTGTTAACAATACATTAAGCTGATTAGCAGCACAGATTGCCAAGAAAATTAAAGCTTTAATCTGTTGGTGAAATTTTAAAAGATTTAGGCAAAGAAACAGTGGACACAAGAAGCTGACCACCATCCCGGTTCTTATTTGGCACCTGAGTTCACTATGTTGGGGCCACTGGGGCTACCGCCAACATTAGTTGGGGCAACACCCAGTTATAGCCCAAATATACATTGAGAGATTTGTGCAGCACAAGGGAATCCAGTTCCTAGTCAGGTATAATTAGAGGCTAAAACATGAAATATTATAAGAATTCCAGAATGGAAGCCGTCAAATAATCCAATAGCGCCCCTAAATTTAATACGAATATAACTAATGATGACATTCTATGACATCCATACACAGTTGTTTGTACATGACTTGCCAACTGAGGCAAGAGGCCACCAAGGAGCAAACATTTTGAAGAGAAGTCAGTGAGCGCTAGTCCAATACAGAGGACAGGACACTTAGAACTGGGAGACAGATTCACGCATTACTTCTGCCAACTTGTGCTGAAGTCCTCTGCCATGACCATTCCATGGGCAACTTTTAAGTTCAGAGGAGTTCCAAGTACCAACTTGGGCAAAATTGAAGCTTTGTGCTGGGACCTTCCCTAGCCCCAATGCGAGGAGGCTTTGGTGACAGTTATCCCTCCTTATTATTCTTGGCTATATTTGGGTTTATAGTTTAATACATAGGATTAGGGTTGCCAATTCCAAGTTGGGAAATTCCTGGTGATTTGGGGGTGGATCCTGGGGAAGGTAGGGTGTAAGGAAGGGAAAAGAAGGACTTCAACATGATACAGTGTCAAAGACTAGGGATGGGCATGAACTGGTTTCAGCATGAACTTGGCCTGGTTTAGAATGCCCACAATGATGTGTAGGGAGGTCAACTTCCCCAAACACTTACTGGACTTTTGTCCAGTTCAGCTGTTCGGACCATTTAAACCTCACAGCCTGACTTGTTAGGTTTAAATGATTGTAAACTATTTCACAAGTTGGTTACAGAAACAGCATCTACCCCACTGTTTAAACAGCTGCGAACCATCACAGTGGAGGGGCAAGGGAGTAAAAGAAGTGATCAGAACTAGTTAGTTCAGGGCATTCTTGGCTCAGTCCAGGGTTTGATTAGGGGCTGCCAAGACCCCCAAAATGAACAAGTATTTTTAGGCTTGTGTCCATCCCTACCAAAGACTCCTAAAACAGCCATTTTCTCCAGAGCTCAGGAGTCTGGAGATAAGTTGTAATTGCTGGAGAGCTCCAGGCCCCATGTACATGGACTACCTCTACCTGCTCTGCAGTAGAATCTAAGGGCCGTTCCGCATTCGTCCAAAATAGCACAATGGTTACTAATTGAAATCGCTACAGTTTTGCCATTATGCACAACGTCGTTGACAATCTGCAACACTCCTGAAACCGATCCGCAAAAAGCGCTTCGTTGTAGTGCTTTCAGGGAAATCCCAAAAAGTGGATTCACCCTCCGGAAAACGCTACACTCCTGCAACCAATCTGCAACAGCGGGAAAGTTCTGTGCGTTACCATTGTTGCAGTTTCTGCAAAGTCCCTCCCCCTGGCTCTCTCCTCTGATCTTCCGGCGAAGCGATCGCCATTTTTTTTTTCTCCGAGCGAGCAGAGATCAACGCACCGGCAAGCCTTCGTTTACCCAGTGAGGCTTCCCCGGCTGCAGTCCCTCTGTTTAAAGTTACCAAGCACAAGCATTGCAGAGGCCCGTTTGCTGGTTTATTTTCACTTTATTTTTCACACTGTTTTCGGCCGAAAATCGTGCCCGTGGGGGGGGATTTTTTTTTCACTTGGGGGGAGCGTGGCAACGATGAAATGGCAGCTCAAACATCACCTGCTAGCTGGATGGGTCTCTCAGTTGCAACGAATCAATGCATATTCGTTGCAACGGGTGTGTGTGTGTGTGTTTTTTAAAAACTTCCTTAAAGGGAAAGGGGCTGTTTGGGAGCATGATAACGGCCGCCCATTGGCTGCTTGACGGCCAGGGGCGGGACACAGCTAAGCAATAGCGCTTCCTTTCTAGCTATTTTTGCCGAGACCGGAACCCTGTGGGAAACGATAGAAACGCAACTGGATTCCACTACAAAGGCAGGTATGCATAACGACGAATTCCACTATTTAAAATGGTGATTTTTCGTTCAGCAAACAATTTGCTACATGGATCCCGGTGCGGAATGGCCCTAATTCAGGCATTGATAGTTTTGTCTTTCTTCTTGCCTTTACCCAGATATCCATAACATGACACTATTTACTCTGGAAATGGCTGCTTACAGAATTGATTTCTGTAACTACATCCCACGGGTCATCCCGCTTAATGGTCATCAGCGGGGTCCATTGGCTGCACAGTGGGACTGGAAATATCTGGGATCAGTTTTTAAGCAGATCTCCATCTGCTGTTTCTGTTGCTGAGGTTGTTGGGGTTTTTATGGGGATTTTATTGTATTTTATTGATATGAACCACCACAAACCACCATAAACTGTAAAATAAAACAAACAAATAACTCACTCTACACAGGCCTGCCCTTGTATCTGACCTAGAAATTGCAGCTGGTGCAAAAGGGGGCTGCTAGGGTCCTCACAGGAACATCTTGGAGGGCCCATATCCAGACTGTGCTGAGGCAGCTACATAGGTGCTAGCTGTGGCCTGGATTAGGTTCAAGGTTCTGTTTTTGACCTTTAAGGCCCTCCTAGGTAAGATCCACCACTAGGCTTGAGAATATCATTGGTGGTGGCCAGCTGTTGTACTCATGTTGCCCATCGGTAGTTGTCCTGTTATAAGGCACGGCCTATTTTTACCGCCATGTTTTATTATTGTATTTTTGTATTGTGTTAATTTTTAATTGGGTTTTAATGGGGATTTTATGTACTCACTTATATACTTTTATTGTGTAACCCGCCACAAGCTGGCTTACTGGGAGTGGTGGGAAACATGTCCAATGATAAACAAACAATCAAGACACAATGCTATGGCCTCTTATCATTCCTTATGCTTTACATAATGGTTTTCCGGAGCATAGCACTGTCAGGGCCTATTGTAATGATTCATTTCTCTTTAATTCATATCCCTTCTAGCAGCAATGCATCCAGTTCCCTCAGTAGTCCATTTTTTTGCCTCTTGCATGCAGTCACAGCGAGAAGGGATGCAGGGAGGAAAAAAAGATTAAAAGGTCCTACACGTGGGGTTTTCAGGAGGCAGTGCTTTCCCCTACTCTTTAACAACTTTATGTGTCCAGTGGCCCAGCTGGTGTGGATCTTTGGGCCGGATCGCCATCAGTAGGCAGATGACACCCAGCTGTATCTCCTCATGGGTGGCCGGCTGGACTCCCCCCCCGAACTATTTGCCACATGTTTAGAAGCTGTAGCTGGATGGCATGATCAGAGTCATCTGAAACTCATCCCCTCCAAGGCGGAGGTCCTATGGCTGAGAAGGAAGGAGGCAGGACGGGAAGTGTGCTTGCCCACTCTGGCTGGGATGCAACTGAACATCCTGACCATGGCTGGAAATTTGGGGGTGACTCTGGATGCCTGGCTATCCATGGAGGTGCAAAGTCACAAAAGTAGCCTGCCAGGTGTTCTATCATCTCTATCAGTGAGGATACTAGCACCCTACCTGTCTTCTGAGCACCTAGCTATGGTGATCCATGCAATTATTGCCCCCAGAATTGACGTCTGTAACTCACTCTACACGGGCCTGCCCTTATCCCTGACCTGGAAATTGCAGCTGGTGCAAAATGTGGCTGCTAGGATCCTCACAGGAACACCCTGGAGGGCCCATATCCAGTCAGTGCTGAGGCAGCTCCATGGCTTACCAGTTGTGGCCCAGATCAGGTTCAAGGTTCTGTTTTTCACCTTTCAGGCCCTTCGTGGTCTGAGACTCACATATCTGAAGGACTGTCTATCATCCTATGCCCCCACGGAGTTTTATGTGTGTGTAAAAAGCTGTTGTTGATTCCTGGCCCCTGAGATGTTCACCTGGCCTCAACCAGGGCCAGGACTTTTTCAGTCCCAAACTGGTGGAATGAGCTCCCGGAAAAGCTGTGGGCCCAGAGGGAACTTACGGCATTCCATAGGGCTTGCAAGGCAGAGCTCTTCTGCCAGGTTTATGGTTGAGGCTGAGGCCTGGAACATCAGATGGGCTCCCAAGAACAGATCTCCACCAGGCCAACCATTGCCACCAGTAGAATGCTGAAACTCAGAGGCACCAATGGTTTTACTGCCGGGGGTAATTTCTAATGGGGTTTTATATTGTATGTTTTATGTGGTGGGGAGTTATCTTGTAACTCACTGCGAGACAGCTTGCCAGGAGTGGTGGGAAATAAATTAATAATGATAATGATGATGTGTGATTTTCTGCTTTAAAATCCTACAGAGTGTGTGTTGTGCTTCTTCATGGTACTGTGATGGACAGCACTTTAAAAACCAGTCCCCAAGTGCTGAAAAAGCATGAAGGGTTAATTCTTCATTGAAGCAGGAAGCTGGAGTACTGCTCCAAGTACTCTGGTTGGCCAGCAACAGCTGTGAGGGAATTTATATGAGAGCTGCGTGCTAGAGGGAAGTTTTCTGATTTAGATGCTAACAGAACCTGCATCTAGAGGAGACCTGTCTATGTTTTACCTATATACCATGTACTCTGAGGAAGATTTTAGTCAGAGAAAATATTCTTGATTAATAGCCTGAAATTCAACAGTTCTACACAATTGGGAGAACTGTGATTGATATTCAGCAGGATATTTTGGGTAGCAGTGAGACATCCAATTCCAACCAAAGGAAAAGGGGAGAATAGGGAAAGAAGGATCCTGCCCAGTTAAAAAGGGGGAATTGGTTGCAGATTTCCTTGGACTGGTGTGGAAAGAAGCCTGATTTAGATCCCTCAGAAGTCAGAAGAAGCTGGTGATTTTAGGAAGGAAAATTGGGGTACTTACTAGCAGAGGGTAACTGACTTCTAGAAACCAGAGGAAGTCAGAGGAAATAATATATATATATATATATATATATATATATATAGAAGTGTGTTTGGATAAACACAGAAACAAAAGCCTCTAAGTGAAAAGAACTCAGAAACTAAGAAAGAAGTTCCTATACCTCTCTAAAGTCTAGGGTATAAAGGAAGGGTATAGTGACACTAGGGGCTTTCCTTCCTGATTTTCTGAGTTGATCCACAAGCACTGGAATTGGTTTGGCCATAATTCTTCCGCATGTCTGCCCTCTGTCTCTATTTTCACAGTTGTAGTGTCAGTTTATTTTCTTCTGTATGTGCCTTAAATAATCAGGATTTTCATGAGAGGGTGCTGTTGTCATTGCTGGTATCACAGCTTCCCCTCCCCTTTATCTTTGCACATATATATTTCCAGGAGAAAGAGAGACTATGTAGTTCACAGGTGTGAAAGATAAAAATTGAAATATAACTGGTGAGTATAACAAAAACACCTTTTCATTAAAAAAAGGTTTATCGGATAATTTTTCAGCACAATGGCTGCTTACTCAAAACGAAAGATTTCTAGGCTTCCCTGCATACATCTTCTGCCTCAGCCTTAGTCATTTTCACATAGCACATGAATACCAGGATATCTGTGTGTTTATGCGTATGTAAAATAATTAAGCATGAGCAAAGAACTGGACAGATAGGCAGGCAGGCAGGCTTCTACTTTGTTTGCCTGTCACATGATCATTCCATTTTGACCAGCATCCACTCATTTTAACAGAGACCCAGAATTATTTTAGAAAAATACCAAAAAGATATAACCAGTTATGTTATACCATGTATTAATACCATGTATTAAAATCGGAAAAGCAAGCTTATTTTTGAGAGCAAAGCTACATATTACATGAGAGATCCATGATCAGATCTCCTGACATTTATTTTAATGTTAAAATACATTGCAGAAGGATTAGGCTTGCCATGCAGGGGTCGGATGGTGTAAACCTTACTCCATGTGCCATTTCCCTGATGGAAATTGCCCTCCTTGATCTGCTATTAGTCTGACATATTGTATCTGTATCAGCTGCTTTTTAATATTAAAGTAAATGTCAGGAGCTCTGATCACAGATCTCTCACCTAATGTGAGGTTACCCTTTAGAAGCAGCACAGTAGTGTGCTAAGAAAACTCATTTCCCCTAAACCTACTCCTAAATTTTTGACTGTGTTTTTGCTCAGCATTCAGTATGTCCTTAGAACTTTGCCTCATGTTCCTTTTCTCTCTCTAATAATATCTTCAAGATGGTACTTTCAAAGTAAAGAGGGCAGATGTATACCAGTGACTACAGCATGATGTTTGCATTCATAGACCGTTTATGCACTGGAGGTTTCATGCCAGGCTGCAGGCTAGAGTTTTAGTCATGGCAGGTTGCCCCACCTCTTCCTGTACCCACATGGAGGAGAATTTGGTCTGGTGCACCTCATCTGCCCCCAATTTGTGCTCCTTTATGAGAGCTGAGGCAGTGAAGTTCCCAGTGCATAAATGGTCATAGTGAAAACACATAATAGCCTGCTTTCCATTTGGGCTCCCAGAAACTGCATTAAATGACACAAGGAAACTTCTTCAATTGACAGTTCATAACAAAGTTCAAGTCTGTTGGCAACTTTAAGACCAACAAAGTTTTATTCAAGGTATAAGCTTTTGTGTACATGCACACTTCTGTAGATACAATGAACAAAAATTTCCTCAACCATTACATGGTGGTGGTGTTAATGGCCAAGAAGGACTAATTGCATGCATAAGAAACTGGATGACTACACCTGATATTGGATTAAAGCAGATAAGACCTGTGAAGGGCAGTTAATTAGCATACAGATACAAGGAAATGGCAGTAAATTAGTACACAAATCTGTTGAGAATGTGAGAAAGAAGTTTGAGTCCAGTGGCCCCTTTAAGACCAACAAAATGTACCTTTTGGATATAAGAATTGAGTGACTTAACATGGGTAGAGGCTGATATCTCTGTGAAGCTCAGGGGGGTCCATTGTCCTGAACATTGTAATAATTTGTAATTCAGCAACCTCTTGTTCCAGTCTGTTTCCAGAATTCCTTTGCAATAAAACAGGTCCCCCTTTGAATGACTGGGAGACTGAAATGTTCTATAGATTTCTGAGTTTTGTGACTCGATGTCAGATTTATGTCCATTTATCCTTTGGTGGAGGATTTGACCCCTTTGCCTTATGTAGAGAACTGAAGGGCATTGTTGGAGTTTAATGGCATACATAATTTTTGAAGATGAGCAAGTGAATGACCTGAGATGGTATAGTTGATGTTGTTAGGTCTAGTGATTGAGCTGTCTGGGTGAGGAAATTTTCTTTCATTGTATCCAAAGAAACGTTCATGCACACCTTGAATAAAACTCTGATCTTAGAGGTGCCACTGGATTCAAACTGGGTTCTGCTGCTTCAGAAGAACATGGCTACCCACCTGAATCAATCCCTTATGCAAAACATTTCTATCCTGGCCTACTGGATAAAGTTCTCAAGCTGGTTAACAAAAGACAACAGTAGAATTACCCTCTACATGTTGGTAAATGGGAGGATATAAAACTCAATTACAGCACCTTGATTTGGCACCTAAATAACTGCAGCAAGGCTGCAAGAACTGAAATTCATCCAAGCAACATTGATGAGCTGATTCCCTGTAACCCTCAATAATTGCTCTGAATGTAGTGTGGCCACCATATGAGGCTAATTCTATGAAGGTTCAAGGGGGTGGCAGGTTAGAGTGGATGAGCGATAGGGTTGTGAGTGTCCTGCATAGTGCATGGGGTTGGACTAGATGACCCAGGAGGTCCCTTCCAATTCCGTTATTCTATGATTCTATGAATTATATCTGTTGAAAGTTTATCAAATAGTTTCAGAGACCACAGAAGTTGCTGTGGAGGCCTACCTGAAGCAGACTTTACATTACATGGAATAGCGCCACAGGGTAACACTGCATGCAGTAGTGACAGAAAAGTGTATCTGCAATTTACACTGTCTCGGGCAGAAACTTGACATTACAGGACACAATTGGCTGCTGTCCAAACAACTATCCTGCATCTCCTCCTCCTGCACATCAGAGGTATACGTTTCCCTGCCCTTTCAAGCAATAGCCATTGAAGTGGCATTATGATGACATCATTTCACATGTTTTCTCTTAGTTTATGTTACTGTAGAAAAAGAGGGAAGAGGTGGAGTTTTTTTAATGGTAGCAAAATGTCTCCCATCTTGTCTCATTTGGGCTCAAGAACTCTATGAATTTTGCAGAAGCCTCCCATCTAGTGGCTGCAATTTGCCAAATGTATCTTCTAATGGCTCTTCTGCTACTTCCTACCAGCATGCTGGAACCTGATGCAGATCCCTTAAGAAACACTCATGAATCTTATTAAGTGGGCTTTGGCGTGTGAAAAATTACACCACGATAAACTGATCTATCTTCGAAGCGCCACAAATCCCTCTGTTATTTTGGCTTCAACAGACTGATGCCGCTATCCCTCTAGAAAAGTAACATTAACACTCCCGTGGGCTGCAGCATCAGGCAACACTCCCCATCTGAATAGCCCATAATGAGAAGCTTCTCTGCCACTTTCCCCTAGAAGTACAGGCTGTCATAGACAAAATACTCCACACATAAATACTAATAGCCACTTTTGGTGTGAGAGTCTCAGAAATCATCAAACATCAAATCATGAATTAATTGCAAAAGCAATAATGTCTATATATTAACAGCACCTGTTTCAAAAACTGCAGTATCTAATGGCCTGGAAAACAGTGAAAACTTATGCCATGACAAATTTAATGGCTCTTTAATTACCAGTTAGTGGAGTAGCATGAGATAGACCTGTGGAATCATAGAATCTACCCAAGGTATTATATACACAGACTGTATATGTTAAAATATACAGCTCAATGGAATAGTTCATAGTCTGAGGAAGAGTGCTTGCACTCGAAAGCTCACGCCTTGAATAAATCTTTGTTGGTCTTAAAAGTGCTACTGGACTCTGATTTTGTTTTGTTGGAATAGCTTTTAACCTTCACTGCAACAAGGTATTAGATGGGCACAATTGTGTATATATGTATCCTCTAGGTCCGCGGCCCGCAAGCTTCCACTTGCCGCGGACCGCTGCGGCGTAGTGGGGGAAGAGGGCGGCCCGGGGGCCCGCGCACGTGCGGCAGCCCCAGCGCAAACGCGCATGTGTGGAATGCAGGGGCGCAAACATGTGCGTGCGGCAGTCCACGCATGCGTGTTTGTGCCGCTGCCATGCCGGCGGCCGCGGCTTCCCCTCCCGGCCCCTCTGGGCCACGAGCAAATCGGCCGCTAAAGCAGCCGATTAGCTGGCGGCTCGGCAAGCTTCTCTTCCCTCCCCTCCCGAAGCGAGAAGCTTGCCGAGCCGCCAGCTAATCGGCCACTTTGGCGGCCGATTTGCTCGCGGCCTGGTGAGCTTCTCGTTTCGGGGGGGAGGGAAGAAGGAGCCGCGGCCCGGCGCCGAGGTCTTCGCGGCCTGACACCGGGCCGCGGCCCGCGGGTTGGGGTCCACTGCTCTAGGCATCATACACAGACTGCTCCTGCCTCACGTGTATAGCAGTACAATAACAAACTCATTGAGGATGAGGAATATAATTTTGTAGGGCTTTGGCAGTGCAATCCCAGTGCAATACTAGGCATCTTATGGCTACGCTAAGGAGTTGCCAGTAGGCAATGGGCACACACACACACACACACACACACACACAAATAGGGACCATTTTGGATTTGGCCTGAACTGATTTTAGTCAAATCCGAAGCACCCTTCATTTTTTTAATTCAGATTAATTGATCTGGCTGAATCCAAAAAGTTTCACTGCCTAAGAAGGGAGAGAATAGAGTGCCCGCCAAACAGCTGACATGTTATTGTCAGCTGTTTGGTGTTGTGCTCTTTAAAAATGCCTTTCTAATGCCTTTGCAGACAGTGCTCCTTGCAAAGGCACAGGGAGTCATTTAAAGAGTGCCTAGCCAAATAGCTGATATTGACAGGCGACGAGTTTTTTGCCTGCAATGTCTTTGGAAGGCATATAAAGGGTGTTGTGCCTATCAGTATCAGCTGTTATACAGAGGGCTCTTTAAAAGACTACTCAGTGCCTTTGCAGGCTCTGGGGGAAAGAGAAAATGGAATACTGCTGAGGAATGATAATGGGGGGATGGGCAGATTGTGAGTTGAATATAGGAATGGTGAAGTAGCCCACGTGGAAGGGAAACAGAGAATTAAAGCAAGAGAGAAGGCAAAGCTGGGCAGAGGGAAAAGGTATAGTGGATGATAAAGAAAAAAATAGACAATGAACAAAGCAGAGATCTAAAGCAAATAGAAAACAGTGTTTCAGTGTTCCATATAAATTCACAAACTATACTAATTTCTATACAAGGCTTAATTTAAGAGTTACATGACAAACAAGTTAAAAACAATGCATCATTTTGCTGCAGATCCCTACTTGTGGTTCCCTAATCTAGGCATTCTTTCAGTATGATAGGATGCCAGTCCAGACCAATAACTAGGGTTGTTAGGTTGGGCCTGGCTACTAGAAGGGAACATGGTGGGGGCACAATGTTGCTCTAGGATTCATTGAACACTCTATGATAAAGCTATAGATTTTCCAGTGATCTCAAAGTTACGTGATGTCAAGGAGTGATGTCTTGTCATGTGTGTTGCCAGCATCCTTAAAATAATTTCTCTTGCTCCCTCAATTGCAGGAGGAGTCCTGTCACACTAGGAGTCCTGGCAACCCTGCCAGTGACTCATGCAGGAACATGATGTACAAGTGTGATAATTTCAATTTGCATCTCTATAAAGGATTGAATAATTCGGAAGCAGTTAAGGCCAGTACAATGACTCATGCAGACATACAGTAGACATCTACCTCCATATGTAAATATTTTGGTTTCACAAGCCTCTGAGAATATTTGATTAACTGTATTTCATGTCATACTAGCAGCAGTTCTGTCATTGTCTGGGAATTACTAATCTACATCATCTCAGAGCCCATGTGGTGTCGTAACCAGTGTCAAATGAGGGTCACTTGGCCTTGAACTTCACTGCTGATCTTGGGACCAGTATCTCTCTTTCTCAACCTATCTCACAGGTCTGAGGTGAGCACAAAATGGTGGAAGACATGTATACTGCTTTAAATTCCTTTGAGTAAGGCTGGGATAACAATGTGTTTATAAGTATCAGCTCATACTTCTGGCACCAGTAACTTGGGATATCACACAGTGAACATGTTGTTGATACCTCCTTAATCAGATGGTGGAAAAAATTATCTTAACAAGAAATTATTAGGATGTATAATATTTTTTCCTAATCCACTTAGATAAATGGCAAATTAAGTTATTGTTCTTAGTGCTAGTGAAAACATGTGTATTGTTACATCTAAACAGTATTGTTCCCCCTTCAAGGATCGCTGCCTTGTTGTGGCAAGGGGGCTTGCGTAGTTCAGTGAAGCTATGAGCTATACCGTGCAGGGCCACCCAAGACGGACAGGTCATAGCTGAGAGCTCTGACAAAAGGTGATCCACTGGAGAAGGAAATGGCAAACCACTCCAGTATCTTTGCCATGAAAACTCTATGGACAGTTCCAATAGGCATAACGATATGACGCTGGAAGATGAGCCCCTCAGGTCGGAAGGTGTCCAATATGCTACTGGGGATGAGCAGACGGCTAGTACGAGTAGCGCCAGAATGAATGAAGCGGCTGGGCCAAAGCCGAAAGGACGCTCAGTTGTGGAAGTAACTGGTGGCGAAAAGACAGTCCGATGCTGTAAAGATTTTTATTCCATAGGAACCTGGAACGTCAGATCCATGAATCAAGGCAAGCTGGACGTGGTTAAACAAGAAATGAGAAGACTGAACATCGACATTTTAGGAATCAGTGAACTAAAATGGACAGGAATGGGTGAATTTAATTCAGATGACCATCAGGTATACTACTGTGGACAAGAATCTCGCAGAAGAAATGGAGTAGCCTTCATAATCAATAAGAGAGTAGGAAAAGCAGTCTTGGGATACAATCCCCAAAATGACAGAATGATCTCAGTTCGAATCCAAGGCAAACCATTCAACATCACAGTGATCCAGGTCTACGCCCCAACCACTGCTGCTGAAGAGGATGAAGTTGATCAGTTCTATGAAGCCCTACAACACCTTCTAGAAGCAACGCCCAAAAATGATGTGCTTATCATCATGGGGGATTGGAATGCTAAAGTAGGAAGCAAAAAGATAACCGGGATAACAGGCAAGTTTGGCCTTGGAGTACAAAATGAAGCAGGGCACAGGCTGGTAGAATTTTGTCAAGAGAATACAATGGTCATAGCAAACACTCTTTTCCAGCAACCCAAGAGACGACTCTACACATGGACATCACCAGACGGTCAACACAGAAATCAGATTGACTATGTGCTCTGCAGCCAAAGATGGAAAAGTTCTATCCAGTCAATAAAAACAAGACCAGGAGCTGATTGTGGTTCAGATCATGAGCTTCTTGTTGCAAAATTTAGGCTTAAATTGAAGAAAGTAGGGAAAAGCACTAGGCCACTCAGGTATGAACTAAATCATATCCCCGACGAATACACAGTGGAGGTGACAAATAGATTTAAGGAATTAGATCTAATAGACAGAGTGCCTGAAGAACTATGGACGGAGGTTCGCAACATTGTACAAGAGGTAGCAACTAAAACCATCCCAAAGAAAAAGAAATGCAAGAAATCAAAATGGCTGTCTGAGGAAGCTTTACAAATAGCTAAGGAGAGAAGGGAAGTGAAAGGCAAGGGAGAAAGAGAAAGATACACCCAATTGAATGCAGAATTCCAGAGAAAAGCTAGAAGAGATAAGAATGCCTTCTTAAATGAACAGTGCAAACAAATAGAAGAAAACAATAGAATGGGGAGGACCAGAGATCTTTTCAAGAAAATTGGAGATATGAAGAGAACGTTTCATGCAAAGGTGGGTATGATAAGGGACCAAAATGGTAGGGACCTCACAGAAGCAGAAGAGATTAAACAAAGGTGGCAAAATTATACAGAAGAACTATACAAGAGCGAGCTTAACATCCCTGATGACCACAATGGGGTAGTTACTGACCTGGAGCCAGACATCCTGGAATGTGAAGTCAAATGGGCCTTAGGAAGACTGAGCAACAATAAAGCTAGTGGTAGTGACAGCATTCCAGTTGAACTATTCAAAATCTTAAAGGATGATGCAGTAAAAGTGCTACACTCAATATGCCAGCAAATTTGGAAAACTCAACAATGGCCACAGGATTGGAAAAGGTCAGTTTACATTCCAATCCCAAAGAAGGGCAATGCCAAAGAATGTTCAAACTACCGCACCATTGCACTAATTTCTCATGCTAGCAAAGTTATGCTCAAAATCCTACAAGCTAGGCTCCAGCAATATGTGGACCGAGAACTTCCAGAAGTACAGGCAGGATTTCGAAGAGGCAGAGGAACTAGAGATCAAATTGCCAACATACGCTGGATCATGGAGAAAGCTAGGGAGTACCAGAAGAACGTCTACTTCTGCTTCATTGACTATGCTAAAGCCTTTGATTGTGTGGAGCACAACAAATTGTGGCAAGTTCTTAAAGAGATGGGAATACCAGAGCATCTTATTTGTCTCTTGAGAAATTTATATGCAGGTCAAGAAGCAACAGTGAGAACTGAACATGGAATCACTGACTGGTTCAAAATTGAGAAAGGAGTTCGGCAAGGCTGTATACTGTCGCCTTGCCTATTTAACTTGTATGCAGAGCACATCATGAGAAATGCGGGATTAGAGGAGTCACAAATTGGGATCAAGATTGCAGGGAGAAATATCAACAACCTCAGATATGCAGATGATACCACTCTAATGGCAGAAAGTGAAGAGGAACTAAAGAGCCTGTTGATGCGGGTGAAGGAGGAGAGTGCAAAAGCTGGCTTGAAACTCAACATCAAGAAAACAAAGATCATGGCATCCGGCCCTCTCAAATTCTGGCAAATAGAAGGGGAAGAAATGGAGATAGTGACAGATTTTATTTTCCTGGGCTCCAAGATCACTGCAGATGGGGACTGCAGCAAAGAAATTAAAAGACGCTTGCTCCTGGGGAGGAAAGCTATGGCAAATCTAGACAGCATCCTAAAAAGCAGAGACATCACCCTGCCAACAAAAGTGCGTTTAGTCAAGGCTATGGTCTTCCCAGTTGCAATGTATGGCTGCGAAAGTTGGACCATAAGGAAGGCCGAGCGTCAAAGAATTGAGGCTTTTGAACTGTGGTGCTGGAGAAGACTCTTGCGAGTCCCTTGGACTGCAAGGCGAACAAACCGGTCAGTCCTAGAGGAGATCAGCCCTGACTGCTCTTTAGAAGGCCAGATCCTGAAGATGAAACTCAAATATTTTGGCCACCTCATGAGAAGGAAGGACTCCCTGGAGAAGAGCCTAATGCTGGGAGCGATCGAGGGCAAAAGAAGAAGGGGACGACAGAGAATGAGGTGGCTGGATGGAGTCACTGAAGCAGTAGGTGCAAACTTAAATGGACTCCGGGGAATGGTAGAGGACAGGAAGGCCTGGAGGATCATTGTCCATGGGGTCGCGATGGGTCGGACACGACTTCGCACATAACAACAATAACAAAACAGTATTGTTACATCTAAATACACCTGTTAAATATATAACTGCAAGCCCCTGAGAGACTTTGGTTCTTTCATCTAGTTTACTAAATATATTTCCATCCTCAGTGTTTTGCATATTAATGGAAGAAGCAGAGTTAGTCAGAAATATGGAACATGCCAAAAGTAGTTAAACAGTATTTAACTGTGAAAAGGAATGGAAAAATTACATAGCCTATCAAAGATTTACATGGAAAGTAATTATTTAAAACTGAGATAGCCACCAAGGTTTTAAAAGGTCAAGCACCTGCCAAACTAATCTATTTGACCTTTATCATGAAGCTAAAGGCAAGGGAGTTAATGATACCGCAAACAAAAGCTTTTATTTGCAGCTTGGGGTCAAAATGATCTATTGATAAATAAAATAAAGGAGCAAACCTTTCATCAAGCAAATGTGAGGGAGCGACTGACAACTTAATAAGGTAGAGAGCATAACAGTGAACTAGTAAAAACTCAGGCATACCCAGTAAAGCACAAAATGTGTCAAATGAAAAGCTGCAGCAGAACTTGGGCAATGTTGAAACAGTGAGCTCCCAAACGGTTTGCCATGAGGAGAGAGGACACAGTCCAGAGAGCAGGAGGGGAAGGAGGACAACCCAAAGGAAGCAATAGTATCACTGGGATGGGCTCTCATTCATTAGCCAGTGAATTAATATGCAATGTTCTTAGTTTTGAAAAATGAGTCAGAAACAAGCAACAGCTTTTCATAACTGCTTTGAGAATGGCAGGATATAAATGAAGTAAATAATAACAGTCATGACAATTATTGAAAGAGAGGATCCACAACAATGCAGATTTGTTTTTGTTAAGAAACAACTCCGGCACTCTGATAGGTATGTTTGCCTCAAATGGGACAGGCAGCAGCTCTGCAGAGCTGTATCAGTTGGAAAGACAAAGGACAAGGACAGAGGCACCGGGCCTGGCTATGCGTTGCAAAGGATGGGCCCGGCACAGCTTCATACCACATGCTGCAATGAGCCTACTCACTTGGGCCCATTATGCACGGGGGGGGGGGGGGGAATAACACACATTCGGGGTGGAATGGCTACTAAAATCACCGATAACGCACGGAGCCGGCTGCAACCGGCCGCAGATTCGGTGCATGCCGCCGAAAAAGCCACGTTCACGAAACGCGGAAGAAAGCGGAGCTTCCGGGTGACCGGGGCGCAACCAGAAGTGGTGCCCGGATCACCGCATGCATAATCGGTTACTCTGGGTTTTGCTGCCATCACGCCCCGCCCCGTGCATAACATGTGTCTTCGCCCTCCGCGTTTTCCATGGGACCCGAAATCGCCGTTTCGACGGCCGTGCATAATGGGCCTTGATGCAGCAAAGGGACAGCTTGGCCCAGCATCACCCAACCCAGCTGGGAATGTGCCCAGCCTCATTAGAACAGCAAGTGATGTGCCCATTAAGCCTCATGGTGTGTGGCTTGCTGGGTAGGCTTGTTCTTTCTCCCTCCTTTGGGGTGGGGCCAGGGGAGGGAGGCAGTACCACAGCAAGCCCTTTTCCAGTGGGAAGGTGTTCTTTTCCTTCAAGTCCACCCCTGCAAGAAAACATGCATGTGCCTATCACAAACAGCCCTTGGTTGTGATGTCACAATGTACCCCCAGAGTCAAGAGATGTGTCCATCTGTTGCAGAGCACTCATGCAGGTGGCCATTGACCGCCACCCGAGGGAACCCCCAGCAGTCGCGCGAAGCGCGGCTGCTGGGGGTTCCCTCCCTGCTGGACTCACGCGCCTTCTCCCCTTTCAAAACCCCTTTTTATAAAGGGGCTTTGAAACTAGTGATAGACATAATCTGAAGAAACTGCTGGGGTGTTTGTTGTTGTTGTTTTGTTTCAAGGCACAGCCAGTTTAGGGCGACCCTGCAGAATTTTCAAGGCAAGAGATGGCCAGAGGTGGTTTGCCCTTGCTTGCCTCTGCATACTGACCCTGGTATTCCTTGTCATCCCATCCAAATATTGGCCAAGGCCAATCCTGCTTAGTATCTAATATCTGATCAGAGCGTGCTAGCCTGGGTGTTACACTTATGCTTAAATACACACACACATGAGTTTGGAACTGTATTATTGCTTCAGGGGCTAGGATTGGGAAAAATATGGCCTTCGTCATATGATTGGAGGGTTCCAAGCATATGATAATGGTCATATTTTCCCCAATCCTAGCCCCTGAAGCAATAATACTGTTCCAAACTCATTTTTGTCAGTGGCTCATTCAGATAATCAGAAATCCTAATTAATGAGAGCTTTGTGTAGATAAGAGTATCTTGTGCGGAACTACAAGGGGGGGACAGTCACACACAAATTAGTAGGGGACAGTACAGATAATGGAGATTCAATTGCACACTCAGGGAACTCTCTTCCCTACGTAGTCTTGCAAGCAAACTATTCTCCAGTTAATCTCGCCATGATTAACAACAGCTCCGGCTCTGGCTCTGGCTACTGACATAAGGAGTTCAAAGCAGACCGGGTGAAAGCATAAAGCAGTCTGTGAATTGAGGAATGCTACTAGGTCCCTTCACAGCTGTCTTTCTGCCCACTGATGTATAAAGGAATTATGGGCTCACTGCGAGTGTGTGTAAGCTGTCTGGCTGTTGGAAGGGATAACAATGGGACCAAAGCAAATACATTGGCCACCATCCTCCTTGTTTTGTTCTAATGTTTAATTCAATAGATATACCACATTAAAACCCATAAATGCATACAACTGCCTTTGGGGCTGGATCCAACTAGCTTTTCTGCTGGCAAATATAGGGGTGGGGGAGGTGAGAGAGTCAGAAATGGCACCACACAGTATTATTTCCAGTCAAAACCCAGAAGTGACCTCGATGTTCTGGGAATCCCACCACAGATCAGCAGGACTGTTGTGCTTATGTCACTTTAGCTTTTCAGTTCTCTCCCCTCTTTGCCCCCATTTCCCAGTTTACCATCAGCAGGCTACAGTTTGCAGCAGTAATGGGCAATCCCTACACCAGCAGACAGACAGACATATCTTTATTATGGTCATAGACCAGCAAAGTCAAAATTAGGAGTTTCGACCTACACCTGCAAAATGCCATCCACTGAGACTGGGTGCTAATCCTGGCTTACACAACAGCAGTCATCAGCTTTCCCCCTCACTTTGGTGGGGCCCTGGTTTCTCTGAATTAGGGGGCGTATAGCAGCCCAGAAAAAAAAGAGAGCGTGCGGACCCTGGTGCTAAAGGAAAGGGCTGATGAGAACACCCACTGCTGCACTCAGCATTACTGGCCAGAGTGTGTATCATGACTAGTAACAGTGGGGTGGATCCAGCCATCCTTCAAGGGGCCTTCCTCCAACAGATAAATCATTTAAATGGAAGGGAGGCCCCAAACCTTTCTCAGTGTGGAGCAGAGGAATAGGGGTAGGACCCCATTTAAATTAAACTGAAACAAAAAAACAGCCAGTTCAGGCATATGTACTAAACTTTTGAAAATCCCATAGAAGTAAAACCACTCTCTGCTAGAGAAATCCCCTTAAAATGCAAAATGGTTTCATGTTGGCAAAAAGTAAAACGGAAAAAAAGAATAACACTATTGCCTAATTAAGGCAATGCAGGTACAGATACGTCAGATGAGAGCATGTGAGGAAACACAGAGAAGGCTGGGGGTCTTAGCCTTAAATCAGAATGCAGAGTGTTCAGTATGGGAGATCCGAAAAAAGGCTCCAGGGTACATAGGGTATATAAGTAATTGTATTACTTGCCTGCAGTTTTATGAGGAATAGCTACATGTCACCAAGCATTACGAGCCATTAAGAAAAAGGCAGTGCTGAAACAAACACTGCAGTTTGAGCCCCCTGGCATTATATTTTTAAAGGTACTATAGTTCGTAAAAGTCCCCATATGGTACATATCTGTAGCCAATGTTTGCATATGCTGGAGTGGTTATGGATGACACTTCTGGGAACCCTCTGGCTTACAAAAGGCAAAATTAAATGTAAAGGAGAAAAACGGGCCTCTTGGGAGCACACTGCTAGCTGGCTAAACTCAAGCGGGGGAAAAAACATGGCTATGTATTGTGGAACATGTTTTTTTAATAATGCTTTTAAACAATGCTAGAAATGTATCCAACCAAAGAAGCAAAGGGGGGGGGGGGAGAACTCACCAAAAAAACCCCACTTACTCAAACCCAGAAACTTTTAATACATTTCTATGTAACTGTCTACAGTCACCTGAAAGTTTTAGAATGACTTTCCTACATGGAAAAGTTCTTCATGCCTCCTTAAACTGTTTAAAAATAATTGCATAATGTGAGGCTGAATCCTTGGAATGGTACATGCCAGGGAGTAGTCAAATATGTGTAACAGCAGAAGGATGTAAATCAGTTGTAAACATACAGCTCTATTATCAGTGGTGGTCTTTAGCCAAGCCTATTAGTTGATTTATGAATCAGAGAGAAACTTTTTATGACAACCTGCATACTAGAACAGACTCTAGAAACTTCTAAAGACTGCCTTTTGTGACAGGATCTGAACTACTGAACACATATGAAAAAGAGAAAAATGAGATGTTTGAACAGTTACACAGAACGCTTAATTCTTATGTTCTCATTGTGCCCATAGAGGTGGGCACAAACTGAGTGCGTCCTCCCCAAACATCACCTTCCAAGCCCTGAACTGGCCAAGTTTGGTCTGAATTTTGGCTTATGAACTGGTTCATGCCCATTCCAAAAAGCCAATTTTTCATTTTTTTCGGTACATGTGCTAGCCTCTGCAGATAACAAAAGATGCTTTTAAAATGTATCCCCTTTGTTATCCTTAAATGTTTGATGGAAGTTTGTCTTACTATCATGATTAAATGGTGTTCAGTAATGGATGGAGCAAAAATGCAGTTGTCAACTTTGACTCAGGAATTTATGCCAAATCACATTACAGATCAGTGATATGTTACATTGTCAAGCATATGCCGGAGCCTCTCTTCAACATATCTGTCTACCTACATGTGCTCTTGTGCTGTCACAGAATTGGAATATGTAAGATTGAAGAAGAGTTGGTTTTTATACCCTTCTTTTCAATATTCAAAGGAGTCTAGGGCAGCAAGAGCCTCATCAATAAAGGAGTCTCAAAGCAGCCTACAATTGCCTGATAGAACTGCTCTGTGAGAGCAGCTCTATCAGGAAGAAGAGTTGTTTTTTACTTCCTGATGGAGTCTCAAAGTGGCTTACAATCACCTTCCCTTCCTAGCCCAAGGTCACCCAGCTGACTGCATGTGGAGACACACTTTTCTTGGATGCTTTAGGATGCTTAGGGCTGATCCTGCGTTGAGCAGGGGGTTGGACTAGATGGCCTGTATGGCCCCTTCCAACTCTGTGATTCTATGATTCTATGATTCTAAGTGGGGAATCAAACCTGGCTCTCCAGATGAAAGGCTGCTGCTCTTAACCACTACTGCACGCAGCATATGAGGCACTAGACAGGCACAGTGAAACAAGGCAAGTGATGAAAACAGCAGTGTTTTCACAAGGTAATCAAATTAGAGTGCAAAGCCATCCTTGGGGCAAGAAAAAAACAGAATTGTTTTTATTTATATCAAGTAGGGGCACCATTAATGAAACTTGCTCTGTATGCAAAAATATCTACTTATTCCACTGCATACCCAAGCACGTTTGCCCAGAAAGTCCTAGGTTTGGAGCGGCTCTTCTTGTATAGACCAGTATTACCAAATATTTCTTTTAAAAGCATCCATTTTCTTCTCCAGTCCCCTCTTTATGATCTTTTAGCTCACTAGATTATACTGGACCTAGTGTTTGAATTCTGGATAAGAGGGAGGCCCTTACTAAAGCAGGGGCAAATCATGCCCCTCCCCTGAGTACCCTTTCAAGAATGGTCACTCTTACACCTCAATCACTGCACGTCAGAGTCCAAGAGCAGGGAGAGCAGAAAGAGGTGCTTGAAAGGCATGGAGTAGGCTGAGCAGAAACAAATCTAAAGGATCCCGGTAAGGAACTGACAGCCAAGATGGATTTGGTTTGAGAGGAGGTGGGCAGCTGCAGAAGACGCTTGAATTCCATATAAAGCCAATGGGACTAAGGTTTCCAAACTCCATATGATTATTTTGATCCCAAGTGTAAATCTCTAATCAGTTCTGAAATGCTATTCCATAAGGTCATGATTTCTGTCTTCAGTACAGAATGACATCTTTTAAAAGAAAAATGCTATTAAAATCTGGCTCAAGCTTGTTGTTTAGAGTTCTTCCAGTACTGTAGCTTTTGGAGCTTTGTTGGGGATCTGCAGTTGTGACCCCCATGTTTATACAGGTTTAAACAAAGACTCGGCTAATGAAGGAGATACATGCTGAGCACTTCCTTGAGTCAGTCTGGTTTACAGCTCCCATCTGCTCTTAAATACTTCCCAGCAAACATACGCTGGGTCACCTTCTGCATATTTCCACTGGCCTGTCCTAAACACACTTAGACTGCTGACAGATTAATGCTTAGTTCACTTGCAGTATACATTCTTGGGTTCTTACACATGTTCTTATAAGGAAATGAAACTCAATAGGCACTTAATCACAAGTGTGGGTAATGTTATTGTACTGAAAACAATGCCTTAACTTTGCTTCAGTATCAGACTAAGGTATCTCTGTAATAGCTATAGCTGTCACCAGTGCCGCCATGGCCTGAGGACATTGAGCTGTTTTTGTGAATCTTGATTAAACAAGGCGTACTGAAAATTTGTCAAAGGATGGCTAATGGCTCCAAAAATAAAAAAGGGAATCACTAAATATACTGTCTGTAGAAAAATTATTTTTCATATAAAGAATCTTTTAAAATAGTATGCTGGTAGAAACAGGACCACCACATACATACAGTTTGCATTACAGTTAGGACCACTTTGTACAGAACAGCCCTCTGTAAGAGGGTGGAATAATTCATTTTGCATTTGCTGTAGCTTCCAAACAATCCTCAGAAGCAGCCCCTGGTAACACTTCTTGAGGTTACCAAAATTAGGACCCTGCTCTCCAAAGAAGAGCTCCTGGCCCACCCCTACCACCACCAAGAGCAGAGCTAATGCAGGTGCTTTCCTTACATTTTTAAATATTACCCAAGGCTTAAAAACCATTATCCTCGATAAGTATTCACACATTTTCACAGGAAGTAAACGACGAAATTACCCCCATTGGCATGATAAGCTTTCCTTTCCAAAGATCCATTATGCAGTCATATGTCACTGAGATCTTGAAAACTTCTCCTATTTTAAACCCATGCGGGAGAAAATATTAGCAATCCCTTTGCTTTGCCCTTCATCAGTATCTAGCTGAAGTATAGCAGCAGAGAAGGATTCCTTCCTTGTGCAGCAAATCCTTAACAACACTTAACTATTGTTCACCTCTTGATAACTGTCCAACCCTGGGGGTGTTACCTAGAAGGCAGACATGCCACAGAGACAATATGCAGGCTAGCTGTGTCCAGACAGAAAGCAAGAGATAAGGGCCAAGGTATGTATGTAAGGCAGAATGTTATCTTTTCAAAAGGCATCACATGCTTTCTCTTCCAAAGTGGGTAGCAGTGTCTGAGAGTTTAACAACGGGTTTAAAAGTAGAGTCCTTTTTTGTCAAGTACAATGTGCAGCCACAACATGAACTTGCTGAGATAAATAATCCCTGTTGCTTGATATGAAGGTCCGCAACTAAGACGCTAAACATTCCAGCCATCAACAGTCATGCTTCATGATGACCCTATAGCCCTTTGTGAACTCTCCTGGGAAACAACATGAGATCTGAGAGGGATCACTCTTGCCAAGAACTGCTGGGCAACGCGAGGCAAAGCAGTTTCCCACAGGGAGCAAAACCTGGAGCAATGTACAGCATGAAAAACAACCTTATTCACCATTATCAGAAAACAACACTCCTTATTACTATGCTATCCGGTAAGATAAAGGGCTGGGGAGAATTAAGATTAAGCACATTTCAGATTCAAGTACTGAAATGAGTTGCAATATATAATTGATAAATATTTAAACTAGCGCTGTGCTGGCTTGAACACTCCTGCTTTCATTTATAGTTTTTGAACACACACACACACACAGAGGCTGATTCTGCATGGGCGGAAAAGGTTGAGAGGGCAGTCATATGGGGGCGGAACATCATTCCATATGATGTTGCTGCCTAGCCAATGCCCTCCTGGATCAGGCACCAGAAGCTCCTAGCTAAGGGAACGCAGATTCTTCCAAGTTCCCTTAGCCTATTGGGGTGGCCAACAGGGCCTGTCCTGCAGCAGACCCATGTGGACAGGGAAGAGCCAGGAATTCCAGACCTGGCTCCTCCCTGTCCCATAGTGGCCCAGAGGGGGTAAAACAAACAAACAAACAAAAAAAGGTCAGCTTCATGGCGCTTTGCTGCACTGTGGGCAGATTGGGCCTCCCGCAGCCCCACACATGGTGAAACTAATCCACCACTACTTTGTGTCCCCCATAGGCAAACAGAAAGCCGCAGAGCTTTATGCTCCATAGCACTCCATAGCACTGCCCATAGCCCCTCCCCCTCCCCCTGCTCCCTCTCCTGTTTCATGCCCCAACACCAAGGAATAAAGTAGTGAATCCCATCTGGAGGCTGACATCCCTGACCCTATGTGGGGCACAATGCCACAGAGTCCTCCCTCCAAAGCAGAAATTTTCTCTAGGGGAACTGATCTCTGTCATCTGGAGATAAGCAGTAGTTTCAGGGGATCCCCAGGTCCCACCTGGAGGCTGGCATCCCTAGCCAAAAGCTACTACACCTTGATCCAGTGCAAGTTTTCTCTTTGCCCTGGGAGCCTGAGAAAATATATTATCAGGTCCTAAGATTGTCAAACTCCTGATGTTGCCTGGCTTTGGATGGTGGGCTTTATGACAGCTGAGATGAGATGAATACTTCCTTGTTTAGCTCAGGAAAAGTTTGCTATTTAGCATATAGCACACACAGAAATGAAATTAACTACTTATTTAACAAGCATTTAATATTATTAGTGATTTATTTTATTAGTGATGCTATGCACACTGGCGCTTTCACATCACAGGAATTGGGATTCCCAGGCCTCTATTGTGTCACCAGAATTGACATATCTGTTAGACCCACCCCACTCCTGCCTACATTTGACTTTCATGCATTGCTAGAGATGCCAACCTCTGGGTGTGGGGGTGGGCTGGCAATCTCAGAGAAGTACAAACTGATTTCCTGTGCTTCATAAGTAGAACAATACCTGCACTTTGGGCTGGCTGTTTGCTCTTCTTCAGGGAAAAGGTGCCTGAGACAGATTCAAGAGGCTGTGGCTGAAGCCTGAGCAAGGGGGCTAGACCTCTCTGGGCAGGATAAGGTGTCCTCCCTCTGCCATAAGCCTAGACCCTGGCTGCAGCTTCTTCCTTCTCACCCTGCAGTGTAACTTTGCAGAAGCCAGCCCTGCTCCTGACTGTGAATATTCACCAGATGAGCTGCCAGCTAACCATAAGAACATGAGAGAGGCCATGATGGATCAGCCTAGCTCCCTGTGTCATACAGTCACCAAATCCCAGGGATCATCAAGAGGTCCATCAGCCGGGCCAGAAATCCAGAGCCCTCCCACTGTTGCCCCCCAAGTACCAAGAATAAGACCATCACTGCCCCAATCTTAAGAACAAAAAAGAAGCCATGTTGGATCAGGCCAATGGCCCATCCAGTCCACCAGTCTGTGTCACACAGTGGCCATATCTTGAAGGCCTTCAAGAGCCATTGCAACACACAGGGAAGGCCTTGTGAATTACAAGTTCCCAGAAACCCTGGACCAGAAACCAACCAATGGGAAACTGCTTCTGGAGTTCTGGCCCTGCTGGTGGGCCTCCTGATAGAATCATAGAGTTGGAAGGGATCTCCTGGGTCATCTAGTCCAACCCCTTGCACCATGCAGGACACCCACAACCCTATCACTGATACTTAACCTGCCACTCCCTGAATCCTGTTTAAAAATTTAATTTTTTAAAAATTTAAAATGTTTAAAAATTTCCAAAGATGGAGAACCTACCACCTCCCGAGGAAGCCTGTTCCACTGAGAAACCGCTCTGTCAGGAACTTCTTCCAGATGTTTAGATGGGTTTTGGCCAGCACCCCCACCCTGGCAGGCATCTCTAGCAATGTGTGAAAATCAAATGTAGTTGGGGTGGGGGTGTAATAGATATGTTTATTCTGGTGACACAGGAAGATGCCTGGTAACACCACTTCCTATGATGTGGGACTGGTCTGTTGATGTCACATCCAGTGGGAGTTTCTAGGTGATGTCACTTCCAGTGGCACATGACTTCTGTGGGTGTGGCCAGTTGACATCACTTTCAGGGATCCTCAAAGCCTGAACCCCCTTCAGGGGGTCATCCATGGTCAACAGATTGAAAAACACTGACATATATATATCGTCATGCCTAGAGAGCCAGTTTGGTGAAAAAGAAGAAGAAAAGTTGGTTCTTATATGCCCCTTTTCTTATATGCCCTGAAGGAGTCTCAAAGCAGCTTACAGTTGCTTTCCCTTTCCTCTCCCCACAACAGAAACCATGTGAGGTAGGTGAGGCTGAGAGAGCCCTGATATTACTACTCAGTCAGAATAGTGGTGATTAGGAGTGTCAACTTCTAATCTGGCGAGCTGTGTTTGATTCCCCACTCCTCCACATGAGCCATCTGGGTGACCTTGGGCTCGCCACAGTACTGATAAAACTGTTCTAATGGAGCAGTAATATCAGGGCTCTCTCAGCCTCACCTACCTCACAGGGTGTCTGTTGTGGGGAGAAGAAAGGGAAGACAATTGTAAGCCAGTTTGAGACTCTTTCTGGTAGAGACAAGTGGCATATAAGAACCAACTCTTTTTCTTCTTCTAGTGGTAATCTGTTCCAGTCCATTTTCTTGGGAGGTGAGGATGTCCTTTATTAAAGGATACAGACAGGTGACTTTAGATCTGTATTTAACCATCCTTAGCTACTGCAGCTACAATGCAATCTCAAAACAGATTTACTTGAGAAACATTATGAATCCAATTATTTCAGGATGTTTTAAGAAAAAAGCAAACCGGAGGTAGGTTTCCAGAATGTAATATTTTACAACTTGTTTTTTAATATTCATCTTGCTTCAAGGATACAAAGTAAACATACAAATTGGTTCTGCATGCAATACAATAATAAATTATTTTATTAATCCATTCACTGATGCCATTCACATATTTATAAGTAGAAGGCGGCAAACTTTATTTATTTATTTATTAGATTTTTAGCCTGCCAATCTCTAGAGACTCATGTTGAGTTGTCATATTATGAAAATTCATTAATTAAAAATATGCTGAATTTTGCCATGTTCTCTTCTCTGTACAATTGATTAATATTCTACACGCACACAGTATCTGTTATCCAGGCATTCATTTGTAATTTTTCCAAAGCTAGTGAAATAACAATATTTAAAGCTATCTGAAGTTTCACACAACGAGGATGTCTGCAAAAGGATGCTTCTCCATGATAAAAATCCTGATAATCATAGAATCATAAAGTTGGAAAGGATCTCCACAGTCATCTAGACTAACCCTCTGCACAATGCAGGAACTTACAACTACCTGCCTACCCACAGTGACCCCGATTTCATGCCAAAATGATCCCCCTTCACCAAAAATCTCCAGAATCTGGCCTCACCTGGAGGAAATTCACCTACCATCCCTCAATGGCTATCAGCAATTCCCTGGATATGCAAGGAGGGGCTACAAGAGACAAACACTAGCACATCCCTTCATGTCCACCCACTCACAATCTGCCGAAGTTCACAGAAGCAGTATTTCTGTCAGATGACTATCTAGCCTTTGCTTAAAAACCTCCAAAGAAGAACAGCCCAAGGAAGCCTGTTCTACTGAGGAACCACTCCGTGTCAGGAACTTCTGCCTAAAACTGTGAGCTGTGGGAAGGAAAGGGATCCAAAATTGCCTGGCTTCTAATTTCCGGGCTCCTTGTAGATTCCTTTTTGTTACTTTATATCACTCAGGCAAGGAGGCAGATTTTAATAGCAAGTTCAAACTTTTCTTAGGAGATCAACAGTTCCACCACACTTCAGTTCTCTCATGTACCCTCTGATCTGTGCCACTCAGACTGTTTATCATCATTGTTCTGTGCAGTCCCACATGGGTACTGTGCAGGCCAACCACCAGAAAGTTTTTTACCCAGCTTAGATACAGGCATAGAGGGGCCCCTCCAATCAGAGGCCGTCCACCGCTTGCTGCCCAAATGGTTACATGCTGTGGGAGGGGCCCCCTCTTCTCCCTCAGTTTTCTCTTTGCCGCTGCACCAAGAGGATCCTCTTTAGCTAGCTCCAGGCTATCTATTGGTTTGTGGTAAATAAATACTGAAGAAAATTCGGGTTTAAGAAGTTGAGAAGAAGGATAAAATGTGAGGATGTTGCTGTTTAAAAAATGTGGCACGTGTGCAATGAAAATGACGAAAACTGATGAGCACACAATATGCCTCCTGTGTCTGGGTGAGTCCCACAATCTTAGTGCTTGTGCTATGTGTTTGTGCTAATTTACCTCAAAGGCCAGGGCAGACAGAGAAACAAGACTAAAAGCTGCATTATGGCAGAGAGGGTTGTCTGTGCCCGCTGAAGGCATCGATGTCTTCGGAAACTTTCCCTGCGTCCTCCTTGCCACCTAGGCACACATATGGCCCTCCTTCTGTGGTCTCCATCTATTTGGTTCCATGATCAGTTTTGAACCATAGAGAGGTTCCATCTCTGGATCCAGAGGGCAGGTCAGCTTCAGAGCCATCTCCTCCCAAGCGGCACAAGACCAATAAACAAAAACATGGGTCTGCTTCATCTCACCCTTCAGATCCAAAACCACCCAAAAGAGCTACCTAGCTGGTTCCTTCTGAATCAACCAGGGAATGGAGGAATTTGGTTCCTAGAACCCCCATCACCTCGGGGTCATTCACCTGTTCCACCACTGTGTGCAACTTTGCAGTTCTAGAGGTGGTAGAGTGAGGCTCCAGACAGCATGCCCCGTTCCAGCACCATTCCTGGTTTGTTCCACTGCCTTGACACGCTTATTGCTGCCAACAGCTGCAGGACTACAGAGTGCGTTGTTCATCTACAAACTGAATTGATTGTTCATCTAAAAACTCAATTGTCCTTATTACAGACATCCAGTTCCAGGCCCTGATCACCTTGGTTCTGAAGAGGAGCATGGATCAGTGGCTAGTCCAGAGGTCCCATCAGAACCATCACCAGATGAGGCAATTGCCAACCAACTGAGATGGCATGCCTGGCTTCATTCCACCACTTTACTGCCAGAGACCAGGGCATGATTGGAAGATCTTCCCTTTGAGGGCGAGACTTTGTTTGCTGCTAAAACAGATTAGATCCTTCATGACATCAATGAAATAAGAAAACTGAGAGATCCTTTGGCATCTCACAAGGCCAATCTTATGTCCCCAGGCAGCGATATACACTACTTATTTTCACTCTGCTCTGGCTCAGTAGCAGTGCACTTCTGTAAGCGACTGGTGGGGGCAAGAATAGCGGGATGCTGCTTCTTCCATTTCCTGCTTGTGGACTGAGTCATTGTGAGAAACAGGATACTGTATGAACCAACACAGCTTTACTTTTGCTCTTATGATCATAGAGGACATCAATGTAATACATTTTGGGGGGGGATGATACTGAGTTCTATACAGCAGTGGTCCCCAACCTTTTTATCAGCGGGGACCACTCAACGCCGGGGACCACTCACCGGGGACCACTCAACGCCTTTTACTGAGGCCCGGTGTATGTGGGGGGGTAGTTTACTCCTCTACTCTCAACCACTGCCCTAGCGCTCTCTGATCGCTATGGTAATGTTTAAACATCCCTTCAAAATAAGATACAGACACGCCACAACAATGAAGTGTGTTGTAAAGAGCTGGGGGGGATGAAGTAAAGGGCTGCGGGGGGGAGAAAGCGTCCTTCGGGGCCCACCTCCAATTAGTCGAAGGACCATATGTGGTCCACGGCCCACAGGTTGGGGATTGCTACTATACAGGACTCTCATAAGATAGCTTTAAGCATGCTGAATGCTCCTTTTGGAGTTGGATTCTAGAACTTTTTAATGAGTAAAATTTGGTTTTAGAAATTAAGAAATATTTATATATGAAGAGGATGCTCTTTAAATACACTGTAAATCTTCAGCACAAAAGAAGACATTAGATGGGATTGATAGATCAGCTTAACATACTATTTAAATAAATACCTGGGCTTGCTACATAGGATGGTTAACCGAAAACCTAGCAACGATTGCATTGACAACATGCATTTTAAAATGGCACTTAGCAGTCAGCAGTGGATGTCAGCCCTGCTGATCACATAATGGAAACACACACAAACATACAGCAAATAGTCCCTGAAATTAAAATGTTTTTAGAGCAGTTCCTCAGACCCTTTTAAAGGTGGATCACACGCTGTCCTATTTGTATGGCTAGCTTGGTTTTTCAGGTGATTCCCTGAAGATAACAGCATGATTTTTTTTTTGCCTGAGTTGAGAAAAGGAAAATGGATAGCTGTAATGGAACTGCAGGAGCAGTCAAGCAGCAGATTGATTCAACTGGCGAAATTCAATGCACCCCAACAGATTTCCTAGGATTTGATATCCTGCTGCTTCAGGCTCAACTTCTTGTAATGAGAAACTGAAGATTTTTTGTCAGGTGCGTCAAAGCTTGTAGTGATGGCTCGAAGGTAAAAAGAAGTAAATTCGGACTGAAGACGTCTCTCCTCAGGAAATGTTTTTGCACCTGGAGAGACTAAGAGCAGCTTCTTCAAGGTACAAAAGAGGTCAGCTTTCCCACGCCAGCAACATTCGCTCAAAGTATGTGACATTTGTGCATATATACAGCGGAGGTGAGAGAGGAGGGGGAAATAACTTGGTTGTAATAGGCACCTTGAAAACTATGTCACACATCACTAAACAACCAAGAGAAGGCATATTCAAATGATTGATAAAATTATAATTGTTTTCTGGTGCTTCTGCAGTCTTTCCACTATGCAATATGCACAGCATTGTTAGCCTGAGGCACAGTGCTTGCAGGTTACAGGGTAAAAGGAAGGCAGCTCAACAGAAACAGTAAAAAAAGGAAGTAAATTATAAAAGGAGAGCGAATTGGAAAATGTAGGTGAAAGCCTCTTTCTTTCAAACACTGCGGTCTCTTACCAAGTACACAAAGAAATTGCTTCAAACACTAAGATCGTTTACTATCTGGTATTCAGTCATAGTGGCAATAACTAATTTCAGATTA